>NC_137279.1:19145000-19770000 GCF_054371585.1 Giraffa tippelskirchi
CTATCCTCTAATGAAAGGAACCAGGACTTTTTTTCGGCGGGGGCGGGTGGGGAGAAGTACTTGAATTTAGGGCATGGGCAGGGAAAATGTAAGAGGAGCCTGAAACATTTTGTGGTGCTGGAAATTAAGGAAGTGTTCGAAATGGTTTGGGAGTTTGTTGAAAAGACACAAGAGCGACTTGAAGAAGCTCCTGATTGCCAAAGTTGGAACAACTTGAGTAACAGAATGCATAATGGTAGTACTGGAATTTAACTCATAGAATAAAGTAAGTGGCCACAAGTCCATACTGACATAGCTGAGTACATAAATAGGATTCAAGAAAGGACAGCTCTTTCTTACAGAAGAATTCCAATGAATAAACTTGGCAAGAAGGAAATAGAAAATCACTATTAGGCGAATCAGTAGCATAGTAATTATCGCAAACAGAATGTGCCTGTAATGCTGGTAGGTGAAAGTTTGAGGAAATACAGCGTATTGGCACAGTCTCGGAGTGTCTCCCCAAGATGATTATTAGTAACTTGACAGTGGAGATACTGTGATAACCAGCTGCTGCTGCTGCTAAGTCGCTCAGTGTCCGACTCCTAGCGACCCCTTGGACTGCAGCCTACCAGGCTCCTCCATCCACGGGATTTTCCAGGCAAGAGGACTGGAGTGGGTTGCCGTTGCCTTCTCCGGATAACCAACTGACCAAAGTTAAAATCTCCACAGAAATAAGGCATATGGACATCATGAACCCAGTGATGTGATGCACTTAGAAGGACACATCATTTCTTTGGTGTTATTCTTGCCCAATATGCATAACCTCTTTATCTTTCTACTCATGCTGCTGCTGCTAAGTCACTTCAGTCGTGTCCGACTCTGTGCAACCCCATAGACGGCAGCCTACCAGGCTCCTCCGTCCCTGGGAGTCTCCAGTCAAGAACACTGGAGTGGGTTGCCAATTCCTTCTCCAAAGCATGAAAGTGAAAGTGAAGTCGCGCAGTCGTGTCCGACTCTTCGCGACTGCAGCCTACCAGGCTTCTCCGTCCATGGGATTTTCCAGGAAAAAGTACTGGAGTGGGTTGCCATTGCCTTCTCCTTTTCTACTCATGGGAAAACATAAACACAAATTGAGGGACATTCTACAAAATAACCAACTGGTATTTTTCGTTAAGTATCAAGGTTACAAAGACCAGGAAAAGTCACAAAAGATAACGACAGAAACTGGCAGATTGGAGACTCAGGAGAATTAACAACTAAATGCAATGAGGGATCCCAGATTGAACCATGGAACAGAAAAGGAACATTAGTGGAGAAACTGGCAAAATTCAGACAGTCTGTAGTTAATTGACTTGTACCATGTTAATGTCTTGGTTTTATAACAGATATAAAATTAGTTCAAAATAAAATGCTTAATAAAAACATGCAGCTTCATGTAGATACTAAGGATGATTAGTGGAGTTGAACTGACACTGGGAATCAATTGTGCTGCCCACTGTTGGAATCATAGCAAAGTATCTGAACCTTTGTGCGTTGCTTTTTGCCTCTGCATAAGTCATCCTAAACCTGAGATACAAATCAGAGGAGTTGGGAGGGAATAGAATGAAGGGTAAGAAAAAAAAGACTTTCTGTACTCAGAAAAGGTATATATCTGAACTGCTCCAGGCCCTTGAAAAGAAACAGTTCGCTAGGGAAGTAAGTGGAGTGCTTTTTGTTTCTAGTGTTTAGTACTTTCTCAACTTGCCTTTTAAAAATATGGGATAAGTACTACTTAGGGAAAACACTGGGAAATGACTTTAAATTGTGAAAATAGTAATCCTGCCTTATTATGACAATGGATATGGTACAGAGGAGTGGGCAAGACTTAGTTAGGTACTTAGTTTTCAATACAGACATGCGTGGTGTTGGTTGTTGTTCAGTTAGTCCAACTCTTTTGGGATTCCATGGACGAGCCTGCCAGGCTCCTGGAGTGGGTTGCCTTTTCCTTCTCTAGGGTATCTTCCTGACCCAGGGATCAAACCTGAGTCTCCTGTATTGGCAGGTGGATTCTTCATCACTGATCCACCAGGGAAGCCCAGATTGCTGGTACAAATTCAGAAATACCTAACCTTAGCGCTGCTAGGTCTCACTATTGAAAACTGTGAAATAACTTTAAAAGTTTGGCTCCTGGTGTTTTAAATTGAAACTGTAGGCAGAATTTGAACCATGGACTTTTGTCCATTAGGGCAAAGTAGATTGAAATGCACCAGTAAATGTCTAAACCAGTTGTTCCCCTTTGTGGAATGCCAGCAATGCACAAACACACCTGTTATGTTTGTCAGTTCTTTGCTTTTTTTTTTTTTTTGACTGCACCTCTTGAAGCTTGTGGGATCTTAGTTCCCCAACCAGGGATTGAACCCTGGTCCTTGGCATTAAGAGCTCAGAGTCCTAATCACTGGACCACCAGGGGAATTTGCTTTGTGTCAATCCCTGTGCAACTCAGGATATTTTTTGTTCAGCTTATGTTTTTTGGAAGAGGGAATAGTGTGTGTGCCAAATAGTGCTGGAGTGTGCCTTCTCTCTGATCTCAAGACTTTGCCAAATTAAAAGTAATTCCTCACAAAACGGACTGAAAACTTCTTTCAGGATTATGTATTTCATAATATATTTTAAGCAAAGAATTATTTTAGATTACGTGAATTTGAAAAGAATTCTTTTTTTTCATACTTCTTAATCTGTGCTATGTGTGCTCAGTTGCTCAGTTGTATCTGACTCTTTGTGACCCCTTGGACTATAGCCCTCCAGGCTCCTCTTTCCATGGAATTTTTCAGGCAAGAATACTGGAGCGGGTTGCATTTCTTCCTCCAAGGGATCTTCCCAACCCAGGGACTGACGCACCTCTTGCGTCTCCTGCATTGGCAGGCAGATTCTTTACCACTTTACCTGGGAAGCCCTACTCCTTAACTCTCAACATCTAAATTCAGAACTGGTTAATGAAATATGAAGCTTTTGAGATTTCACTTTATGTGTGAGACTTATTACCCTGGAGTAGGAAATGGCAACTCACTCCACTATTCTTGCCGGATAATTCCATGGACAGAGAAGCCTCGTGGGCTACAGCCCATGGAGTCACAAAGAGTCAGACACGACAGAGCACACACGCATACAATTTCTGTGATTTCTGAAGGCAATCTTTTTATATCCATCTAAAAGCCCTTGAAACCCACCCTGGAGGCTCAGACAATAAGAGCGTCTGCCTACAATGCAGGAGACCCGGGTTCAATCCCTGGGTTGGGAAGATCCCCTGGAGTAGGAAATGGCAACTCACTCCAGTACTCTTGCCTTGAAAATCCCGTGGACGTGGACGGAGGATCCTGGTAGGCCCTGGTAGGTCCATGGGGTCCCAAAGAGTCGGACATGACTGAGCGACTTCACTTTCACTTTACCTAAAGCATTGGTTCCACTCTGGATTCCCTGGACATCTATCTAGAAGTTCTGTAAGGTTTTTCTCTTTGTATTTATAATATTCAGCATTGTGCCTAGTACATGGTGGTTTCCTCAGTAACTTAAGCAATACAATAATCAGTCGAGTACTGGTTGTTTTTGGGTATTTTGAGCATTGGTAAAGAATGCGCCTGCCCATGCAGGAGATGTGGGTTTGAACTCTGGGTCTTAAAGATCCCCTAGAGTAGGAAATGGCAACCCACTTCAGTATTCCTGCCTGGAAAATTCCATGGACAGAGGAGCCTGGTGGGCTATAGTCCATGGGGGTCACAAAGGGTCACATGAGACTGTGCATGCAGGCAAAAATGGTTATCATATATTCACCTCAACTCAACCACTTTGGACTTAAGCTAATGGTGTTGAGAAAGGAAACAAATCCAAAATGTCTCAGTCTTTCCAACTTTATGTTACAGGTGCTTTGAATATTATCTCTAATTTAAAGTATTGAAAATTTCTAAACCAGGGCTATTAACACTGGTTTTTTACTTGTTTTATTAGAAGTTCTGACTGGCAGAGTTACATGTCTAATTAATAAAATGAGAAAATGACATCATTACAAGAATGGTAGTTGTTCTGGAATCCTTCCAAAGTGAGATCAGAGGGGGGAGCCTACGAATAAAAATTGCCTTTGATAGTGAAATGATTAGGAACCATTCCTGCTCAATGGTTCTGAACCATTTCAGGTTCCTTTGGGAATCTAAATGTGTGTACAGTTGACTTGAACAACACAGTGTGAATTGTGTGAGTCAACTTACATGCAGATTTTTTTTAAGCGATAAATAGTGAAAGGTTGTTGCTGGACCAGGAAAAGATGGCCAGGATTCTTGGCCTCCTGAGGAGAATTCAGTCCGGGGCCAGAGACGAGGCTTGATCGCTCAGAGTTTTTGTGCGATAAAGTTTTATTTAAGTATAAAGGAGGTAGAGAAAGCTTCTCACAGAGGCATCAGAAGGGGGCAGAAAGAGTACCCCCCTGCTAGTCTTCAGCTGGATGTTGTATAGTCACTAGCAGTTTGTTAATGAAAGAAAGGAATGTCTTAAAACTCCAATGGCACCAGGCCCCTCATCCATAAGATGTGTTGGGATAATCTTGTCACCAGACATCCCAGGTCATAAAAGGATTGACTTGAATCTTGCAGAAGGGCAGATTACCATACAAATAGTTTCATTTACATAGATTAGGGGAACATTGTCTGAGTATAACATACTGGTTTGTCAGGTTGGTTCTGAGCCATTAGACCAAATGGACTTGAAGATAGAGTTTGGGGTAAATGCATAGTACATTAACATAGCTAAGAGAAACATTTCCATAAGAAGAATGCATTGATTATCTCAGGGTTTGAGAATAGTTAACTTCAGGTGAAACCAGGTGTCATTATGGCAATACAGTATTTTAAGAGAAACCTCTTTTAAATTTGTATAGAGAAGGGAAAAAATATCGCTAGTTTGTTTCCTCCTGCCGCTTGAGAGATAAAAATGTCTGACACTTGCAGCCTATTTCCTCCATTTGGAGACTCCTGGCCTTCCTGCCTGTTACCCTCAATAGTATGGTACCGCATAGTCTGTGGTTGTTTGAATCTTAGGATGCGGAGGAACCCTGTTTCCACTGCAGGGGGCGCATCCCTGGTGCAGAACTAAGATCCCTACTTGCCGTGCTGTGTGGCCAGGAAAAAAAAGAGGATTATTATTTCACAGATGGAGGATTACTGTTGAATGCTTGGCCAGGTGAGGCCAGTTGAGGTTCTTTAGGCTTCATCTTGCCTAGAAGGAGAGTGCTCCTTTTCTAATATGCACAAAGGCACCATATGAAAAAACAAAGTGTTGCACAGAGATGCGTGCCTTTATAAAATATGCCAGGATAAACTTTCCTTTCCATTAGGTAGCTAATGGAGAAATTAATTCCATTAATTAACATTAGGTAGGGCTTCCCTAGCAGCTCAGCTGGTAAAGAATCCGCCTTCAATGCAGGAGACCCCAGTTCGATTCCTGGGTTGGGAAGATCCTCTGGAGACAGGATAGGCTACCTACTCCCAATATTCTTGGGCTTCCCTGATGACTCAGACAGTAAAGAATCCACCTGCAATGCGGGAGACCTGGCTTAGATCCCTGGGTTGGGGAGATCCCCAGGAGGAGAGCATGGCAACCCACTCCAGTATTCTTTCGTGGAGAATCTCATGGACAGAGGAGCCTGGCGGGCTATAGTCTGTGGGGTTGCAGAGTCAGACACAACTGAGTGACTGAACAACAACAAATAGTTGATTTACAATATTATATTTTCTTTTACCTTGTTTCTAGAAAGAGATAGTTGCTTGCAGTATTATGAGAAAAACACAGCTGTGTTTTTCTATAGGGTTCCTCTTCCTCAGTCACCCACCTTGCCTCTGAACAGAATAATTGCTGCTGATCTTCTTGTCCACAGTGTGAAAGTTTGGTTTTGCCTATTAATCTGTTTTTCTAGCCCAGTCCTGATTTCTGCTCTGCCCTAAAGGGTGGATATATGTTTAAGTATAGCTGATTCCCTTTGCTGTATGGCAGAAACTTAATAACATTGTAAATCAACTATACTCCAGTAAAAAGTATTTAAAATATAAAAATGAAGATAGAAATAGAAAAAAAAAATCAAATAGAGGTTATGTAAGTTGTTAGGATTTATGATACCGTGACCATTCATGTACCTCCAACCATTCAAAGAAAAAATGTTTATAATTATCTTTGAAATACTCTGTATACCTTTCCTTACCCCAACTACTTCCCTCTCCCATCAAAGGTAGTAATTATCCTTGTGCTTATCTTTTTCTTTTTAGCTTTATTGCATATTTATTCCTAAGCAATAAATTGCAACTATGTAAATGGAAACTGTTACATAAGAGAGAGTGAGTGTATGTATATCTTTCTGCTACTTGCTTTTTATAAGAATACGTCAGGTTTTTTAATCCATTCTACTGCTTATGGACATTTTAGCTGTTATTTTGCTATTATACAGAGAACTACCATGAATATTTTTATTCATGTTTTTAAATAAACATGTAATTTTCTCAAGGGTAGTTACCTAAGAGTGGAATTACTGAGTTATAGGAAATGCACATTCTCAGCTTTATTAGATAATGTCCAAAATGGTTATACTAATTTATATTCCTGTCATTAGGGTATAAGAATTCAAATTACTCTATGTTCTCTGATACGTATTTAATATATCAAAATGGTACATGTTTTATGGGGAGGAAAAGTAAAGAAGGAGAGGGAATATTGTCTCACTGTGCTCAGAGCCATAGGGGATTAGAGACTTAAGGGGATGAAGTTTAATCAGGAAGCTCTGGGCTCCATGTGGTGATTGACATAAACAGAGGTACAGGTTTAATGGGATTGGTTGGTCCTCATATTTTCAAGCCGGAGAAGGCAATGGCGACCCACTCCAGTACTCTCACCTGGAAAATCCCGTGGACGGAGGAGCCTGGTAGGCTGCAGTCCATGCGGTCGCTAAAGAGTCAGACATGGCTGAAGCGACTTAGCAGCAGCAGCATATTTTCAAGCAGATAATGGTAGTGAAGTTGTGAGGGCAAGAAGCAGGAAGATTTGAGAATCTTGCCAGGAGTATTTTGGGGAAGGCCTCTTCACTCTTTCGGTGATAAGGCTGGGCATGAGTTAGGAGGCTTGTAGTACGTGACCTGAGCATTTAGTGCTTTGGAGTCCCTTTTTGACTCTCCTTTTACCTGTAGTGGTTTGGAGGACCGGGAGGGGTCAGTTTTGTCTGGAACATATGGAACACTAGAGTTCTGTTGGTTCAGGAATACTTGGAGCTCTCAGATCAGTTCAGTTGCTCAGTCGTATCTGACTCTTTGTGACCCATGGACTGCAGCACTCCAGACCTCCCTGTCCATCATCAACTCCTGGAGTTTACTCAAACTCAAGTCCATTGAGTCAGTGATGCCATCCAACCATATGATCCTTTGTCGTCCCCTTCTCTTCCCACCTTCAATCTTTCCTAGCATCAGGGTCTTTTCAGATGAGTCAGTTCTTCACATCAGGTGGCCAAAGGATTGGAGTTTCAGCTTCAGCATCAGTCCTTCCAATGAATAGTCAAGACTGATTTCCTTTAGGATGGACTAGTTGGATCTCCTTGCAGTCCAAGGGACTCTCAAGAGTCTTCTCCAACACCACAGTTCAAAAGTATCAATTCTTCGGCGCTCAGCTTTCTTTATAATCCAAGTCTCACATCCATACATGAGTACTGGAAAAACCATAGCTTTGACTAGATGGACCTTTGTTGGCAAAGTAATGTCTCTGCTTTTTAATATGCTGTCTAGGTTGGTCATAACTTTTCTTTCAAGGGGTAAGCATCTTTTAATTTCATGGCTTCAGTCACCATCTGCAGTGATTTTGGAGCCCAGAAAAATAAAGTCTCTCACAAGTGATGGGACTGGATGCCATGATCTTAGTAGTTTTCTGAATGTTGAGTTTTAAGCCAACTTTTTCACTCTCCTCTTTCACTTTCATCAAGAGGCTCTTTAGTTCTTCGCTTTCTGCCATAGGGGTGGTGTCATCTGCACATCCATCTGAGGTTATTGATATTTCTTCTGGCAGTCTTGATTCCAGCTTGTGCTTCATCCAGCCCAGCGTTTCTCGTGATGTACTCTGCATTTAAGTTAAGCACTTAACATATAAGCACTTGGAGCTCTAGTGCTGTCTTAACTGTTGAAGTTGGAGAAACGAAGGTTGGGAGAAGAGGGGTTTTATCCTGAGCATTTGGAGCTTTAGGGCTTCTTCTTAACTCTGCTATAATAGAGATATGGAGTCATGGGGGAGGGGAAGTCTTGCCTAGGGTGTATAGAGCCCACATTGTCAAACTTGTTAATTTTTGTCAGTCTGGTCGAAATGAAATATGGTATCTTGTGGTTTTAATTGAGTTTCCCCTTTTTACTCTAAAAATTCCAAAATTCTGTATCTTTTCAACATCAAACTTAGTCATATAACTTTACCACTAACTTCTGTGTTAAACCCCACAATCATGTGGGTTTTATTTATCATCTCTTTCATGTACCCAGGATTTCCTGATTCAGCAAGTGAAACTTGTACTGTAGTGGCTCCTGACAGTATACCCTCAGGGAAATCTGCTATACCCTATGTTGCCACCACAAAGGTCAGAAAACCTATTTTGTGTTCATTCTTGCCTGAGGGGCTGGATTGGTAGCCTTCACACATTGTCACCTAACCTCATAAAACACATCAGTGTATCAACTCTGATTCTATCTCGCCCCATCTGGAGCCCCCACTAAAATATTCGCTTCATGTTGCAGCCCTCTCAGAGGTGGCTCTTCAGTTATCTTTTAAGTTGCCATTTTAAGATCTGAGAATCGCAGCTACTGTTGATAGTCTGTAAGGAAAATGCTTTGGCTGATCACAGCTGAGGATATTACTGCCTCTGCTTTTCAGGCTATATCTTTATACAGTTTTAACCCTGTGTAAATGGGACACCCATCTTCCCCAGTGTTCCTTAGTGCTCTCACAGAATCAGGCCTCAGAATTCACAAAAGAATTGCTGGAGAAAGGCAGGCTCCATATTGTATTCTGATGATCTGTGGCACACTCTAGGTGGCTATCTAGTTGTTCAGTACATCTTACTCTACCCCACCTTGTTTACTTGTTACATTTAAATGTCATGAAGGAGTACAAAGATGGTGAAAGTGTCTGTAAATCCCAACTGATTTACTATGTATGTCCCAAGAATAGTTCAGGACTATGCCTTAATTGGCTTAAACTTAAATGTGTGTAAGCCCATAAAGACAGATGTGGGCAGTGAGGCATGTCCCTTGTGGTTTATTTTCCAGCCTTCAAAAGGATTTCATCCAACTTTCTATGGTTGGTTATTAAGAATATTATCTAATAATTTTGTAAGGTTTTCCTTGCATTGAAGTCTGTTTTAGAAGGCTGTCACCGTTGTTAACATTATCCCACCCATTATGGTAATACTATATATGGCACCCATTTCATGGAAGACAGATAAAAGAAATCTCAAAGTTTTACCATGTATATGATTATACAGACCGTATTATTCCCAAAGTGCAAAAGGAGTAGGAAAAATAAATACATAGTCCTAAAAAATAAACGAGACTAGTACAAATCTTAAATGAACCCAAATCTTCCCTGTTGCCCAGTCGAGCATAAGAATAACTTCCAACAGATAAGTTGGTTTGAACCCGTATAAAGTTGTCATGGGGAATCCCATGAGACAATTCTTATGCACCTTGACTGACCCAAATGATTTCCTAATGCATGTTTCTAATGATATTGTGAGCAACTCAAAGCCCATATGAGTTGTCTGAAGTTTTATTATTTACAGGTATGTGAAGCATTCCCAGAACCCTTCAACCAACTCAACAGCAGCTACTTCCCTGTGACTGGGTCCTGATTAAGGTCCTCCCAAGAAAGACTTCATTGGATCCACGCTCAAGAGGACGCTGCCAAGTTTTCCTGACCCCTCTTCATCGCTATAAAGTGCTAAGGCCTTAAGACTTGGGTACTTGTATTACAACGGCAAGAGTGCCAGCACCCACCAAAGACTCACTGGACTGTCAGCTTCTGTTTCACCAAACAGACATAATAACTTACCAGCAAAGCAGAGTAAGCCAAGTGCCTCTGCAAATACCACCAGCTGATAACACACAAGAAAAAGTAACTTAGACTAGAACCCTGTCTTTTCTTAAGAAGCTGAGATTTAAAGGAGCTGTTGTGACATCTGTGCTGCTGGTAGTGACTGATAACATAGACAGGATCAGTCCCTGAGTTTGGAGACTGGCTACAAGTGAGTGAAAAATAGACAACGAAATCTTGAAGAATTGCACAAAGGTGCAAGCCAGATTTTACCCTCTATAAGTAATGGTGGTTGGACTGAGAAAGTGCTAAACCAAAACTGTAATAGGTCTGGTCACTTGGGTGTCTCTCTTTATTATCATATTGCCTCTTACTGTTACATTTGCTTTCTGTGTTGTCTCTGCAGGTCCCAATGTTCTCAGATAATTCACATTGCCCTGACTGTGGGCAGCAGTGGTTTCCTAGTTTAGAACTAGGCCACTGGTTGTACCAAACTGAACTGGTTGAGAATGAATGTTACCAAGTCTTCTTAGACCGTATTAACAGAGCTGATTATTGCCCTGAGTGTTATCCTGATAATCCTGCTAATAGAAGCCTTGTTCTTCCTTGGTCTTTCCCACTTGAGTGGGCTCCTCAAAATCTTACCAGGTGGACCTTTGAAAAAGCTTGCCACCCATTTCTTCTGGGTCCTCCACTGGTTAGAAAAAGAATACATGACTCTAGAGTCGCTGGTTTTAACCCTGCACTACAGTTAATCCTGACGAGGACAGACAAAACCTTAAACAAAAAACTTGGCCAAAGCAAATAACTTCTTAAACAGTCAAGATCATGGAGACTCTAAAGGGTTTTGTACTAGTAGCCCAAGGAAGATGGAAAAATGACTCCTTTCTAAATCTGATCCAGACTGTCACTGCTTTGGGAAACTGCTTAAATTGTTGGATCTGCTTCCAGGGTCTATGCATCTCTTGTTCAGCATGAATTTAATTAGTGGTCCAAGCTAGACTGTTCTTCTGGAACCTGACTAATCCATATTTCCTATGTTTTGGAATTAGCTTGCTCCTCCTAAAAATCTCCACAGCCTAATCATTGCCGTTATTATGACAAGGTAGTCCTGGAGGAGAAGCCTCATACTGTGTGTACTTTAATTATATTCTAGTAATAACTTTTGTGGGAAAGCATCCTTGTAGCTGAATTCTAGATTATTCCAGTAAAACAATTAGACATTTAATAAGAATCTATATTGTTCTAAATTCCACCTCTTATATATTAATCAGTGATAATTATATATATATATATATATAAGATTTATTCATATCTAACCAAATATTCATCATTGGCTCTATTTGGTTTATCCTCAGTGTGGCTTTGACATTATTAACTGGTCCCTGTTAGAGAAACCACATTCAATCAGGCAACGCCTATATAAGTTACAGAATAATGTGCAGAAATGCCACTATCTAGTTACTTGGCTGTACATAAGCAAAGACTGTCCTGTCTTTGTGGTGACTGAACTTAGAATGTCCTCCTCTGGAAATGGAAAAGTACCTGTATTAGGAGCTGGGTGACAGAAGGAGTTGTCAAACTTGACTCCATATAGATTATGAACAGTTGAGGGGAAACATTTTTCTTAGAACTAAGAAGGACTCAACCTGACATTGGCCTCATTCTGGCCTTCACTTGTTCATAAGAATCATGGAACCAGAGTTTGAGTTAAGAAACTTGGAAAAAGCAGCTGAAAACATCTCAAGAGTCCACTTAACAATTTAAAAATTCCACTTAAGATGCTAAATAATCCATTGTTTATGTAGCAACTCAACAATGTTCTCAAGGTCCCAGGTTCTTTCTGTCTTTCCCCCCTGGGATCCTTATTGTATTGGCTTTTTGTCCTTATAGTTGTTTTCTCAGTGAGTACAGTGTAGCTTGTTGCTGCTCCAGAAATTTCAATCTCTCTCAAAGGCTGGAAGTAGGGAGCAAAAAGCTTTGTCCTTTCAAGTCTCTCTTTTTTATTTGGGAAAAAAGTCTCTCAAGAGTCCCTCAGATTTTTCCTTACATCTCAATACATCAGGGACTTTCCCTTCCATCCTTGATTCATGAGGGAGCCTGGGAAACCTGACAGAGGGGAATGGAGTTGACATTGCCTGGGTAGGACACATTGTCGCCCCTAATAAAATCAAGGCTCTTTTAGGAAGAAGTGAGGAATGAATGGCTGTTGGTATGCAACAAATCATGCCTGCCACATGTTGTTAAAAGTCATTTGTTAGTCTGTATAAAGAATGTACCCCAGAGATCTACCCTGTATCTGCCTTATGTCTGTCATGATTGACATTCTCTTCTGTTCTGTTGCTGAATAAATTGTGTGTGGACTGCTATACTGAGTGAAGACTAATTAGTTTATTATTAATCCTTGGTTAAGAACTACACTATCCTAAAGCTTTATCTAAAAAGTGAAAATTTACTTTGAGGTATTGCTTTTGAGGATGGTATTATAGTCAATATCACTGTCTCCTAAACTTTTTCAGACACACACCAAAAAACACTACTTATGTTCAATTCAGGAGAATAGAGAAAGGTTCTTTTGTTTTTGTTTTAACCAATCTCATTCTTAAATAGTAGGACATTAAATGGATTTATACAGTTGAGGTTCAAGTCAGCGCCTGGGTGAGCTTGTCAAAAATGCAAATTTCCTGATCTTACAGAAATTTTGATTTCCAAAGTTTCTTATGGGGCCCAGGAATCTACATTTTATAAATAGTGCCTCAGAAGATTCTTACGCAGATGCTCTATGAACCATACCTTGAAAAATACCATAGCAGCATATCCATCATATTTAGTTACCTAACTTAAAAGACTAGGAACCGAGAGTACTCATAATACTGTAAGATAGTGGTAGTTATTGTACTTCGCCAGTGACATAATAAAGAGGTTTCATAGCAGACTGAAGGACTCTGCAGGATATTTCAGGTCATAACTCAGTCACATTTTTCTCAACTGTTTGTGGAGAGGGCTCTGTTGTAGTCCTTAAACAGTTCTGTAGGGTGTCATTATAAACTTTGTGAGTACATGGGCAAGAGAAAGGAATCAAAAATACTAATTTTATTATTACATTAAGAAGGGTACTTTGCCTTCATCCACTATTATTATCACATACCTGATACCGTCAGCTCTCAGAAATAACATCATGTGGTAAAGGTCATAAAATGGAGCAAGGGAGAAAATTTAGAAAACCATAGCTTTTCAACTTAGGTCTTTAGTAGGACTTCACTGGGTTTAAAACACTGCAGACTATTCTATAGTACTCATTCATGGTTATGAATAATGAATTTGAAAGTATAAGTGAATTCCTAAAATTAATTCTCATGACAGATGATCCACTGTTTTGGATGATGTGAGCCATATTAAGCTACACTTCCATCCTCTGGGAGAGTTGATAATATTACTTACATGTAATGGTGGCCATTTCTAAAATGACTTCCAGAACTACTTTCTGTTACTTTAATGCAGATCTAGGAGTAGAAATTTAATGGAAAGTATCTACTGAAGAGAAGGCTGTCTTGGGTTGTGGGTGACTGAGTTAAGATTCATCTCTAAGTTGTAGGAGAACATAGTCCAGGCAAGCACACATGTAAGAAAGAATTCCATGACGTGGCAATCATAATACACGTGTCTGTAAAAGTGAGTTGAGAGCCATACCCCTCTATCTCTTGAGTCTCCCCTGGCAGCCCTTGAGTCTCAATGCAGTCTTCAGAACACCGCTTGAAAACTGCTTGTTACAGAGGAAAACTAATGGCCTTGCAGCCAGCTGACCTGAGTGTGTCTTCTAATTCTGACCTTATTAAATGAGCTTGGGCATTTTAACCTTTCTCTGTCCAGTTTCATCTGTGAAATAAGTTGTGTAATGATACCCAATTCATACTGTTGTGAGGTTTAAATGTGATACATGTCTATCAATCAGCACTGCAGTAAGTCTTTAGGATGAGGAGAGGTATAAGAGAATGAGGCAAAAGTTAGAACTAGGGATCAGATAGAGTCTAACTTTTAGAATAAGGATTAAGGCCAACTGTTAGAACTTGATGCTAAATTATCAAAAATTTCTTAAATCTTTTCTGATGAAGGACAAGGTTTATCTTGTAACTGAGGTCGAGCCTGTAGTTGTGTGAATCACATGGCCTGAGATGAAGATTAAGAGGCTTAGAGGGATGAATGACCCGAGGCAGATCCTTGTCACATTTTTTTAGGCCCATTTATAGTCATAATTGTGGTAGATCTAACTAATTTACTATATGATTTATTATCACCTGAGACTTTACACAATGCTGAAAAAAGCAATTAAAGAAAAGTTTATCTGTGTAAATTTACCCAGGTCATATGTGCTAGAGTCACAGTTCAAACCTAGATTCGGAGTGCCTTGTAGTATGTTTACTATGTGGTTTTATTGTTGTTGTTTTAGTATCATGGTTAACAGCTAGGGTCCCACAGTCAGAATACCTGAGTTCAGATCACCTGAGTTCAAATCCTAACTCTGCCTCTACTAGTTGTGTGTTCTTGGGTAAAATTCTTTTAACCTTTCTCTGTCTCAATTTCCTCACCTGTAAAATAGAAAGAATATTAAGTCCATACATCATAAGATTGAAGTTTCCAGGATGGAATAGAGGTTGGGTAAGGTCCTACTGCTCTCCCAGCCCCAATTTTATTCTTGAGAGTAGCTTTCCTTTGTCCTGTCTCCTCTCAGCTGGCTGTGACAAAATGCATAGGAAACTGTTGTTGAAGTGTGCCTTTGTAACATAAGTTCATTGTGTGTGGGCTCAGAGTTAACCCTTATAGGTTTTTCATTTTGATTCTTAACTTTTCCTCACAGAAGCGAATACATTACATTTTATTACTCATTTAAAAAATTTATTAACATCAATCATATAGAAAAATGCTGAAAATAGTATTCACCTATTGCACCCAAATCTAAAACACATTTACATAGGAAAGCTGTCCTATGCTTTTGGATTGGAAGAATTAATATTGTTAAAATGGCCATACTACCCAAAGCAGTCTACAGATGTAATGTGATCCCTATCAAATTACCCATGGCATTTTTCACAAAAATAGAACAGATAATCCTAAACTTTATATGGAACCATAAAAGACCCAAAATTGCCAAAGCAATCCTAAGGGAAAAGAACAAAGGAGAAAGCATAACCCTCCCAGACTTCAGGCAATACTACAAAGCTACAGCAATCAAAATGGCATGATATTAGCACAAAAACAGACATACATGGGTCGGTGGAACAGAAGAGAGAGCCCAAAATTAAACCCCCACACCTATGATCAGTCTTCAACAGAGGAGACCAAAAATATACAATAGGAAAAAGACAGTCTCTTCTGCAGGTGATGTTGGAAAAGTTGGACAGCCACAGGTAAATCTATGAATTTGAAACACACTCTCATACCGCACAGAAAAGTAAATTCAAAATGTCTTAAAGACATAAGACATGAAACCATAAAACTCTTAGAAGAGAACATAGGCAAAACATCTGACATAAATCATACCAATATTTTCTTAGGTCTGTCTCCCAAGGCAATAGAAATAAAAACAAAAATAAATGGGACCTAATTAAATTTACAAGCTTTTGCACAGCAAAAGAAACCATAAACAAAAAGACAACCTACATACTGGGAGAAAATATTTGCAAATGATGCAACTGACAAAGTCTTAATTTGCAAAATATACGAACAGCTGATACAATTCAACAACAACAAGAAACAAACAACCCAATTGAAAAATGGGCAATTTTCATACAATGAAAGTGAAAGTGAAGTTGCTCAGTTGTGTCCGACTCTTTGCGACCCCATGGACTGTAGTCTACCAGGCTCCTCTGTCCATGGGATTTTCCAGGCAATAATACTGGAGTGGGTTGCCATTGCCTTCTCCAGATCTTCCCTACCCAGGGATTGAACCTGGGTCTCCTGCATTGTAGGCAGACGCTTTACCATCTGAGCCACCAGGAAATAGTAAAGGAAATTTTATTCACAGTAGGTCAACTTATTGAGCCCTCATAAGGTGTATAGTCCTGTTGTACATAGAGGTGTAAGATATAGTGAAGTGTAAAATTCACTGTTTACCCTATGAAAGCCTATAAACAATAGTAGGATACAAATTCTATTCAAGTTTCTATAAACTAGGAGACACTGAAACATACACAGGGACATAAAACAGTTGGAAAAATTTCATGAACTAAAGATATTGAAATCATACACTATAAATCTTAATTATGTTGAATTGGTTCATGGTGCTTTCAGGTCTACTGTATTCTACTTTTCTGTATATTCATTTTGATAATTTTTGAGAGTTTTATATTGAAGCTCCAAATAAAAATATTAATTTATATACTTAAAAAATAGTGGAACTATGTAATTTTGTTCTGTATTTTCCAAGTCTCCTGTAATTGTGAAAAGAAAAAAGAAAAAAGAAAAAGAAAAATGGGCAGAAGACCTAAATAGACATTTCTCCAAAGAAGACATATAGATGACCAATAGGCACATGAAAAAGATGTTCAGCGTCACTAATTATTAGAGGAATGCAGATCAAGACTATAATACAATGAGGTACCATCTTATACCAGTCAGAATGGCCAAGATTAAAAAAATCTACAAATGGAATTTCCCTGGTGCGCAGTGGATAAGAATCTGTCTGCCAATGCAGGGGACATGGGTTTGATCCCTGGTCTGGGAAGATTCCACATGCTGAGGAGTAGCTTAAGACCACGTGCCACAACTACTGAGCCTGTGCTCTAGAGCCCACGAGCCACAACTCCCGAGCCCACTTGCTGCCACTACTGAAGCCTGTGCACCCTAGAGCCTGTGCTCCACAAGAGAAAGCCACTGCAATGAAAAGCGAACACATCCCAAGGAAGAGTAGCCCCCACACTCTGCAACTGTAGAAAGCCCAGCCCACAAAGCAGCAAAGACCCAGTGCAGCTGAAAATAAAAGTATTAAAAAAGAAAAAGCAACACTTCTTAGAAAAAAAGTCTACAAATAACATGCTAGAGAGGGTGTGGAGAAAAGGGAACCCTCCTACACTGTTGTTTGAAATGTAAGTTGGTGCAGCCGCTACAGAAAACAGTATGGAGGTTCCTCAAAAAAACTAAAAATAGAATTACCATATGATCTAACAATCCCACTCCAGACAAAACTATAATTCAAAAACATGGGGAATTCCCTGTGGGTCAGTGGTTGGGATTCTTTGCTTTCACTTCTGAGGACCTGGGTTTAATCCCTATGGGGGAACATCTGCAAGGTTCTTGGGATGGCAAAAACAAAAAGATGCATGTACCTCTATGTTCATAGTGCCAAGACTGTTCACAGTAGCCAAGACATAGAAACAAGGTAAATGTCCATGGATAAAAGATGATATGTAGAATCTAAAATATGACTCTAATGAACTATGAAATGGAAAGACTCACAGACAGAGAATGGACTTGTGGTTGCCAACGGGGAGGGAAGATAGGGAGAGGGGTGGCGTGCGAGTTTGGGGTTAGCAGATACATAGTATTATATACAAAATGGATAAACAACAAGGTCCTACTGTGTAGCACAGGGAATTCTATTCAATATCCTGTGATAAACCATAATGGAAAAGAATATAAAAAGGAAGATATGTATACATATATATATATAAAACCAAATCACTGCTGTATGACAGAAATTAACACAACATTGTAAATCAACTGTACTTCAATTTTAAAAATAGATAAAGTATACTAACATTTTGCCACATATACCTCATTTTTTAAAAAATGCTTAACAGATGACAGTTGAAACTCATTCTAGTTCTCATCCTCTTCCTATCCTTTCCTCCACAGAAGCAAACATGTATCTTTTCTGATCATGTGTTTAATTTTTATGTACATTTAAACAATGTACATTGCAATAAAAAAGTTGAACACTTTCAAAATTTTGTTACTCAGTAACAGTTGTATATAAACTGTGTTATGCATCAATTTGTAAAATTACTCTTACAACTTTTAATTTTGTGTGTTCCAGGAGGCTAAACTTGGTTTTATTACTGCAGTGCAGAGATCATTCTATGTACCAAACAATGGACACCTACCAGGTTGTCCAAGCATTACCATTGGTACATTGAGATGGAGCAGAAAGGGTGCTCTTTAAAAGACAGAGCCAGGGGACTTCCATGGTGGTCCAGTGGCTAAGACTCCAAACTCCCAAAGCAAAGAGCCCAGGTTCAATCCCTAGTCAGGGATCTAGACCCTACATGCCACAACTAACAGTTCACATGCCAAACTAAGACCCAGTGCAGCCAAATAAATACATAAAAGGAAGAGCCAGGGCATCCACAACAGAAGAAGAAGCAGTGAGGCAAATCTGTGTCCCTCTTCAGGGAGGTCCCAGGATATTGAAATTAAGGAAGGCATCCCTCAGCCTACTCTCTGTTATAGTCTCCATAGACAATAAAACCTTATTACTTGAACCTGATTTGAGCCCTCATGGAGACAGTTAAAGGAAAACAGTAAGTTTTACTGCAGATTTCAGGATCACAGGGAAGCAAAGATACCTACCAATGATAAGGCTAAGTTTTATTTAAGTGGAAAAATGAATCATTTTAACCTCTATAAATGGGGCACTGAAAACCAATATTTCACAATTGAACTTGTAAGGGATTCACTAAAAGCCAACATCCTCTCTGCTAAATGAAGCATACAGGTCTTCATCAGTTTTTTTTTTTTTTTTCAAGATACCATCAAAGATGGGTTGTTGTTGGTTTTTTTTTTTTTTTTTTTGAGATGCTCATAGATGGTTTTTCCTGAAGCTGCAAAAAGTTTTCAACATGTCTATTTTCCGTCAGAATGAGGTGCTACTTCAATTCTGTTATGCAGTCCAGAGGTTTCTAATGTACACATTTCCTGATATGGAGTAGACACAGTTCAAAAATTGACCTGCCTCTGGAATATGCCTCCAGGTCTCCCAGATACCCCACCATGTAATTTCTTCTGAAGATACATCAAGAACTTCTGTGTTTATACCATTTCTTCCTTGTAGCCTCAAGGGAATACTGGTTCAGCTATGAACAGCAGTGTGTTGCAAAGGGTCTGAGTGAAATGGGCTACAGGAATGATGTGTACCTTGTGATAAGAAAGGCATGTATTGAGCACTTGTACGATTATAGATATATCTCTGGTGTTCCTTTGCAGATTGCTTATTGACTGCAACCTAGTTTCCAAGTAATATGTTTTTTTTTAAAGCATTCAGTTAGGTTTACATGAAATAAAGTTTATTGAGGTTATCCTACATGCAATAAGATGCACAGATTTTAAGCTTGATGACAAATGTAACCACCACCTCAGTAAAAATATAGAACACTTTCATTACCCCGAAAGGTTTTCTCATGCCCTTTTCCAGTCAGTAGTCCTTACCCTCGGAACCACTTCTCTGTTTTCCATCACTGTAGACCATTGGCCATTCTAGAACTTCATATAAATGGGATCATTTGGCATATCATCTTGTGTGTGGCTTTTTTCACTCATCACATTTTTCAGATTCATCCATCTTATGTATCAGTAGTTGGTTCATTTTTTTTTCCTTTGTTTAATTATTTTTGAATCACTCTCTAGTATTGATGGACTTCCCAGGTGGCACAGTGGTAAAGAATCCACCTGCCAATACAGGAGACACATGAGACTCAGGTTTGATTCCTGGATTGAGAAAACCTCCTGAAGTAGGAAATGGCAACCTACTCCAGTATTCTTGCCTGGAAAATTCTTTGGACAGTGGAGCCTGGTGGGCTACAGTCCATGGGGTTGCAAAGAGTTGGACATGACTGAGCACACACACACGTAGTATTTTATGCTTCTTAAATTTTATATAAAGGCTTTAATATTGTAAATGTATGAATTTTTGATATATAACTTGTTAATTGCTGTATATAATATTACATTTAAAGAATATGCCACAATTTAAAAAATCTAGTTCCTTATTTATAGACATTTAAGATTTTCTCAATTTTTCCTCACTTTTTAAACAATGCTGCCACAAACACCATTGGGCACTTTAGGAAAAGTTTCTCTAAGGTACATGTCTAAAAGCAGAATTGCTGATTTGTAGAATGTGTGTGTCAACTCAGTATTGCCGTATTGCCCTCCCAAGTTGTAACAGATGGCCTCATTGTCAATACAGGTCTGGGTATCTCCAAATCCTCACCAACACTTGGTATTGCCTTGGTATTACGTTTTTTTTTCCAATCTGGTGGTTGTCAGATGGTGTCTCATCATTAATTTTTGCATTTCCTTGGCTACATTTCTTAACCAATTCATTAGACTTTTAGAGTCCTCTTTTTATTTAACTGCTTGTTCATCTCTTTTGTCCACTTAAAAAACAAAATAGCAGTATTTGTCTCTTAACTGATCTGGGGTAGTTTTTATGTATTCTAGATATTAATCCCTTGATGATTATTATATATTACATATATATAACATTATGTATTATATATTATATTATAATTATATATATAATATATATATTACATATATTATTATATGTGTTGCTGATACTTTTCTAGTCAAGAATTTATCTTTTAACCTTGATTTTGATGATTTGTATAGAGATTTAACTTTTTTAATGTCATCACATTTGTTCCCCTCATGGTTTATATATATGTCTTTTATATCTTGCTTAAGAAAACCTTGAAGTTATAATGGTATTCCCCACTTTCTTCTGAAAATTTTAAAGTTTTGCACTTTACATTTAGGTCTCTAATCTGCAATTGATTTTTGTGGAGGTAGACATCTAGTTTTTTTCCCGTTTGAAAAATCAGTTGTCCCCAAACTATTTATTCACTAATCCATTCTTTCTCTTTGTCACTCAGTTTCCTTTACTTAAGTATGTACATATTTCTTGGCTCTCTATTCCGTGTTATTATGTTTGTCTGTTCTAACACCAGTGCCCTATTGTTTTTAATATCTTGATATATCTGGTAGAGATTTCCTTCCTTCAGAATTCTTTTTTCTTCCTTCAGAATTATCTTGACTCTTAATTCTTTACTGCTTTTTGTGAATTTTAGGGTCAGCTCATTCATCCCATAAGAAACATATAACAATAAAAAAATTGTCTCAAGATTTTGTTTCAAATTGCAATGAACTTACAGATTATTTTGGAGGGAATTAGCATTCAGTTCAGTTCAGTTGCTCAGTTGTGTCTTAACTCTTTGCGACCCCATGGACTGCAGCTCACCAAGCTTCCCCATCCATCACCAACTCCCAGAGCTTGCTCAAACTCACGTCCATCACGTCAGTGATGCCATCCAACCGTATCATCCTCTGTTGTCCCCTTCTCCTCCCACCTTCAATCTTTCCCAGCATCAGGGTCTTTTCCAATGAGTTGGTTCTTTGCATCAGGGGGCCAAAGTATTGGAGTTTGAGCTTCAGCATCAGTCCTTCCAATGAATATTCAGGACTGATTTCTCTTAGGATGGACTGTTTGGATCTCCTTGCAGCAAGGGACTCTCAAGAGTCTTCTCCAACACCACAGTTCAAAAGCATCAATTCTTTGGCGCTCAGCTTTCTTTATAGTCCAACTCTCACATCCATACATGACTACTGGAAGAAAAATAGCTTTGACTAGATGGACCTTTGTTGGTAAAGTAATGTATCTGCTTTTTAACATGTTGCCTAGGTTGGTCATAGCTTCTCTTCCAAGGAGCAAGTGTCTTTTAATTTCATGGCTGCAGTCACCATCTGCAGTGATTTTGGAGCCCAAAAAAATAAAGTCAGCCGCTGTTTCTACTGTTTCCCCATCTATTTGCCATGAAGTGGTGGGACCAGGTGCCATGATCTTAGTTTTTTCTGAATGTAGAGTTTTAAGCCAACTTTTTCACTCTCCTCTTTCACTTTCATCAAGAGGCTCTTTAGTTCTTTGCTTTCTGCCATAAGGGTGGTGTCATCTGCATATCTGAGGTTATTGATATTTTTCCTGGCAATCTTGATTTCAGCTTGTGCTTCATCCAGTCCAGCATTTCTCATGATGTACTCTGCATATAAATTAAATAAGCAGGGTGACAATATACAGCCTTGATGTACTCCTTTCCTGATTTGGAACCAGTCTGTTGTTCCATGTCCAGTTCTAACTATTGCTTCTTGACCTGCATACAAATTTCCCAGAAGGCAGGTCAGGTGGTCTGGTGTTCCCATCTCTAAGAATTTTCCACAGTTTGTTGTGATTCACACAGTCAAAGGCTTTGGTGTAGTCAATAAAGCAAAAGTAGATATTTTTCTGAAACTCTCTTGCTTTTTCGATGATCCAGCGGATGTTGGCAGTTTGATCTCTGGTTCTTCTGCCTTTTCTAAATCCAGCTTGAACATTTGGAAGTTCACGGTTCATGTACTGTTGAAGCCTGGCTTGGAGAATTTTGAGCATTACTTTCCTAGCGTGTGAGATGAGTGCAATTAGCATTAAATGGCCTTGAAACTTACTGTCTATACACACAATATATTTCTCTACTTAGGTCCTTTTTATGTCCTTCAGTAAAGTTTTAATACTTTTCTCCCTAAAAGTTCTTCTTTTAAAAAATAGTTTTGTTGAGGTATAATTTACATACCATAAACTTCACCCCACTCCAAAGTCCTTGCATGTGTGTTGTAGATTTATTACTGGGTACCTTTTAGTTTTTATTATGAGGTGCATGCCTGTGTGCTTAGTTGCTTCAGTCATGTCCAACTCTTTGCAACCCTATGGACTGTAGCCCACTAGACTCCTCTGTCACTGGATTTTCTATTTATTTTTAAAGTTTTGCCTCATCTACTGTATTCACCTGACCTCTTGCCAACTGACTACCACTTCTTCAAGCATCTCGAAAACTTTTTGCAGGGAAAACACTTCCACAACCAACAGAATGCAGAAAATGCTTTCCAAGAGTTTGTCAAATCATGAAGCATAGATTTTCATGCTATAGGAATAAACAAACATTTCTTGTTAGCAAAAATGTGTTGATTGTAATGGTTCCTATTTTGATTAATTAAGATGTATTCAAACCTAGTTATAATGATTTAAAATTCAAGGACCCAAACCGCAATTATGTTTGCAACTACTGAGTATAAGATATAATTGAGTTTTTATTGCTTATAAGTTACCTCTGGTTTTGATTCCTTTTGTATACAGCTTTTAATAATTTATATATATTCTTTGATCTACAGTCCATGGGGTTGCAAATAGTCAGACATGACTGAGTGACTTACACAATAACTTCTTTGAGCAGTGTATAGAGGGCATTGTATAAAGAAATAACCATCTCCATATCTTATAAAAGAATACTGTAAGAAAAACCACTCTTAGTGACGAAACTCCAAATGTGTATTTGCTCTTCCTAATACCAAGAGAGCCATCTGCATCTGTAGGTCACCACTGTGCATGTTCCTTGTTAATGATAAATGGAAGTTTCTGGTAGGCAAACTCTGAGAAATTTATATGGGACAGAAATTGAAGACATAAGGGAAATCTGCAGTGATTAACTCAACAGTGACTTAAATTTTTACTCTTGGAGTTACTTTTTATTTCAGTTTCAAAGGTATTTCCTTCAAGATTCTGGTCACTTGGTCTTACTTTTTACATCCTTCCAAACACACTAGAATGTGTTAGAAGGTTATGTCATCTATACAAGGGTTAATAATCTGAAACTTTTTTTTTCTATTTATAGTCTAGGATTTGGAATATGAGCCTCATGAAAGCCAGAAAACATTTTTTTCTTCACTAGAAAAGTTTCAGAGAGGAAATAGTACTCAAACTAAACAGATTTAGTAAATAAAGCTGAACTAGGCATTTTTCCCATGTATGAATAAAAATGTCATTTTAATTGTTTTCATTTTGTTTTAGCCATTGTATATATGCCTTGTTTCCTGGGTCCACGGGAAGCATGAGCCTGTTGGGACTTGGGACAAGAAGAAACCAAGACATTTTTACAAGGAAATCCAGATACTAACAGAAAGTACCCCAAAGTCTGAAGAGATAGAACTCAAACATGACCGACAGAGGACTTAGGGATCCTCCAGAGGGTAAGACTCGTTTGTACAGCATGAAGTTTGTTCTGTAGGAAACTAGGGCTGTGCTAAGAGCGAAAGTCTCTGGTGACTAAAACTGAAGTTTGGAAGTAAAAAAGAAGTTAATTGCTTAATTTATTATGATTCTTATTCTTTGATATTTACCAAATTTTACCATCATACCAGACTCTAATTATGAAGAAGAGTTAAGTTTTAGAGACTCCTGTAGTATTGGGAAAATATATCTTAAAAAAAGAGGGTAGACAGATCTTTAGAGTTATATTTTTAAAAGTCAAGTTAGCTGTGATATGCTATATATTTAGAGCAGGATCCTTCAATTATAAGGAAAGATGAAATTTAAATTCTTCATCCTGCTTAAGTGTATATATAGGAAATATAGGCAAAATATGAAATAGGTTTTTTGGAAGAGAAGCACATATTTAAATATTTTATTAAGGATAGTTTTCAATATATAAAAATAGCACAGTATAATGAAGTCCCATGTACTCAACATCTAACTTCAACTTTTACCTACATAATGCTACTCTTGTTACCTGCTTTGAAATATTTAAGTGTAAACCCAAGACATGATATAATTTTATTTGTTAGTACTTGAGTTTACATCTCTTAAAGCTAGATTAAAAAAAAAAAAGAACCAAAATAGCACTGTCACACCTAAAAGTAGTTGTTCCACACTATTATTCATAAATACAGCCAATATTCACATTTCCCCAATTGTCTCATAGTCTCTTTTTCTTCACAGTTGGGTTTCTAATTTTTTTTTTTCTTTACATTTGGGTCACAGACTGCATTTTATTGATATATCTTTTAGTTGCTTTAAAAAAAAAAAAAACTTTATTATGGAAAATTCAAACATATATAAAAGTAGAGAGATGAAATGAATTCCATGACCCAGCTTCATCTGCAATCAACATATGGCTAACGCTGTTTCATTTATACTCTCTTACTTTTCCTTATTACCCGTATCATTGTATTGAAGCAAAATCTAGATATCATATAATTTTAGCCAAAATACTTGAACACTTATCTCTAAATGGTAAAGATTCTTTTTTAAAAACATTACCCCAATTCCTTTATCATACCTAGAAGATGAACCAATAATTCTTAGTCTCATCAAACAGCTGGTGTTCAGTTTTTCCTGATTATCTCATTAATACTTCTTTAACAGTTGGTTTGTGGGACACTGGGTCTGTAACGTGGTCCGCACATCGTTGATGTGTCTCAAGTATCTCAATCAACAGGTCACCCCTCCTTTTTTTTTTTTATCTTTTCTTGCCATTTATTTTTATTTCTTGCTGTTACTAAAGAAAGAGTCTTTTGTCTCTTAGAATTTCCATCATTTTGAGTTTTTCTGATTACATTCCTGAGGCATAATTTAATGTATCCCTCTATCCCTGTGTTTCTTGGAAACTGGTAATTAGCTCTAGAAGCTTGATCAGATTCTGCTTCGGTTTGGCAAGAATAGCTCATAAGTAGTATAGTGTACTTCCTATTGCACTGAATTCGGGAAGTTAGAAATGTCTGATTTTCCTTCTTTTTGTAGTATTAAGATTCATCAGTGGGTTCAGGAGTTGTCAGCCTGGTTCATTCATTATAAAATTCCTCTTCAGTCTTTCGAATAATGGTTTCAGTTGCTATTGATGATTATTGCCTAGATCTGTTGTTTCATTAGGGAAGAGGATGTATTTAATATTACCAAAAGTTGGTTTGCCATTCAAAATAGTTTTCAGTTAATATTATTTGTTAGATTAGCATGATAATAAATTTGTGTAATCAGTCACCTTTAGTAAAAGTCAAGAGAAATAATGTTTAGGAAGAGTGCCTCTTAAGCCATAAAAATCTATATAACTATTTTTATTAATCAGGGACCTTGTTGAAATAAAAAATATAGGGAAATTTTTAAAATTACAAATTTTTGTCTCAATAGACCCTCAAAAGGATTTGGAAAATGATCCATCACTAAATACTCAGGAGACTACAGTCACTACAAGTACCACTGAAGAAGCTCAGACCCCAGACCTTGCCCCTGGTCTTAACAAAGACCACCAAGAGGTAGAAACAATTGGCCCAGGAAGTACAGATACAGATGCTCAATCAGAAGATCCAGATGAAACAGATTATGGGAAATACCTAAAGGATACAGAAGGTGAGAACAGCCAGGGTTTTCAAGGTGGAGAACAAGGCCATCAGCTCCCTTCAGAGAGTCTGAGTGAAGACCCTGTGGATCCAGAACCCAAATGTTTTCCAAGTGACAAGGTAGGAAGAACAGACGCACACGTAGTGGGCAGCTCTGCAGCCCTCCCTGAGCACATCAGTGACGGACCCAGAGCATCTCAGGAGCCACCAGGCGTTGACCCTCAGGATGCCCAGAGCCCTGGCCATTCCGGTGCAGGGCTGGAGAGCCAGCACACACTGAGGAAGCGACTGCTGGCACCAGGTGAGAGAAGCCCTAAGCCTGTCCTGTTGTGCACTGTTCTGTCACTGGGAACACAGGGTAGGTGGGGCCCTTCTTTTCAGAGAGCTTCTCTTTACTTCATAGGATTAAGGCCTTTGCATCTTGCCCAAGGTCACAAAGAGATATGACTGCATTGAGAGTAAATGAGGTTTCTCATCTCCTAAGACTTCCCTGGTGGCTCAGAAGGTAAAGGCTCTGCCTGCAATGTGAGAGACCCAGGTTCGATCCCTGGATTGGGAAGATCCCCTGGAGAAGGGAATGGCAACCCACTCCAGTATTCTTGCCCGGAGAATTCTATGGACAGAGGAGCTTGGCAGGCTGTAGTCCATGGGGTCACAGAGTCAGACATGACTGAGCAACTCAATGCTTTCACTTTCAAGCTAGCTCATTCTGCTCACTACATTAAGTTGCTTCCCACTTATACATAAGCTGCATTTTTTAACAGTTTCTATTTATTTACTGCATGTATGATTTTTTTATCTTTTACAGGTATGAGTTAAAAAATTCACCCCTGGCCTTTTCTTTATTTCTTATGAGCATATTTTCCCTTTCACTTTTTAAAATCTTTTACTGTGGGTGAAACTAAATGCTACATGAATCAAGAAATAGGTATATTTAAAAACCAGCATCAGTGGTAATAGTACCCTTGAAGTGAAGTGTTAGTCACTACAGTCTGTGTCTGATTCTTTGTGACCCCATGGACTGTAACCCGCCAGGCTTCTCTGTCCATGGGATTCTCCAGACAAGAATGCTGGAGTGGGTAGCCACCATTCCCTCCTGCAGGAGTTCTTCCGGACCCAGGGATTGAACCTGGGTCTCCTGCATTGCAGGCAGATTCTTTACCATCTGAGCCAGTATCCTTAACTCAGTCATATTTCAGTTTTATAGGACTTTGAGCAAATTAGTTATTTCTCTATACCTGATTTTCCCCACTTGTATATTAAGGAGAACAGCATCCTGTCTTTCCTCACGAAGAATAGTTGCAGTGTGCTATGCCTTTAACTGGTACTCAAGAGATATGGATTCTAATTGCAGCCCTACCACTTCCTAACTTGTGTGACTTTAAGGAAATCTCCCAACTTCCTGGTACTTCAGTTTCCTATTTGTAGAAATGAAGAAGTTGAACAAGATGATACCCAGCTGGTTTCTTCCAGCTTTTACCTTCTCTGATATTGTGGAGTTGGATTGTGTGGATTTGTGTTTTATAAGTACTCTGAAAGTTCAGCCTGAAATGCCTATTTGCCAGAGCAAAAGAATATAAAATGTAAGACATTGTTTTTGTTGGAGTTGACTGCGGGCTAGAATTCCATGTTTCAGTGTAAGTCAATGACTGGTCTCAAATATGCATTTCATTAGTTTACTACTAACTTGAGTAAAGACAAGGGCTATGTCTCATTCATTGTGTTTCTGTGGCTCTAGGCACAGAGAAGTGACTTTATGAATACTTGTTAAATGAGCAAATGATAGGATTTGTATATGGACCAATATGTGCCATCATAATTTCAGTGGTATGCAGGTTCACTGAGTAGGGGAAGAAAACATCCTTTTAAAAATGCAGTTTAATGTGTGAGAAGCCACTTAATATAATGGAATGAGCTCATCTAGGAGATGAGAAACCTCTTTCTAATTTCAGCTTGGCCTTGGGCAAAGCCCTTGACATCTCTGGACCTTTTGTCACAGTAGGTAAGGTAGGAGGCTCGAGAAGGTGATCATTACAGATCCTTTCAGTCCTTAAATTCTGTGACATGATATTTAAAAACCCACATTTTGGTGTGATCTGACTAAATGAACTATTCTTTATAGGTGAAGATGACTCTACTTCTTTATGTTAATAGAGTATGCTATTTGAGTTATTTCTCTAGTAAGGATTATGGGCAGTACTCAGCTGTCATTGTTATATGAGGTACCTGGCTGGGGTCAGGCACACGTTTTGACTCTAGAGGGACTTAGCTCAGAGTCTACAAAATACTGCCTCCTTTTCACCAACACATTTTAAGATTGATATCACACCCCATACGTGCATTTTTATATAGTTCATAAACTTTCTTAACCTTGTAGTCCTTGTTTCATATACCTCACTCATTAAGTTTCAGGCTTGCTTTTTTGTAAGCTATTTTGCAAAGTAAGCTATTAGTGTATAGTAATCTCTCCTGTCTTTAAACTTAGTGTCTATTATTTGCATATTTGGGAGTTGAGGAACCTTCTGAAATATAAATACTAAAATTAGAGCATCATTGCCCTGTGATGTTGAGTCTTGTGTATAGCTAACATTTCTTAAATTCCTTCTTAGTTCTGTACATTTTGTCAAATCACATTTTAGATAGCTTTGGCTGCAATCTTGTTTCTTTGTAAGGGCTAGTGAAGAATTGTGGATGTAACAACAGTATCCTTAGTGATTTCACAGCATTTTATTTTATTCTTCTAAGAATGAAGTAGAATAGTGAGCCTTAAGTAAAAGACAGGAAAAATGATTAGCTTTGTACAAAACAAAATTTTATGAAGTATGGCATCCTCAGTCAAATTCTTTGCTTTGATAAGAAGTATAAAGGTATGCACACTTATTAGTGTATACACTCTTATTAGTGTACTGTACTTAAGAGTGTATACACTCTTATTAGTGTACTGTACCTAAGAGTGTATACACTCTTATTAGTGTACTGTCTAATAATAATGTTTTGTTTTGTTTTCCAGAGGCTGAGAGACATCAACAAGAAACACAAGAATTGGAAGAAAACAAAGAGAAGAATTCACAGGATACCATAAGAAGGACTGATAAAAAGAATTTTTTGAGCTATGGTGAGAACAAAACCGGTCTTACTACAGTAATTCACATTCAGAAATTCTCAGAGAAAAACCCAGAAAACGAGCAGATTTAACAGTTTTAGCATAGTTTTAATTTTTTTTTTTTAATGTGTGGTAGTAATATGAGAATAGAGCAATTGAGTTTTAGGGATTTTTCCTTTAGGTGTGTTAGCCAGTATTTTGCTATCCATAACAAAATGGGAATTCCCAATGGAGGAAGGTTCTTTTCATAAACAAGAAACTGAAACATTTTTTTGATTGAAGTAAACCTGATTTACAATGTAGCGCTAATTTCAGGTGGGCAATAAAGTGATTAGTTATATATATGTATATTTTTTCAGATTATTTTCCATTATAGTCTATTAAAAGATATTCAATATAGCTTCCTATTAAAGCTGCCTTTTCAGTGAGAAAGAAAGTATTAACTTTTGAAGTGGCATTTTTACATTTTGACCATTTAGGAAAAAATGGCCTGTAGGTAGTAGATACTTCTGAGAAGGTATTAATAGAAGAATATGCTGATAGTTCATTTCTAAATCACATCATTACATATAGCAAAAAATATATAAATGAGATTTTACCTTTTAACAAAATATTGTATCTTTAGATAATTTAAGAAATTAACAAGTATTTCTGGTAGATTTCACCAGCTAAAAATTATAAGGATTTAGGCAAAAGAAACACACCACAGTCAGTAAAATCTGACAGTGTACCCGCCTCTTTTTAGTTTGTCACAGGCTTTATTTCTGACTCATTCTCTCTAATTTTGTCTCTTATTTTCTCTTTCTCTGACAGGCTCCATCTTTCTTGGCTTCCTGGTTGTTACCATAGTTTTGCTAAGTTCTGTTAATAGCTACTATTCGTCTCCAGCCCAGCAAGTCCCCAAAAATCCAGCTTTGGAGGCTTTCTTGGTTCATTTTAGCCAACTGAAGGATAAATTTCCAGGCCAGAGTTCCTTTCTGTGGCAGAGAGCACGCAAATTTCTCCAGAAGCACCTCAACGCTTCACACCCCAGTGAGCCAGCCACCATCATATTCACAGCAGCCCGAGAGGGAAGAGAGACCCTGCAGTGCCTCAGCCATCACGTCGCGGATGCCTACACATCTGCCCAGAAGGTCTCTGCCATTCAGATTGACGGCGCTGGGAAAACCCTACAGGACAGTGATAAGGTCAAGCATTCAGTTGACATGGAGCTGAGCTCTGGATTTGGGAAGGGCCAGAAGGCAGCTGTGGTCCATCGCTTTGAATCCCTTCCTGCGGGCTCCACCTTGATCTTCTACAAGTATTGTGACTATGAGAACGCTGCCTTTAAAGATGTGGCCCTGGTCCTGACCGTCCTCCTGGAGGAGGAAACATTAGAAGCAAGCGTCAGCCCAAAGGAAACTGAAGAGAAAGTGCGAGATTTACTCTGGGCGAGGTTTACCAACTCGGACACGCCCAGCTCCTTCAACCAAATGGATTCAGACAAATTGAGTGGGCTGTGGAGCCGTATTTCCCACCTGGTGCTGCCCGTACAGCCAGTGAGGAGCATAGAAGAACGGGGCTGCTTTGTATAAGCTAAGTACAGAGGTGGTTATGGTTGGCATGGGATTATTAAAAAGTCAGTTGAAAAGCCTTTTTATGTGGAAGGAGGTTGATGAATGTGAGGAAATGCCTGGAAAGCACAAACAAACTTATTTTAGAAAAGAAATTTTCATTTTTTACTTTCTGTAAAATCTTTCTAGCTTGGCAAAGCTAAAAGTTGACCTGACTTTCTTTCCTTGCCTTTCAAGCGAATCAGGTATATACAACTGAGGAATTTTTTCCAATCCAAAAATAGAGCAACAGAATGATTAAATGGGAAGATAATCTTCTCACAGTAACTACAGAGTGATTTTTGTTTTCTTGAGACTCTAAGGAGCCTTTTGGATGGCATTTGGACTCAGATTAAAGTAATTACAGTGATAAAGCAGTTAAAATTTTTAAAAATTTTCTATTACATGTTAAAGACTTTAAAAACTCATTTTAATAACCTAGTTGCAGGACTACATCTTAGGCTTTTTTGCACTTTTGAATAGTATGAAAAAGGAAATAAGAATTCAAATACTTATTTACCTATATACTATATGTAAGGGTTATGTTTTTCTTCCGTTAATGAGCTCTAAGGGAAAAGCAGCCTGTGCTCAAGAAATGTTCTTAAAAATTGGAAACAATGGGGGAACTGTTTATAAACATTGCAAATGAATAAATTACAACTGGCTGTATCTTTGCTTCAATTTTCTGATATAGAGCAGTGATTTCCAAGCTGTTTACTGGCCCCTCTACCTTTTGTATCAAAGAAGTTCTGCTTTTGCCCATTTTACATATTGAGATCCTACATAAGATTTAATTGGGATAAAGAGTTCTGCTGATAAGTTTGAAAGTCACTGATTAAGGGGAAAGACAGCTTAGAAGATAGGCAATGGGTAGGAAGAAATGAAATAAAACTCATGAGTAGGTAGAAGATGAAATACACATTTATCATAGAGACATGCTATTTATGAAGAATATAAAGACCTACAGATGAATAGCATAATGTGTAAACTAGTATTTACTAGCATATTTCTATGCTTTTTTTAATTTCTGTTACTCAGCATTTCTGTCTCTCCTGATGGAATTCTGTAATTGTCTTAAGATGAGTTTGAATGCTTTATGCAGAACTGATTTTAATAACCAATTGAATAGTAGGTTTTTATATGGATACATTGGCATAACTTTACCATACTGTTTACTTATTGTACAGTGATGGAACATTATATAATGTAGCTCATTTCTTGACCTTCTAGTTAGAAGTACCAGTAGGTTAACAATTAGAAAAATGCAGAAGATATTATACTTAGTGAGAGGAAGTAGAAATGGTAGGTAGATTCTAAGAGGTTTTAACAGCTAGTATTAATTTTTGGATCATGTTCTGTGATTGTAAGAAAGCTCTAGAACAGTGTTTACAGAGACAGTGATTATTGATTTGCATTTCAACCCCTAAAGCAGAAACTTTAGTAAAATGGTCTTGACCTAGTGAAGGATCTAACCCATTACATGGCATACCTAGGAACTATCACCATGAACCTAGAATATTTCAGCTAGGTTTTGACCTCTATAGTCAAGTGACTAAAAGATGGAATGAGTTTCAAAAACAGTAAGAAGATATAGGGGTCTTTATTGATGCCTGTAGAGAGATAATAAAGATATGGGAGGAAGAATCTATTTGAAAGTGTTTGTCACAGGAAAAACATATAAATCTGTTCTAACCAAGACCTGACACTGTGCTCCACTGAGTGTAGGGCCACATACCTAAAGGAACTGTTTTCATTGGGGCCTTTGTGAAGGACTCTTCTGCTAGATTTGAGGCGAGACCTTCCTGAACAAAAAGTTAAAACATAGTGTATATAAGATCAATATCAATACAGTATAAAATTAGTAGAAATGGAAGGAAAATCTATATACCATATTCAATTTTTTTTCAATATTTCTAGATCTCAGATTCCAGCATTACATCACACAAAACCAGTGGTGCCTTGTAGAACTGATGCCTGCTGACCTGTGCTACCTCGGATCTATAAAGAACCGGTGTGGAGTATGCACATGTCATCAGTGACTCAGATCACAGACAAAGATTGTTTCTTCATTCAGTTGAATATGGTGTTTCCTCATTTCCTTTCAGTATAATTTAGAAAAACATTTCCAAATGTCACTTTTTTTTTTTTTTAACTCTTTGGTCTTCGTTAAAAACAGCTTCCCTGGTAGCTCAGCTGGTAAAGAATCCGCCTACAATGCAGGAGACCTGGGTTCTAACCCTGGTTTGGGAAGATCCCCTGGAGAAGGGCAAGGCTACCCACTCCAGTATTCTGGCCTGGAGAATTCCATGGACTGTATAGTCCATGGGGTTGCAAAGAGTCAGACATGACTGAGTGACTTTCACTCATTTACTCACTTCGTTAAAAAAGTCTCCTTCAATGTATAAATGCAGTCAGCTGAAACTGTTCAGTTTTCTGTCCACTATTTCAAAAATCATTTTTAAAAGAAGCAGTATGTTAGCTCTGGGTCTTCTCACGAATAAAATGATTATTCTTAAAGCATAAAACTTATATTTTTTAAATGTACAAATAAAATCTATTATATAATGTACTCAAGTTAATTTCTATTCAGTTGTACCTTTTTTTTTTTTTACATTTTTCAAGTTTCCAAATTTTCTTTTATGTTCATCTTTCATTACTGTAATAGATAGTTTGTCTGACATAGAACAATGACTTGTGGGCATATGATAACCATGCATGATATGCAAGCATCGCCATTTAATTATTATCACAGAACAATTCTCATTATGTTATACATTAATGTAAGTCACTTCTTTGAGTGATACCAGCGTTCTGGAAGCAACTGGTAGAACTACAGACCATCTCTAGACTTAAGTATCTTTCCCCATGGGGTAAATTTTGAGTTTCCCAGTTCCCAAGGGTTGGCAGTGAAGTTCTAGGGGATTCATATAACCAAAGGTAGCAATGCTGTTGTTTCTATTTCTAATTTTTAAATCAATTAAGTAATTTAAATATATTTCATCTGAAACCTGCCAAGCTTATGTGGTAAGTAAGTTCAGCAGGCCTGTGACCCACCATCCTCCAGGTAAAGACTCAGGTAAACAGTGTTAGCTGCTGAGGTGGTTTTGTCCCTTTCACAGTTTTTAATTATTTGATTTATATAGGAAGCATAAGGAGCACTGATGTTAAAAATACAATGAATTCAGCATGTGAAAGTGGTAGTTCAGCAAGGTGGTCTTCACTGGGACTGTATTTGCATACATCTGACCAGTTTATATGCAGCATAATCAGGTGTCTAGTACTTCAAAACCTAAGCAGAAGATATTATATCTGATTATCATTTAATGGGAATAAAGCTTATATCTATATACAGTTTATTGATAGAGAAGGACTTTCAAATAGGAACCTGACACCTTATTTTTATCATCTGGAAATGAAAAATAATTATAAAAGTAAGACATCTTTATAAAGCCTTCAATATATCCTTTTATAAAAGCAGTTTTTAAGCTATTTGTCATGTTGAATATGTAGTTAAATACTAATCTTCATTTTAATATTTTGTCAATCTGAGCATAATATATTTCACTTTGAAATTTATTTATTGAAAAATCATAGTGGTTCTGTTTTCTGTTGTGTTTTTCCGAAATTAAAATACCTTGGACACTATATCACTTGCTCAATGGGACTATTGATATTTGTCTTTATATGTGTATTATGATTATTATTAATGATTACAAATACTATAATCCATAGAAATATGATGAAATGATTATTTTAAAATATTCCTAAGGGTTCTATGAATTTATGAAATACTGAGGCTTGTGAGTCACATGGGAAATACTTGTTTTGAATAATATATTTACAAAGAAGGTGTTACCAATTCTAGAGAGAACTAACTAGAAATATCCGTGTAAAGCAGTTTTTCCAGATGACTTTAAAATATCCCTTGTTCCTATTATGGTAAGTTTCAGGCTTTAGGCAGTAAAGTAGCTGATGAAGGGGGGCCTAGATTGGCCTCATTTAGAGACTGAGCTATTGAAACTCATTTCCAAAATACTGCCCTATCAGATCTGTATATGGCAGTGCTCCTCGACTGGTTTTAAAAATTTACTAACTAGTTAAGAGCACTAGGCTTGTCTAAATGGCCTGAGAACACAACCAGTATCCCCTAATCTGTAAATAATTGGTAAAGATACAAATAATTTAGTCTTCAGTGCCTTTCCTTCCAGGGTCACATGCTCCATTTACTTCAGTTTGTTTTGATGGCTTTAAAAATCCATAGATTGGTTCCTATACTGAGAAATGATTTCCCACTTCTCCTTATTGAGGGTCATAAACTAAATTTGTCCTTGGCTAAGAGCAGTCACCTGAACCAGAAAGAACATTTTGGACTTGGGAAGCAGCGGGCTGAGTAGGTAGGAAGATGTGACGCTTGGCACCCCCGCCCACAGCAGTCAGAGCCTTCTTCCTGTGCCCACACTGGCCTCTGCCTTCTCAGCCCAAAGCTCCAGGCAGTTGCTTCTGGTTGGTCAGATTACAGGAGATTAAAATCTGTTTGTCATCCCTGACATAAAAGAAGCACACATTGACCTTCAAACAACTGCATTTTGCTTTTTTTCTACTTAACAAACATAAATGGGCTTTGCCTGTATTAATGTCAAAATTCTGGGTATTCCCCTTCTTCCTTATGTAACCATGATTGTGTTTGCTTTTGTTTCTCATAGATGTTGACGAATGTGCCTTATTCAAATTAGTTATGTGGTTTTACCAAAAATAAATCTCCTTAATTTTCCTCTGTTGACTAATTCTTGATTCTATTTCTCAAAATAACAAGTTTATAGAAATGGGTGTATTGTCATTGATGATGGGAAGGGAAACCGCCCTCATTTGGTAGTAAGTTCAAGAGCCAAAGAATCCTGTGAATGTCAGGTGGCACTTGGCCATCAGTTACTGGCCTCATTGGGCATTCTACATGTGCTCTTTTTACTTAACAAGGCTTTCTTGCGTAGGAGAGAAACAGGACTTGGCTTAATAAGTAGAGCTTTGGGAATTGCTCCTAACCTAGGTGTGCTGATTGGGAATTGTGTTACTCTTAAGGGCAGACATCTTTCAGTGTGTTGGCGTTGGGTTTTGAAAATCTGAGATTTATTCTTGCAGTTCAGACTAATAGAAACTCTTGGGAATCAGCATGTCTTAAAATAAGAGCTTTCCATGGAATAGGCTAAAGTCAAAGGATAAGTCGAGCCTGAAGGTAGAGAACATTTGGTTCTCCAAACACCCACAGTGGGTTTGCGGCAACATGATTTTTTTATTCTTATTCATAAACTCACCACTAGAGGATGTTAACATACTTCTCCAAATACATTGGAACAGACTGAGGCCTCAGTACTGTGAAAATTGTTTAATAAGGAAAAGAGGTGCTGTGAATTATTTGGTTACTGTAGGAATTGCAATTTTAAATAGTATACTATAAAAATAAAGTCTGAAGTTGTATTCTGGATCATGATATATTTGATACAGAAGCTGACAGTGATTCTTTGCTTGCCCAAACTTTAATCAGGCTCCTGAATATCTTCCTAGGCCTATCTGTGTACTTCAGGAAATAACGTTTTCACAAGAATCCCAGTTTAACATCTTTCATTGTTAAACTGACCCTCCACCCTCAATATCTAACCTGGTTCCTCATCCTTCAGCATCCCTTAGTCAGCGGTCTGCAACCTTTTTTAGCACGAGGGACTGATTTCATGGAAGACAATTTTTCCACAGACAATGGGTGGGGAGATGGTTGGGGGATGATTCAAGCACATTACATTTATTGTGCACTTTATTTCTAATCTGATGCCACCACTGATCTGACAGGAAGTACAGGTCTGCGGCCTGGAGGTTGTGGACCCCTGCCCTTGGTGATGTCTTATCACCCTGGCCTGCCTTCAGCTAGAATTCTGATAAGTCAGTTTAGCCAGAACCCCTGTTATCCCTGGTGTTTCCTCTTAGTTGTTTTCTATCCCTGCTCCTTGACTAAATTCCTTCTTGCACAAGCTGTATTTGGGGTTGAACCCGGTCTCTCTCCACACTGTAACATCCCATTGCAGTGGTCCCTATACCAGCATTAACATCCTGAATGAAGTCTGCCTTATCATTTTTAACATGTGTCATTGAATATTTTTTTCTTTAACAAGTGGCTTCATAGAGCTAAACTAGGGAAGGAACTTAGCTACTTTAAGAAAAGGGAACAAATCCTGTTTCATATATGTGCAGGGTACTCTTTACTGAGGAATCCACCCACATGATATATGAATTTAGGGCCTGCAGAAAGCCTTCATACACACAGACACTACAAATGAGACATAAATCATTTTTTTTGACTTGTAGCCTGACACCTTTTAGGATCTCTAATTTTCTAATATACAAACCAGTACTTAAGATGAACCCTCAACTTGGTAATGCCTTTTATTATAATACCAAAGATGCCATTTTAAGTTCTCACTTTAACATCTGTTTGTAACTCCAAACATGTAACAATAATAGATAAATTCAAGGGAACTTTAAAAAAACAGAGCCATCATCATTGCTAATTATTAGAGAAATGCAAATCATAACAATTTAATGAGGCACCACTTCACACCAGACAGAATGGCCATCATTTTAACAGTCTACAAATAAATGCTGCAGAGGGTGTGGGGAAAAAGGGAACCCTCCTACACTGTTGGTGAGAATGTAAGTTGGTGCTGTCACTATGGAAACCAATATGGCGCTTTCTCAGAAAACTAAAAATAGAGCTGCTATATGATCCTACAACCCCACTCCTGGGCATATACCCAGACAAAACTAAATCAAAAAGCTACATGCACCCCTATGTTCATAGCAGCACTATTCACAACAGCCAAGACTTGGAAACAACCTAAATGTCAATTGACAGGTGAATGGATAAAGAAGATGTGGTAGATACACACAAGGGAATATTACTCAGCCATAGAAAAGAATGAAGCATCATTTGCAGAAACGTGAATGGACCTAGAGATTATCATACTAAGCTAAGTAAATCAGATGGAGAAAGACAAGTACCATATGCTTACCTGAGAAATACAAAAGGACATGATCTGAAAAACAGAAACAGACTCACAAACATAGAATACAGAATTGTGGTTGCCAAGGGGGAGGAGGGGGCGGTAGGGAAGGATTGGGAGTTTGGGGTTAGCAGATGCAAGCTGTTATATATAGGATAGATGAACAACAAAGTCCTATTATATAGCACAGGGAACAATATTTAATATCCTGTGATAAACTATAATGGAAAAGAATATGAAGAAGAATGTATATATAACTGAATCACTTCGCCACACAGCAGAAATTAACACAATGTAAATCAACTATACATCAATAAAATTAGAAAACAAAACACAAAGCCAGGTTCAAGAACAACAGATGCACCTTTGAGGATCAGAAACTGTAAAAACAAAGTGGCAAGTGGGGCTGAAGCCGCAGGCCTACTGGGACCTGCATCCAGTCAGGCAGAGGCTTCTGGGTGCTTAGAACCAAGTGCCCCATGTGAGGCACACCAGTTTAGTTATATAAACAAGACAGCTGATAGGCAAGCCCTGCAAAATTGGTATTGTTATCCACAAAATTCAGTAATTCTTTGTTTCAAGCAGCTTTTTAAGAAAACATCTTGTTTGAATGCATCTTATAAGTGTACTGCAAGTCAGTTTCATAATTTCTTATATTCCATGTAGTTTGTCTGGAGAAAGTTAATTTGAAAAGGCCCCACTATCTTTCTGATTATAGCCAGTAGTTTCATTACTTGATGTGGGGCTATAATTACTCATCAGACACATTACTGAACAGTGTGAACAAAAACCACACACTTCTGGTTACTAAATCACCATCCTGGTCTGTTGTCAGCGATATTGCATGACATTTTATCAATTTTTCATTCATTTACTTATGAGTTTCACAGAGATGGTAAGCCACATGTAGAAGATTCCCCAGGTAAAATCTAAAGCAAATGGTTGTTAGAAGTATGTCAATATGTTTGCTGGAAACTAGAGAAAAAGTAACAAAACAAAAACTTCAACAATTACATTTGATTTGAAAATTTTATACAGCAGCCATCAGAATGAACAGGAGCTGGGGCTTCCCTGGCGGTCCAGTGGTTAAGAATCTGCCTTCCAATGCAGGGAACATGGGTTCAGTCTCTGGTTGGGGAACCAGAAGCCCACATGCCACGGGACAACTAAGCCAGCCCACCACAACCACTGAGCTCTTGCGCTCTGGAGACCCGATGCCACCACTAGAGAGAACCCGGAACACTGCAAGGAAAGATACTGCCTCAACTAAAGACCCAACATAGCCAAATAAATAAATTTAAAAAATATATATACAGGAGCCACAATAGAGCTGGTGCCTTTTTTTTTTTTTAATTTATATTCTTGGTAGGTACAGAAAGAAAAACTATCCTCCCTCTTTCTTTAATTAAAGAATATCATCCTCAATAATTACTCCATGTGAACTCAAGGTAATAGTCTTTCTATAGAGTTGTCTTGAAACTTCATACCTGAATTAGCAAATTTAAACAAAGAAGGAAAGTACCTTTTAGAATAGCCATCAGTTCAGTGGGTTTTATTTAGTGATGAAAGTCTGGGGCAGAATTACCAAGTGGTTAGCCATTCCAATTACAAAAAAAAAGAAAACCCACAAAAAACACAGCATAGATAAAACGTATATTTCTTCAATCAGATTTTTACCATAATGCTTCCTGAGTGAGATCAGGAATCCTCAAAAATTTCTCAGAAAGCAAGAAAAGCAGAAGCACAGATGAATTCACCATCAGTCCACCATGATGTCAAAACCACTAACGATTCTTTTCATACGACCAAATGTCCCCTTATTACTAAATGAATATCATTTAATATTAGTTAGCATTTGTATTGTACTTCTACCATTTCTCAGCCTTTTGGCTAAGATCAAGTGTAGTACATTGTACTTCTGTTCGTCATATACTTTGTCCTTCATTATATCTGATTCATAGGTGTTTTATACATAATTTTGGAATTATTTCCTTCCCATAATACGTCAGGGTAGCAAAGTTGACATCTTATTTTTAACACATCTGTACAAGATGTGAAAAATTCCTAGTAAGTCTAAAAAAAAAAGACTCTTGACCTAAATGGAAATAAATACCTGTTATCAAGTCCAACTTCATACTGCTAGCCGCACGACAGGCCAGTAAGCTGAGAGATGAGCTGTTGGGGCAAGGAATAGTGACTTTATTCCTGAAGCTAGCAGACTAAGATATCTTAGCAGACTAAGATATGGCAAAGAACTATCTTACCTGAGTTAGAACTCAGGCTTCTTTTATACTAAAAAGGGAGGGCGTAAAGTCAAGCACTTCCTGGTTCCCATCAGCCTCTGGAGGGGATGTGTTAATTTCTTTCTCCCTGCAATCATTCACACGTGGACCTGGTCAGGATGATTCCTCTGAGCTAAACAAAGGTGTTTTAGCTTAATGCTTATTACCTGGGAGGCAAGGTTCCCAGAGTTGGGCCATTATATGTATTTAAGCTTATAGGCAACATCCCTTTAGTGATTAGCTTATAAGAGAACACAAAGGTTCTTCCCTATTACATACCTAAAAATTAAATGTAGTTTTTAAAGACTAGGTTGTTAACTAATAGCACCCCAAATAATCATAGGAAGATGGAATATTAGAATTATGATTCTTAATCTCTTATCTGCTTTGAATTAGTTACATTTTCCCCAGGTTTATGGAGGTACAATTGGCAAATAAAATTACATATATTTCAAGTGTACAACATGATAATTTGATATATGTATATTGTGAAATGATCACCACAATCAAGTTAATTAACATATTCATGACCTTACATAGTCACCTTTTTTGTGTTAAGAACACTCAAGATGTACTCTTTTAGCAAATTTCAAGTATACAATGCAGCGTAAGCTACAGTCACCAAACTGTATTGGATTTCCAGAACTTACATCTTATAGCTGAAAGTTTGTACCTTTTGACTAACATCTCCTTACTATTATTTACATTTTAATAAGTGGTGTTTATCTTAAAAAGAATGTAATGTTATTCTCCTAAAGGTTTAGTTTACTTGCTAAGTCGTGTCCAACTTTGTAACCCCATGGACTGTTGCCTGCCAGGCTTCTCTGTCTATGGAGTTTCCCAGACAAGAGTACTGGAGTGGCTTGCCATTCCAGGGGATCTTCCCAACCCAGGGACTGAACCTGCGTTTTCTGCTTGGTAGGTGGATTCTTTACCACTGCATCACCTGGGAAGCCCCTTAGTTTCCTGTGTGTATGTATGTGTTAGTTGCACAGTCGTGTCCAGTTCTTTGCGACCCCATGGACTGTAGCCCGCCAGGCTCCTCCGTCCATGGGATTTTCCAGGCAAGAATACTGGAGTGGGTTGCCATTTCCACGCACACTCCATGCAGTGGAACCGTGGAGTCCTAACCACAGGACTGCCAGGGAAACCCAAAGAGCATGCGTGTGTATTTTGTTTTGCTGCACCACACAGCATGAGGGATCCTAGTTCTCTAAACAGGGATCAAATCTGTGTCCCCTGCAGTGGAATCACAGATTTTTAATCACTGGACCACCAGGGAAGTACTCCCTGCCAGATGGTTAGAAACCATCTAACGATGGTTGATGGAAGAAATTTTCACATATTGAGCTTTGAGGAAGTCATTCTAGCTTGTACGTGATTTGGCTTGAACTTTATGCCAGTTAGGACATTCTGTCTGTGGCCCATCACATGTATATTGTACAGCTGCTCTAACCATTAAAGAAAAGGGTGTGCTGTCCAGAAATAAAGAATGTCTGTTTTGAAGACAGAGATAAATACCCTCCTTCCTGGGACGTCAATGTGAGTACTCCTTTGATGATAAGGCTCCCTTCCCGGCACCAAGGTCATACTGACTCACTGGATGTGCTAATCTGTCTTTTTTTTTTTTTTTTTAACTTGAAGGAATGCACCCCTGTCATGTTTGATGTTCTTTGTTCTGATAAGATATAAAACTGCTGAAAACCATGCTTGTCTGGAGTAATTCCCAGAGCTACTGAGAAGCTGTCTCCTGGGCTATAGTTCTCAGTTTGGCTTGAATAAAACTCCCCTCTATTTTTAGATTGGTTATTGATTCTTTGCATTGACAGTACATTGAGGTGAGGGTGATTATGTGACCTCTGACTGCCCTCTATCCCTAGGACTCTGATCCTCACAATGGTATTGACTCTTCGAATCTATCTTTTTACTTCTCTCTTTAATTTACCACATTATGTATTGCCATCTTCTCAAGGCTCCAGCACATCCTCTTCATATCTGTGCCCACTCTGGTTGGATTTCAGTTTGTGTTTACCACCTACAAATTGCCTTGATTAATGGTTTCTGCCCCAGGGACCTGGGACCCATCTGTTATGAACTGAATGCTTTTGTCTCCCCCAATTTTACAAATTGAAATCCTACCCAGAGTGTGACAATATTAGGAGGCACAGTCTTTAGGGGGTGATTAGGTCATGAGGATAGAGCCCTCCTGATAGGATTAAAGAGGCCCCAGAGAGCTCTCTAGTTCCTTCCACAATGTGAGGACACAGTGTAAGATGGACATCCATGAACCAGGAAGCGGGCCCTCGCCAGACATCAAATTTGATAGCATGTTGATCTTGAACGTCCCAGTCTCCACAACTGTGAGAAATAAATGTTTACTGTTTAAGCTACCTATCTATGGTAATTTGTCACCCTGAGCTAAGACACTGTCCTTAGCAATTTCACTATTTCTAACATGAGGGCAAAGTCTGGCAGGAAAGAAACACTGAGGCTGATATCTACTTCCTAAAGTAATGATGCCACATTTGACAGGCTTTGACCATGCCAATCTGAGGACAATGGACTCCATCTTATACTCTTTGAGTATCCACTCTGTTTTTTGTTTTTTTTTTAATTTTTTGGCCATGCCACGTAGCATGTGGGATCTTAGTTCCCTGACCAGGGATTGAACCCATGCCTCCTGTATTGGAAGCATGGAGTCTTACTTAACCACTGGACTGCCAGAGAAGTCCCTCCACTCTGTGTTTTAGTTAAGGGCAAGTAAATACCTGGAAGGTTTAGTATTTTACCTGTGAAATATGTGTTAATTTTCTATCCTAGAATATAACCCGCTTGAGGACAAGGGTGGTACTTTTCATTTCTATTTCTCCAACTCCTAGCACAATGCTTAGGACCTAGTGTTACATCCCCAGCAAATGTTAGTTGAATGAAGAGTTTTGCCTATGTTAGCCCTGCTCTCTCATGACGGTTTTCCTCAATTTGTGCCCTTTTCCCACCTAGCTCAGCTTGGGAGCACTTTGGTTCACCCTTGGAGTTGGGTCACATAGCTCAAAGCTATGGACATGGCTGCAGAGGGAAGCACTTGGCTCACCAAGAGAATGATGGTTTCTGGCCCCTTGCCTTCATTTAGAACTTTCTGCAACACATCGATTTCTGAAAGTTACAAATGAGTCAGATTTCTGCCAACCAGGAAGCTTTGTCTTTGCTGAAATGTGAATTCACTTGATTGGATTTAGATAACCAACAGGTTCCTTCCACTTTGGCTTTGAGTTTCTTTGCCTAGAATCTCCTTAAAAAGGGGACGTGAAATACTAAAATGAAATGATTGAAATAGTTGTATAGTCTAAATAGTCTAAATCCCTCATTTTACAGATGGGGGAACTGAGGGACTAAGTGACCATTTAAGGCTATGTGTTTATTAGTGCAAAACTGAGACCAGAAACTAGATCCTGAGCCCTTGGCCCCACTGCCCTCTCTACGGGAGAAACCTAGCAAGTGAACTAGAGAAGCATAGCATTAAAAGAACCTACTGTGACATCAAAAACATAGCATGTGGCACTAAAAGCCAGTGCACCGGGACAACCCTGAGGGATGAGATGGGGAGGGAGGCGGGAGGGGGGTCCAGGATAGGGGACACGTGTACACCTATGGCTGATTCATGTCATTGTATGGCAAAAACCACTACAATATTGTAATTAGCCTCCAATTAAAATCAATTAATTAAAATAAAGTATCACAAAAAATATAGCATTGTGGGGGTGAGAGGGGGTGGATAAAAAGGTAGACCTTTAGAATGTATTTGAACTTGTCATCAAGTTAAATAAAGTAAAACTTGCAGTTATGAGATAAAAAGTCCTGGAGATGTAATGTGCAGCATGGTGACTACAGTTAATAGTTACGTATTAAAAAAAATTACTGAGGACTACCCTGGTGGTCCAGTGGCTAAGACTCCAAGCTCCCAATGCAGGAGGCCTGGGTTCAATCTCTGGTCAGGCAGCTAGATCCCACATGCCACAACGAAAACCCAGTGCAGCCAAATAAGTATTTTAAAAATTACTGTATTGCATTTGGGAAAGTTGCTAAGAGAATAGGTCTTAAAATCTCATCACAAGAAACAACAAATGTGTCACCATATGTGGTAATGGACATTAAATTCATTGCAGTGATCATTTTGCAATATATATAGATATTAAATTATGTTGTACACCTAAAACTAATACAATGTTATATGTCGATCATATCTCAAATAAACAGGTAAATAAATAAATCCACTGTTGAACTAACACCACTGAATTGTATACCTTGAAATGTTTAAAACTGTAAATTTTATGTTATAGATAATTTACCACAACAGAAAGCAATTCAAAAAATATTTATCTGATATGAACCTATGTGGGTTGACACTGTTTTCCCCTTTAGTCTTCTGCCCGCTGGTCTTGTGGAGAGAAAATTGCTCCAAACTTGTAGCACAGAAGCCCCTTTGCCTGTGCAGAGTGGGCACACACCAGCCATGACCCAGCCCCAGAGCTGCGAGAGTCCCAACGCGGCAACATCTGAAGAGACTCCTGACCACTTGGCATCTCTTCAGATCTGAGCATAGGCCTCAGCGGGCTTGCCCCAAGGGCTCTGCTCTTAGCCAGGTATGTACCTGCATATGACTGCCTGGAGGGTACTTGCTATTCTCAGACACAGTCTGGTGCAATTTAACAGAAAGAAAACACTTTTCAAAATGTAAAGTTACCAAAGGAAAATAACACAACCAGGTATATGTTGAAAGAGGCTTCCTAGGTGGCACTAGTGGTAAAGAACCTGCCTGCCAATGCAGGAGACAGAAGAGACACGGGTTTGGTCCCTGAATCGGAAGATTCCCTGCAGGAGGGCATGGCAACACGCTCCAGTATTCTTGCCTGGAGAATCCCATGGACAGAGGAGCCTGGAGGGCTACAGTCCTTAGAGTCACATTCTCCACCCTCCTTCCACCCTCCACCAGGGCCCTGCCCTGTTCAGGATTCCTGACAGAAGGAGAGTTCAAGAGACTCCCTCCCTGGGGAGTGAGTCATGGCCTCCACATTATACTGATATTGCAGGTAACCGCACCGACTGGTTATCTGGAGAAGACCTGTTCCCTGGTAGGTTCCTATGGGAAGAGTTCAGAGAACTTTGTGAGGAGGGTCAGGCCTCTGTTTAACCTTGAGTTGTTTAGTTAGATCCAGAACAGAACTCATGATTAAAGTGTCAACATTACTTCCCTGGTGGCTCAGCTGATAAAGAATCTGCCTGCAATGCAGGCAACCCAGGTTTGATCCCTGGGTCAGAAAGATTACCTGGAGAAGGGAATGGCTACCCACTCCAGTATTCTTGCCTGGAGAATTCCATGGACAGAGCAGACTGGTAGGTTACAGTTCACCTGGTTGCAAAGAGTTAGACACGACTGAGCATCTAACACTTTCACCTTTTTACACTCATAGGTTCTCTTTCCTCCTATCTATAAGTACCCTGTAGGGACTTCTCTGTTGATCCAGTGGTTAGGACTCTGTGCTTCCATTGCAGGGAGAGCTGGTTTGGTTCCTGAGCAAGGAACTAAGATCCTGCATGCTATGCTATGCTATGCTATGCTATGCTATGCTATGCTATGCTAAGTCGCTTCAGTCGTGTCCGACTCTGTGCGACCCCATAGACGGCAGCTCACCAGGCTCTGCCGTCCCTAGGATTCTCCAGGCAAGAATACTGGAGTGGGTTGCCATTTCTTTCTCCAGTGCATGAAAGGGAAAAGTGAAAGTGAAGTCGCTCAGTCGTGTCCGACTCTTAGCGACCCCATGGACTGTAGCCTACCAGGCTCCTCCGTCCATGGGATTTTCCAGGCAAGAGTACTGGAGTGGGGTGCCATTGCCTTCTCCGAAGATCCTGCATGCCACATCCAAAAAAAGATACAAGGTACAGGATTGTAAGCCCCTGATGCAAAGGATGTATTTTTGCTTTACTTTGGCCACCTGATGCAAAGAACTGACTCATTGGAAAAGACCCTGACGCTGGGAAAGATTGAAGGCAGGAGAAGGGGACGACAAAGGATGAGATGGTTGGATGGCATCACTGACTCGATAGACATGAGTTTGAGCAAGCTCCAGGAGTTGATGATGGACAGGGAAGCCTGGCATGCTGCAGTCCATGGGGTCGCAAAGAGTCGGACACGACTGAATGACTGAACTGAACTGAAGCAAAGGGAAAGGGAGGAAAGGCAGAAGCAATATGATCTGGACTGATGAAGCCTTTTCCCACTTGCATCCACAGGGAGACACAGAGGAGGAATGAAGGCAGGCGAGGCAGGAGGTGGGTGAGTGGTGCTTGGTGGCTGTCTGCATCTGGCTGGCCACCCCCCTCTAAGGATGCATGTGGAAGCGGGGCATGGGAATGGTTTGATGCTCTTTTACAGAACTAGTAGAGTTAGGTCCCAGAGTCTTATTTCCTAGCTCTCAGTCTCCTAGTGCCAGTCAAGCCGCCTTAGCTCATTTTGAAGTGGAAACAAGTCCGTGGATACATTTCCCCAAATAACTTAGAATTACATGAAAAACTTCCCTAAAGTCACACTTCAAGTGTTATGACAAAACAGATGAGCAGGAGCACAGCAGGGTTGCAGAATCGGCTTAGCCTTTTGGAAGCTAAATAGAGAAAGAGGACTTTGATTTTATTTCTTAGGAATTCTCCCCTACCCACCCCCCAGATTGGAGGGATTAGAAGTGATGATATGGTGGTTAGCCAGGGAAATAAAGTCCTTCGTGGCCTGTAGGTTATTGTAGAGCTCAGCCATCATTTCCCTTTGTTCTCTGTGGGTATAGGCAGAACACAAGGAGGGGAACTCAGAACCGAGTGAAGGCGGGTCCCATAGAGCCCACTGCGAGAGGCAATAGGGATGGGGCAGGTCCCATTCTCCTCCCATTCTCCTCTGGTCCAACTCTGTGACGTTGCAGATGGTGTCCTACAGAAGCGCATTCCTGTCCCTCCCAGCCAGATGTTGGGACTCCCTCCCTCTACTCTTTCTCCCATTCTCACCTCCCCACCAACACCTGGAGGCTTTCATCCACTCCTGGACAGAGGAGCCAGGATGTCCAGCAGGTTCTGGGTAAGACCCAGCAGGGCCAGGGATGGACAATTTGGGGAGTCCAGGCTCAAGAGGAAGCACTGGAGGGGTCCCCTGGATCCCTTCTGACCTGACTTTTGAACCCAAGCCTTGAACTTGAACTTGGAAGCCAGTGAAATAAGCATAGAACCCAGCTGAGAGCTGAACTCTTGTATGTATGAATATTCTCTCCCTTATTTGTATAGTTTACTGGGGCAAATCCGGAGAATCCCCATGGACAGAGGAGCCTGGCGGGCTACATTCCATGGGGTTGCAGAGTCGGGCAGGACTGAGTGACTAAACGCAGCACAGCACAGGTTGATGGGACCCTGGGTCCCTCCAAGAGTCACAGGCAGTTATGGGGAGAGGGTTCCAAATGAAAGGAGAGGCAGTAATGGGCAGAGAGATGGTCCTGGCAGTGTCTGGAAGAGTCAGGGAGAGGTGGCAACGGAGGAGAGGCTTCAGGAGGCTTGGCGGGGAGCAGGGATAAAATGAGCCCAGAGGAGCCTTTCACCCCGATGCCTGAGTGATCCCAGCTGCAATTTGAGTCCCCACCAAATCCTTCTAATGACAATGGCTACTGTGTGTGTCAGGCTCACTTACTTTTCAAAGCAATGGAATAAGGTAGGCATCACAAGCTCAATTTTATGGATGAGGAAACTGAGACGCAGAAAAGTCCACCCCATGGCCTGAGGTGCTGGGGGAGAGGCTGGGGGTGGGCGAGGGTGTGTGTGGCTGCTCTGTGGGGAGTGGAGGAGGTGCTCGAGCTTGGGGTGGGTGCAAGGATGAGAGAAATTTGCCTCAGGTTTCTGTCCCCAGGGGACGGCTGGTGACAGCGCTGTAGCCAACTGCCCTCTGGCTGAGGGCCAAAGGCCTGCTAGGGCAGAGCACCCTGACTCCAGGGGCCTGGACACTGTGTGGCTCGGGCCAGGCTGCCCGCTGCCCCGCGGGCTGTGTGGTCCTGAGATGAGGAGTGGGTGTCTCTTTTTTTCTCTCTCACACACATGTTCACAGGCACGTGCACAGCTCCAGCTTCACTCTTGTCCTCCCGGAACACTCCCTTTCGCCCAAAACCTCTGCCCTGGCTCTCTGGTCCTTACTACACGCCTCTCCTGTTACCACCATCCCTACTGAGCTCAGGAGCATGTCCCCAGACTCTCTGGCCTTCCCTCCTTGGGTTGTCAGGGTCTCCTCAGGCCCTCAGAGCTGGGGACTTAACACAAACTACAGGGGGGACACCAGGGGCCTAGACAGTGAGGCTGGGGTGGGTGGGAACAGGTTGCTCCCCAGAGAGGCTTCCCACCATCGGCCGAAGGCTCCTTCCACCTCAAGGGGCAGCAGCAGCTACGCTTCAATCCCCTTTCCCAACACATGACACATCCCTCCTGGAATTGAGCTCTGATTGAGGCAAGAAAAGGGATGGGGGGGGGGGCATAGCAGAGGGAAGCCGGAAGGGAGAGGAAGCTGGCAGATCTCAGTGCAGAGAAAGGACACTCTGGGCGCTAAGAAGGGGGGCGTTCACTTTTCAATCCACGGCCCGCTGCCCCTTTCCCCAGGTAAAGCACGGAGGACCCTGCGGGGGTTTCTATTTCAAATTTCTCCTTTATTTTGGACATTTGCTTGGTTGTGACTCCAAGTTATCAAAGATGCAGGGCAAGAACTCTGTAGTGGGAGCAGTGAAGTGGAGAGAAAAGTCGGTGAGAGCAGGGGTCCCTGCCTCTCCGCTTTCTCTTTAGGGTACAGTTTGAAAAATGTCCGAACAGTGTTCCAGAGCACAGACTCAGCAGCTAAAAAGTACAGTGCGGTGGAGTGGGGTGATCTTCCTCTTCCACAGGCAAGGTCCTCGCAGCTGCTGGGAGGCCGGCGGGTAACCTCGAGGCTGTGCCCGGAGCAGTGTGGGGCGGTCGGGGTGGGGAGAGCCGTGGCCACCATCTCTCCAATGCCCCAAACTCAGATGTTGACTTGTGGGTTGATTGAGGCTGGGGGAGCTCTGGGAGGAGAGGGACTGTATGGAGATGCTTTTCACTCCAGGATCTCAATAGATGAGGGCCAAGAAACACTAAGAGTTGACTGGGTCTTGACTTCTCTGAAGGTGGGAGGTACTGGAATTTTGGGGGTGACGAAGGACAGCCCCTGATGTGGTTGTGTGGCTGTGGAATCCCAGGGCAGCAAGGCACTGGGGCTGGTCATCAGGAGGCAGCTAGGGTGGCCAGGCCCAGCAGCTCACATCAATGGGTGTGCTTAGCCCAGGAAGGGCTGGCAGTGGGATGGGTGTGGGGATGTTAAAGCCACTGTCCCTAAGCTGGTCCCTCTGGGCTCTCGGAGACAGAGCTGATTACCCCCACTGAGAGCTGCTTCCTAGTAGCAGAGAACTTGAAGTCACCCAGTAGGAGGGTCAAACAGGTTGGCTTTTTTCTGACGTTAAAATTGTTTCACCAGCTAATCTTGCAATGTACTGTGGTCTTGGATCCATCAACATGCATCCGTGTACACAGGATCGGGCAGTTGGAAAGTGTATCCAGCCCCCTGCCAGGACTGGGGCAAGAGAGGGAGAGTGGTCTGGCTGGCAGGACTTTTCGGGGAATCCTGGCTTCCTGGAGCACTAAAGGGCCCTCAGAGTCCATCTGGGCGAGTCCCATTTTCCTGGAGGAAATGGGGTCTCAGAGGAGATAAGGGACCGGTCCTCAGAGGACCCAGAGTAACCCAAGTGTGCCCAGGTCCTCTGGTTCTCAACCCAGTGAGCCTTCATTCCAGATTGAGATGCAAGGTGACAAGTGCCCAGAGGGATGCAAAGGTGTGGTGAATTCTCTTCCCCTTCACCCCTCTCCCAGCTGCACTCTCCCTTTCTCAGATGCAAAAATCAAAATTCAGCAAAAACCGGGCGAGGGGCCTGCTCCCTTCTTGTCCCACACACTGCAATGACTCAAGAGAGGCTGGGGGTTACTAATCCCCTTAAAAGAGGGGTGGGCAGCCACCCCTACGGCAACTGGGACACTCATCAGATGCAGCCACACAAACAGCGTAAGGCCACAGCTGAGTTATAGCTGGGATCTGGACTTGGGGTCGGAGCGACCCAGCAATAAACAGACCCTCGTTCAGAAATGGGGGTTGGGGCAGCAGAGAGAGGGCGGCCAGCATGGAATCTGAAGGCCGAGTCAAATCTGCACCCATCCTCGGAGCCAGCGCTGCCGTCCCTGGTGGAAAGACGGGGTCCTGGTCTGCAGCCTCACGGCTGGAAGCCCAAGTAGGACACCAGGTCTCTGGAGGAACGTCCACGTGGCAGAGTCATTCCACGGGAGACTCCGCAGGCGCTTCCTGTACCCACCAGCTGGCTGCTGTGGCCGCCACCCTGATCACTTGTCACTCCGGCTGTCTGGAGGCAGACTTCTTTCTACTTGGCACATCACTCTTCTGCTCTGCGGCTCCTGAAGGCGGCAGAGCTCTGGTGAGCGCTGGTGGTGATAGTGTGTGTGCATACACCTGGTGGTAACAGGCGTGTGTGTGTGTGTGTGTGCACACACTACGTGGTGACAGGCCTGTGTAGTGACAGATGTGTGTGTGTATACACCTGGGAATGCAGAGGTCCTTACTCAGTGTGGCAGACCAGGGCTCCAGACACCATCGGCAGGCTCTCCTTTGCTAAGCTACTCAAACTCTAGTAACAAAACTTGGAAAAGTTTCAACAGCCAGGACAGCTGGTTCCCAAGGCAGAGAAAGAGGATTTGTGGGGAGACAAGCCTAGACGTCCATGTTGGGTGCATTCCCTGCAAATAACCTTATGCCATGGCCTTTAAAGTCCAGTCACTATGTTCCATGAGGGTAGGGGCAAATACAAGCATGTTCAGGAAGTAACATCTGTGTTGGAACAGCTACAGGGACTACAGTCTCTAGGAAGCTGAAGTACAAAACTAGATTGTGAACTAGCTCTTGGATTCATTGCGGCAAGCAAGCCCTGAGAAAGCCCTTCAATCCTTCCCCACCCTTCTCGAGTTCTGCCAATGCCTCAGGTCTGGCCTCTCCCCTTGCCCTCGCCCCCCCACTTTCTCCTTTCATCCCCCAAGGACTCGGGAGACCTCCGGAGCCTTTGCTTAGCTTCCCCTGGTGCTCCTGCTCCTCTCTCAGAGGCTGGAAAAGCCAGGGGACAGCGGGAAGTGTGAGGGCTGTGGCCATGCTGGCCTGGCCAGAGGAAAGTCCCAACAGAGAAACCGGCCAGGCTGCCAACACGACCTGTCAGGCCCCCTTCCTCTGGGCCGTGGGGCCAGCCCCTGCCCTGGTTCTCAATGCCCTCGACACCCTAAATCCGGGTAAGCCTTCCACAATGGGGCAAGGAGAACCAGAAAAACTGAGAAGGTCCTTGCAGGCTGTGGGAGGGGTTGTCCGCTGTCCCCATTGATGATCCTGGGGGCGGGGCAGCAGTGTTGGTGTGTGTTGGGGGAGGTTGGGGGTGAAAGGGGTTACACATCTGTACTAATAGCCCTTGGATTGGTGAAGGCCTCGCGCCCAGAGCCTGGCCACGTCACCGGGTAACTCTGGGGTGCTGCCACTTGGAGAGATGGGGGTCCCCCCTCCTTGTAGTAGGTGGGAGCAAAGGAGAGCCTCTCGCCTCCGCCCCCATTGGGCACCATCTCAGCCGTCCGTATGTAAAAGGGGGAGCTGTATGGGGAGCAGACAGTGCAGTGGCCGGCTGCCACCCTGCACGGCTGGCCGCAGGGCTCGCCGGGGACAGGCGCCAGGCTGCCTCGGCCGTCCAGGGCCTGGGAGCTGCAGGCATTGCAGGTGGGGCCTCTGGGGTGTGTGGGCAGGTCATGCTCCTCCTCCTCTTCCTCGTCTGCATCCTCCGCTCCGCTCTTCTTGCAGCAGTAATACTGAGGGAAGAGACGGGAGGGCTGCCTGAGGGTGGGGTGCCCCTCTATGAGCAGACACCCGCGCCCCTGCTCTGCCAAGGACCCTGCACGGGGCCCTTGGTCAAGCCTGGAGACACAAGTCAACACCAGGCGCCCACGGTCCACAGTGAAGTCCTCCCGGCCCCACAAGATCAGTTCTTCTCGCTTCCTGCACCTACTTCCTGTGCATTAACTCCAGGTGGCTGCTGAGAGGCTTCCCAGGTGGAGCTAGGCGTAAAGAACCCACCCTGCCAATGCAGGAGACGTAAGAGATGTGGGTTCGATCGCTAGGTGGGAAAGATCTCCTGGAGAAGGAAATGGCACCCCACTCCAGTATTCTTGCCTGGAGAATCCCATGGGCAGAGGAGCCTGGTGGGCTACAGCCCATGGGGTTGCAAAGAGTCGGACACAACTGAAGCGACTTAGAACACACGTGGTTGAGAGAAGCGGAAGGCAGAGAGGAAGGGATAGACAGATTCTACTGAGCCCAGGCTGGGGTGCTGGGAGCTGCTTTCAGTCTCCTCACAGTGGTGTCCTTCCCACTACTCCTGAAATCTCAGACCTGCGAGAGACACCACACAAGGACCCGAGCTTTCCCAGCTCACTCCCTCGGGTGCCCAGAGTGTGCAGACTGTGAGGGAAAGCTCCCTGCTGACCATCCCGCAAGGTCCAGCCCCCTCGACTTAAGCCTCCCACTTTCCAGGCCGGGGAGGTGGTTTGCTGGCGGCCCGTGGCCCCGGGCCCCGGGCACTGACCTGGAGCCTACAGTAGCACAGGACGGCAATGATGCAGAGGAGGATGACCGTAGCTAGGATTCCGCCAGTGATCACAACCGTTCCCGCTGTCATCCGCCCGACGCCCCATCAAACTCTGCAAAGATGCGTGGGGAGAGGTGAGGGCAGCTGACCTTTCTCAGCTGGAGGCGTGGTGGTGGGGGGATCTGAGAGCAGGGAGGGCCCCAGTGACTGGGACGCCAGGAGCTTCCTGCAGACAGAGCGGCCAGGCCAGCCTAACCTGGGGGACTTACAGCTGTGGGAGGGAAGAGAGGCGGCAGAGAGCTGGCAGTGTAATTCTGCTCCCTGTTCCCATCCAGTTTCAAAGGTTCTTGCTGTCTTTCTGCTTTAATTCTCCTCTCCCCTCTCCCCACATCATGCTCAATCCCCCACCTAGGTCCTTCCCCTCCACCACCCCATGGGACCAAGACACAGAGAATAAATAGCTTCTGTTTCTGAGGGCTTAGCCTGTGTGAGACACTGTGCTGAGCATGCCCTGGTTATCTCAGTTAATCTTCAAAATCACCTTTCGAGATGGTTGTTAATTATCCCTGCTTCACTCACAATGAGCTGAGGCTCTGCTTGATCTGGCTGAGATTCCACCCAGCCTGGTTTATCCCCAATGGCCAGGCTCTTAATTACGCCCTCTGGGGGCACAAACACCCATGGTCCCCGAGCCTGTGACGTAGGTGGAAGGCACAGGGTCTGAGCCTCAGAGGTTCCACTTGGTTCTGCCCTGGCTCCAAATAATCCACATTTGGGTGGCATCTGTCCTCTCTTTCCAACTCATACGGGAAGCAAGGGCAAGGTGAGCTCAGAGGGAGCCGGCAGGCACATTCTGGCTCCTGGAAGGTTGGGGTGAGGCTGGGGAGACGGGTCCTGCTAAGGGGGGCTGGGTGGGGCAGAGGCATGCTCCAGATGTGAGGCTGTCTAAGGGCTTCAGGTCACTGAACAAAGATTCTCGACCCCCCCAGGCACACAAGGAACCAAGGCTGACTCTGCCAATGGAGCAGGAGGGTAGGAGGAGACTTGACATCTTGAGGATAGAATGACCGCAAGCACTTACGTTCATAAAGGGAACGGTGACCTGCAAGACAACAAAAGAAACGATGATGTTAGAAGAGTGTCATCCTGAAAAAGGCCCCAAGGGTTAGATTATTAGTCGCTGGGCTCCACCTCCCCTCACCTGGCTGTCCCACCTTGTGCTCCGTCATCAGTAGGCCCACTGGTCCCAGACCTGAGTCTCCAGCTTGCAGCTTGAACCCAATTATGACAGTCATTACCCTCTCTTCCAGTGGGCTCCCCTACCTCTGCCGACCTCTGAGTTACCGGTTCTACTGGAGCTGCCACGAAGGGTTTTACAGGTTGTCTCTCTCTCAAAGGGCAAGCAGGGGCTGGAACACCAGCTGCTCAGGAAGTCATGTGCCCCACTGTGTTCACCTGGGGAAGGGGCACCTTTCCTCACCCAGAGAGACCATCTGCTCCTCACCATTGTGCTCCTGGAGCCCAGCATGGACCCGGCACTGCTTCTAACTCACTCAAAGATGCTCACAGTGTGGTCTGTGGACCAGTCCAGGCAGCACCTGGGAGCTGGTTAGATACGTAGTATCTCAGGCCCCTCCACTGGCAAAAGAGTCAGAACGTGTGTTTTAACAAGGCCCTAGATGATTATCTGCATATTGGAGTTTGACAAGGTTGTGGTGCATTCCCCTAGGTGCCCAGAGTTTCTTCTTTTAAAATGTTTATTTATTGATAAATAAAGAAGCATTTGTTTTTAATGTTCAAAATAAATGTTAAACATTTATTTTAATAATAAATAAAAATAAATTTTTATTTTAAGCTGCGCTGGGTCTTCATTGCTGCACACGGGCTTTCTCTAGTTGTGGCGATGGAGGACTGTTTGTTGCGGTGCATAGGCTTTCACTGCCACGACTTCTCTTACTGCAGAGCATGGGCTCCAGGCACACGAGCTTCAGCTCAGTAGTTGTGGCACACAGGATTAGCTGCTCCATGGCATGTGAGATCTTCTTGGACCAGGGATGGAACCTGTGTCCCCTACATTGGCAGGTGGATTTTTAACCACGGGACTACCAGGGAAGTCCCTGCCCAGACTTTCAAATCCTTCAATTGTTTGGCTTCTTCCAGTCTCCTATTCTTCACACCAATTATGATTGTGTACCACATACCTGCACTGGTGCAATGGGTTCCTAAAGGATTTCACTGGTTTTGTCTTCACATCACCTACAGTCAGCCCTTCATCATCCCCCTGCACCCCTCTTTCTCCCGAGCCTTCCTGGAATTGCGTTGCCTGCAGGACACATTTATCTGGGTGCAGACTTTGAGGCTGAGCTTCAGTGGCTTTTCCCTCCCCAACTTCCTTGCATGCTCACCACCAATTTATCTTTCCCTTCTCATTACCCATTGTCCCCCCCTCCGCAGGAATCCTCTGCCCATCAGACAGTCCCAGTTCTTAAGATGCTTATTGCCTAGTGATGAAAAGACACTTAGCATACCTTATGAACCAGAGATGCCCAGACCAGGGGCTGTGAGAACAGAGGAGGGGGCAGCTACCTACTTGGGGAAAAGTTCCAGAGACTGTGTTGTGTTCCATGAATAGACTTCTAAAAGCTGTGTGGGGGCTTGTCCAGCAGACAAAGTGCAGAGGGTAGAATGCACAGTCCAGGAGTGTGGAAGAGCACAGAGGTAACACACAGTTCTCAGGAACTGTAAGGATCCAGGAAGGCTGGGGGTAGGCACGAAGCAGGAGAGGCTGTAAGGCAGACAAGGACCTGGGATTTAACTCTCATGGAGACCATGAGGGCTCCTGAAGGGTTTCAGTAGGGGAGACCATGATCTCACTTTCTCCATCTGTTTCAATTCTGCCCATTCTTCAGGGCTCTAAGAAGCCTTCCCCGACTGCCTCATCGAGATGCGATCTCTCTTTCTGCGCTTCTACTGTAACGCCTTTCCACGTGCCACTTTTCAAACCCTGTCTCAGTGCAAAGCTTGTCAACTTTTGTGTGAGAACATCTTGACTCCTGAGCTAAATTATGAGTCCTCTGGGGTCAGGAGTTGCATCTTATACTCTATCCTATCCTGCAGCATTATACATAGTGCCTGACACACAGTAGACACTTAATAAAAGTAATCACTTCCCCATACGGGCTTCCCTGTTGGCTCAGATGGTAAAGAATGTGCCTGCAATGCAGGAGACCTGAGTTCGATCCCTGGGTTGGGGAAGATTCCCTGGAGGAGGGTATGGCAACCCATTCCAGTATTCTTGCCTGGACAAGTCCATGCAGAGAGGAGCCTGGCGGGCTCCAGTCCATAGGGTCGCAGAATCGGACACAACTGAGCGACTAACACATACATACGCATCCTTCCCCATACAGTGTTTCTTTCACAGGCCTGGCAGTAATGACCCTGATCGACCACAAGAGGGCAGTGTATGCCTCCACTCCCGTCTCATCTGCAGTCAGAGCATCCTTGTTGGAAACCAGTTTGACTACCGAAATGTGTGGTGAGCCATGCTTCAGGGTCCACTGGGGCGTTTGCTGGGACGTGGGGTGGGAAGGTGAACCTCAGCCTTGGGAGGACTTATACACCATCACAACAACATCACGCCTGTCTCCTGCTTCACTGGCCTGCTCACCCCTGAGACCACTCAAGAGACAGGCCTAGCGACCTGAGGTTGGAGGCGGCAGCAGTGGCCCACTCTCCTGAAAGTCTTGGCCTTGTCCCCCGGGATATGCCCAGGCTGCTTTGGGAAGCAGGGAATTATGAAACCATACAGGAAGAGCGCACTTCCTTCTCTGGCCTCCATGCCTGGCCTCCCTCTTTCAGCACCGTGAAGGCTGCACAGCAGAAGTCGCCTGGAAAGAGGAGCACGGCACTACAGGCGGAACCATGGGGCTAAAGGCCCATTCAAAGCCCAAATGTGCCACTTAGCAGGCACCCCATCTTGGGAGCTGGCCTTCTTTTTCATTTGTAAAAGAGAGATTACGAACTTACTAGTATGACTGTGAATAAAATGATTCACATATACAATGGCCCCTTGTAAACTCTAAGATACCCTTCAAACATGGTTATCTGTGCAGAAAAGGGAGACCCAGACATTTTGTGACTGCTTAAGTCTGGCCTCACAGTCATAAACCAAGAAAGGATATGTAAAGTGCATGTGGTCAACTAGCCAGGTCCCCACCAGCCCCCAGGAGAGTCCAGTCCTGGTGGTGCCACTTAGCATTTAAGCTCTCCCCTCCACGAGTGTTTATGGTTTCAGGTGGGGTTATTTTCTCCTTGCAAATAGATGTAAATAATTACAATAACTCCCTGAACCTAAACAGCTTTCATTCTACCGCTTACAATAAGTCTGAAATGGCAACCCACTCCAGTATTCTTGCCTGGAAAATCCCATGGACAGAGGAGCCCGGTAGGCTACAGTCCATGGGGTCGCAAAGAGTCGGACACGACTGAGCGACTTCACTTTCTTTCTTTTTCTTTTCTCCTACATATGAATGCCTTCTGTTCTGAGAGCATGATCATTAAGTCCAATTTGTTCGTTAAATCCAACAAAGTTAGCCTAGGTACCCAACTAACACAACTGGCTATATAGTAGTGTACTGCAATAGGTTTACAATACTTTTCACACAAACAATATGTAAAAACAAACACAAAACATTTTTAATCTTAAACTACAGTACCTTGAAAAGTACAGTAGTAAACAGCTGGCATTCAGGGGCTGGCATTTAGGGAACAAGCAAGAAGAATTACTGACTGGAGGAGGGAAAGGAGATGGGAGATGGTAGAGCTGAAGGACTGTCAACAATAGGAGATGGAGGGCAAGCTACAATTTCACTCATGCCTCATGTTGATGGCACAGGTTCTGGTTCCTTGCTGGATTCAATTCTATCTGTTGTTCAGTCACTAAGTTGTGTCTGACTCTTTGCGACCCTATAGACTGCAGCACGCCAGGCTTCCCTGTCCTTCACTATCTCTTGGAGTTCGCTCAAACTCATGTCCATTGAGTCAGTGATGCCATCCAACCATCTCATTCTCTGTCACCTCTTCTTCTGCCCTCAGTCTTTCCCAGCATCAGGGTCTTTTCCAATGAGTCAGCTCTTCGAATCAGGTGGCCAAAGTATTGGAGCTTCAGCTTCAGCGTCAGCCCTTTCAATGACTATTCAGGGTTGACTTCCTTGCTTTCCAAGGGACTCTCAAAAGTCTTCTCCAGCACCACAGTGTGAAAGCATCAGTTCTTCAGCGCTCAGCCTTCTTTACGGTCTAACTCTCACATCTGAACATGACTACTGGAAAAACCATAGCTTTGACTATATGGACCTTTGTTGGCAGAGTGATGTCTCTGCTTTTTAATATGCTGTCTAGCTTGGTCATAGCTTTTCTTATAAGGAGCAAGCGTCTTTTAATTTCATGGCTGCAGTTACTGTCCAAGGTCATTTTGGAACCCAAGAAAATAAAGTCTGTCACTGTTCCCATTTTTCCCCTATTTGCTATAAAGTGATGGGACCGGATGCCATGATCTTTGTTTTTTGAATGTTGAGTTTTAAGCCAGCTTTTTCACTCTCCTCTTTCACCTTCATCAAGAGGTTCTTTAGTTCCTCTTCGCTTTCTGCCATTAGGGTGGTGTCATCTGCATATCTGAGGTTATTGATATTTCTCTCAGCAATCTTGATTCTAGCTTGTGCTTTATCCATCCCAGCATTTCTCATGATGTACTATGTGTATAAGTTAAATAAGCAGGGTGATAACATACAGCCTTGATGTATTCCTTGACCAATTTTGAACCAGTCTATTGTTCCTTGTCTGGTTGTAATTGTTGCTTCTTGACCTGCATACAGGTTTCTCAGGAGGCAGGTAAGGTGGTCTGGTATTCCCATCTCTTTAAGAATTTTCCACAGTTGGTTGTGATCCACACAGTCAAAGGCTTTAGTGTAGGCAAAGAAGCAGATGTTTTTCTGGAATTCCCTTGCTTTTTCTATGATCCAACAGATGTTGGCAATTTGATCTCCAGTTCCTCTGCCTTTTCTAAATCCAGCTTGTACATCTAGTTCTTAGTTCACATACTGTTGAAGCCTAGCCTGAAGGATTTTGAGCATAATAGTGTGTGAAATGAGCGAAATTGTGTGGTAGTTTGAACATTCTTTGGCATTGCCCTTCTTTGGGATCGGAATGAAAACTGACATTTTCCAAGCCTGTGGCCACTGCTGAGTTTTCCACATTTGCTGGCATATTGAGTGCGGCACTTTAACAGCATCATGATGGTTTGCCTAACGTCATATAATAGCAAGTGTCTGAGTCAGGACTGAAGGGCCAGTGCTATGGAGTTTCTGCCACATCTCTTGCCTGATTAATTTCCCGAGGCTTTGAGAAGAAGGTCCCTACGTACCCTCGCAGGGCCTGGACAGAATGGATTCAGTGGGGACCAACTCAGGGGCTGAGGGCAGCCAAAGAGAACAAAAGCTGTTGCCAGCTGCAGAGCCCTGGGCCCGCCCTCTGTGACCAGGACTTTCTGGAGCTCCCTCTCCACCAGCACCTCTCTCCACCCAGGATCCAGGTACCTTCTTGTGTGCCTCATACTTACGTGAACCAGATGGACCAGTGACAGCCCAGTCACGCCGGCTGTGCCTGAGCAGACAGCAGCTGGGGGCGCATCATGGCCAAGGGCATCAGTTCCTGCCAGAGAAGGGAGGGAAAGAAGGTCAGTGAGAGCTGGAGGGGGAGGCTGAGAGGGCAGACAGGCGTGTACCCTGGTTGCGACCCCAGGACTCTGGAGTGGACACCCTCAAGGAGGCTTGTTTCCTGACCTCCATGACTGCCTTGGTCTGAGGTCCCCCCAGCCTGAGAACCTAGGCTCAGACCTCTAAAGCCACATCCTATCCCGTCCTTGTTTCCTTCCTTCAGCATCACTGCCTGGAACCCTCTGCCTGACACAGCATCAGGACAAGAGCAACCTCCTGCTCTGGGAAGCGAGGCTCAATGGGAGAAGAGAGTCCAGCTCCTCTCTCATGCTCCTGCTGGAGAATGCTGCCCTGTCCCCTGGTGGACATGTCCCTTTTGGCTGCATAGCCGATCCCTCTCACTCTGGCCCCATATACTTCTTTCCCATGCCCTTACCCCATTCTTTCCTGGAACTGTCTGTATTCCCAGTGCCCAGAGCTGCTCACACCTTCCTCTTACTCCACTACCCCGATTCCTCAGGCCAACATGCCAACCAGACACTTGGATGGATAAGTTCATGCTGATGGAGGTGGAGGAGGTGAGACCCACCGAGGAATCCAGTGTAGGCAAATTATTGGGCATCCCTTCAAGCCAAAATTCTTTATCCACTCAACCTCATTTAGAGGAGCATCTGGGCCCAACCTAGGAATGGGGTGTTGGGGGCGGTAGGGAGAGGAAGGGCGCCCCCCCGATGGTGATGCTGGGCTGCTACTCACTGTCCCAAGGAGAACCTGCTACTCTGGGTGTGTGTTTTTATTAGGGAGGGAACCTAATCACGAATGGGCCACCTTCCACAGGGACAGGGCTGACAATCTCCAGGATCTCTGGCTCAGCCGGAAACTGGAGGTCAAAGCACAGACATTTTCATGCCTCAAGGACCGGCACCCCTCTGAGTTCAGCAGGTCTCAGGAATAGAGCTTCCAGAGAAGTTGAGAAGGCAGATGGTCACCTGCAGAGGTGCTCCATCCTCGCCTTCACCTCCTTCTAGATCTAGGCCTTAACAATGTCTTCAGTGCCTGCCTTAGATGTTCTGGACACTCAGGCTTTCTCTTCTAAAAGATGTTCTTACTCGTATGAAAATGTTTATCATATGTAGCTGGATGTCAGAGTGGGACTCTTCCCACCTAAGTGTTGATTGAGATGCCAATGGGTTGACATCAGAAGACTAAAGTGAGTTTGGAATAGGTCCCTCCTCCCTGGCCACGTGCAGGGAAATATACAAGGGGATGCAAATCTGCTTCAGGATTCATGTTGTTGTTCAGTCGCTAAGTCATGCCAGACTCTTTGTGACCCCATGGGCTGCAGCATACCAAGCTTCCCTGTCCTTCACTATCTCCTGGAGTTTGCTCAGATTCATGTTGATTGAGTCAGGATTCATGAGTGCTTTGTAAAAGAGAGATGGGTCAATAATCTGGTGAAGATTTGGTGAGGAAGATTTCCTTGGCAAGAGCTATTGCTGAGCCGTGAATCTCTCCCTCCAACCAGCAAAAGAGATGGGAGGGCCACGAAACTGGCAGGGCTCGTTGTCTTGAGTCCTGCCCAATAGTGCCACCTGGAGGCGTGAGAAGACCTCAGTTGAGGAGGCCACAGGTGGCCTCCAGATACCCCAGGGGCTGAGCAAGGAGTTGCCAAGAAGGCCAGGAATAGAGATGATGTGTTTGCCTGGGTTAAGGGCCCATCAGGGAACCTCAGAAGAACCCCAGAAAGCATTCACAAAAGCAGGAACGAGTCTAAAGCTACTCTCTCTGCTCTGTAACCAGTAAGAATTCTCCATTTCACAGCAGCTCTCAAGGATAATGGGAGGGAGGGTTTGAGCAGGGGGAATGTAGACAGCAAGGGATTTTGCCCAATGCCCCAACTGCAGTGGATCCAAACTGGAGGATAGGAGAAGAGTAATGCTGTTGGATGGGGAGTATTTTGATTACCACTCATGACTGACACTCTAATTTCTGAGTTGAAACTGTGTCTACAACTTAGGGTGACCATGAGACTATCACCTACGAGGGAAAGAAAAAGCAATGGGCCTGGCATGAGTTTTACTCTAGGGGCAGGGGCAGATTTCTCCCACTGGATACATTTTAAACTAAAGGGATACTTGATCGTACACCATGATCAAGTGGGATTTATCCCAAGGTTGCAAGGATTCGTCAATATACATAAATCAATCAGAGTGATACATGACATTAACAAACTGAATAATAAAAACCATACAATCATCTCAGTATATGTAGAAAATTTCTGACAAAATTCAACACCCATTTATGATTAAAATTCTCCAGAAAGTGGGCACAGAGGGAACATATCTCAACATAGTAAAAGCTATATATGACAAACCCATAACTAACATTATTCTCAAGGGTGGAAAACTGAAAGCATTTCCTCTAAGATTAGGAACAAGACAAGGATATCCACTCTTACCACTTTTATTCAACATGGTTTTGGAAGTCCTAGACACAGCAATCAGAGAAGAAAAAGAAATAAAAGAAATTCAAATTGGAAAAGAAGAAGTAAAACTGTCACTGTTTGCAGATGATGTGATACTATATATAGAAAATCCTAAAGATGCTACAAGAAAACTACTAGAGCTCATCTATGAATTCGGTACAGTTGCAGGTTACAAACTTAATACACAGAAATCTATTGCATTTCTATACACTAAAAATGAAAGATGAAAAGGAGAAATTCAAGAAACAATTCCGTTTACCAGGCATCAAAAACAATAAAATACCTAGAAATAGAGCTACCTAAGGAGACAAAAGACCTGTACTCTGAAAACTATAAGACACTGATGAAAGAAATAAAAGATGACACAAACAGATGTAGAAATATACCATGTTCTGGGATTGGATGGATTAATACTGTGAAAATGATTATACTATACCAAAGCAATCAACAGATTCAATGCAATCCCTATCAAATTACCAATAGCATTTTTCACAGAATTAGAACAAAAGAATTTTACAGTTTGTATGGAAACACAATAGAAGACCCCGAATACCCAAAATAATCTTAAGAAGGAAAAATGGAGCTGGAGGAATCAGCCTCCCAGATTTCAGGCTATACTGTAAGCTACAGTAATCAACAGTATGATGCAGGCACAAAAACAGAAATTAGATCAATAGGACAGAATAGAAAGTCCAGAGATAAACCCATGCACCTATGGTCACCTAATCTATGACAAAGGAGTCAAGACTATACAATGGAGAGAAAACAGTCTCTTCAACAAGTGGTACTGGGAAAACTGGCCAGCTACAAATGAAAGAATGAAACTAGAATACTCTCTAATACCATACACAAAATAAACTCAAAATGGATTAAAGATCTAAATGTAAGGCCGGAACTATAAAGCTCTTAGAGGGAAACATAGGCAGAACACTCTTTGACATAAATCGCAGCAAGATCTTTTTTGATCCACTTCCTAGAGTAATGAAAATAAAAGCAAAAATAAATAAATGGGATCTAATTAAATTGAAAAGCTTTTGCACAGCAAAGGAAACCATAAACAAAATGAAAAGACAACCCACAGAATAGGAGAAAATATCTGCAAACGAACTGACCAACAGGGATTAATCTCCAAAATATACAAACAGCTCATGCAACTCAGTATCAAAAAAACAACACAATCAAAAAGTGGGCAGTATTTATGTATGGTTGAAACCAACACAAATATTATAAAGCAATTGTCCTCCAATTAAAATTAAATAAATTTTTGAAAAATGGGCAGAAGATCTAAATATACATTTCTCTAAAGAAGATATACAAAAAGGCTGAAAATCACATGAAAAGATGTTCAACATCCTAATTATTAGAGAAATGCAAATCAAAACTATCATCTCACATAAATTAGAATGGCCATTATCAAAAAATCTACAAATGATAAATGCTGGAGAGGGTGTGGAGAAATGGGAACCCTCCTACACTGTTGGTAGGAATGTAAATTCATATAGCCATTATGGAGAACAATATGGAGAGTATTAAAACTCTAAAAACAGAACTATCACATGACCCAGCAATCCCACTCCTGGGCATATACCCAGAGAAAAGACATAATTCAAAAAGATACATGCACTGCTATGTTCATAGCAGCACTATTCACAATAGCCAAGACACGGAAACAACTAATTGTCCATCAACAGAGGAATGGATAAAGATGTAGTACATACATGTAATGGGATATTACTCAGTCATTTGTTGTTGTTATTTAGTCACTAAGTCGTGTCTGACTCTGTGAGACTCTATGGGGTCCACCAGGCTCCTCTGTTCATGGGGTTTCCTAGGCAAGAATACTGGAGTGAGTTGCCATTTCCTTCTCCAGGGGATCTTCCTGATTGAACCCATGTCTTCTGCTTGGCAGGCAGATTATTTTTTTACCACTAAGTCACCTGGGAAGCCCTTACTCAGCCATAGAAAAGAACAAAATAATGCCACTTACAGTAACATAGATAGACCTAGAGATTGTCATAGAGTGAAGTAAGTTAGACATGGAAAGACAAATATCATATCATGTTGTTTATATATATGATTTTTTAAAAGAGTACATACAAATGAATTTAATTACAAAACAGAAGTAGGGTCACAAATGTAGAAAACAAATTTATGGTCACCAGGGGATGTGTGGGGAGGATAAACTGGAAATTGGGATTAACATATATACAGTCCTATATATAAAATAGATAGCTAATAAGAACACGTTGTATAGCATAGGGAACTCTACTTAATACTCTGTAATGAACTACATGGGAAAAGAATCTAAAGACCCTGTGCTGGGAAAGACTGAAAGCAAAAGAAAGGGGCGGCAGAAGATGAGATGGTTGGATAGCATCACCAACTCAACGGACATGTTGCTGTTGTTATTCAGTCACAAAATCGTGTCCAACTCTTTGCAAACTGCAGCACACCAGGCTTCCCTGTCCTTCACTGTCCTGAGCAAACCCCGGAAGATAGTGGACGACAGGAGAGTCTGGCATGCTGTAGTCCAAGGCATTACAAAGAGTTGGACACGATTTAGTGACTGAACAATAACAACAACAAATAACTGATTCACTTTGCGGTACAGCAGGAACTAACACAACATCGTAAATCAACAACATGCCAACAGAAATTTTTAAAAAAATTAAGTGATAGGCCTTCAGTAGATTTTGATCAATGAGACAAAACACAAGTTACACACTAGGAGAAATGATAGTGGAATATGCTGCAAACGTAAGGAAACTAAAGTGTATTAAAAACAACTTTATGCCAATAATCTAAAAATATAGATGAAATGAATACATTTATGGAATAATGTAACCTACCAATATTTCTTCAAGAAGAAGTAAATTACTTGAAAGATCTTATAATGTGAAGAAATCAAATCATCAAAAGTTGACTTTCAAAATAAAGAAGAAAAAAGAAAACACGTAGGCCCAGAGAGCTTCACCAGAAACACCTACCAAACATTTAATAAAGAAATCATCCTATCTTACACAAAGCATTCCAAGAACAGAAAAAGAAGAAACACTCTAAGTCACTTACTATCCCTTTTCACTAGCAACAAACAGAAAACGTAATTTTAAAGACATCATATAAAATAATGATAAAATGATTAAGTCCTAGGTGTATATGATCCCCTGGAGTAGAAAATGGCAACCCATTCCAGTATTCTTAACTAGGAAATTCCATGGACAGAAGAGCCTGGCAGGCTACAGTCCATGAGGGTTTCAAAGAGTCGGACACAACCGAGAACACACACACATATAATGCAAGCTATTTAGGAGACAACAGAGGACGAGATGGTTGGAGGCATCACTGACTCAATGGATATGACTTTCAGCGAGCTCCAGGAGATGGTGAAAGACAGGGAAGCTTGGCGTACTGCAGTCCATGGGGGTTGCCAAGAGCTGGACACAACTGAGCAACTGAACAACAACAATATAGGGATTTTTTTTAGAAATCTTTAAAATTTTACTGAAAGACTTAAAGATTCCTAAATAAATGGAGGGGTATACTAAAAAGATAAAAATAAAATAAAAAGTAAAGGGATATTTGAAGAAAAAACTCAAAGTTGCTTTTTGGGCACAAATCATGCAACATGCTTGCTTAACCAGTTACTTTATAGAAAAATGGTCCATGGAAACGGAAGAACTCTAAGATTTGCCCCAACATCTTTACTTCTCTAGTAGAAGAAATCAAGTTCAGAGGGGACAAATGACTTACTTAACCACACACAGCAAGATAGAGATCGAGCTGGAGAGGCACTGGGAGCAGAGCCTCCTGGCCCCTGCTGTCTCTCCTCCCAGCACATCTGCCCTTATCTCACCAGGAGCTAAGGTGTCCCTAAAGCTGGGTTTCTCACATTGGCTTGATGGCAACAATCCACCTGAGCCACACATTAAGGCAGAGACTCCAGACCTCCTGAAGCAGCATCTCCAGAGAAGAGGCCCAGAATCTGCGTCTTTAACAGGTTTGAATCTTGCCATCTGGCCCTTTTGGGAAAAGATGCAGGAATGAAGGTCTTTGGGAGGATTTCAGGCTGGAGGCAGCAGGGGAGGTGGGTGACCTTGCGGAGCCTGTGGCATCATCTGCTGCCCATAACAAGGCTGGATCTGGATTCTGTGTCCTCAGGGCAAACAGGCCAGAAGGAAGACGAGGGGAGTGTGAGGAGAATCAAAGGTAACACGGTGTCTCTGGGTGGGATGGAGCCAATAGAGGTCGGGATGGGGAACCTTAAGGCCATTCTTCTAGTGAAGGCTGGGGGAACATTAAAAGCCACCCTGATCCGATCTCATTTACAAAGCAGAAATAAGAGATGCAGACGTAGAGAACAAATAAATGTATGGATACCAAGGGGGAAAGAAGGGGTGGGACAGATTGGGAGATTAGGATTGACGCATACACATGACCACGTAAAAAAAAGGTAACTAATGAGAACCTCCTGTATACAGCACAGGGAACTCTACTCAGTGCTCTGTGGTGACTTAAGTGGGAAGGAAATCCAAAAAAGGGGGGATATATGTAAACATATAGCTGATTCACTTGGCTGTACAGTAGAAACTAACATTGCAAAGCAACTCTACTAAAAAAAAAAAATAGCCTCCCTGATAGAATGTGTCGGAAATGGGTTTCCCAGTCCCCATAAGACCAGGGGTCTGTGCTCTCTCTGAAGGACCCCTGCCCTCAGTGACTTCAGCACCCAGAGGCAGGGTCATCTCCCTCACCGCCTGGACCAACAGTGACAGGAAACTCCTGCCACAGCTGGCACCAGCACATGTAATTAACGATCAGCTGCCCCCTGCACCCTGCTTGGCCCCCTTTGGAGCACAAGTTAATTGAGCAGGGCCTAAGCACCGGCTGATCTCAATTTCTTCTGATGCAATTAAGCCTTCTCCAGTCATTTATTAACTCATGAAATTGACACAGCAGGTTAGCAGCTCCTAAGAAGAACAGTTTTTTTTCCCCTCGTTCGCTGTCTCCTCAGACATCAATGCCCTGACATGGCTGGCGGAGGGAATCAGACAAAGGGGCTCCTTTTACTCTGATTGTGTTTATGGCCATTATCAAGCCCTGACTCCCGAGATGAGGGTGGGAAGACTTGGTGGTCAGATTGGTGCCTTTGCCCCAGAGGAGGTACCCCAGCAGCAGAGAGGGGTGTGCTGTTTGAGTAGGGGCCTCTCTGAAAGATACAGGGAAACTCAGCAAATCATCAAGGGAAAAGAGAACCTCAATATAATAATGATAGTAAACAGGCAGTTTATAAAATAGAATCAAAAGGCTAATAAGAAAATGAAGAGATGCCCAGACTCAACATAATCTAGGAAATGCAAATGGAAACCATAGTGAGCTATCCCTCTACACTGGTAGACTAGCAAAAATTGGTGGGGATTTAGGAGCACTGCTGGTGGGGTGTAGTTATAACAGCTGTTGAGGGAGAGACTTGCCACTACTTGGTCATATTAAGTTCAGACCCCATGAGACAGCAACTCTGCTCCTGGGTCTCTGTCCCCCAAATTTCTCAATATATCCAGATGGAGCCATGTGTGAAGCTGTTCATCCCTGTGTTTTTTATGGTGGCAGAGAAATGGAAGCAAACTCAGTGATCATCACTGGAGAGCGGAGAGGTAAAGTCAGGTAGACATACACCTCAGAGGAAAATGCAACTGCCGAGAGCAATGGACCAAGCGGACCACAGTAACACAGAGCAGCAGGAATAAATGTTAGCAGCGGGCTAGGTTAAAAAAAAACACAAACAGAATTAGATGTATAAAGATGCATAACACTGCCTATATAAATTAAAAATACAAGCACATAGACCAACAATTTACATTTTCAAGAACATATACTGGGACTTCCCTGGTGGCCCAGCAACCAGGTTAAGAATCCTCCTGCCAATGCAGGGGACACCTGGTCCTGGAAGAACCCACATGTCGTGGGGCAACTAAGCCCATCTGCCACAACTACTGAAGCCCTCAGGCCCCAGAGCCTGTGCCCCACAAGAGAAGCCACCACAATGAGAAGCTTGCACACTGAGACTACAGACCAGCCCCTGCTCACCACAACTAGAGAAAAACCTGAGCAGCAATGAAGGCCCAGCATAGCCAAAAATAAACAAATCAAACTGAAAAAAAAAAGATCCCCAAATCACCAAACTATGCTTAAAAAAAAAGAACACATACCAAAACAAAAACAACAACCCCCTCACCCAATTTCATAGATAACAGAGAACAGGTTGGTGGTTGCCAGAGGTAGGGAGTGGAGGTGGGAGAAATGGGTGAAGAGGGTCAAAAGATACAAACTTCCAGTTATAAAATAAATAAATAAGTCGTGAAGAAATAACGTACAGCATGGTGACTATAGTTAATAATACTCTATTGTACATTTGAAAGTTGCCACGAGAGTAGACCTTAAAAGTTCTCTTCACAAGAAAAACATTTTTTGGCCACTGGTCATGGGTGATAAGTAGACTTATTGTGGTGATCATTTTGCAATGTATACAAATATGAAATTACTCTGTGGTATACCTGAAATCAATACACTGTTATCTGTCAATTTTACCTCAATAAGTAAAACAAAATCCAAAATACATACCCCCAAATGTATATGCATTAAACGTGTTAGAATGCCTGACTGTGGAATGAGGATAATGAAAACAGGAATAAGAATAAAAGAGAAAAAAAAATAATAGAGAAGAGGGGCCTTGGCCAGACCAGTGATGCATCATATTGTGGACTCTCTGAGAAGTAACACTGAGGAGTATAATTAACTTAATCTTCTACATCTGAGGTCCAACCCAAACAAAAAGGAAAGGGGTCTCTCACCACCCCCAGGAGGCCCTCCATGCTGCACACTTCTATCTGACCTTCCTATCTGTTCTCAGGTAATTGCATTGTTGCCACACTGGGGTCAAGTGGGTGTATTTTGTTTTCTTCTTAAATGACAGACCATTTAAGGCCATTGGAATCTTGTGTCTTCATAAAGCTCCACTCCAGTGTTCTGCACACTTTAGACTGTGGGATGGCAGATCTAATGGGGAAGCTGCTTTGCATGCAAAGCGTGGGCTGCTTTGTGCAGCTGACACTTGTCCCTGCGGCTCTTGGGGTCAGGATTCCCGATTATGGGCCTGTTCTCTCTGCTTCAGAGAGATGACTGTGGAGGTCAGCAAGCGTGTTAAAGGCTTGGTTCACCTTGGACTCGACTCTCTTTCCCTTTCTGCCTTTCAAAACAACATTCATTACTTCTGACAGAGTTTTTCTGTGTGCATCTTGTTTGATGTTCAGACATGGCAGTTTTTTTCTCTTATTTCACAGAAAACATAAAGCTCAGAAAAGCAAAGTGGCTCAGGCAAGGTCACACAGCTATTTTGGGGAGAGCCAGGACACCCTGCCCTCACTATTCTTCCATGACCAGCGTAGTTCTTGCTCTGCAAGGAACACATGCCCTGTGCCATGGTCCCATCTTCATGTCACACCACCTCTTCTGAATCCACGTTCTATTTCCTGACTTACCACTCACAGGAGGGGCAGGGGCACCATGGCCTGTGTGTTGGGAAGATGCTTTGGTCTGTATGGTTCACTTGGATTTCTCTCCATCTGTATTTGATCTCTACTGGCATTTGGGAGGTGTTCCGAGATCCCTAGGTAGCAGTTCTCCAGCCCGCTGACTATGAACAGGCTTGTTAGGAAAGGCAGAAGCATCTGTGGGGTTTGTTTCTCCTTGCTGGAAAGATGTCAGCAGCCTGGAAGGGATCCAGGTAAGAACCCAGGCCACTGAAGGGATGTAGAGTTTGAGGCCAGATGGCGATAAGGAGGGGCAAGGCGTTAGGCTAACAGGTGGTCCAGAAGGAGCTAACCCGAGAGGGACGGGTCTCAGGACCATAGAGTCATCTAACTCAGAGTAGCAGGTAGGGGGACGCATGCTCAAGGTGTCCAAGGGGACAGATGTGAAGTAATGGGATAGAAGGAGACCAAGGAAATTGAGACCAAATCAAGGCAAATCTCACAGGACACAAACAAATGTAACAGGGACACTTGAAATCTGTCAACCTACATTGCGCAGGGAGGCTTGGGGAGCATTACGGAGCTGCCCCCTCTCCTGGCTCGAGCCTAGAGACCTGGCCTATTCATGCTGCCAATTGGGTCTGACTGGACCAAGGTGAGGATACAGCAAGGATGGGACGAGGCAGCTTCTGAGTTTGGGGGCCTTAACAATAGCACCAGGATTTATTCAGGATACTTAATCACTTCAATGAGAATATTCTAAAATGGGCAAAAGGGTGCAGAGGAGGACTTCCCTGGTGGCCCAGGGGTTAAAAATCCACCTGCCAATGCAGGGGACATAGGTTCGATCCCTGGTTTGGGATGATCCCATATGCTGCAGAGCAACTGAGGACCATGTGCCACAGCTACTGATCCCACACTCTAGAGCCCCTGAGCCTTTACTACTGAATCCTGTGTGCCTAGAGCCTGTGCTCCACAGCAAGAGAAGCCACTGCAATGAGAAGCCCATGCACCGCAACTAAAGAGTAGCCCCTTTTCACTGTAACTATAGAAAGCCCAGACACAGCAACAAAGATCTAGAACAACCAAATAAAAAAGAAACCATATATATATATGTAATATATATATATATATACATATATATATATATTTAAAGCCCATTTGCAGGTGATAAAGCAATGGAGGCAGCAGGCCTTTTGCTACCTGTGCAGGTGGGGCAACACTTCATGGAAACCATGGGAGAGCTCCTGGTAGAATCCTGTGGGCTTAGTGAGCAGAATGGGAAATTCACATCCAAATATGCCTCCTATTCTTAATAGTTCACACACACACACACACACACACACACTCAAGTCAACTGCATGCCACAATATATATGGTTCCTATTTCATATTCTGGGTTTGCTAATTCTCAAGTAATTCTTTGGGTGTCTTTGTGAAGTTCCATTAAACTTTTCTATAAATTGACCTAGATGATTTGTCAATATTATCTTGTGCAGAGGGAGCAAAACTAAGGAAACAGTGTTTGTATCTTGATGAGTTGTATTTCTATCTGCGTTACATGCACTGATTTCTCTGGCCATGGGAGTGGCCTGGGATGGCTCTTCCAGCTGAATCTTGACCACTTTGTACCCTGTAGATGGGGTAGGGAGGCTTCTCCAAGAAACCTTGGGGCTTCCAGCTACCCCCAAGAAGTGGAGATGGAGATAGGAGTCCCATTTCATCCCCTGGTCCCCAGGGGCTGAAGGGGGTGAAAACTGCTTGTGGCCAGATTACTCATCAGGGAAACCCCCAGAATAGACTGGATGCAGATAAGCCATGCTGTCTCAGAAAACAGGTTACAAGAGAGCAACTTTACATTTTTTTGTGTGTGCAATAGGAAAACATATTGCATAATAGGGAAACATACACTATTTATAGCTTTCCCCCTCCTCTGCTTTCTGCCAATCTGTGTCTACCAGCTCATCTGGACTGGACAGAGTAAAAGGTGAGTCGGGAGACACCATTCTATTTGAATAGATATGACCTGACCTGAATACACTTAGACAATGAAAGGAGAAGAGGAGAAATTCAAGAACTGGCATGAAAGGTACTTGAAAAGCATTCTGGAGAGACTGCAAAGAGGAGGAGACTGGAGGTGGCTGCATGAGACACTGGGAGAGGTGGAAACGGGAAAGAGTTTGCTGTTCAGTCGCTCCGTTGTGTCTGACTCTGTGACCCCATGGACTGCCGCACGCCAGGCTTCCCTGTTCTTCACCATCTCCCGGAGCTTGCTCAAACTCACGTCCATTGAGTCAGTGACGCCATCCAACCATCTTGTCCTCTGTCATCCCCTTCTCCTCCTGCCTTCAATCTTTCCCAGTATCAGGGTCTTTTCTAATGAGTCAGTTCTTTACATGAGGTGACCAGAGTAATGGAGCTTCAGCTTCTCCATCAGTCCTTCCAATGAATACTCAGGATTGATTTCCTTTAGGATTGACTGGTTTGATCTCCTTGAAGTCCAAGGGACTCTCAAGGTAAAGAGGATTTTGGAGTATTTTATATATTATGAATGAAATTTACTCCCTTGGGATTTCCCAAGCTCTTCAATAAACGTTTACATTGCTTTCCACATAGGTTTTGCATATTGGATTGAATTTAAATAACACCTTGAGGAGACCGAGCCCACAGGGCAACTTTTCCTTTTCTTTCACAGGTTATCATCATAAAGGAGGATGACTTGTCCAAAGAAAGATAATTGGTGGAGAAGACTTTTGAGAGTCCCTTGGACTGCAAAGAGATCCAACCAGTCCATTCTAAAGGAGATCAGTCCTGAGTGTTCATTGGAAAGACTGATGCTGAAGCTGAAACTCCAATACTTTGGCCACCTGATGAGAAGAACTGACTCCTTTGAAAAGACCCTGATGCTGAGAAAGATTGAAGGTAGGAGGAGAAGGGGACGGCAGAGGATGAGATGGTTGGATGGCATCAGCGATTCAATGGACATGGGTTTGGGTAAACTCCGGGAGTTAGTGATCGACAGGGATGTCTGGCGTGCTGCAGTCCATGGGGTTGCAAAGAGTTGGACATGACTGAGCAACTGAACTGAACTGAACCAGTAACTCTTGGGCTTCCCTTGTGGCTCAGCTGGCAAAGGCTCTGCCTACAATATGGGAGACCTGAGTTTGATCCCTGGGTTGGGAAGATACTCTGGAGAAGGGAAAGCTTACCCACTCCAGTATTCTGGCCTGGAGAATTCCATGGACTGTAGTCCATGGGGTCACATACAGTTGGACACGACTGAGTGACTTTCACTTTCACCAGTAACTCTCAGAGGTGGGAGGATGCCAATTTAGGTCAAGTTGGAAACAGATATAGAGATAAGTGTTTATGAACTTTCTAAATAGAAAGACAGAGAAGATAGGGATTTGGTAGGAAATATGAATGATAAACAATTCCTCAAAATGTTCCTAGTAAGTAGTAGTCCCTCTGGGACCAGCCAACATCAGCTCCAGCCTATGGTCAAGCTTGCATCTGGGTCTGTGACCCAGGGGGGCCATGGTGATGTTTTTTAAAAAAAAATCTCCTCTTATTTGAATGACCACTCCTTAATTTTATACACTTTTCCTACTTGTTACTTTGTGCTTTTCTTATCAATCTCTTTGAATATTACCAGTTAGGCATATTAACACTAGCGGTGTCAAAACTACTGTAAATATTTTCCCCAGTATGAATTCCTTTACAGTGTAAAAGTTTTAAATTTTTAGGGAGCTAAATGTTTCATCACTTTTTCTTCCCTACTTGGCTTAGGAAGTTTTGCACACAGGGTTATGTAAGAAATGTTTCACTTTAAAAATTTAATTATTCATCCTGCAGGGATCTGTTTTTGTGCTCTTAGGGTTTCCGTTTTAGTTTTTTTTTTCTTAGCTAGAAAGCCAGTTCTGCCGGGTGAGCCGAATTGCCTTAGACTAAATTACTGTCTTTAGTACATATTAATTTCAGATCTATTTATGTGCAGATCTATTTCTAAATTCCCTATTCAATTCTATTTACCTACAATTATTCTTATGCCTCACTGTTTTAATTAACTTGATTTATCATAAATTTTTAATGACTTGTAAGATTATATATACTTTTATTGAAGTATAGTTGATGTGCAGTGTTATATGTTTCAGGTGTACAATAGTGATTCACAGTTTTTAAGTTATATTCCAATCACAGTTATTATAAAATATTGGCTATATTCCCTATGTTGTACTATATATTCTTGTACCTTATTTATTTTATACACAGTAGTTTGTACCTCTTAATCCCTTACCCTTCTCTTGCCCCTCCCCTCTGGCCTCTCCCCACTGGTAATCATTAGTTTGCTCTCTATATTTGTGAATCTGTTTCCTTTTTTGTTAAAATCACTAGTTTGTCTTATTTTTTAGGTTCTACATATAAGTGACATCATGCAGTATTTTTCTTTCTCTATCTGACTTATTTCACTTAGCATAATACCCTCCAAAGTCAAACTTTATTTTTTTCAGCTGAGTAGTATTCCAATACACACACACACATATGTGTGTATATATATATACATCTTTATCTCTTCATCTGTAGATGGGCACTTAGCTTGCTTCCATATGGTAAGACTACATTTTAAATTTTTATTGCTGTGTAACATATAGTGAAACTGTTAGTTGCTCAGTCTTGTCTTACTCTTTGTGACCCCATGGTTACCTACCCACTAGGCTTCTCTGTCCATGGAATTCTCTAGACAAGAATACTGGAGTGAGTAGCCATTCCTTCTCCAGTGGATCTTTCTGACCCAGGGATTGAACCCAGGTCTCCTGCATTGCAGGCAGATTCTTTACCATCTGAGTCACTAAGGAAGTCTGTGTAACATATAGAAAGGGCACAAATCAAATTTTCTCACTGTGAACACATCCATGGAACTTGCCCCCTGGAAGCCTCCCTTAGGGTTCTGGCTTACGGGTCTGTTTTTAATTCCTGGGCAGAGCTCTGTTGATTGGCATGTGAGTGTAGACTTTCTCATGACCACTAGCCCCTTTGGTGCTGGCTCCTGGGCCATAGCTTCTTACAGAGTGGCCCAGGACCTCATAACCAGAAGCCAAGGTGGAGAAGATTGCTGTGGCTGGACTGTGATGAGGAGAGAGATGTGAACTTCTGCCCCAGAGCTTTCCCACCTGGAAAGGGCACTGAATCACGTCATCCGTCAGTGAGCAAAGAGGCAAAGCAACTGAAGCCTGAAGTCTCTCAGTTTCTTCTCACCAACAGCAGGAAGAGCTGGCCCGTTCCCTTTTCAAACTCCACTGTCCGGGTGGTGGAACTGGGAGGATCTGGGACACAGGCCCTTTGAGAGGGTAGGTGCAGGGGCTGCTACTCCCCTCTCTGCGCAGAGAGCCCTCAGGGGAGGACTCTGAAAGGAGGACAAATCAAAGCCACCCTGCATAATACTGTCTAGTGAGTTCTCTTCTGTGGACAGGGAAATCTTTATGGGTGATGCTCTGTTAAGGAAAACTTTTTCTTAATTTGGATTCAGACTAAACTGTCTCAGAATTATCTGGCCTTGGGAGACATGTGGTATGAATGTGCGTGTGTGCACACACATGCTCGAACCAACACCAACCCTCTGGAGAACCGCAGTAGGCAAACCCGCACATCACACTACCTGCGAGAGAGACAGAGAGACAGACAGACCGGGAGGGTCAAAGCCCAAACTGGACTGACCTGTGATGGTGAAGACTCTCCCTCCCCCTAATGCCCTAGGTGACTCTTGATTGGTGAGCTCAGACGCTGGGAAATGGACTGCGAGCATACCATGTCCCCTGCATTGCCATGGAGAGACAAGGCTGGCAGATCCTAAGGAACAAAGCCTGTGGGTCATGGACCCAGAATGGTCCCCTCTGAGAAAGCGAGGAAGAAAAAGAGGAAAAGGGAGATAACTCATTTGCTGTCTCACTTGATGCTATAGGACTGGCCAGGCTCAATATCCAGTTCAGTGTTTTCCTCCTGGCAGAATACACCCCTCTAATTATTCCCGACCTGCTAATCAAACCTGTCCCATGCACAAGTCTTGGCAGGGATGGGAGATTGGAGAACTGGGCCACTAAAGGCAAACGTGATTTCTTTATCCCACTGCTCATTGGTGGCTAATGCAAAAAGGGCAGCAACCAACTAGTAGGTCAGGGACTCCCAGATGAAAAACAACCAAAGCGTTGCTGAGAGTGGCAGGGAGAGGAAGAGAAGGAGCATACTGTGTGGACATGCTGATCCCCGCAGCTGATTTATGATCAGACGTGGCCTGCTTCCTTGTTTTCTTAAATTTTCTGGAGAAGGAGTGAGGGGGTATGGGGGAGAGGTAGAAAGATAACACTTGGGTAATAAATAATAAAGGAAGAGATGAGCGGAAAACTGCCTCTGTGTAACTCTCACCTGTTCGAGCTGGTTTGCCTTCAAGGATCATTTATGATGGCTCCCTCTCTCTGAAAGACAGTCTTCTCAACATCTCAAGACAGATAGCATGCCATATATCAATGCTCAGTTAGCTGCCGTAAAAGAGAAGACCCCAAACCTGGGGCCTGGGTATCGGGCAGGAAGCCTTGCACGTGGGGACCCAGGATCCTCCCAGTTTGGGCTTCTTTGACTCTAGCCATCAGGATGCATGGAGGATCATGGCAGGAAGGGTTTTGTGGGTCAGACCTGCAGGAATGCACATCACTTCTACTCCCATGCCATTGGCCAGACTCAGGCCACAGTTAAGTGCAAGGGAAGCTGGGAGACATAAAGCACTGAGTGCCCGGGAAGAAGGAGGACCAGGCTGTATAGAGCAGAGTCATCTCTGCCACAGCCCCTACCTTCTAGTCCAGTTTTAGTCCTTGGCATTCTCTCTTTGCACTTTTGCTCCAGTAATACTGAAATGCATATCTTTCCTAGTTAAGCCATCCTCTCTTACATCTCTTCATCCTTATATATACTGTTCCTTAATCCTAGGCCACCTTCTTTCCACCTGTACCTATTTGGCAAATTTTTATTACTCCTTTAGGAATCAGTGTGAGAAGACTTCCTGCCCCTTTTGGCATTCCATAACTCCTCTAGTCAGGCTTCACACTTCCTCATTCTGTACCTTATGGATCCCTCCTTTGTTACACTTGCATAATTTATAATCCATAATTTTATCATTGTTTTGCAATGGACCTGTCTCCATTGCTAAACTGCAAGCTCAGTTCTGGCAGGAATGGCACCTGCTTAGCAGAATGCCTGGGACAAAAAGGACTCAGGAAACATTTACTGATTGAATGAACAAAAGACAGAGCATCTGCCCTGGTTTTCTTTTTTCCAGGCTAAGTGTTCTCATTTCCTTTTACCTTTCCCCAAGTTGCATGGCTTTGAATCTCTTTATTATCCTTGTCTCTGTCTTCAGAATGAGCTCCAATTTATCGAATTCATCATCAAACTGGGAGCCCCACACCTGAATAGGGCTCTCTGGGTTTGAACTGACTGGTGCTGGCTTCACTGGGCTGGCTTTGCCCCCTCGCTCAGTGGCAAAATTCATGGCTGGCGTGGGACAGGGCCTCAGCTATGGTCATAGTTGCTTCTTTACTCTCGGGATACTTCCCTCCTCCCCAAGCCATGCACATCTAATATTCCACTCAAGAACCATCCCTTCTGATAGGACATTTTAAAGATCTAAGGGGAAGGGCATTAAGTTTAGATATGTAAGTATTGCTGGGTTATGTGGAGTTTTCAAATTTATTCCAGATGTTTCTATGTCTATAGATAAGGACAGTCACTGTGCCACAGACTTTCTTTCCTGGCAGGGGAATCACTTGTGTAGCTTCTTTTTGTCATGTAATTATAAACAACTGGTATGGTGGGTTGGAGTGCAATATCTAGTCCTTCCTCCTCTTGCCTGTGTTACTGCATTACAGAGGCTAGAAGTCTAAAAGTGACATTTTCCAGATTCCCTTTGCAGTCAGAGTTCTGGTCATGATTTAAGTGGGGCCAATCAGATGCATCATTTACCACGTGACTCAGTGGTAAAGAATCCGCCTGCCAATGTGGGACACGCACGTTCACCTGGGTCAGGAAGATCCCCTGGAGGAGAGCAAGACAACCCACTCCAGTATTCTTGCTTGGGAAATCCCAAGGACAGAGGAGCCTGACAGGCTACAGTCCATGGGGTCGCAAAAGAGTAGGACACGACTTAGCGACTAAACAAATCAGATGCATGAGATTCAGAACGTAGAAGAAAGGCAGAAGCTGCTTTTATGTTGGCAAATAGGGTTACTGAGATGTTGAACTTTCTGTAGTAGGGTTAGCAGAAGTCTCAGTGACTGTCAAGAGGCAGGGCTAGTGACATCTGTGTGTGTGTGTGTGTGTGTGTGTGTGTGTGTGTGTGTGTGTGTGGTAGTGAATCTAGCAGGATCTGTGTGGCTCTGGAGCCAGTCATTATGGTGGCAGCTTCCTGACCTTTAGATTACAGCTGAGGCCATGTGTTCCTATGGCCAATAGCCACAGTCTTAGCTTTGTGATCCCTCAGCTTCCTGATACAGTGCTGTTGTTTCAGGGGTCATTTGTAGGGGTTGAGCCTAGAGCCTGCCCCTTAGATCTTCCAAAGACTTGTAAGCACCTAATCCCCTGTGCCAAATATACTTACTCTTAACATAGCTGAACTGAAATAAAACAAAAATAAAAACAACTAGAAAAAAATTATTTAAAAGATAGGTACTTTTATTATCTGCAACCTGACCAATAAGAGCAGGCACCCACTGACCTCTAGGAAAGGTGATCCAAAGCTTTTATGGCTTGATGAAAACTGTACTTCTCTTCTTGAGACCATTTGGTATGCACAGAGCTGAAAAAGTAATGTATGAATTTGTATAAGGATCCCAAAATCCTTCTGAGAGGGCAGAGACCAAGACTTCCACTCCTTCCTAAGATCTGAACTTAGGGAATCCTGGGCAGTGTCCCTGACCAAGATCTGCTGGAAGTAAAGAACTCCAGGGGAGCAGAGGGTACCTGTAAAGGTGATGTCTGGTTCTGGCTTGTCACGTAACTTGAGTCAGAAGGCTCTTCTTTTAATTTCAGCATTATGATTATTATTTTGGAGTGTAATTGCTTTACAGTGTTGTGTTACTTTCTGCTGTACAACAAAGTGAATCAGTTATATGTATACATATATCCCCACCCTCTTGCACCTCCCTCCCACCCCACTCTCATCTTACCCATCTAGGTCATCACTGAGCTCTGAGCTGAGCTTCCAGAAGTCTCTCTCTCTTTTTAAAAATTTTTTTAATTGGAGAAAAATTGCTTTAAAATGTTGCATTGGTTTCTGCCATACAACAATGCAGATCAGTCATAATTATATATATATATGTGTATATATATATATATATATATATATATATATATATATATATATTCCTTTGTCGTGAACCTCCCTCCCCACTTCTATCCTACCCCTCTAGATCATCACAGAGCACCAGGCTGGCATAGCGTGGGGCTTTGGGGAGCAATGGCTGCATGAGCATCAAGAGATATTTAACCTAGGACCATGGGTTGTTCGGGGACCATGTCAGCAGAGAGGATTTTGCCACAGCAATGGACAAATGTGACAGGGCCATAGCTAACATTCAGTAGCACACCATGGAGACCAACCAAACACAAACAGACTGACCAGAATTTCTAAGTTTCTTTCTCAGTTTTGTACCTGGAAACAAGAGTAGCTTCCTCTGGGCTGAAGAAGATTCCTAACGTTTGGAGGGAGAGGGTAAAGAGGTCTCAAGAGGGAGATACTGAACTTTATGCTAATAGGAACCTTTGAGGAGTTGAAAAATTCATTGGAGAAATAAGAATTATCAACTTATTTGTACTCTAAACTGGTGAAGCGGGTCACCCAAGTTATAGGCACAAAAGAAAAACCTAGCTACGTTCAAAATTAAAATTCTATGTGTACAAGAACCCAGGACAAAAATTAATTAAAAGGTAAATGATAGATTGGGGAAGTACCTGCAATAAATAGGAGAACTTATTTAGATGAGAAAGGAATGTATTAAGACCAAATAGGTAAATAAACAAAATACAGAAATGGATGATTTATCAAGGATGAAATGAATTAATAAATATATGTAGAATTATCCAACCATTAATAATCAAAGGAATGGAAACTGAGACATATTTCTCCTTTCTACTAAATTATAGGAAATTATTATATTAATACCTAGTGTGGATCAGGTTGGGGTTTAATACTCTTTGTTGCTAGGTGAAAATTTGTAAAACTCTTTGGGAAAATATTTAGCAATATTTATTTTAGAAATGTATATAGCAAAGGTTTCTAGTTTTAAATGGCTTGTCAAAATCTATATTTATCTTTCCTACCCCCACAACATCCTGTTGAAATAATAAGAAACAATAAACACATTTACAGCAGCCTTGAAAAATCAGAAAATTGTGCCTCCAACTGAAGCTTCTGTATGAGAAGAAGCTGTTGAGGGCAGATTCATGGTGAACACGAAGAACCCATGGCCCCATAACAGATGGCAGAGAATACATTCACAACGATAAGTTTTCCTACCAGAAATACACATATGCACAGATACAAGTATATTCTTTGTAGTATTATTTGTGATAGATAAATATTTGATAAATATCCATCAATAGAGGAAATGTTAAGTGAATTACATCCACAGCAGTGGATGAATACGTCCATTGGACAGTACCAGAGCTTGCATTCAATAGCACACTACGTGAAAATGAAACTGAACGTCGATCAGTCGTGTCTGACTCTTTGCGACCCCATGGACAATACAGGCCATGTAATTCTCCACACCAGAATACTGGAGTGGGTAGCCATTCCTTTCTCCAGGGGATCTTCTTAACCCAGGGATCAAACCTGTGTCTCTTGCATTGCACTGAGCCACCAGGGAAGCCCATATACAGAGTACATCATGCGAAATTCCAGGCTGGATGAAGCTCAAGATGCAATCAATATTGCCAGGAGAAATATCAACAATCTCAGATATGCAGATGACACCATCCTTATGGCAGAAAGCGAAAAGAAACTAAAGAGCCTCTTGATAAAAGTGAAAGAGGAGAGTGAAAAAGCTGGCTTGAAATTCAACATTCAAAAAACTAAGATCATGGCATCCAGTTCCATGTTCAGGGCAAACAGATGGGGAAACAATGGAAATGGTGACAGACTTTATTTTCTTGGGCTCCAAAATCACTACAGATGGTGACTGTAGCCATGAAATTAACAGACGCTTGCTCCTTGGAAGAAAAGCTATGATCAACCTATACAGCGTATTAAAAAGCAGAGACATCACTTTGCTGACAAAGGTCCATTTAGTCAAAGCTATGGTTTTTCCAGTAGTCATGTACAGATGTGAGAGCTGGACCATAAAGAAGGCTGAGCCTGTGGCTGATTCATGTTAATGTTTGTCAAAAACAACAAAATTCTCTAAAGCAATTAGCCTTCAATTAAAAATAAATTAATTAAAAGATTAAAAAAAAGGCTGAGCATTGAAGAATTGATGCTTTGGGAACTGTGGTGCTAGAAAAAACTCTTGATAGTCCCTTGGACAGCAAGGAGATCAAACCAGTCACTCCTAAAGAAAAGCAACCTTGAATATTCATTGGAAGGACTGATGCTGAAGCTGAAACTCCAGTACTTTGGCCAACTGATGTGAAAAGCCAATGCACTGGAAAAGACCCTGATGCTGGGAAAGATTGAAGGCAGGAGGAGAAGGGGGTGACAGAGGATGAGATGGTTGCATGGCATCATCAACTCAATGGACATGAGTTTGAGCAAGCTCCGGGAGATGGTGACGGACAGGGACGCCTGATGTGCTGCAGTCCATGGGGGTCACAAAAACTTGGACACGACTGAATGAGTGAACAACAATGACACATTGTAAAATTATTGTTATAATTATGAAGACTTTATCCTATTATGGAAAAACGTTTAAGTGGACAAATTTGGACATCAGTTCATGTAAAATATGATAACAACCCAGCAAAAAATTGAATGTGCAAGAACAAAGAAATGGACTATACAGTTCTGGATTGGGAGTGGAAGTGGTGTTAAGGATTATAGATAATTTTCCCCTTTATTTTTATAACTTTCTGTAATTCTGTTCTATAGTACATTTTCAATAAACTCCCCTTTGTTCTATAAATCCTCTTTAGATTAATTCTTAGGTTTTTCAGTAACTCCAGTCACTCTGATAATCCTCTCCCATGACCCCTTCTTGCCACCTCACCAATTGTTTATCAATTGCAAGTTTCTCTTTGGGTTTGCAGGACGGTGTCCATGGTTACACGGGGAGCATGTGGGGAAGGAGCCCAGGCCTGAGCAAGAGGGCCCAGATTAGATTCCTGGTTTAATGAAACTTTTGATAAGTCACTTAGCCTCTTTGAAATTCCCATTTCCCATTTCCTTATAGTAAAGCCCTTCCTACTACCACTGTTAACACTGTTGTGTAAATGTTTCTCTGCAGCATTTCCATGTTACTTGGAGTCCATTTCATGTAGTATCTGTCTGAATTTCTTTTCAGACCTAAATTCTTTTGACGGCTGTCCAAATAAATAAGGAAACTGTCTTATTTATCTTGTATTTCCCACAGCATCTAGAAGGCTCTGTGTACATTGTGGGTACTCATATTTGTTAAATCAAAGTCGCACATATGAAAGCACCAGGCAAACCCTTCATAAAAGTAAAGGATTACTGTTTATTTACTTGTCAATTTTTTGTAGAATTTTAAATGATAAACTGTTTAATTTATTAAATGAAAAAACAGAACAAAACAGTTTACCCATTTCTCCCTGCCCCCAACCTCTGGCAACTACCAATTTGAGCTTGGTTTTGTTTGTTTGGGGCTTCCCTTGTGGCTCAGCTGGTAAAGAATCCACCTGCAATGTGGGAGACCTGGGTTCAGTCCCTGGATCGGGAAGATCCCCTGGAGAAGGAAATGGCAACCCACTCCATTGCACAGAGGAATCCCATGCACAGAGGAACCTGGCAGGCTACAGTCCATGGGATCACAAAGAGTCAGACACGACTGAAGCGACTTAGCACAGCACACAGCACTATGTCCTTAAGGCTCATCCATGTTGTGGCAAATGGCAAGATTTCATTCTTTTTTATGGATGAATAATCTCTCTATCCATCTATAAATCTACTTATCAATCATAATTTATTGTCCATTCATCCACTGATGGACATGTTTCCCTGTCTTGGCTATTGAAAAAAATGCTGTAATGAACATAGGAGTGCATATAGCTTTTTAAGTAGGTGTTTTTCTTTTGGGGATAAATACCCAGAAGTTAGAATTTCTAGACCATGTGGTAGTCCTATTTTAATTTTTTGAAGAACCACCGTATATTTATTTTCATAGTGGCTGCACCAATTTACATTCCCATCAACAGGTTACAAGGGTTCCCTTTCTCTACATCATCACTGGGATTTGTTATTTCTTGTCTTTTGATAATAGCCATTCTAACAGGTATGAGGTGATATTTCCTTGTGGTTTCGATTTGCATTTCCCTGATGATTAATGATGCTGAGCATACTTCCATGTATTTGTTGGCCATCTGTAAGCTTTCTCGTAATAATGTCTATTCAGATCTTCTGCCCATCTTTTAATCAGATTGTTGTTTTGCTATTGAGTTGTACAATTCTTTCTGTGTTTTGGATATTAGCTCCTTTTCTGATACATAATTTTGTAATATTTTCTCTTACTCAGATAGTTGTAGTTTCATTTTGCTAGTGGTTTTCTTTGCTGTGTAGAAGTTTTTTAGTCTGATTTCGTCCCACGTGTCTATTTTTTGGTCTGATTTCATCCCACGTGTTTATTTTTTGGTCTGATTTCATCCCACTTGTCTATTTTTTGGTCTGATTTCATCCTACGTGTTTATTTTTGGTTTTGTTGCCTTTGCTTTAGGTGTCAGATTCAAAAAAATCATCTCCGAGACTGTGTTAAGGAGCTTATTGCCTGTTTTCTTTCAGGAGTTTTTGTGGTTTCAGGTCTTACATCTAAGTTTTTAATTCATTTTGAATTAACTTTTGTGTATGGTATAAGATAGTGGTCCACTTTCTTTTTTTTTTTTTTTGCATGTGTTTGTCCAGTTGTCCCAACACTAGTGGAAATCAGGCATCGTCCCTCCTTCAATTCCTTAGTGGGCCACAACAAGGACCAGGCCCTGAAGTGACAGGCTGAGCTGTGGCCACACTGCTACCGCTGTGCTAGGCAGAAGCAGAGGACAGCGGAGAGTATGAGGGCTGGGACCCCTGGTGTCCTAGCTTAGCCCACATGCCCTCCTGCTGCCCTAATCGATGCTGGCTGTGGCCACCGTGAATGAAACTGACAGCCCTGGTGCCAGTGTCCCCTCCAGCTATCCTTTCACCCAGAGATAGGGCTTTAAAGGGGACTTCATTCATTCAAATGATGCCCCATATTCACGAGTGAGAATGAACAGCAGTCAGCAGCCTGGGCCCAACAATAGCCACCTAGTGTGTGGTGAGACTCTGCCGTCTGCCCGATGCCCAGTGTGCTGTTTAAGCAGCAGCACCTCCAACTCCTGTGGCTGGGCTGTTATTTCCTTCCAGGGGAACTTTGCTTCTGTTCATTTTGCTTTTCCTTTTAATTTACAATCACAGGAAAGCACTCAGTTCCATCAAAGTCAGTTCTGAGAACTTTGAGCCTGAGAAAGTTAAAAAAATGATACCTGACCTAGTCTCTGACCTACCCGCCAGGATCCCTTGAGGTTTAGTAAGACACCATCTAGAGTTGAGGTGTTCACTGTCTCCTAATAACATTAAACCAGCAGTCCACAGACTCTGCATGAGCATGAACATGTTCCTGCGCCTTATACTCTCTTCACAGACACGCTTTTTCCACGTCCATGAGACAAGCCCATACATCACTATGTGAATGGACGATGAGACTTCGTAAGTGTAGCTTACAGACTCCTGGAATTTTAGAAAGTATAAATGGCTTTAAAATAAGGTATTGATTATGCTATAGTTAATAAATTGGTGACAGAGATTATGTGACATATGTAGACTTGTAAGCCATTGGGGTATAAAGAGAATGGACCGTGTTCACAGCCAACCAAGTGAACACTGGTTGAAGACACTGGGCTTGTTGAGTTTGCCCAGGAGAAGATGTTGGAGAAAGGATGAGAGGACAGGCTATAACTTTTTGTCAATATCTGAATACCTGTCTCTTAAAGACCTGTTTTTGTGCTGCATTTGTTCCATTAAACGATGTGATTCCACACTTTGTTTTTCATAATATTCCTCTCCCCACTGCCTTCATCTCTTTCAAGTGCCACTTCCTCCATGAAACCTTGCTGAGATAGCAAGGCTGTCTCCTCCATCAGACTGCCAGAATTTATCACACTATATTCTTTTTAAAAAATTATTATTATCTCTTTGTCTTGTTCACTAGAGTGTGGGGTCCTTGAGGGCAGGAGCCGGGTCATACTTTCCTATTTCAGCACCTGTCATAGAGTAGATCTTTTATGAATGGTTACAGAATGAATAAGTGAAAAATAATTTTTTGGTAGGAGTTTTTTAATATAAGATGGGGCCATCTTCAACTCCATATCATTGATGAGGTAACCAAGGCTCAGAGAGAAGAGGGGACTCACCTAAGGCCACACCACTAGTAAGCGGTGTTACAGACAACTTCTCTGGTCTTCTAGGTTGAATGCCACCTTCTTACCTATGAGAAATAGTATAATAATAACAAGCAAGCTGCTATTTATTGGCACTAATTATGTCCCTCCTCACTGGGACTGGGCCTTCGGTTAAGAAAGCAAGACTGAATAATGTCCTGGTAGAAACTGAACAGATTGGTGGTAGCCAGAGGCATGGGTTGCAGAGTGGGAGGAAAGGGGGAAGGTGGTTAAAAGGTACAAACTTCCAGTTACAAAGTAAATAAGCTGTGGAGATGAATATGTAGCACAGGTGACTATAGTTGATACTGTGTTGCAAAAGACAGCCCTCAGAATGGGAGAAAATAATAGCAAATTAAACAATTGACAAAAGATTAATTTCCAAAATATACAAGCAGCTCATACAACTCAATACCAGAAAAACAAACAACCCAATCAAAAAGTGGGAAAAAGACCTCAACAGACATTTTTCCAAAGAACATATACATATTAGATGGCTAATAAACTCGTGAAAAGATGCTCAACATCGCTCACTATTTGAGAAATGCAAATCAAAACCACAATGAGATATCACCTCACACTGGTCAGATGGCCATCATAAAAAAATCTACAAACAATAAATGATGGAGAGGGTGTGGAGAAAAGGTAACCTTCTTGCACTGTTGGTGGGAATGTAAATGGATACAGCCACTATGGAAGACAGTACGGAGAATATTTAAAAAACTAGGAATAAAACCACCATATGACCCAGCAATCCCACTACTAGGCATATGTCCTGAGAAAACGATAATTGAAAAAGACACACATACCCCATTGCATTGGAGTTCATTGCAGCACTATTTACAAAAGCTAAGACATGGAAGCAACCTAGATATTCATCAACAGATGAATGTATAAAGAAACTGTGGTCTATATATACAATGGAATATTACTCAGCCATAACAACAAATGCATCTGAGTCAGTTCCAGTGAAGTGGATGAACCTAGAACCTATTATACAGAGTGAAGTCAGAAAGAGAAAAACAAATATTGTATATTGATGCATATATATGGTATTTGAAAGTGGTACTGATGAAACTATTTGCAGGGCAGCAGTGGAGACACATGGGGATTCCCTGGTGGCTCAGATAGTAAAGAATCCGCCTGCAATGCAGGAGACCTGGTTTCTATCCCTAGGTTGGGAAGATCCCCTGGAGGAGGGCATGGCAACCCACTCCAGTATTTCTGCCTGGAGAATCCCCACAGACAGAGGAGCCTGGTGGGCTACAGTCCATGGGGTCTCAAAGAGTCAGACACAACTGAGCGACTAAGCACGATGGAGACACAGACATAGAGAAAAGACTTATGGACACAGAGTCGGGGGAGGAAGGAGAGGGTGGGATGTATGGAGAGAGTAGCATGGAGGCATATACATTACCATATATAAAATAGATAGCCAGTGGGAATTTGCTGTGTGACTCAGGGAACTCAACGTGGGGCTCTGTAACAACCTAGAGGGGTGGGATGGGGAGGTGGGAGGGAGCTTAAAGAGGGAGGGGACACATGTATATCTACGGCTGATTCGTGTTGATGTTTGGCAGAAACGAATACAATATTGTAGAGCAATTATGCTTCAATTAAAAATAAATAAATTTAATTATAGAAAAAGAATACTGTATATTCTAAAGTTGCTAAGAGAGAGTGGATCGTAAAAGTTCTCATCACAAGAAAAAAAATTATAACCGTGTGTAGTATCGGATGTGAACTACACTTCTTGTGGTGATCATTTCACAATGTGTACAAACATGGAATCATTATGTTGTACACCTGAAACTAATATAATATATCAGTTTTAACTTTGAAAAAAGGAATGGATAATGTTGATCATAGGTATTCATTACCTATGACAATCCTTTGAAGTTGAAATTATTATTTCCATCTTACAAATGAGGAAACTGAAGGTCAGGGAGACTAAGAAACTTGCCCAAAGCCACACATTTCCTAACTGGCAGAATTAGGGTTTGGACCCTCGTCTATGTGGCCCCAAAGCTCATTAGCCTCAACACATTACTGCTCAGCAAAGTAAGCCTTTATTTAGGACTACTAAGCGTTATTTCTGAAACAGGAAGATGGGCTTTTGATGGAATTTTCACCCAGGGGCACTTTTTAGAAGTGAGAAGCTGCTGAAACAGAGGTCTAGTGACTCAGGAGGCAGTGAGACCAATACCAGTCATGACTGGAGGTGTTTAAGCATTTGATGGGAATGCAAACTTGGTGGTTGAAATAGATGACTTTTATGGTTTTTATCCTAGTTCCTCCTCCTAACATTTGTGGGGCCCAGGGCAAGATGACAAACGGAGGTCACAGACAATATGTCTAAATATCTCAAAGTTAAAAATCAGGCTAGCATCTGTGAAATAAAAAGTTTCTATCCTCCTGCCTTGATAAATATACTTCGTAACACCTGGACATCCAGGCTCAATTGTAGACTGCCAAGACTACTTGGAACTTCACACTGAAATAAGGCAGCCTGCAGAGAGCTGGCCCAGTAGCCAGTCTGCAGCCCAGTCCCCTCCTCTTTGTGCTGCAGACCTGCTCTGTACCCAGGAGGGGCCTCTGGTACATGGAGTGTGGACTCTCCAGACTGAAAGTCCAGGCTCCATTCACTGTCCCTAAAGAACTGCCTCTTGGTCACCTGCACAGAAGGATGCATACCTGTGGAAGAACAGATGAGGGAGAAAAGGCCTGAACAGGTCTCAGAAGCACCTCAGGGCTGTTTGGAAAGGGCAAAGGAATGGTTTAAAAGAGAAGGCACAGACCCCTCCTTTTGATCCCACAGACGTGTCCGCTCATCGGAGATGGCATGGCCAAGGAAACCCAGTACAGGGGCCTCTCTTGCCTGGTCTAAGGGCTACTTCCAATATGAGAGTTCCATGATGTTAAGTTCCTCCGGTCTTTCCTTCCTTTTGGATGTTTATATTATCTGAGTTTAAGACCAAATCCTCTGTCTGGGACAAAGGTATCTAGGATGGATAATTCTGAGATGGGGATTAGGGAAGCTTTGCTATTGCTGTTAGACTTTGAGTGCAACAGCCTAAAAAGAAATATTGCTGGAGAAACCCAGACAAAATAACTGGTGGAAGTAAATTTATCTCCTTTTGTTTTTGCTCTTTTCTCCCTGCCTGGCTACCCATACAAAGTCCTTTACTTATCAGAATGTTTTGGGCTTTCGAGTATTTTCCCCCTCTATCCTACAAGTTTCTTCCACTGATCTCTCTCCTTCTTCCTTTTTTTTTTCAATTGAAATATAGTTGATTTATAATGTGTGCTCAGGTCTGCTGTACAGCAAAGTGACTCAGTTATGCTGCTAAGTCGCGTCAGTTGTGTCCGACTCTGTGTGACCCCATAGACGGCAACCCACCAGGCTCCTCCGTCCCTGGGATTTTCCAGGCAAGGATACTGGAGTGGGTTGCCATTTCCTCCTCCAGTGCATGAAAGTGGAAAGTGAAAATGAAGTCGCTCAGTCGTGTCCGACTCTTCGCGACCCCATGGGCTGCAGCCTACCAGGCTCCTCCGTCCATGGGGTTTCCCAGGCAAGAGTACTGGAGTGGGGTGCCATTGCCTTCTCCCAACTCAGTTATACACATATATAAATTCTCTTTTTATATTCTTTTCCATTATGGTTTACCACAGGATGTTAAATATAGTTCCCTGTGCTATACAGTAAGTAAGACCTGGTTGTTTATCCATTCTAAACATGATAGTTTGCATCTACCAACCCCAAACTCCCAGTCCATCCCTCTCCCTCCCCTCACCCCTTGGCAACCACAAATTTGTTCTCTATGAGTTCTGTTTTGTCGATATGTTCGTGTCATATTTTAAATTCCACATATAAATGATATCATATAGTGATATATCACTCTTTCTCTTTCTGACTTATCTCACTTAGTATGATAATCTCTAGTTGCATCCTCTCCTTATTCTCTAATGTTCCAAAGGCCACCACCTTCCCAAGTCTGTCCAGGATCTGAACTAGAGTTGCCTTCTCCAACTCCCACCCACCCTGCCTAGAGCTTTTCTAAAATAATCATCTTAAAAGAGAAATCCCAATCTCCTTGAGGGATGATGGTCAGATCAGCAGAAGGGTAAACCTGCTCTCTTAGTGGTGACAGCAGGTAGAGAGGCCAGGTTTGCCTGCTGACCAAACCAATTGTCCTTGTATCCCAGTTTATATCTGCAGGTGGGTTGAAAGTGCTGTTCAGTGCTGGGTTAAGAATGTGGATTCTAGAGACTGTGAGCTAAACTTGGGTTGAAATACTGGTCTATAGCTTATTAGCTTTGTAACTTGGGCAAATCACATAATCACTTTGGGCTTTAGTTTTTCCATCTCTAAAATGTGGATGATAATTTTAACTATGTTACAGGGCCATTAGGAGGACTTAATGAAAAAATTCACAAAAAACTCTTAATTTTGTAGATTCCAGCTTCTCAAAAAAAAAAGTAAGCTGTTATTAATAATACTTCCTACTACTATTCATGGTACTTGTTCCACCCCAAAGCTTGGAGCCTTGCTATTATTTCTGATATTCTTTAACTGTCTCTTGTATTTAATCTGTCACTTCCTTTCTATGTCAACTGCCACAATCTGAGTTGAGGGTCACACTTCAAATAGTTTGTCCCCATTTGCAGCAACATGGATAGCCCTAGAGATTATCATACTAAGTGAAGTCAAGTCAGAAAGAGAAAGACAAATACCATATCACTTATATGTGGAATCTAAAATATAACACAAATTAACGTATCTACAAAGCATAAAAAGGCTCACAGACTTAAGAGAACAGACTTGGTAGCCAATGGAGAGGGAGGACAGGGAGAAGGATTAGCAGTTTGGGACTAGCAAATGCAAACTCATATATAGGATGGATAAACAACAATAGTAGTTCCCTACTGTATAGTACAGGGAACTGTATTCAATATCTTGTGATAAACCATAATGGAAAAGAATATGAAAAAGAATATATATATATATATCAATGTATAATGGAGTCATTTTGCTGTTCAGCAGAAATTAACACATTATAAATCAACTATGTGTATTTGTGTTAGTCACTCAGTCATGTCCGACTCTCTGCAACCCCACAGGACTGTAGCTCTCCTGGCTCCCATGTCCATGGGATTCTCCAGGCAAGAATACTGGAGTGGGTAGCCATTCCCTTCTCCAGGGGATCTTCCTGACCCAGGAATTGAACCCAAGTCTCCCCCATTGCAGGCAGATTCTTTACTATCCAAATCAACTATACTTCAATTTTTTTTTTTTAAAGAAAGAAATCAAATAGCTTGTCCCTTTTCTACCAATCTCTTCCTTCCATCAGTTTTTGTGTGCTGCTACATTCACTTTCCTAAAGCATTCTTTGGTCATGTCTCTTCTCTCCTCTAAAGAATTCTGAGACTCACCATTGCCCGCTACATAAACACAACTTGCCTGTCCAGCCCTCTAGAATGTAGTTCCAGTCTTCCTTTTCACTACTATTTCCTATCATCTAAAATATGAGTCTTCAGTTCAAGCCACATTGGTCTACTTGTGAATTTGGCTGGCAGATACCTTGGGTTTAAATCCAGTATGTGCCATTTATCAGTTGTGTGACCCTGGACAGGGCTCTTAATTATTTTCAATCCCATGTCGTCATCATGCAGAATGAGGGTAGTAATACACCTTTATTACTGAATGACTTTACCTTCCTCCTAGGGCAGCTGTGTGGACCAACTACAATAATGTGACAGCACTTTGTAAATTTAAATCACTCTGCAAATATTAAATTTTCAGTCCATGTAGGTCTCGTCCAGGATACTCTTTGTCCTTCTTTTGTAAAGGACAACTCAAGGCAAACTTCCTCCCAGCTGGCTGGTCAAATTCAAGACTTAATAATGTTTTAAAATGAGAAAAAGGAGGAGAAAGAAAATAAAGAGGGTGGTAGAAGAAAAGGAGAGAGAAGAATCTGACCTCCTCTCCCAGGAATGCATTGGACGATTTTTGAGATGAAGTAACTAGAAATTTTCACTTATTTTAAATTGATCTGATGACTGACCAGAGCCATCTTTGGGCTCATAGAGGGGGTTTTGGTGACATAAGTGTCTACAAGGAGACCATGCTGTCAGGCTGAAGGGTCGGGCCTTGCTGGGAAAGCACTGGCAGAGTCAGACTGCTTTGTCTGCAGACTTGTTGAGCCTTTTCACTTATTCTGACATCTCTCTTCCCCAAAGCTGCAACTCTAATTTCGTATTCCTGCACATGACATGTATCACTTCATTCCATTCTTATATGATCCCTGGGATACAGGTCTTATTTCCCCCATTCTAGAGATGGTTGAGGTTCAGAAGTTTAAATTTACCCATTCAAATACATGCCACTGGTGAGAGAAAGGACCTCACATATCACATCAAATTTATCTGGACTCAGCCCATTAAAGATCCTGTGAGCTTTGGCTGGTACAAGATAGTAATAGGGTCAGAGGAAGAGCAAGTCTTGGCCAGAGCAGGCTCTCCCTGTGAGGCTTAGGTCAAGGAAGTCCTCCGGGAGGAGATAAATGGACTCTGAATGGTTAACAAGAGCGGTCTGAGAGTATAATAAAAGTCTTATTTAAAAGCAGAGGAATATCATTTGAATTTCCCAAATACACGAACAGGTGAGTTGGTGGGAAAGAGAGAAGATTATGCACTATTAAAGTGGTTCCCTTTTTGCATCCCTTGGCTGGAGAAGAATTCTTTTTTTTTTTTGCCTGGACTGTTAGAGGCTGCAGGACCAGAGAAACATGCAGTGCCAGAGACTGAAAATCCAGCCTGCCCCTGATGACACACCAAGAGAAGGGAAATGCTGGTATCTGGTAAAATCACTTTTACACAGAAAATCCTGAGAAATGTATTGCTCATGTTTGCAAGGCATTTTACAGCTTACAAAGCCTGTATGTTAACTTGTCTCCTAGAATCTCCGGGCTGGAGGACACCCAGGCCAGTAGTTCCCAAGGTGGCACCAGTGTTGCCTGGAGAGTTTTGGTCCCACCCAGGTCCCCAGATCCCATCCAGATCAAAGGACTCAGAACCCCTCAGATTCATGGTCATATGTAACCCCCACGGGGAGCTGGGTTTGGGCGCTGCTGATCTCAGCCTGGCCACAGTTGCCCAGTGATCTCACCTGGGCCCTGCATTGGGCTCCTCGCTGGGCTCCTGTCCCCAGTTCTTCCCCTCCCAGTCCCCTTTCCACTCTACCGCCAGACTGAGTTCCCTAAAACCCATCTGATCAGGTCCCTCCCCTGCTTCCATTTCCAGCTCCCTCAGGCTACAGCCTGGCACTTTGGGGGAGCTATAGAGTGGGCATCTAGCCGCCACTCTCACCCTCACCCCACTCCACGTGCAAAGCTCCTCTGTGAAGCGTTTCCTGAGTTCCAGGCCTGCAGCAGGTGCTGTGTATCTTCTATTAGCACGGCTCTCGGGGTTATGGAGTTATTTGATTACAGATACATAAAACTGCACAAGAATGTGGGGGAGGGAGCCTTTGGTACAAGGGCTGTGCCTGATCATTTCTGAATCCCTCATGACTGGTTAGGGACTGGCATGTGGCAGGGGCTCAATAAACACCAACTGAATGAATGAATAAATGTATACATGCATGCAGATACCTTGAGCTGTCATTTATATTCGTCTTAGATCAAGCAAGTTTCAAGAATGGATATGTTTATGAGTTCTCCTGGCTCAAAGACCTAATCACACAGCTAAATAGCCTACTGTATTTACTACAAATTAAGAGGAGTCTTGGGCTAAAGCTATTGCTTAGGAACTGGAAGACTCTGCTTTGGGTTTGATACCACTTGTTCCATGAGGACTTAATGTTTCTGAGATAATGTCATTTCAAACATTATTAATAATATTGCTTTGTAAGTCAAAGGATGTCAAGGTTCGTCTAATGGACTTTATCTAATTCATCCTCTCACAGCCCCAGTGGTTACGGAGGTCTCGCTCCCTTTTCTTGGCAGCAGGCCTGACATGGCTGGAGTGCAAGCCGAGCTGGCAGGGGAGAGGGTTGCCAGTGATGGCTCAGGTACCCTGCTTTCCCAGCCAGACCTTCGAGAAGGAGTTCCTGGGTCCTGAAAGACAAACACGTAAGAATGAGGGAGGGCAGTGATGCTGGGCTGAGAAATGTCAGGGGCCAGATATGTTATAGGTTACACTGGAAATGTTTAGTATTTTAAAGTCTAAATTTAAATCCTCGTTCTCCTTTTGACCTCAGAAAAATTGCTCAATCTTTCTGAACCTTAATATTTTCTTTTTTTAAAAAAAGAAAACTATGTAAATATTTTCAGCAGCATTGGGTCTTAGTTGTGGCACATGGGCTTAGTTGCTCCGTGGCATGTGGGATCTTAGTTCCCTGACCAGAGATTGAACCTGAGTGCCCTGCATCAGAAGGTAGATTCTGGACCACCAGGGAAGTCCCTGAACCTTGATGTTTTCATTTGTAAATGGGGATAATGTTTGTATCTTTCTTCATGGGTTGTCTTGAGGATTAAATGACACAGTTATCAATATGTCAAAGGGCTTAGCAGGTGGTTACATGCTGCACACACATGTGGCTGGTGAGACTGAGCCCCAGGACCCCTCTTTGCTGCCGAGCTGAAGGCTCTGCTGGGGAACAAAGGAGCCAGCCCTGGGCCCGAGCCCACAGCCTCGGTTACGTTCCCATTCAGATCTGTGCTCCCATTCAGAGTCACTGTGTCTGTGACTCTCAGGCCTGCAGCCCAGGTGGATGACTGGCTCTGGAGCATCGTTTTTCTTTGAGATGATCAGGACTGGGACTCTTCAGCTGCCCTGCTCGGGACCTGCCCAGGGGGAATCTGGGACCCGGGTGCTGTCCTGCCACCCTCCTAAGGGTGAGGACCTCTGAAGGACTCACCAAAGTGGGGAGGAAAAAGCATCCACTCCAGGCTAAGTTTCTGGTGGTTCTGGGAGCATCTGTGAAGTGTTAGTAGGTGCTAATTGGCTTTTAGATTAAAACCACATGACATCTTTTTTCAACCATACAAAGTGGTCAAGATTTAAAAAGATATCTATCAATAGTCAGGGTAAGGGGCAAGGGTATGGGGAAGTGGACACAAGCATACGTGGGGGAAGTGGAAACAGGTTCAATCTTTTTCTAGACGGCAACTTGGTAACATGTACCAGTCTTAAAAATTATGGGTCAAGCAATTTCACTTTCCATATTTACCCAAAAGAAGTCATTAAGGCTTTATGCAAACTTTAAGTCAATAATGTTACCTGCAGCATTATATATGAGGGATGATCTGGCAGCAATCTAAATGCTTAACAGCAGGAGAAAGTTAAGTACATTCTGGTACACAGAGAATACCAGGGCTTCCCAGGTAGTGAAGTGGTAAAGAATCCACCTGACAATTCAAGAGACACAAGAGACATGGGTTCTAGCCCTGGGTCAGGAAGATCCCCTGGAGTAGGAAATGGCAACCCACTCCAGTATTCTTGCCTTGGAAATTCCATGGACAGAGGAGCCTGGCAGGCTACAGTCCATGGAGGTGCAAAGAGACACGACTGAGCGTGCGCACACACACACACACACACACTCACACACACACACAGAGAATAGTGGCTTAGCGGTAAAGAATCCACCTGCAATGCAGGAAATGCAGGTTCAGTCCCTGGGTTGGGAAGATCCCCTGGAGGAGGGCATGGCAACCCACTCCAGTATTCTTGCCTGGACAATCCCATGGACTGAAGCGCCTGGAGGGCTATAGTCCATAGGGTCAGAAAGAGTTGGACATGACTGAATCGATTGAGTACAGATGCATGGAAAAATACTATTAACATAAATGTTGCTGAGCAAGCAGGCTCCAAAACAGTATCATTAAGTGACACTCTTTAAACACATTTTTGTGAGGAAAAACAAATATGGAGATACATAAACATATATCTCCTTATTTGTTATATATATATAGCCAAGGGGGAAAAGCATGGAATAATATATCCTAAAATGTTAGATTTGTTTTAAGGAGTGGAACTATGAGTTCTTATCTCCCCATTGCACTTTTTAGTATTTTCCAAGTTTCTGCCTTGAACTTATATACGTTTTATGCACTGTGAAGAAATGATTGTTATGAAGAAAAACAAAACTGGGAGTCTGGCTAAGGTGTCTGAGGCTTACAGTCCCACCAGAGCTCAGGTCCACTCTAGCCAGCAGGCCACAGAATGAAAGCCCAGGGGTGCCTTTCTGATTCTGGACGTGCTCTCTGTTCATCAGAAGCAAGCTTCTGGAAGACGTGGGTGTGGAGGAGAGAATGGGCTTCAGACTGACTTGCACTCACAGGTTAGAAACGCCTGTATTTATAGCCTGTGCACTGACCTTCCGAGTCAACAGCAATTTATGGTTTCTTAATTGGTTTTCTTGAAACAAGCTGTAGTAACTTATATCCCAAGGCAAGGGAGGAGCGAATCTCATCAGAGGCAGCGGTAAGGGCTGAGGGGGTGGGGGGTGGGGGGACGTGGCTGGGGGTAGGGGGAGGCAGGAGGGGTTGGATCTGTTCTCTTTCCAGCCTCCCTGACACACCAAATTATGGCATCTTGAATTGATCTGGTGAATCACAGCAGGGCGATGTTGGAGGAGCAGGGCTCTAAATGAATAACCCCTTCATGTTCTATATTTATTTGTCCTCCTGCAGTGACGTCCATGGCCAATTTCTAAGGTTGGGCAGCTTTTTATTTTCCCACATTTCAGACCACCTGCCTGGCAGCCAAGCAACAGAAGAGTCCAGTTTGCTGGGCAGAATTGAAGGGACAGGGATGGGAGGATTCAAGTCACTTATGTCAGTGAAATAAAATAATCACAAGGAAAGGAGACCAGAAGGGATGCCCTAAAGCCCCAGCATTGAGTTCCTGTACCCTGTGAGTGCCTCAATTCTGGGCTATCTCCTACATCAAAGTATTGCAGTATCTTTTTTCTTTCTCTGCACATAGCAAGAATTGTCTGCGTATAGCCTACTTTTCTTTCTAATTTTGTGTTTCATATGTGGAGGGTTTTTTTGCCTTCACAAGACGATAAGTCCCTCAAGAGACGATGCCACATCATGTTTTCTCAGGTTTGGGTATGCAGGTATTTGGGGCAATGCTGGACACAGACCATGCAGATAGTTACAGCAGAAGGATGGCTTTGATGTGGTGGGCACTGCGGGAACTGCAGATTTAGTTCATCCTTACAACAAATCCTGTGATGCACATTTGTCTTTATTTTCACACAAGCATTTCAGAAGGATTAAAGTAACTTTTCGCCCAGATCACTCCACTGGGAAGTGAGCTGGGCTGTGAACTTGGCAGTGAGGCTTGGATCTCACACTTACTCCTCCACCACTGCTCTCAAAGAGGAGGCATGACCCGAGGGGAGGACAGGGACGTGTAAGGGTAGCTGTGGCCAGGTTGCTTTTGGAGAGGACAGGAGGTTCTGGAAGGCCCAAGGTTCTGGTGGGTATAGAGTAGTGCTGTGTGCTGTGCTAAGTCACTTCAGTCGTGTCCGACCTTTGAAACTTATGACCTGTAGCCCACCAGGCTCCTCTGAGCATGGGATTCTCCAGGTAAGAATACCGGAGTGGGTTGCTGTGCCCTTCTCCAGGGGATCTTCCTGACCCAGGAATCAAACCCATATTTCTGGCATCTCCTACATTACAGGCAGGTTCACTGAGCCACCTGAGAAGCCTGGGAAATCTGCCCAGCCTTCCAGGAATCCTGCAACCTGGTCACTGCAGACCAGAGCCAACCTCTGGCTCCTCCATAGACGGACAGAGGAGGTGGGAAGCTCACTTGCTCATCTCTCTTTAGGGACTTTCATTCTAAATGTGGCCTTGAGGGTAAAAATGGCCAACGTCTGAGCAAATTGCAGAGTCAGGAAATATAATCAGGGAGATGTTCTTTGCAGCCACCAAGCCTAGCCCATCAGGAAGTACAATTGAGTTTTTTTTATATGCTCATTGTAGAAAATTTGGAAAGTATTTTAAAAATGCAAGGCACATAGCAGTCCCTCACAGTGGTTGAAGATTCATATGGATTTAGGATCAGACTCTAGATTTGCTACTTAATATTAATCCTTAATATCTATGTGAACTTGGGAAAATTTAAAAACCTTTCTGTGCCCTGTTTTTCTCATCTATAAAATAGGATAGACATCCTGGAGCGAAGTCAGGTGGGCCTTAGGAAGCATCACTATGAACAAAGCTAGTAGAGGTGATGGAATTCCAACTGAACTTTTTCAAACCCTAAATGATGACGCTGTTAAAGTGCTGAACTCCACATGCCAGCAAATTTAGAAACTTCAGCAGTAGCGACAGAACTGGAAAAGGTCAGTTTTCATTCCAATCCCAAAGAAAAGCAATGCCAAAGAATGTTCAAACTACTGACAACTGGGCTCATTTCACATGCTAGCAAAGTAATGCTCAAAATTCTCCAAGCAAGGCTTCAACAGTATGTGAACCGAGAACTTCCAGATGTTCAAGCTGGATTTAGAAAAGGCAAAGGAACCAGAGATCAAACTGCCAACATCCACTGGATCATAGAAAAAGCAAGAGAGTTCCAGAAAAACATCTCCTTCTGCTTCATTGACTATGCCAAAGGCTTTGACTGTGTGGATCATAACAAACTGTGGAAAATTCTTAAAGAGATGGGAATAACAGACCACCTTATCTGCCTCCTGAGAAATCTGTATGCAGATCAAGAAGCAACAGTTAGCACCAGACATGGCACAATGGACTGATTCCAAAAAGGAGTACATCAAGGATGTATATTGTCACCCTGCTTATTTAACTTACATGCAGAGTACATTACGTGAAATGCCGGGCTGGATGAAGCACAAGCTGGAATCAAGATTGCTTGGAGAAATATCAATAACCTCAGATATGCAGATGACACCACCCTTATGGCAGAAAGTGAAGAAGAACTAAAGAGCCTCTTGATGAAGGTGAAAGAGGAGAGTGAAGAAGCTGACTTAAAGCTCAACATTCAAAAAACGAAGATCATGGCATCTGGTCACATCACTTCATGGCAAATAGATGGGGAAACAATGGAAACAATGACAGACTTTATTTGCTTGGGCTCCAAAATCACTGCAGATGGTGACTGCAGCCATGAAATTAAAAGATGCTTACTCCTTGGAAGAAAAGCTATGACCAACCTAGACAGCATATTAAAAAGCAGAGACATTACTTTGCCAACAAAGGTCTGTTTAGTCAAAGCTATGGTTTTTTGATGGACATGGGTTTGGTAGACTCTGGGAGTTGGTGATGGACAGAGAGGCCTGGCATGCTGCAGTTCATGGGGTCGCAAAGAGTTGGACACGACTGAGCGACTGAACTGAACTGATGGTTTTTCCAGTAATTGTGTATGGATGTGAGAGTTGGACCATAAAGAAGTCTGAGAGCTGAAGAATTGATGCTTTTGAACTGTGGTGTTGGAAAAGACTCTTGAGAGTCCTTGGACTGCAAGGAGATCAAACCAGTCAATCCTGATGGAAATTAATCCTGAATATTAATTGGAAGGACTGATGCTGAAGCCGAAGCTCCAATACTTTGGCCACCTGATGTGAAAAGACAACTCATTAGAAAAGACCCTGATGCTGGGAAAGATTGAAGGCAGGAGTAGAAGAGGACGACAGAGGGTGAGATGATTGGGTGGCATCACTGACTCGATGGACATGAGTTTGAGCAAGCTCCGGGAGATGGTGAAGGACAGGGAAGCCTGGTGTGCTGCAGTCCATGGGGTCACAGAGTCGGACAAGACTGAGCGACTGAAAAACAAAATAGGATTATCTCTTCCCTTTTCTTCTATTATTTCAATGGAATGTTGGGGAATAGGAAAGATAGAAATAGGGACGCCTGGACTGCAACCCTTCACTGCCTCTATGAACTACATGGTCTCTCAGGCAACTTCCTAAACTCCTCTAGGAAATAATGTCCTCCTCTGTAAAAGGAGGCTGTGGACTCAGGACCTGTAAGGAGTTCAGTGATGCTCATGTTCTCAAACCAGCAAGAAGGCTGTCTGGTGGTGCAGGCCTAGAACTGGGGGTTCTAGAAAAAGGAGGAGATGACAGCAGCTTCAGGTCCCTCAGAAGGCAGATGGGCACAAGACAGTGTCCCCAAACCCCGGCCATAGCCTTTGAGAATCCAGTTCCCCACAAGCTGAGCACCCAGAGCACCCCTACCCCAGGCAGCCCTATCTGTACCAGAGGTGGGTCTGTGTCCCACCCCCATGCCTGTTTGTACAGCTTTCTCGCCAAACAAGGACACATTGAAAGGCAGCCCCCTGACCTCATGGCCAGGCCTCACTGTGTGTCCCTGATGATCTCCCCACTTCTGGTCCCCATCGCCCCTTCTCCATCCTTGCTCCAGCATCACTCACATCAGCGCCTTTCTCATCCCCCCTCCACTGGCTAATTCAATGAGTGCGGGTCTGTTCAATTAAGGCCACTGTTGCCCCTGCCAGAATCCTCTAACAACCATAATTGGAAAAACGCCTCGGCCTCTGACCATCAAAGCTGATTATATCTGCGAGCAGAGGGGCCTGGTCCTTGTCCGGGATGTTTGCTCCACCCAGGCCCCTGAGCTCATCCCGCCAGGTTCCCTGGGGCTGTCTGCGGCTGGCAGGACTCAGCCCAGAAGAGGCGCCTTCTCCACGTCAAGGCGGTGCAGCAGCTGGCCTCCCAAGCCCTGCCTCTGACGCATAAACAGATTTGTGCTCCCCACAGGGAACTGGAAACAACTTGGCTCTCAAAGCAATGTCATTTTCCTTTAACCTTTGTTCACTACCCCCACCCCACCCCCACCCCCCATGATCGCAGTGGGATCTCTAGAACTAGAAGTGAGGATTTACTCCAAGAAAAGGTACACTTGCCTCAGGGACCACAGCCCAACCACATTAAATCCCCTGGTGCCTGCTCATCTGAACCCCTTTCTTAGGGGTCAGAGCAGTCAACTAACAGAGAGCTCTTTGAACGTCCACTATGTGCCCCACGTCAAAATACAGCTGGATGTGGGAGAAGGGAATATAAAAGAGAAGGATCATTACTTCTCCCCTCAAATCACCAGTTTTTAAAACATTTTTAGAAATAAAATTCACATAACAAAATTCAAACTTTAACCATTTAAAAGTATATAATTCAGTGGTGTTTTAGCAACGTCACAATATTATGCAATCATTAGAATTACTATCTAATTCTAGAATATTTTCATCACCCTCCAAAAGAAACCTCTACCATTCTCTTCTCCAGGCCCTGGAAAATCACTACTCCATCAATACTTTCTGTCTCCATTAAATCACTGAGTTTAAGAGCCATCCTGCACACATCCTCCCCATCTCTCCATTTTTTTTCATAATTGGATACCAAGAGACCTTTGCATGAGGCACATCGGTGCTTTTACTTCTGAGGTCTCAAGGCACTTACATGCTGCAGGGGCTTGGCCACACATTGCAATTGACAAGTGCCCTCTGTCTTCGCACCACTGCCCTCCTAGTTCTTTGGTGTAAGTCTGGAAATAAAGTTCTAGTCTAGGTGATACCCTTAGTGTCAGAAGTTTAACCAACGTGGAACCCCTCAGTTATTTTGGCATGAAGAATAAGGCATTTTAAGGAAACACAAGAAACCACAAAGATAATTAGTGCCAACTGTTTGGGGGCTGGTACCTGTACAGGAATCACACAAACTTTAGCCAACATCAGAATCCCCTGGAGAGCTTGCTACAATGCATGGCTGTGAGTTTCTGATTCAGCAGGACTAGGGTGGGGCTTGAGATAGTGCGTTTCTAATTAGTTCTCAAAGGGGTTCCCAGGTGGGTCAGCAGTTAAGAATCCACCTCCCAAGCAGGAGAGGCAGGTTTGATTCCTGTGTCGAGAAGATTTCCCGGAGAAGGAAATGGCAACCCACTCCAGTATTCTTGCCTGGGAAATCCCATGGACAGAGGGGCCTGGCAGGCTACAGTCCCTGGGGTCGCCGCAGAGTCGGACACAACTTAGGGACTAAACAACAACAACAAAATGAGTTCCCAGTGATGCTGATGCCACTTGACCAGGACACACTTGGAGAACAGCTGACACAGTATGCGCATGGTTACCACCTCTATACCAAGTAATGGCCATAACAAAGAAGAAGAATCACCCATCTCATGCATTTGGCTTTGTTTATATGTCACTCCTTCAAGCTAATTAAGCTGACATCTTGTCTTGAATATACCATTGGTGAATAACATTGTTCGCGTTTTCATAAGTATATTTTATGGTCAGAGTTTTCCATTTCACACTAGGGAGCCAAGATCAGCCATTCCTTAATATGCTTGCAAAGGGCATAATCAAACAGCAAATAATTTCCTTTCTGAATAGAAGCATGACCATGAATTTATAGATTATACTCTCCTACTAGTTACAGTCACCTTTGAGATGTTTGCTGCTGCTGCTGCTAAGTCGCTTCAGTCGTGTCCAACTCTGTGCAACCCCACAGATGGCAGCCCACCAGGCTCCCCCGTCCCTGGGATTCTCCAGGCAAGAACACTGGAGTGGGTTACCATTTCCTTCTCCAATGCATGAAAGTGAAAAGTGAAAGTGAAGTTGCTCAGTCGTGTCCGACTCTGTTTACCCATAACATAAATACATATTTGCATAATCCTGGTGGGCTCCTTTTGGTCTCTTATCTCCAGGGCTCTCCTTTGAACATGTGTGTCATGGCCTATATCATAACAGCCACATGAACCTGCTCAGCCTCAGCCCCTCAGGTGTTTTACTTCAGAGATGGCCAAGATGAGACTTTAGGTCATGGCTAGGCATGTTTAGGAGCATGTATTCTTTGTAAAAACAACTATATTTGGAGAAGAAACAGTAATATTCATAACAGTAACTACACACACATACACACAAACACATGCTTATATATGGCTCTTTATACTTTATGTAGTATTTTCACATCATCTACTGTAAAGCTCAGGCTTCCCTGGTGGCTCAGACGGTAAAGCGTCTTCCTGCAATGTGGGAGACCCAGGTTCGATCCCTAGGTTGGGAGATCCCCTGGAGAAGGAAATGGCAACCCATTCCAGTACTCTTGCCTGGAAAATTCCATGGACTGAGGAGCCTGGTAGGCTATAGTCCATGGGGTCACAAAGAGTCGGACACAACTGAGCGACTTCACTCACTGTAAAGCTCAAGGGCTTCCCTAGTGGCTCAGCAGTAAAGAATCCGCCTGCAATGCAGGAGACTTGGGTTCAATCCTTGGGTCAGGAAGATCTCATGGAGTAGGAAATTGCAACCCACTCCAGTATTCTTGCCAAAAAAATCCCATGGACAGAGGAGCCTGGCAGGCTACAGTCCATGGGGTCACTAAGAGTCAGACACGACTGAAGCGACTGTGCGCGCACGCGCGCACACACACACACACACATATACACACACACACACTGTAAAGCTCAAGCAACCTTACAACATAAGGAATGACATTATTATTCTATTTAACACAAAAATAAACTTCAACTCCATTTACTGAGATGACTTTCCCAAGACCCCAAGCCAGTGGTGAAGCCAGGCCTCTACACAAGGCCATGGCCACATATCACTGATTTATCATTCATGTGGACTCCTAGAGTTAAAACTCCACTTGTCATTATGAAGGCCTTGGGACCTCCCAAGGCCTTGAAAACAACAAAATCTGTTTATCTACAGGAGGAGAGCAAAAACCAATGGGGGCAGAGAAGCAGGAAATGTGAATGCATATTAGCACATGATTTTTAGTCTCAGATGCCCGGAATGCATGAGTATGTTCCCTGGAACATCTCAGTCTATTCATTTAGCTGAGACATCATCTCATCACTGCCCGGGCTTCTTCTCTGAGACCCACTAACCAAGTCCCAGTGGGGCTTTTAAGGACTTTGGGAGGAAGCGGCTCTCTGTGCCAGCTAAGAGGCACCACAATCCCCAGCCCCAGTAATTCTCATTAAAGTCTCAGGGAAGCGGGGATACCAGAGGGCCAGGGGGGCCCCTGGGCTCTCCAGGGGCTGTTTTTCCACAAGGAAAGGCTGATCCTGTCTGTTCCAGTCCCTGTCCACTCATACTCTTTCTCTCTCTCAGCTAGGCTAACTCCCACTTCAAACAAGGTTCACATCCACCTACTATTTTCTACTTCTGCTACCAATGTCCTGGTGTTCAGAGCCTGTGACCCCTCACAGATGATCATCCATAAAAATATTTTAGGGACTTCCCTGATGATCCAGTGGTTACGACTTCACCCTCCAGTGTAGGGGTGTGGGTTCAGTCCCTGCTTGTAGAGCTAAGATTCCCACATGCCTCGTAGCCAAAAAAACACAAAAACCATAAAGGAGAAACAATATTGTTAAAATGCAATAAAGACTTTAAATTTAAATGATCCACATAAACAAAATCTTAAAAATAAAATTTCTCTTAAAAAAACAAACTTTAAAAATAGTTTAAATGCTTAATTTTGCTATAACTTTTACTTACTCCTTTTCTAATAATATAAACATAAAATAAAAAAAGTATAAGGAAAATAAAAACCACCCAGATTCTTAATATCTGGGATAATTGCTGTTAATATTTTTCTATCATTTTCAACACATGAGTGTATATTAAGAGCATTGTTTTGTTATTTTCTAAAATACAACTATATTGCCCTCCTGCCTAAATCTTTTGAAGGCTCCTCCTGCTTCTAAGATAAAACCTAAACATCCCCTGCCTTCCTGGGTCCATCTCATCTCTCCTTATGAACCCCCTGCCTAAGCCCTGTGACCCTAGCCTAGAGTCTGAATCACACAGCCATCAGGCGTGTGTCTTGCTGGTTGTTATGCCCCACAGTGTTTGAAAGGACAGTGTTACTAGGTGGAGTGGGTGGTACCTGGCTCCACTACAAGCCCCTCTGCACTTCCTACCACACACAGACACACAGACACACACACATACACAGGCCTTATACATGCACATTAACTGCACATCCCTGCAGGCCTTTGAGTTTACAGTCTGTGGGTCTAGTTACACTGATCTACATAGCTTCTCCCACATCTGCCTATAAGCCTCTGCTCAAGTATTCCTGCTGCCTAGAATGCTACTATCCTTCCGACCACCACTTGTCAGAAAACCCAGAACAAATTATTCTTTCAGATCCCATGGTCAGAAAACTCTCTTCGTCCCCTTGTTTCTGGGGTACATAATACTCTGCTCCACTTCTAACTACTAACCACAGTCACAAATGCCCAAATGTCTTGCCCTCTAGAATTCCTAGCGGCCTGAGATCATCCTTGTGTTGTCTTTTATTTCATAAAGTGCTGCTCATAAGCAGCTGCACAGGGATGGCTGAACAGAAATTGATGATGTATAAGGCCTTGGGCCTACCCACCTTCACCTGATCTGTCCTTGGGGGGCTTCTCCTCCTTGGAGTCAGGGCCAGTGGGGTGCAAGGGAGCTGTTGTGAGCTCTTCGTGATCTAACCTTGTGATCTAATTGGGGTTCTAATGACAGGAGGACATGTATACTCCTGACTACCAAGATGAAAAAATGACTACGTCTTAACCTCAACCCCAAAAATGATTTTAAGTGCTTCAGAAATGCATACCATCCAGTAGAATAAATATTAAATAAAGACAGCAAGATGGGTTAGCATAACAATGCCTGACCAATCACAAAATTGATACACGGAATTGTTGAATGTGGACTGCAAATTTACCTCTGAGCTTCTTAGCAACCAAAGCAAAAAGAGAAAAAGAGAGAGTTAAAACAAATCTCAGCTTGTGTTTCCACTAAACCTTGAGAGGAGTTTCTTCCAAGGACCCTCTTAAAGGGGAGGCTGAGATCTGGAGGGGAAGGCTGTTATTACCTCATTCTATGTATTAAAAAGCTGCTTCTTGGGACTTTCCTGGTGGTCCAGTGGTTAAGACTCAGTGATCCCAATGCAGGGGGCCCAGGTTTGATTCCTGATCAGGGAATTAGGTCCCACATGCCACAACTAGAGATCTTGTGTGCTGCAAGGAAGACCTGACGCAGCCAGATTAATTTTTTTAAAAAGCAGCTTCTTACCGTAACACCCAGGGACAACTCTCCGAAAGAGAATGTACCTGAAGGTGTTAGTCACTCAGGTGTGTCCGACTCTGTGATTCCAGGGACTGTAGGCCTCCAGGCTCCTCTCTCCATGGAATTCTCCAGGCAAGAATACTGGAGTGGGTTGCCATTCCCTTCTCCAGGGAATCTTCCTGACCCAGGGATCGAACCCAGGTCTCCTGCATTGCAGGCAGACTCTTTACCATCTGAGCCATCAGGGAAGCCTACAGGTGGCAGTGTGTAAACCTGCAGCTCTCTGAAGGGGGAGCTTGATCTGGAGCCTAGAGCCTCTAGGGCTACAGTACTGACGGCTGCTGTCCAGAGCCTAGGAGGTCCGGGGAGCCTCCTCGGGCCTCGAGTGGTGGGTGAGGCGCTGTATTGTATGAAGGCTGATCTCACAAAGCCTCTGGTCTCCTCACCTGGCTCACACAGAGCATCTCTGCTTTTCTGTTTCATTAGTGTTTGGGGTCAGCTGTTTGACAAAAGGATTTCCCATCAAAAAACTGAAGCTTAAAAAACCTGTCACGAGTGATATTTCTCTTCACTGAGCTTTTGATAAGCATTTGCTAGCAGATTTTAAATTCATGTTTAACTTTGGGGGCAAAAACTTAGAACACGGGTCCCCAACCTCTTGGCCACAGACGGATACCTCCTGTCAGGTCAGTGGCAACAGAAGATCAGAAAAAAAGTGTACAACAAATGTTATGCCCTTGAGTCATCCTGAAACCATGCCCCCTGCCCCCTGCCCCTGGATCCATGGAAAATTGTTTTCCACAAAATCCATCCCTGGTGCGAAAAAGGTTGGGGGCTGCTGACTTAGAGGGCTTCCATTACAGGCATATATCCAGAAGAAATGAAAACAGGTACTCAGATACAACTGCATGTGTGTTCACAGCAGCACTATTCATAACAGCCCAAAAGTGCAAACAGTCTGAATATTCATCAAGTGATGAATGGATAAAAATTGTTCTATATACAGAATATGAAATATTATTCAACCATAAAAAGTAGACATGCTGACACATGCTACAATATGAGCAAACCTCAAAAACACTGTCAAGTGAATGAATGAAGCCAGACACAAAAGTTTATGTATTGCATGATTCCATTTATATGAAATTTCAGAACAGGCAAACCCATAGATTCAGATTGGGGAGAAATTGCTTAGTGGGTGCTGGGTTTTCTTTGGGATTGATGGAAATGTGGAATTAGATAGAAGCAGTGATTACCCAATACTGTGAATGTACTAAGCGCCACTGAAGTTTACATTTTAAAATGGTTCTGTGAATTTCACTTCATTAAATTAAATTGAAAAACTTGAAGAGCAGAGCACCAGCATTGCTAGTTAAGGGCCATTTCACAACTTGACAATTGACTGAGCAGAAGTCAGGGCTGATAGCCTCAAGCAAATGAGAGGGCTTCACCAGGGCCAAGATTCATTACCCTCTCGTAGGGCAGAGCTGAGAGGCAGTGAATGCGAGGGTGGTAAAGCTGGAGATTCTTTCCCTTCCAGTAGCTCCTGCTTTGGGTTTATACTGCTTGTATCTCTTCAGCACCCGCCCACAGTGAATACTCCTAAAATGCGGACTGCTTAACTAGACCACAAATAAGTAGGCTTCTGTTTCGAATCCATGACTCAGCTATTTCACTCACTCTCAAATATAACTATTTCCCTAATGTTTCCCCACTCCATCAATTTATTCAGCCTCTTCTGCTTTTGAATGCATAACATGCAAAGAATTAATGAGAAGAAATCTTCCTGCCAAGGACCCCACAGGGTATATCCTGTAAGTAGAATTAGGCTTCACCTCAATGGAGCTCCTTCTCAAAGTCATACTCATCTTTCTCCTATTCTTTCCTGAGGGGTTAAAGGTCAGCCTCTGCTGTTTTTCTGAGCGAGGGGCCTCAAACTATTCCCTGGGTGTCATGTCCTCACCTGTAAGGCAACACACTCTTACATTTTTATCCATCCATCCAATTAATATTTATTGAATATCGAGTGTCTGTTATATGCCAGGTGCTGGGCCAGGCTACTGCTGGGGCTACAACTGTGGATAAGAGGAGGGCTCCCTGAAGACAGAATGATAGACACCAGGCACAGTGACCAGTGCTGGGCCTTTGATGGCAGGTACAGGCGGGTTAGGGAATGTCTTTCAGTGGAACAGACAGGTCTGGGCTCTCAGGGAAGGTCTCCCTGAGCTTGAGGGTTTCACTATGCTGAGATAAATGATTTCATGAGGAGAAGTCAGCATGGAGAGGGGCTGCCCCAGGGCCTGTAGGTGGAAGCAGGCTGTCCTGCGTCCTGGCTATGATTTCTGCCTGGACTGAGAGCAGGTCAGGACATGCATCCCCACAGGGAACTGGGAGGATGAGTGTTGCCTGTACTGACTCTGCCTACAAGCTTTTTTAAACTTTTTATTTTGTATCAGGGGATAACCGATTAATAGTGTTATGATAGTTTCAGGTGGACAGCGAAGGGACTCAGCCATACATACACATGTATCCATTCTCCCCCAAGACCCCTCCCACCAGTTGGTACTTTCTCACCGGCTTTTCTGCTCTGGCTCCTTCCCTGTTCCACCTGGCCCTTATCCACAACTTCCTTACCACTCCTTCCTCCAAAGATCCCTTTCTTTATATCACTGGTCACATTCTCAGGTCTGAGGGGCATATGGCTGTCCTTGAGAGCCTGATGTAAGCCACGGACACTCTTTCTAAAGAAAAAAGCTATACTCACACAGAATCGTGCCCACCAGTTCAGGGAATTCATGGAACACCCAAAGTCCATCCCCGAACCCTCCTGAGAGTCTGTGGCTCAGGGTCGGGATGCCCTGCCCTGGAGCCCAGGAGGCTTCTCCATAGCAGGAGTCTCTGCCTCGTACCGTGCTTGTCCCTCAGGGCTGAGGACAGCTCTGTTAGGCAGGCCTCCGGGTTCTCCTTACAGGCCCCTAATGTTTCCTCTGCCTGACTCCATCCCTCCTTCTCACTCTCCAGGTCTGTGCCTACTTCCCTTTATTCTTCCTCGAGGTGCCTGTCCCTCTTTCTCCTCAGCATCTTTCTGCCACTGAGGCACCCTTTTCGCACAGGGTGGATACACTCCAGGCCCTGTACCCTCCTCCCTCACTCCCTCCTCAGCATCTTCCTTTGCCCCTTTGGGGGCAGCTCAGAAAGCTGCTGGGAAAAGCCTCTGGGCAGGATTCTGGTTGAGCAGAAGCTCCTGACAAGCAGCTTAATTCCTTCCCATGGGGACATAGTCAAGTTCAGCAAAGCTGCCCAAGGGTGAGAAAGCAGCTGGTGCTGGGTAATGCCTTCAAGAAAGAGCGCCAGAACATGGAGCAAGATGACGGGATGGAATTCTTTAGAAGTCATTTTAAAATACGCTTCAGTACTTCCTGCTCTCACTACAGTCACTACAGCAACATATGGATCTTAAAAAAAGTCCTTCTTTGCTGCTCACTGCCCCTTTAGACTGGACAACAGCCATTTTCATTTTGTCAGGTTGGCCACACACCTAAGAATTTTGGTGTGTTCTCAGAATGGAGGCTCCCGAAGGGGAGAAAAATATCTGCTTCCTTGGCTCTAATCAGGATCATGTAAGTGAAGAGATAAATGCTTCATAAATACCCTTGGGGTCTGCTTTCTATTATGTTTTAACACAAACAACATAAACCTAGTGAAGGAGTTCATGACATGCCACTCTAAAATATGTCACATTGCGAAGCTATAGTCATCAAAACAGTATGGTACTGACACAAAAACAGACTCATAAATCAATGGAACAGAATAGAGAGCCTAGAAATAACCCTCCATACCTATGGTCAATTAATCTATGACAAAGGAGGCCAGACTATACAACGGAGAAAAGACAGTCTCTTCAACAGGTGTGCCAGGAAAACAACAGCTACATGTAAAAGAATGAAATTAGAACATTCCCTCCCACCATATACAAAATTAAACTTAAAATGGATTAAAGACCTAAACGCAAGATCAGAAACCATAAAATTCCTTAAAAAAAAAAATCAGCAGAACACTCTTTGACATGCTACTGCTGCTACTGCTAAGTCGCTTCAGTCATGTCCGACTCTGTGTGATCCCATGGACGGCAGCCCACCAGGCTCCGCCATCCCTGGGATTCTCCAGGCAAGAATACTGGAGTGGGTTGCCATTTCCTTCTCCAGTGCATGAAAGGGAAAAGTGAAAGTGAAGTTGCTCAGTCATGTCCGATTCTTAGCGACCCCATGGACTGTAGCCTACCAGGCTTCTCCGTCCATGGGATTTTCCAGGCAAGAGTACTGGAGTGGGGTGCCATTGCCTTCTCTTTGACATAAATTGTAGCAATGTTTTTTTTGACTCAGTCTCCCCAGGCAAAGGAAACAAAAGCAAAAATAAACAAATGGGACTTAAAAGCTTTTGCACAACAAAAGAAACTATCAACAAAATGAGAAGACAACCTACCGAATAGGAGAAAATGTTTGCAAATGGTATGTCCAATGAAGTTTTAATATCCAAAATATATAAACAGCTAATACAATTCAATATATATATATATTTTAAAAAAGCCAAACAACCTGGCTATATTATGGGTGGAAAACCTGAATAGACAATTTTCCAAAGAAGCCATATAAATGGCCAATAGACACACGAAAAGATGCTCAACATCACTAATCATGAGGGAACTGAAAATCAAAACCACAGTGAGATATCACCTTACACCTGTTCTGTCAGAATGGCTAAAATTAAAGAGACCACAAATGACAAGTGTTGGCAAGGGTGTGGAGAAAATGGAACCCTGGTACCCTGTTGGTGGGACTATAAACTGGTACAGCCACTATGGAAAACATTAAGAAAGTTCCTCAATAAACTAAAATTAGAGTTACCATATGATCCAGCAATTCCACTCCTGGGTATATATCTGAAGAAAACTAAAACACTAATTTGAAAAGATACATGTACCCAATGTTCATGGCAGCACTATTTACAGTAGCTAAGTAGCTAAGGAAGTAATCTAAGTGCCATCAACAGATAAATCAATAGAGATGTGGTATACACACACACACACACACACACACACAATGGAATATTACTCAGCTATAAAAAAGAATGAAAATTTGCAACAACGTGGATGGATCTGGAGGGTATTATTCTTACTGAAATAAGACAGAGAAGAACAAATACTGTAAGTTCTCACTTATGTCTCCTGCATTGGCAGGCAGATTCCCACTGAGCCATCTGGGAAGCCATTCTCTGTTTACCATTTCTATACTTCTGACACTTTGAGAATGTTATATAAATTGAACCATATAGTATGTAACTTTTTGAGAGAACCTCAATTTTTAGCTGGGCATTTTACCACCCAGAACAAAAACTGTATTTCCCAGCTTCCTTTGTATCTAATATGTGGAAAACAAACTGTGGAAAATTCTTAAAGAGATAGGAATACCAGACCACCTTACCTGCCTCCCGAGAACCTGTATTCAGGAGAAGAAGCAACAGTTAGAATCAGACATGAACAATGCACTGTTTCAAAATTGGGAAAGGAGTACGTCAAGGCTGTATATTGTCACCCTGCTTATTTAACTTCTTTGCAGAGTACATCATGAGAAATGCCAGGCTGGATGAATCACAAGCTGGAATCGAGATTCCTGAGAGAAACATCAATAACCTCAGATATGCAGATGATACCACTCTAATGACAGAAAGCAAAGATTCCTGAAGAGCCCCTTGATGATGGTGAAAGAGAAGAGTGAAAAAGCTGACTTAAAACTCAACGTTCAAAAAACTAAGGTCATGGCATCCAGTCCTCTCACTTCATGTCAAATAGAAGAGGAAAAAGTGGAAACAGTGAAAGATTTTATTTTCTCCAAAATCATGTGGATAGTGACTGCAGCCATGAAACTGAAAGATGTTTGCTTCTTGGAAGGAAAGCTATGACAAATCTAGACAGCATATTAAAAAGCAGAGACATCACTTTGCTGACAGAGGTCCATCTAGTCAAAGCTATAGTTTTTCCAGTAGTCATGCACGGATGTGAGACTTGGACCATAAAGAATGCTGAGTGCCGAAGAATTGATGCTTTTGAACTCTAGTGCTGGAGAGTCCCTTGGATTGCAAAAAGATCACACCAATTAATCCTAAAGGAAATCAGTCCTGAATATTCATTGGAAGGACTGATGCTGAAGCTCCGATACTTTGGCCACCTGACGCAAAGAGACGACTCATTAGAAAAGGCTGATGCTGGGAAAGATCAAAGGCAAAAGGAGAAGGGGGCATCAGGATGAAATGGTTAGATAGCATCACTGACTCCATGAACGTGAATTTGAGCAAACTCCGGGAGATAGTGAAGGACAGGGAAGCCTGATGTGCTGCAGTCCACGGGGATGCACAGAGTCGGACATGACTTAACCACTGAATAACAACAGTCTCTGGATAGACAGTGTCAGAATTGGGTTGAATTGTAGGACACTCAGCTGGTGTCTGAGAATTGCTTGATGTGGAAAAACAAATACCTGACACTTTGAAATTGGAGCAAAAGCAACAGATGTGACAGCTAAAGCTCTAGCAGCCATCCTGGACCACAAGAGCCATGTTCCAGGAGTTAAAACAGAAAGCTGGGACCTTGGGTTCCTGATGATACCATGGAGCTGCTATATCTCTGCACTATCTATGGCCAGGGGCTTCCCAGGTGGCTCAGTGGTAAAGAATCCACCTGCCAATGCAGGAGATGTGGGTTTGATCCCCAGGTCGAGAAGATCCCCTGGAGAAGGAAACGGCAACCCACTCCAGTATTCTTGTCTGGGAAATTTCACGGACAGAGCGGTCTGGCAGGCTACAGTCCATGGGGTCACAAAAGAGTCACACACAACTTAGGGACTAAACATCAACAACAATCCACGGCCAGACTTCTTTTAAGTGAGAGAGATACAAATTTCTATCTTGTTTAAGCCACTTTTGAAAGTAATATCTAGCTGAATCCTAACTAAACAAAATGCTTAGGTTTTTCAGTAGAGGAGAAACTTGCTTAGTGCTATGTTTTTGATCAGTGGTTCTTTCACATATAACTTTCAGATATATCAGAATCGCCCCACACCTTTGCTGGGCCCCCTGCAGAGAGTTTCTGAACCAGGAGAAACTGGATCAGAGTCTGAGAGTATGTGCTACAGAAGCTGCTGTTCCAGCAATTGCACCTTGAGAACAACTTCTTCAAATGCATGGACTTGGCAGCAGAGTATACATTGGACTGGAGGCATAAAGACTGGAATAAAAGGATCTAGGGGAGTAGGAAGGGCGATGATTTCTGCCAGTGCCAGAGAGACCTAAACTAAAGTGAGGTAGGAAAAACTCAAAGGAGATGGATGTGAGGACCTTGAGGACAGCATGAATGATAGACCTAGAGGCTAACTGGATGTGAGCAGAGGAAGGTACCAAAGGTGGCTGTGGGTTTTGAGTCTGGGGGACCAGAGAATGACAGTACTGCTGACAGAGAAAGTCCAGAAGAGCTGCCCATTTAGAGGAGAGCAGTTTGAGTTTTGCCTTGTTCAGCAAAGTTGAAATGCAAACCAAGAGCAGGAGAGATGTTTGGTCTGGAGACCACTTCGAGGGGTCTTTTGGAGCTGCTGGGTAGCTGGTGTAGGCAGAGGACAGAATCTCAACAAAACTTACATTCAGAGGTTGGCAAGATGGGAGCATGCCAGCAGATGAGTCAGAAGGTGTGGCCAAGGACAGAAGCCGAGGCAGGCCAAGACCATGCCAGGCAGCCAGAAGACAGCGCCCTAGAAAAGAGGCGTCATCGACATCCAAGGCAGCAGTGAGGTCAAGGTGACCAGTTGGGACTTGTGGCTAGATGGGCACAGGAATGGCTTTGGTGACAGTGGTGGGACCAGAGTAGGTGAGGAGTGAGTGGAGACCTGTGGTGACAGAAGTGGTGAGAAGGCCCTGGTGAGGAGAGGGAGCAGAGAGCCAGGATGTTAACTTATGGGGGTCAGAAGGGTGGGGGTATTTTATATGAGATGGAAGTCCAAGCACAGGTGTAGACAGAAGGAAAGAACATAAAGGAGAAGGCGACAGACCAAAGATACTGGGAAAAGGAGGGCAATGATGGCATAAGGTCCTGAAGGAGGAAGGAGAGGAAGGGCTTGGGGGCACAGGTCAGAGGGATACTTCAGAGAGAAGATGAGAGAAGGAGGGAAACTGCAAAGGAGAGAAGAACAGTGATAGCAGCTCTTGTAGAAGCAGTGCAACGAGGCCCAGAGGTCAGAGAGTAAAGGCTGATGGAATTTGAGCATCTCAGGGGCAGGAAAGGACCCCACGGTTGGGTGAGGCTCTGTGGCTGCAGTGGCGGGGCTGCAAGCACAGATGTGTCCAGGCAGGAATCTCCACTAGGGCTGAGGCTCTGGGGCCACTGGGCAGACTAGCTAGGAAGGTCCAGCTCCCCTGGTGAAAGGTAGGGTGGCTGGAGGGTGTCGGGCTGGTCTTGTGTGGTAGTGGCTGGAAGTGAGGAGGGTGACAGGCTCTGCAGAATGAATATCTGAAGAGGGTGAGGTCACACAACAAGCAGGTCCCAACAGCAGAGAGCAACACAATGGACTAAGAGGCAACTGGAAAACTTTAAGTGACCAGGGGGTATTTGTGGGAATATCAGATCAAGAAATATTTGCGAGTTGATTGAGAGATCACAGAGTATCTGGCGACACTATAACCTGCTGGTTGTAATATACTGTTGTTGTTGTTCGGTCACTCAGTTGTATCTGACTCTTTGCGACCTCATGGACTGCAGCACTTCAGGCTTCCCTGTCCTTCACTATCTCCTGGAGTTTGCTCACACTCATACCCATTGAGTCGGTGATGCTATCCAACATCAACATGGTTGTAATATATATTTTTATATCTTCCTTTTCTTTCAAATCAAATTTGTTCTCTCCGTTCAAAAAATATTTATAGAACACCTCCAAGTGGGGCTAAGTGCTATGATGAGAGAACTGCAGGATGAGCTCAGAGCAGGAGTACCAACTGACTGGGTCAAGGAACACCTCTAGGAGGCAGTGAGGACTAGATGACCCCTGAGGGATGAGGAAGAGTTACCCAGAGGAGGGGGCGGGGAGGGAGAGTATCCCGGGCAGAAAGACCAACATGTGCCAAGGCCTGGAAATGAGAGCGTGCATGCTGTTTTGAGGAACTGAAAGAATTGCAGGGGGGGGCTGGAGCACTGGGAAAGAGGGGCTGGGGACGAAAAATGAGACTGGAGAGACCATTCGAGTCAGGTCCCCAAGGTCTCTGTGAGGCATCACTGGGGTTTGGACTTCATTGCAAGGGCACTGGGAGGACTTTCTGGGTTTTAATGAAGCAGGATGAATGAAAAAATCCGAAGAACACATGGAAAGGAAAAGAACAGGGTAAGAGTGATAAGGAAAGCAGTTAAAAGGTGTTAGAATAGCCGAGCTAAGGGTGACAGTGGGGTGGATGAGGGGTGTGGCCATGGCTATGGGTTAAAGTGAGCACGTAGGAGAGACTTAGAAGGCAAACTCAAACACAGATAGTATTGCTTGGACGTGGGTGGTTAGAAAAGGGGATGAATTGGAGATGGGCAGATGAATGGATGTGTAAACAACTGAACAACAAACTAACATATCTGCTTCATACCATGGCCAAATATTCAAAAGTTGGGAAGCTGGGGACTGCTGACAGAAGGGTCTGATGGAGAAGCTCCTCAGGTCCAGGATGAAAGAGCAAAGCCTAGAGCCTGTGATGCTCTGGTGGTGAAATCTGAGCCCCTCATGCCACTGACCCTCAGCCACAGGGCTATTTGCTGGTGTCATCTCCCATTCTGCAGTGCTTGTATGTTCGTTTTTACATTATTTGCCCAATGGTGGCAGTATTTTATTCTCTGCAATACACCATTGAAATAGTCAACAGTGCTCCTATTTCAGTAAGAATCTAAGTTCCAGGAAAGTGGGCATATATCACTCTATCCAAATGTAAGATGAAAAAATGTTTTTTAAAGAATAAAACTTTAAACTTTATATATATATATACACACACACACACACACACATAAGGACATATAACATATGGTTATACATAGTTTCTGTATGGTTATACAGAAAGCAAAAGTAGAGAGAATGGCATAATGAGCCCCCAGCCTGTCCCATCCATACCTTCTCCTGATTATTTTGTAGCACACCCTAAATCACCATGCATTTAATTTATAAACATTTTGGTATGCATTTCTAAAAGTAGTTCTTGTTAAAACATATAACACAATAACATTAGCACCCCAAAACAAATGAACAATAACTGTCTAATATCATAAAAATCCAGAGTCCATATACAAAGGGCATTTGACCGCACCAAACTCAAAGCCAAACATTCTCATAGGCTCACAGTCATTGGAACTTGCCTGGATGCCATCACCTGCCTTGGCAGTCTGTAAAAATCCTAGAGGGCCTATCCCTAGTGCCAGGTTGGACTAGACCACCCCAAATGCAGATTCCAAAATCCAGAAGACCATGATAAAATCCTGACCAAACAGACATCTGATTGGCTGTGTGGTCATGGGCAAGTCATTTAGTTTATGTGGGTGACCGGTTGCAAAATAAAGAGTTGAAAACCCGAGAAAGAAACCCAACTGTCTATCAGCAGATGAAAGGATAAAAAAAAAAATGTGGTTGATACACCCAATGGAATACTATGCAGCCTTTAAAAGGGAAGTCAGTCACATATCTCAACATGGATGAACCCCAAGGACATTGTGCTGAGAGAAATAAGCCAGTCGCAAAAGTGAAAATATTGCATGATCCCACTCATATGAAGCATGCAAAGTAGTCAAAATCATAGAAACAGAAAGTAGAAAGGTGGTTGCCAAGGGCTGGAGGTAGGGAGAAGGGGAATTAGTGTTTAGTGGGTATAGAATTTGAGTCTTGCTAGATGAAGAAGTTCTATAGAGATCTATTCCACAACAATGTGAATATACTCAACGCTGCTGAACTGTATGTTCACTTAAAAATGGCTAAGACAGGGACTTCCCTGGGAGTCCAGTGGTTAAGATTCTGTGCTTCCAGTGCAAGGGTGCAGGTTCGATCCTTGGTCAGGGAACTAAGATCTCAAATGTCATGGGGCCAAGAAAAAAATTACTTTAATGGCCAAGACCTTAAACTTTGTTATGTTTTTCACCACAATTAAAAACAACAACTTCTGGGGGTCCATTCTGGTTGCAGGAAATGGAGGCACATAATACAATTGCTGTTACTTTGATCTGTGTTGGGAGGTGCCTCAGAACACCATTGCTGTCTTTCAGGGAGCCATTCAGGGAAATGGGGTAAGAGGGGAGCTCTCAGAAACTTAGAAAACTTACGAACTTCTGTGGGATCCCTCAGAAGGCATGTGGCTGCATCCCACCAGGCTGAAGGTAGGGGGCACCAGGGGGCTGGGTCCTATAAGGTTGGAGCTGGGGGCTGGGATTCACCGAAGAGAAACAAAAGAAACGAAGCCGTTATCACGGGCTGGGCTGTCCTCGGGGAACATTCTGGGAAGAAAGGAGAAAGCCCCAGTGGCTGGGAGCAGCCATGCGGGGGGGATCTGAAGTGACAGATACAAATGTGTAGTACACTCGGCAGACGGGTGGGAGATTAAAAGCGCGGGATGCTGAGAGTGGCGGTGGAGGGGAAGGGCTGAGAAGAGTGAATCCCGCAGTCTCTTCCCAGGGCACCGGGGTCTGTGGAGTGCTTTTAAGGCTCATTATCATAAGGCCATTTTTCAAGTTAGCACAAGTCTGGCCTCAGGGAAGCCAGGCAGCAGCCGGCAGATTTGGTACTCCGGCGCCTTTTCTCTGACCTCTCCTGGGAAGGTTCCTCCCGCATCTATAGAGGCGGGGAGAAAGCACGGATTCACTGCACTAGACGGTGATCCTGTCTGGTGCCTGATACAGTCTCAAAGGGAAGACGAGGGCAAGGGGCCTCCTGCTCAAAGCTTTGGAGAAGCAATAAAGGCTCCTCAAGCGTGAGGGGTTTGCTGTCTATGCTTATTTTGGTACTCAGATCCATCTATTTGGATCTCTATCCAAGCGGAGGTGGAAGATCCGGACTCATGTTCTGAGGTGGCTGAGGAAGTTTTAGACCCCTTCCAGGCAAGGTGACTGAGGGTGTATTGGGTGGGACACCCGAGTCCCAGGTTTAGGGGCTCCTGTCTCTTTAGGCCAGTAGTTCTGAACCTTTCTGCAGCCCCATGTCACTCACCATGTGTGATTCCTGGGCAGTGGTGGGGCACTCTACCATTTAAGAGAGCAAAGCCATGGACACAAGGGAGTGAGGAGGTCAGATTAAAGCAATAGTCTTGAACCAGCTCTGATGCTGAAAATAAGCAAGAAATCCTCATCCCAGCCCTCAGGCCTGCCTGCGTAGTTGCTAAGTTTTGTCCAATTCTTTGTAACCCCATGTACTGTAGCCCACCAGGCTCCTCTGTCATGAGATTTCTTAGGCAAGAATACTGGAGTGGGTTGCCACTTCCTTCTCCAAGGGATCTTCCCGACCACAGGACTAATTCTCTAATCTCAGGAATTTGTTGGGCATGAATTTCATAGGCTTGGTTAATTGAAGTATAATTGATTTACAATGTTGTGACAATCTCTGTCTGCTGTACAGCAAAGTGACTCAGTTATACACACATAGACATTCTTAAATATATATATATTTATATACGTGAAATCTAAAATATGGCACAAATGAACCTATCTACAGAACATAACAGACATAGAGAACAGACTTGTAGTTACCAAGGAAGAGGAAAGTAGAGGAGGGAAGGACTGGGAGTATGGGATTAGCAGATGTAAACTATTATGTCAATATATAGGATGAATAAACAACAAGATCCTACTGTATAGCACAGGGAAATACATTCATAGACTTTCGCTCAGACTCATGTAGGGTGACATACGATGCGGCCTTGCTCTCACAGTGTGGACCTTGGATCAGCAGCATTACCTGGGAGCTTGTTAGAAATACAAAATCTTGGGCCTCAGCCAGACTGGCTGAATCAGAATCCACATTTAACAAGATTTAACAAGATCCCTAGGTGTTTTGTGTGCACATTCACCATCGAGAGTTACCACACTTAGCCATCACACCCCACACCCCTGCCACCAGGTAAAGCAGAGTGGCATCCACTCAGAGGCTGAACAAACTAACCTCCACCAGCAGCAGCTGTCACCACTTTGGGGAGACACAGAAAAGGGGCACAGACTGGGGTTGCTACAGTGTGTGAATCACATTTAAATTTGGGGGTCACTGAGATGAAATCTTGGGCTTCCCAGGTAGCGCTAGTGGTAAAGAACCTGCCTACCAATGCAGGAGACATAAGAGATGTGGATTTGATCCCTGAGTCAGGAAGATCTCCTGGAGGAGGGCATGGCAACGCACTCTAGTACTCTTGCCTGGAGAATCCCATGGACAGAGGAGCCTGGCAGGCTATGGTCCCTAGGTTCACGAAGAGTTAGACGCGACTGAAGTTGACAGCATGCACGCACGAGATGAAATCTAAGAGGGCTTCCCATCGATTCTGAGTTCCTGTGATCTTTGACATTTGTTAACAAAATAACTGCAACTAACAGGTACTGTTTTAAATAAAAGTGCTTTACATGTGTTGCTTTATATAATTTCACATAGCAATGTTTTAAGGTACGGATTACCATTATACCCATTTCTCGGATGAGGCAACCAAGGCACAGAGGTCCAGTGACTTTCCTCAGGTCTGGCATGGATGCGAGTCAGAGCCAGGATGTGCACCCTGGCCATGTGCCCAAAGCCCACACTTTAACTACCATATAAGACTGCCTCCAGAAGAAACCTGGAAAAACACTCTCCCTCCACAGGAGTTTCCTTTAAAGAAGTGACATACCTTTAGGGTGACCAACCATCTGGGTTTCCTTGGGACTGAAAAAGCTCTTGGAGGTGAGACTTTTGGTGCTACAACTGGAAGGCCTGGGCAAGTTTGTTGCCCTACCGATGCCTGATAACCTCACCTCCCACAGAAGAGTAAAAGAAGAGAAACAGAAGGAAAGACAATGAAATGCAATAGGAAAATTTTGAGATTATAGAATTTGAGCTGTTGGAATACAGAGTGTAGGCAGCCTGTTTCTAATTTAGGAACCCCAAAGCCAGTCCATAGGAATTTTTTTAATATTTACTTTTATTTACTTGTTTATCTGGCCATACAGGGTCTTAGCTCAGCACCTGGGATCTTCGATCTTCATTGCAGCATGTGGGATCTTTAGTTGTGGAATGTGAACTGTTAGTGTGGCTTGCAAACTCTTATTTGCGGCATGTGGGGTCTAATTCCCTGACCAGGGATCGAACCCAGGTTCCCTGCTTTGGGAGCTTGTAGTCTTAGCCACTGGACCACCAGGGAAATCCCTGTTTGTAGGAATTTCAGCAGGGCTCATTCTCCATCTATGGCTCACGTGGGTACCCTCTCATCTGCCTTGCTGTCTTCCCTATCTTGTCTGCCCAGGTGTTATGAGAATAAGCAGCAGCCTGTTGCTGGTGGATCCAAGAGCATCAGTGTCCTGAGAGAAAGAAGGCAGATCAAAATACCGGCTAGTATTTCCCTTGTCAAGGTCACCCCACACCCACGGGGGGTCTCCATCAGCTCTATTTTCTGCAGTGCTGCCAGCCAGTTCTGTTAATCTTGTTTCTTTGGAGCCCCTAGGGAACTTATTTGATTGGTTCAGGTTTCTATTCAGCCCGAGAGTCATTTATGATTTCCCAAATAAAATACAAAGAGCTCACTCGGTGTGTATGTGTATGTGTATATGTGTGATATTTTACAGATAATTTTTAAAAGCTGTTCCCCAATCCAAATTGGGGCTGGATGGGGCTGGGAAGGAAGCACCAGGGAAGATCAAGGAGAGGAATTCGGATTCTCCCATACACCTGGGGGAGGCCTCTGGGAAAGTGCCTCTTGTCTAACAAGGGAAGGCACCTGTCCTGCAGCCACTGCACAGGTCCAAGCATTAGGATTTCCCTGCTATTCTGGGGGGACGTGGGGAAAGTATGGCCTTCAGTTTCCACGTCTGTAAAGTGGGACTTGCCACAGCCTACCACCCAAGACCAAGCATCTCCTCTCAGGCTCAGATGCAGTTCTCTAAGTGTCCTATGAGAAACTGCCCTTTCTCAGAAGTCAGCGCATTCAGGTCTTCCCAGGTTAACCTCATTAGATTTGTGATTAAAGAAGTACACATTCTTAGAGCAAAAAGAAAATAGGAAAAATCAGAGTCCATCCCAACTGCCTTCATTTTTTCACAAGGGGAAACTAGCCAGTCCAGGGTTCTGCAGCCCCTTCACTCACAGGCTTTTCATCATTACTCCAATTGCATTGCTCTGTGATCTAAAGTTGGTGGACACTCTCTTTCCAAGGAAGCTGTGTACTCCTTAGAAGACGAGGACCTTTGTGTTGCCCAAAGTATTTTTCTTCTAGGCTCCCACAGTGGTCTGGACACAGGGCCTTCGTTCCTGCTGCTGGTTGACAAAGGCAGAGCTGGAAAAAGGAAGGTGTGAGCCTCTTCCATGCAGAGCAAGGAAGATGACTCAGAAGATGACATGTGAACCAACGCTTCCTTCATTTTCTACTTGCTGACCCAATAACTGATGTCGAGCATACCTAAAGCTGACAGCACACGCATGGAGAAAAACCGCTCTTCACTTGAGCCAAGAGAAAGCTGTCAGTTTGATACCACCTTGACAAAATAAAATAAAGCTCTGCTTCCTATGAAGCAGTGCTGTTTGGGTCTCCTTACTGCTCTGTGTCCCGAGACCACGAGAATAGAGTAAGGCAGGCAAACTGCTAGAACACTGTAGGACCATGGTAACCAGTCTGCAAAGGAGAACAGCAGACATCTAAGTTTTGTTCACAAACTTGACTAAGCCAGCACCTCTCCTCCCCAAGCTGTGACAGGACTGACTGACCCACATACTCAGCAGGGTCCCATTTCTCTCCAGCATTCGAAAAATGTCTCTCCTGATGTTTACTCCCATTACAGGCATAGACTTGTAAGTCTCTGGTAGAGAACAGACAGACCTATGGTATCCTGGTCACGTCCATTTGTAGAAACTGTGAGATAGGTTTCTAATGTGATCATTTCTCTCTGCGTTTGTATGATTATATGACCTTTTAAAAACCATTCTTTCTTTGTCCATCCGTCCATCCACCCACACCTTCATCCATCCATTCAACAAGAGCATTTGGCCTCTACTTGATGCTGAGTAACTTCTAAGCCAAAATCAATAGAAAATTTCCCAAGCTTTAAAATCCCCTGCCTTTAAGCCACATCCGTTAAGTACGGCGGGGTTGCAGGGGAGTGGGTGTTTCATTGAAGAAATAGCAGTGTTAAAAATTAAGCTCTTATTAACCAGTTCTTCATCCTCTCTGAGTCTCAGTTTCAGCAGCTCTAAAATGGGAATAATTCCTTATGAAACTGCTGCAAAGGTGACAGAAGCACACTCAATGCCTGCACAATAAAGTTATTATTCAATAATCGTTAACTTAAAGAAAGTGACCCACGAATCCAGTTTGCTCCTCAGCACACTATTCTCCTAACGCCTCACCAGCCCTTGTCAGTATCTTTCAAGCTCATTTTGCTTCCAAGGACCATGTTCTTGTAGTTTTAATCCTCGGGTAAGACAGCCTTGTCTTTCTTCTGACGGATGGGCTGTACCATTTTGAAAATGTGATCTGTATCAAAGTCAGCTGTGAGGCTCCTGGAGCTGGTGGGAGGATGGATACATAAAGTCCTGTTAATAAATAAACACACAGACATCAAGGCTACTGGCTGTCGTAGTAACGAGACTTTATGCTTTCCTGGTTTCTGTCATCTTCAGGACTGAAAGCACTTAATGAATTAGTCTCGCTTGCAGTCCTCCTGGAGAAAAATACTGCTGTGTCTACAACGAGCAGTCAGGGTCACCAGCTGGGGGTCAGTCACCGTTGGGAACATTGCCAGCCACGTCCCTAGAGCAGCTTTGTTCGTTGTTTGTTTCTTATCATAAAAGTAATAACTGTGTATTAGAAAAATTTTAAATATGATACATAAGTCAAAAGAAAAGTTAACATCTCCTGTAACTCTGTTTACTTGGAGATAAGACCTGTTGACTTTTTCCTGTACTCTCATACTGACATATACCCACATGCTTACTAGGATTATACTGTCTACATGCTACTTTATAATTTAGCTACAGATCATATGTATTTTTTCATGTCAAGTACGTTTCTACATCATTTTTTCAAAAATTTTGGCCATACCCCGAGGCATGTGGGACCTTAGTTCTCCGACCAGTTATTGAGCCAGCAGCCCTTGCATTGGAAGGTGGAGTCTTAACCACTGGACTACAAGGGAAGTCCCTACATCATTTTAAGTGGCTGCTAGTTTACCGAGGAAATTTCTGATTAGTAAACATTTCTGTCATATTAGTTATTTTACCTGTGATGATAATCTTGTGCTCTCTTTTTAGGATTCTTTTTGTTGTTGTTTAGGATTTAGGGAGCAGCGTGAATGAGGGCACATGGTGTGAAAGAGAGTGGGTTTGGTAAAAGTCGCTTGGTGTGGCAGAAGCTGAGTAGGGTGAGGACATCTGGGAGCCACTGTGGGGAACTCTGTGGGACACAGAATACGAGAGGAACTTGGAGAGGTCTGAAGCAGATCTAGACTTTAGAGAGAACGCTCTGGTAGCCAGCAGGGGATGCACTGGAGGAGACTAGATTGGGAGCTGGAGAGCGCACGCCTCCCACCTGCTCCTGTTCTCACCTGAGACCCAAAGGTTAATTCATGGTCAGGCTCTTGCCAAGCCCTGCAGCCTCCTCTCTCTCCTGCCCCTGCCCTGGTTTTTATGCTTCTGCCCTTCCGTGCATACTTTGCATCCTCTGGGTTTTCGCTGGGTCGTGCTAGGCCTGGCATGCCTGTCCCCACCCCACCACTTCACTTGGTTAACTTATTTTTTTGTAAATCAATTTAGTTGTCCCCTCCTCCAGCCCTCCCCTGACTCTTCTCCTCCCCCTAGACTGGGTTACCTCCTCCTCCACAAACTTCCATGCTTCTAGAGTCATGGCACCTCCACACTCTGGAATCGTATTGTGTGTCTCTTTCCCTACTAGACTTTGGGCTGCCTGGATGAGTGTCTTACTCACTGGGTGTGCAGTGGGCAATCAACAAATGCTACTGAATAAAGGCAAGGTGGTCCCTGCACCAGTACTGCCAACCCTTGGATATGACCAGAATATGTGAGGCACCAGGAACAAACAAGGCAGATCCCAAATCCAGCCACACCTCTCCATCTCCACAGCCCTGATCCAGGTCACCCCCAGTCTCTTGCCTGGGACCACTGTCATAATTTCACAACTGGCTGCGACTCAGCAGACAGATAATCTTCAGACATCAACCTGTGCATATCTCTTGCCTACTTAAAACACTGCACAAATATTTGGGGTACTCTTAGAACACCATGGTTTATAAGGCCCTCATAATCTAGCCCCCGCCTACCTCTCCTCTCTCATCTTACATCACTTTTCCCTTTGGTCCCTAGGCCCCAGTCAACAAGTCTTTTTTTTTTCCTCTGTTGTTTAAACAGCAAAAGCCTTTTATTCAGCCCCTCATTCCTTATGTGACTGGTTCCTTCTCATCCCCCTTCAGTTCAGTTCAGTTCAGTCGCTCAGTCATGTCCAACTCTTTGCGACCCCATGGACTACAGCATGCCAGGCCTCCCTGTCCATCACCAACTCCCGGAGTTTACTCAAACTCATGTCCATTGAGTCGGTGATTCCATCCAACCATCTCATCCTCTGTCATTCCCTTCTCCTCCTGCCTTCAATCTTTCCCAGCATCAGGGGTTTTTCCAATGAGTCAATTCTTTGCATCAGGTGGCCAAAGTATTGGAGTTTCAGCTTTAGCATCAGTCCTTCCAATGAATATTCAGGACTGATCTCCTTTAGGATGGACTGGTTGGATCTCTTTGCAGTCCAAAGGGCTCTCAAGGGCTCTCAACACCACAGTTCAAAAGCATCAGTTCTTTGGCGCTCAGCTTTCTTTATGATCCAACTCTCACATCCATACATGACTATGGGAAAAACCATACCTTTGACTAGATGGACCTTTATTGGCAAAGTAATGTCTCTGCTTTTTATATGCTGTCTAGGTTGGTCATAACCTTCCTTCCAAGGAGTAAGCGTCTTTTAATTTCACGGCTGCAGTCACCATCTGCAGTGATTTTGGAGCCCCCCCCCAAAAAAAGTCTGTCCCTGTTTCCACTGTATCCCCATCTACTTGCCATGAAGTGATGCGACCATATGCCATGATCTTAGTTTTCTGAATGTTGAGTTTTAAGCCAACTTTTTCACTGTCCTCTTTCACTTTCATCAAGAGGCTCTTTAGTTCTTCATCTCCCTTAAGCGTTACCTCACCTCTACTTAAGTGTTACTTCATTAATGAGGCCTTGATTCATATAATCAAACCTAAAGTTTCCTTTCATTCTCTATCATGGTATTTGCTAATTTTTTTTCAGAGCATCTTTATACTTGGTCTTTGTATTTTTCTCTTTGTGATCAATACTTTCAATGGGGAAGGGGTGGTATTTTGGCCTCAAGGGGACGTTTGGCAATGTCTGTTCATATTTTTGGTTGTCACAACTGGGAGAGAGGTTGCTACAAGCATCTAGTGGTAGAGGGCAGGGATTCTGCTAAACATATTAGAGAACAGGTCAGCTCCCCACAATATAGGGTTATCAGGCCCATGTCGTCAACAGTGATGAGACTGAGAAACACTGGTCTAGACTATAGGTTCCACAAAGGCAGGGACCTTGCCTGCCTTGTTCATCACTGTATCTCAGCACCTGGCCCAGTGTCTGATACACAGTAAGCCTCACAACGGGTAGGACCCATGATGACCAATCAGTACTGGTGTCCAGAGCAGCCCTGGGCTGGGAAGAGGAGTCGCTGCTGTGCCAACATTACCCCTTTGGTTGCTGGACTGTAGGGAAATCTGGGAGTCTTAAGAGAGGGGCTAGAGCAGCCCCAGAGGTGGGGGGACTCAAGGGATTCCAGAAAGGAATAGGAAAAGTATATAAAATAAAAGTATATAAAAACTATAATAACCTGCATGCCCTACCAATACAAACCTGCTAAAAGTCAGGGTGATGGGTCGACAAAAGGCCAGGAACACCAGTGAAGTAGTTAGTGAGCTGAAGAAAGAAAAGAGACCAAAAGGAGCTATTCCAGTGTCTGCATAGTCATACAATCCTGTAGCCTTCACACTTACTCAAACTCATCTAGTAAGAGGAGGCATGGGGAGTGGTGGAAGCATGAGCAGACATGAAGATGGGGTTAGAGAATGTTAGCTGGTTTTTTTTTTCCTGTGGTTTTTTTCTCTTAAACCATTAAAAGAGTTAAAATCTGTTTCAGAGAAGCCGCAACGTTTTGCCCTCAAATATTTTAGTAAAATGTGACGTGTGTGCTCAGTTGCTCAGTCGTGTCTGACTCTCTGTGAACCTAGGGACCAGAGCCCACCAGGCTCCTCTCTCCATGGAATTCTCCGGGAAAGAAACTGGAGTGGGTTGCCATGCCCTCCTCCAAGGAATCTACCTGACCCAGGGATCAAACCCGAGTCTCTTACGCCTCCTGCATTGGCAGGCGGGTTCTTTACCACTGGTGCCACCTGGGAAGAGCTTTTAGTAAAATACCTTTATTTATTTATTTTGGCTGCGATGGGTGTTCGTTGCTGCACATGAGCTTGCTCTAGTTGCCGCAAGCGGGGGATTCTCACTGAGGGGCTTTTCTTGTCGCTGAGCCTGGGCTCTAGAGCACAGGCTTTAGTAGTTGTGGCTCAGGGGCTTAGTTGCTCTGTGGCATGTGGCACCTTCCCAGACCAGGGATCAAGCCCATGTCCCCTGCATTGGTAGGTGGATTCTTAACCACTGGACCACCAGGCAAGTCCATAAAATACCTTCTTTTAGATTCTTAAAGATCCAGAAGATACAGTTACCATTTGTCTGTCAGTCAGGAAATATTTGGGAAGATGACCTGGATTGAGAAAAACTCTGACATCCAGATGAGCATTCTTTCTCAAGGCGAAGCACCATGTGCTCTGATCCAGGCTTTGTTAATGGAGACAGAAAGGAAATACTACAAGAAGCATTCTCACCCAACCTACCTTTCCCCATGTGACCTTTCAATTAACAAGGCATCAAGAGTCCAATAACAATACCAATATCTGTGAGCCCATATCACTTGGTGAGACTCTCTCATAGCACAACAGTATGACCTTAAAGCTATATATCTGGGCTGAATGCTCGCACCACCAAGTGGCTCCTAGACTCTGTATGCTTAGCTATCCCACAGAAATCTGATTCGAATGTTCCAAAACAGCCCTTATCGTTTTACCTGCTCTCCTCTGCAAAGTGTTTTCCTCTTGCCTTTCTCCTCCTAATTAATGGTACTACCGTCTAACTGGGCCTCCCTGGTGGCTCAGATGGTAAAGAATCTGCCTGCAATGCAGGAGACCCGGGTTCAACCCCTGGGTGGCGAAGATCCCCTGGAGGAGGGCAAGGCAACCCACTCTAATATTCTTGCCTGGAGAATCCCAAGAACAGAGGAGCCTGGCGGGATACGACCGAAGGGACACAACTGAGCAACTAAGCACACAGGCACCATCTACCCAGTCCCCATGCCCAGTAACTTGTAAGTCATCCCAACCTCTTCCCTCACATCTGATCAATCACCAAATCTTATCTATTTTTATCTTAACTGTTTCTAGAGTTTGAGTCTTCTTCATCCTTTTATTACCATTGTCTTCATTTGGCTCCTCGTGTCTTTTTTTTTTTTAATTTATTTTTTTATTGAAGGATAATTGCTTTACAGAATTTTTTGTTTTCTGTCAAACCTCAACGTGAATCAGCCATAGGTATATCCCCTCCCTTTTGAACCTCCCTCCCTTCTCCCTTTTTGGCTCCTCATGTTTTTTAACTGTCCTGTGTGGCTTGTGGGATCTCAGTTCCCTAAACAAGGATTGAACCCAGGCCACAGCAGTGAAAGCATGGAATCTGAACCACTAGGCCACCAGGGAACACCCAAAACATTTATTCTTGATGCCCGCTTGGATCATGCCATTGCATCAACATAGACAAATGAGATCCACATCTGTCTCCACCTAAATAAGCCTACAAATTCTCCATGTCCAAATCAGAGGTCTTCATGTCCCCACCAAGGATCTCCACTATTGAACTTCCTGTCTTTGTGAATGGCACCACCACTGTCCAAGCCTCCTCCCTCATCCAAAAATTGGAAGCTCTTTCCAGGTTCCTTACTCTCTTCCACCTGCCTGAACTCGACTAGATAGCTCAGTACCTGTATCTCCTTTCCTGACTGTCTGGACACAGCTTCTTACTATTGCTCTTACTACTCCAGGTGTACCAGTCTAGCTTTTCTAATTAGACAGAGTGATTTCTTGAGGGCATGGACCATGTCTGGTAGTTTTCTGAATTCTCCAATGTGCCCGGCACAGCCTAGGTACAGAGTGGATGCCCAACAAAGAAGTAAGTCAGCAATGAAACCCATCTGCCAAGAGAAGACAGGTGTTGAACAGCCAGCACCTTGAGATGAGGGAGGCAGTTTGCCCAAATCCTTTGCCCCAGTGGGAGGACAAGACCTCAGCAAAGAGACTGGAAATGTTCTTTGAGAGGTTGGGAAAGGGACTCCACCAAGGACAACATCTTGGCTTGTGGAGTCATCGTGACCACTCAGCTGATTTCTGAGACCTTGAATCTGTGGGTACCCATCTGTAGTGTTGCATGGTGTCCTCAAGCAGTGGCCTGGCACCTTAGAAATATGTCCTGTTTTATGATGGCTGCCTCACCTGGGACAAAAGCAACAGTTAAAATCTTCCATGAGTCTATTCTGCTCTCCAGAAGTAGAGTCTAGAGTGTTTGATTTCCATTATCTTGCAAAAAACCCTTATTCCTTTGAGATCTCTATGCTATTTGATTATTCTTCATTCTACCCCCTGCCCCATCACTGATGCTCCCTCACTCACTGAGGACTTTAGCAATTGTCTCATCATCTAAGCTTCTGCCATCATCCCAGAAAGTTTCAACGTGTACGAAGATGACCTCTCTAACAGCCTAGCCTCAAATTTCCGTGACTTCCTTAATGCCAATGGCTTTTAATTTCTTTTTACTCATCCACTAAGGTGATCGTACCTCGGACCCATGTCACTGAAACTCGTTCTCTGGTCAGCCCTCACCTAGACTACCACTACTGTCTCCTGACCAATCACTCTGCCTCTATCAAAAATCGACCGTGGCTCCACATCTCCTACTGGTGCAAGTCTAGGTCCTTAGCCCAGGAGGCAGCATGCCAGGCTCCATCCAGTCTCTCAACTCATCTTCATAATCTAACATTTCCTTTTCTGACATTACTGGATTATATGCAGTTTCCAGTTCCTCCTGCCATCTCTTGAGACTCCTGGGCCTCCCTCTGCCTGCAAGGCCTCCTTCCTTGTCTGCAAAGATGTTCCCTTCTTGTCTGCAAAGACTTTCATCTTCACGTTCTAGCTCAAACACTACCCATTCTGGAAAGGCTTCCCTGCCTTGTCTGGGCACAGTTATGGGCTCTTTCTCCTGTGCTCCCAGCATGTGACACAGTCATTATAACATTTTTCTGATCAGATTAATAGGAGGAGAGCAGGAACCATTCCTATTCATCTCTGTATCTCAGTACCGGATGCAGGCCTGATGCGAAGTTGGCTTCAATAGACATTCTGAAAGGAATGAAGGAATGAGTTCTGCAGATGCTCTGTCCTCTGGATATGAATGAGGTCGGAGGAGATTGGGCTCTCGAATTAATTGAACCTCTTCTCTTTTCACCCTGGCTCCATGCCCTGCCCATATGATTAAATCCCCTAATAGAATCTGCCCTGGCTAAGCACCATGTACAAATCCCTCAGCATTAAGCAAGTAGAAAAGCTTCCAAGTGCTTGGAGAAGAAAGAGATGGGTGCCTCAGAGATGGGATGTGAGACAAGCGGGAGATGGAGAGGTGGCCATCTACTTCTGAGCTACTAACTACCTGGGACTATTGATGACTATTTCATACTAAAACCAATTACTGTGCTAGCCACCGTTCAGCACTGTGCTAGCCACTGACAATGAGGATAAAAGTTAAAAGAGTAGCTTGCATTTATTGATCACTTTCTATGTGCCAGGCACAACTCTATGGAGGAGGCATCATGGTTATTATCCTCATCTGATAGGTAAGAAAACAGGCTCAAGGTCACACAGCTAATAAGTGCTTCGATACTATCTTCTTTCTCTACTGTCATCACCCTTTCTCTCTTCACTGTCCTCATCACACCCATTCTAAAAGAATGCCCTTCACTCATCTCCTCTCTATCCCCTCTTTCTTCTCATTATCGATGGCAACATCCTCATCTTGCCACCAGCACTTACAAGCATTCCAGCTTCTCATTATCGATGGCAACATCCTCATCTTGCCAGCAGCACTTACAAGCATTCCAGCACTCACTCTTATCCTACCCTCCCCCTCTCCAGTTACCTCCAAGAGCGGTCCCTCTCCATCCTGAGGCCAGTCCCTCCACCTGCACATTCAGTGCTGTCCTCTCATCTTCTTAGGAACCTCACATTATGAATTATCCTTCCTGTAACCTCTAACTTCTCCATTCAACTGGACCCTTTCCATTGGCATTTAAATGTGCTCAACTGACTCCTTCTAAAGCAATGAAACTACCCTCTCTCTCCATCACAGCCAAACATCTGGAAAGACATTTCTATAAGCTGTGTCCATTTCCTCACTTTCCACTTTTTCCTCCATCAACTACAATCTGACTTTTGTTTATCACATCACTGAAGTTCTTGCTTAAAATCACTTATAATATCCATGTTTCTAAAGCCAATGGACCTTTATTGGTGCTCATGTTAACTCACTTCCCAGCACCACCTCTGGTTTCTATTTTCTTCAGGAAACACTCTGCTTTTGGCTTTCATGAAGTTTTCACCTCCTGTTTTTTATCCTATCTCTCTGGATCATCCTTCTCTGTCTACTTTTCAGGATCATCCTACTCTACTCAGTTTTAGGCCTTTTCTTCTGAGCCTATCTTCAGTCCCTAGGCAGCCTCATCCATGCCATGGTTTCTATGACCCCCAGATGTTGATGACTTACAAGTGGCATATTTCCTGCCCAGACTTCTCAAACATCCCACTTCAGATGATTCAAAGGCTTCTCCAGTACAGCATGGTTGAGGTTGAACTCATGATGTTTGCCCTGAAGTCTTGTCCTCCCCCACTATATCCTATCTCAGGGAATGGTACCACCGTCCACCACACGAAACTGGGAGCCTAGGACTTATCCACAATACTTTCCTCTCAACTCTCACATCCAAACCACCATTTCCCGTTCCTTTTACCCTCTTTTATCCTCTAGACCTCTCAAATCTGCCTACTTCTTTCCACGTCTACTACCTACATTCCAGTCTAAACAACTGTCGTCTTTCACCTGGACTACTTCAAGAGTCTCCTGATTGATCTCACTGGATATACTCTTGACCACTTCAAACAGACGATCCACATTATGCAACCAGTGAGATCTCTTTGAAACGGAGAATCTGACTATGTCGCCCTCCTGCTTCAGTGACTACCCACTGCTTTAGAAACAACATCAAGTCCTTACCTGTGGCCAGTCAGACTCTGCATGTTCTAACTCATTTCTGCCTCTCCTGATCATCTCATGTGCTTGTCCCTCTCTCTCTCTCTCTCTCTGCGCCCCAGCCCACTGGCCTTTGGCCTCTTAACATACCATGTTTCCTGTAGCCACAGCCTTTCTCCATTTCTAGAATACTCTCTCCCAGTTCCCAAAGTCCCCTCACATCCTTAACTCCTGCTCACTCTTCAGGTTTCAGCTCAGTCAGCATTCCCTCAGGATGACTTCCCATGTCCTCCTTGAGTGGCCTCAGACCATCCATGAAACCCTCTTATAATGTACCACATGCCTCCAGTGCTGGTGGTTTAGTCGCTAAGTTGTGTCTGACTCTTGCGACCCATGGACTATAGCCTGTCAGGCTCCTCTGCCCATGGGATTTCCCAGGCAAGAACACTGGAGTGGGTTGCTATTTCCTCCTCCAAGGGATCTTTCCGAACCAGGGATTGAACTCAGGTCTCTTGCATTGCAGGTGGATTCTTTACTGACTGAGCCACCAGGGAAGCTCACCATGTGCCTCTACTTTATAGCTTTTATCACCGTGTCACTTTATATTGCCCTTGTGACAAATCTGTTTCCTCCCAATGACTTCAAGCCCCATGGGGGCTGGGGCTTTGACTGTTTTGGATTTTGTCCCCGCTCAACATGGCATCTGGTCCCATCACTTCACGGAAAATAGATGGGGAAACAGTGACAGACCTTTTTGGGAGGGGGGGACTCCAAAATCACTGCAGATGGCGACTGCAGCCATGAAATTAAAAGACGCTTGCTCCTTGGAAGAAAAGTTATGACCAACCTAGACAGCATATTAAAAAGCAGAGACATTACTTTGCCAACAAAGGTCCGTCTAGTCAAAGCTATGGTTTTTCCAGTAGTCATGTATGACGTGAGAGTTGGACCCTAAAGGAAGCTGAGCACTGAGGAATTGATGCTTTTGGACTGTGGTATTGGAGAAGACTCTTGAGAGTCCCTTGGACTGCAAGGAAATCCAACCAGTCAATCCTAAGGAAATCAGTCCTGAATATTCATTGGAAGGACTGATGCTGAAGCTGAAACTCCAATACTTTGGCCACCTGATGCAAAGAACTGACTCATTAGAAAAGATCCTGATGCTGGGAAAGATTGAAGGTAGGAGGAGAAGGGGACGACAGAGGATGAGATGGTTGGATGGCATCACCGACTCAATGGACATGAGTTTGAGCAAACTCTGAGAGTTGGTGATGGACAGGGAGGCCTGGCGTGCTGCAGTCCATGGGGTCACAAAGGGTTGGACACGACTGAGCAACTAAACTAAACATGGCATCCCCTATGACATTCAATAAATACTTGTTAACATCTCGAAAATGCCATCCTCACTTTTCAACTCAACTCTAACTAGCTTCTGGCCTCCTCACTCTGAAATTGCCCTTGTTAAAGTCATCCATAACCTTCGAACTGCCAAAACTAGGCTCCTGTGGAGGCCTGATGTTCTACCAGCTGGACTGAGGGTTTCCTGCACTAAAATAGAAACCTGGCAGTCATTCCTCAATTCTCAGGGAGAAAAAATGAGCTGACAGAATATTCTCAATTTAAAGTTTTTGTTTCAGAAAGTTTTCTTAAAATGTGACACCTACAATTCTATGCCTGTGATAGAGTCTGGCATAGGATGCTCTCGGATTTAGTTCAAAATTATACATTCAGCCATTTTACTATATAAATATTTCATGGGGTTCTTTAAAGAGCACCATGATTCCCATGGGTTTTACTACATGAACAAGTATTTGAGACCCACTGAAAGTTTTTAGCTTTCTGATTTGTTCTCTTGGAGGTATCTCATACAATTTATCAGGTTGGTTATTCATTTTAGCAACTAGCTTCTCCCATTGCCCTTTGTCCCTATTTTTATATTTATCACCTCCTCCTATGATCTCCTCCATGTACTGCAAGTTCCTGGAGGGTACAGGAACCATGGCTTTTCCTTTTGTTTCCCCCTTTCTCTTTCTCTCTCGCTCCCTCCTTACGTTCCCCTCCCTCTCTCTCTCTTTCTCTCTCCCCTACTCCTACATCTCCCCAATGATCCCAGCATGTGGCCCAGGCACATGGATCATGTTTGTTGAATGAAGGAATAAATGGGTGACTGAATAAATGAATAAGCAAAATAGTGAGACAGAACCTACATCCTTGGTCCCAGTACTCTTCCTTCTATGCTCCACTGCCTCCCAGTTGAACAACTCAGTGACACAGTGCTGTGATACAACAGACACATAAATTTCACATATGCAAAATATCACTATTTTTTCTTTAAAGTACAATGAATCTGATACAAACCTATTATAGCTTTACAAGGCTTGTCCTTGGGTGTTTCACTTCTAATATCTAATCCATCATTGAGCCCTGTTGATTTTACCGCCAAAAAAGAATAATAAAAAAAAAAAATCATAGTGACCACCTATTTAATGGGGCTACAGCGTTTTATTCTCTAAGCATCTGAAAATGCTATGTGCTTGAGGCAGAAGTTGGGTAAATCATGACGTGTTACTGATAGGAGTGTATCTCTAAACATTCCACATTCTATCATAATCCTGTGCCTTTGCCCAAGCTGTTCTCTTAGCCACTTCTGCCCTTTCTCCTGAGCTTATCTGTCAAAATCATACTTCACCTTCAAGGCTCGGTTCAAAACTCACCTCCTCCAAAAAGACCTTCATTATCTATCAGAGTTACCGTGGCAGCCTGACTCACCCTAGCCCCTGCATGTGACAGCATGCCGCCTGTTCCTCTGCTTGGCGTTGACTTCCTTGGTCTGCAAAGTCCTGCTGCTGACATGAATGTTTCTCTCTCAGATTGCCTTGCCAGCAACTCAGATCTGGAGACAAAGCTCTGCTTGCCTTTCTGTCTCCCCAGTGCCTTGAACAATAGGCATTTTCTGAATTGAAGTGTGTTAGGCTGATCATCCACTACTAGTACATATGTAAATAGCATCTTTGTGTTTGTCATAAGGTGACTTTTTAAAAATATCCATAGATGGGGTATCTGGCTTTCCCACCTTCTGGCTGGGTCCTGACAGCCTTAGTTGCGACTCCCATCCAGCTTCTTGCTCTCACCCCTATCGGCAACCGCAGCATAGAGAAGGAACCGGTGTGCTCCAGAATTTATTTGGAGAAAAATTCAAGCTGCCTCTTTTTGAAGTGGAATGGGAGTCAGAGGTGAGCCCTAGCCAGTGAGCTGCGTGGGAGAAGAAAGGTTTGCAGTGAGCAAGGCTCTCAGCTCGCAGGCTGTTTTGTTTTGTTTTGTTTTTCCAAACAGCAGACAGACTCCCAGCACAGATCTAGGGCTCAGGGGCCACTCTGCTCATCTCCCTTCTTGACTGCAGACCTTGGGCCTCCCAAGTACATCCTCACAGCCCTCCACACCACTGGTATCTGGACTAAAGCAGAGACAACCCCTCCTCCTCCCCCCATCCCCAGGGAACATCACACTTGCAGCCCACTCAGGCCAGCCCTAATGCACACACAGAGACAGAAACAAGAAAGAGGAAAATCCAAACCAAGAGCACTGACTGCTTTGTCCCTGAACCCTGCTTTATACAAACCTATCCAGCCTGCACAGATTCCAGCTCATCCATCAAAGCGTGGAATGCTCATCCACATGCTGTTATAACCCAAACTGAGTCTGCAAGCACCTCTGTGATGCCGCTATGCCTGTGTTGCAGGTTACCGTGCAGAGATTGGAAAAGCCATTGAAAGGAGAGCATAAAGTTGTTGCTTGATGGCAAAGGGTTCTCACATGTACCTGATCAAGAGGTTAAATGAGATAATGTAGGCAGAGTGCTCAGCAGAGTAACTGAACAGAGAAAGCTCCCAATGAACGCTTCCCACGTAACAGTGCGGGAGGGCCTCTTCTCATGTGATTAGAAGCAAGCCTTTTTTCCACTGCTTCTGCTATTCAACAGCCTGTCCTACCTGAAGGAGGGAAATCAGTGCCTAATACCTGCCCCCAACCACCTTCGTGCATCTAATGACTTCCAGGCTGCATGGGGGGAAATTGAACTGCGCATCTGTGCAGATGGGGAGCACCCAAAGGGGCTTCTGGGGACATAGTGATTGATGCAAGGACAACTGCATCAATATCTTTCCTTCCTCCTCTGGGTCAATAATACATTCCTAGACCCCAGAACAATTTTCAAAACTTTTCTTTCAAGCATATCTCCCTTCCTCTCCTTCCTGAGGTCCAAATGCAACACCAGAAACAGACCTCTTCTGCCCTTTCTGAAATTCAACCACAGTGTTCCTCCCCTCCCTTGTTTAATGCTATCCAGGTGCTGATGCTTTATTCTGTATAGAGGAACAGTAGGGCAGTCCCATCCTGAAAGCTCTCCCAGGTGGCTCAGTGGTAAATAATCCACCTGTCAATGCAGGAGATGTGTGTTCGATCCCTGGATCAGGAAGATCCCCTAGAGGAGGAAATGGCAACCCATATCCAGTATTTTTGCCTGGAAAATCCCATGGACAGAGGAGGCTGGTGGGCTACAGTCTATGGAGTCCCAAAGAGTTGGACACAACTTAGCGACTAAACAACAACAAATATGGCAGTAAAAAGGATAGTTGGTATTTCTTCATCTTGTTTTCAAGGCTAGAGATATCATATCTCCCCTACCCAGTTCAGAGAGGCTAAAACACCTCTCATCCCAACTTTCCAAGCAAAACCTGCATGAAGTCAAAGGAATTTTAGATGGCCCAGAGCCTATGGGCCCTGTGCGGTCTCATAGCACTTTTGCTTATATCCCAAAGGGAACCAAGCAACGCTAGGGGGAATATTGCCCCACACTGTTCAGCTGGAGAAGAGCTTGAGGGACTATGTCAGACACAGGGCAAGGAAAGAGGTTTTTATTAAGAATAGTTCATGCATTCACATGATTCAAAAGTAAAAATGTATAAAAGAGTTTACAGGGCCACTCTCCCTGGAGGCAACAGATATTATTAGCTTTTGTGTGTATGGTTATGCAAACACAAGCAAATATCTTGAACTGCTTCTTCTACCTTCACTTTTATAGCGTGAACAGCAGCATATTATACACATCCTGTGCATGTTTTCCACTTAGCCCCTATCTTGAAAACTGTCCTATATCAGTTACATATTAATAGTAAGCTTCCTAAATCTTTTTTTTTTAATGGATGAACAGAACAGTATTCCACTATCTGGAAGTACAAGTCCCCCTTTGATGAGCATGTAGGTTGTTCTTTCATTGTTCAAACAATACTATAATGAATACATGTCTATGTGGCCACATGCAAGAACAAGGGCAAATCAGATTCCTAAAGTTGCAATCACTGAGTCAGATGGCATGGGCATTACTAATATTGATAAATGTGTCTAAAATGCTCTCCAAGGGAGTAGTACCAGTTTACTCGTTGACCAGCAATGTATGAAACTGCCTGTTTTCTCAGAATCTCATCAGCAGTTTATCCATCTTTTTGATGTTTGCTAACTGAACGGTAAATAAATGTCATTGCAGTTTACTCTTTACATACTAAAGAAATTAATCTGTTTTGTATGAGTTAAATGCCTGAGTCCTAGAGGGAGAAAAGAGCATACAGTTTTACCAGGCCAGCACTTCCTCTGAAGTCTAACAGGGTCACAAACATCCCTTGGACCTACAAATAACAGTCTTTATTCACAATGTTCTGTATTTTCAGCTCCCACATGTGTGTCTGTTCTTAGGGGGAGGAGAGTTGCCCTGTGAAAGGAACGGAGACAGAATCAGACAGACCTGGGTTCCAGGCACAGCTTTACCACTGAAGAGCTTTACGATCTTAGCAAATTGCTTAACCTTTCCTAAATATGAAATTTCATATTTCCATGAAATATGGGGATCATAATACTGGTCTTTTGCAAAGCCTTATCTCTGGTACACCGAAGGTAGTTAGCAAACAGCAGCAGCTTTCATTAGTGTTAATAACCATCAGGCCAGATTCTAAACCTCAGGGCACTTTTCACAATTGACAGGACCTGAATTGCCCAGCCAGGGCAAAAGGCTCTTTTGTTAAATGGCCACCCGGAGGATTCCCAGCTCCTCCTGTAAGTCACCCCAGGCTCCTTCCAAAGTTAACAGGAGAGCTCACTAAAATCCCCTGCAGGGTCTCTGGGTGAGGGGTGGGCTGTTTCTGTGCCAGGATCCTCTGCTGCCAGAAGACGTTTGTATTCAGGCTGAGGGCTCTCTGGTCTAGGCAGAGCTCATTTCCAATTACAGATGGGCAAGTCAGAGACAAAACAGAGATCCTTGAGCAAAACATGAAGGACTTGCTCTCATCAGCAGCAGAGCCCCACCTTAGCTTCCAGAAGCACTATTTTTGATGAGGTCAACTACATGCAGATTTCTAGCTTTGGCAGGAATCTCAGTGATGTTCACAGCTAGGCTTCTATCTATGCATATAATACCCCTTCCTCCCAAAGAACTTGAGACTTTCCATTCACGCATGGTCCTGTCTCATTTCATTACCCCCCATCCCCAGGATGGCAGGAATTATAACAGTGAGGGAATTGTGAGGAGGACCCTGCTGCCGATGTCTAATGCCCTGGCTGAACCTCCGGAAACTACATGAGTGCCGAGCTGACCCCGCATGTCTGTATTCTGTTGGCTTAGATCTCCTGCATGGGAGCTGGACCCTCCTGGGAGACGTCTGAGAAATTACAATTGCTTTCAGAGAATGTTCCTTTGCTCTTTCCTTCCCCTAGGTCCACCTCTGTCAGTCTGAAGGAAAGGAGCAAGATTCAAGTGTAATTTCAAGTACTTCATTAGCACAGAAATAAAGCGGCCTTCCGCACCACCCCCCTGCCCCTCCACCCTCCCCGCCCGAGACTCCAGATCCTAGCGGATCGCAGGCAAAGTGAACTTGCTGGATCTGGAATCCAACATTGTTTGTCTCTCACACGTATAAAACGTGGGCTCAGACCCACGGGAGGTGGTGGTGGTGGGGGAGACCTGGCAGGGTACGGAGATCAGACTGTAGACAGCGACCGGTGTCAGTTACACTGCTGCCTCCTTAGGATCGCAGCAGAGTCCTGCTAGTGGAAACCACCCTCCCCGCAACTCAGGTCCTCCCGGTCCGCAGCTGGGCGGACTGGAAAGGACGAGAGAAAGTGCCTCAACTGATTGCGGGGGGCCCCAGCCTGCGCGCTGGACACCGGCCCCCCGATCCGCATCTCTGCCACATTAGTTGGAGCAAACTTGCAGGGCCCCAGAGAAAAGCAATGCCCAGATGAGGCAGAAAAGCATGGATGGTGTAAATAGCCCAAAGACACCGACAGAGAAGACAGCTCTCCACCCCTGCCCTCCTTCGACGCCTTGGGAGGCGCAGAGCAGCCAGGAAGCCCTCTATCCCCGCGCTGAGGGTCTCCCAGGCGCCGCGCTGGACGCTCTACTCGTCCATCCCAGCCAGACTTCCGAGTTACGGGAGCGCAAACAGCAGAATGGGGGGAATCACCCCGACACTGCTTTCCGCTCACCTCCGGATGTCTCTACACGAGCCAAACCCTCCTCCCGGCCGCTGAGCGGAGCTCCGATGTGGCCGGCGCCTCCAGCCAGACCCGCCGCGCCCTCCTGCCCGCGCGCTGCCCGAGGGATGCGGGGCTGGACTCCGGCCCCGGGGCCCAGGACGAGGCGGACAGCGGCCTGGGTGACAGTCCGATTTCTCTGTCCCCGAGGCAGGCAGTCAGCCCCCGGCAATCCTGGACCACCGAGGCCGAACCGGCTTCGCGAACGCACCTCCGCCCGACTTATTTTGAAAACTTCAGGAAAACCGTCAGCACATCGAGCCCAAATTGCAAGGCTGGCCTGGGGGCGCCCGCGCGCTTTGGACCGACCCAGCCGCGTGGACGGACCGTTTCCATCCACCCTGGGTCCTCAGTACCCGCTCCGAGCCCGGCTCACTCACGCACGCCCGGCGAGACCTCGCGGCCAGCCGTGTCGCGGGCCGGGGCAGCCGCATGGTCCCCGGGAGCTCGCGGGCGCCGAGGCGCAGCAGTCGCGTCCGTGTGGGGGTCCCTCCGTGCGGAAAGCGCCGCGGAGAAGGTCGGCGAGGCCGAGCCGAGGCGGGCGGCGGACGTGCGGCCGCGGGCAGGGACCCGGCAAGGCCCGCCCCGGGGCGGGGACCGCGGGACCCGGGGGGCCTGGCCACGAGGCCAGAGACATCCCCCCGCCCCCACCTCCTCCGAGAGAGCTGCTCTGGCGCCGAGCGAGAGAGGTGACGGGGTGCCCAGAGCCAGCTGGGCATGGCCAAGGCCAAGAGAGGATGGGCAGAGGGCGGCGATCCCGGGGCGCGCTTACCCGGCTTCGGAGGCGCCCTCGAAAGTACGCGCTGGCCGGGAGCATCCCGGCGCAAAGCCGGGCGCCCCGCGTGGTCCTCCGCCCGCCGCGCGCCCTCCCTTCTGCCTCCTTCTGGGAACCTCGGCTTGGATTGACGCCTTACTCTTTACCTCTGCCGAGCGGCTCAGCTGCGGCTCCGGGGTTGGGCTCCCACGGGGTCTGCGCGCGTCCTTCCGGGCGCCCCGGGCTGGGGAGGCCCACGTGAGGCTCCTCCGCCCTCCTCGGCGCTCGGAGGACTGGCCCTGCCCGGAGCCGAGAACCTCATCGTCCCTCCAGGTGCGGGCACTGGGGGCAGGTGCCGAGCGTCCTGATTGGTGCTGGCCCGCATCCTGGGAGAATCCCCTGCTAGAGAGGCTGCCTGCTCCAGGGCGAAGGGAAGAGATGAAACAGCTCAGATGGTTGCCTTCCAAAGAGGCTTCCCTGCCTTTTTGCCTTAAAAAAAATGGAAACTCGGAGTCAGGCGCCCTAGGAAGGCTGGCTCAGGGGACTTGGTATGCTACGTACAGATTGGGTCCAGCGCGGAAAACCCTGGGAGAATGACAGTCGTAAGGACCGGGATGTGTCGCTGTCCACTGGACTTGGCCTCGAGAGCCGCCTGAACAGCTCATCTGTTTTCCTAATTCTGGCCCGCACTTGTCATTGAAAGCCCAGTGACACCTGATATCCCCGCCGTTGAGGGGTACCCGGTCCTCGTGGGCTGGGCAGGGAGGGAGTCAGTGTGTGATCAGGGTTGGGCTGGCAAGATTTGGCAGGAAAAGGCAGGGAAGAAGAAGCAGAGCTCTTTCTCATAGTACAAGGAGAAAACGTTAAGGGTGCCCAAGACTTCTCGTTAAATCATCCTCTTATAAAGTTTTTATAGGAGCTTCCCTGGTGGCTCAGAGTTGAGATGACCGGGCTTCCCTGGTGGCTCAGACCGTAGGGAATCCGCCTGCAATGCGAGAGACCTGGGTTCGATCCCTGGGTTGGGAAGATTCCCTGAAGGAGGGCATGGCAACCCTCCCCAGTATTCTTGCCAGGAGAATCCCCATGGACAGAGGACCCTGGCAGGCTACAGTCCATGGGATCGCATAGAGTCCGACACAACTGAGCAACTCAACACAGCACATAAAGCTTTTAAAGTTGCTTCTGTGCTGTACTTCCAGACAATGAATTCTGACATCAGTAGTTCAGGAGATCTGCCTGGAGAACCTGATGGAATGAGACAGAAGGAAAGTGTCCCTTTCCAGGACTTCCAAATTTGGGGAACTTTTACCTGTTTTGGTCTGTTTATCTTTCTCTCCACCCTGTTCCCCAGTCTTGCTTAAACTGAGGACTGGGAAGGAGAGAGGGATGGGGTCAGCCGGCTTCATGCTCCAGGAGGGAGCACTTCTGCTCCACATCAAATGTTTTTCCTCTTCTTGCCCTGGATAGTCTGGTAGATTCAAAGCCAAAGTGAACCAAATATCAGTTTGGAGAAAAAAAAAGAAAACTATAGTCCCTCAGCTCAAGTCCAACTTGTAAATAACATCCATAGGCAATCTACCCACTTCATCATCCTAGCAGGGTTGCCATTTCCTCAACACTCCATTTTGCCCCCTCTCTCTTCACAAGTTCTAAATTTTGACCTCAGACTCTCCTGTGCTGCCTTTTCTCACAGTTAAACCTCACACCTACATTCTTCCATCTGCATTTCTTCTCAAAGTCAAGACAGTGAAATATGAAGAGATGTGTTATTTTCTCATAAACAATTACACACAGAGAAAAATACACTAAACCTCGTAATAACCACCAGGCTATTGCCATCAACTCAGATCCCATTGTTCTTCACAAGTCCTTCCTGCTAAAGCAACAACTATCCTAACTTTATGGTAATTACTTCCTTATATATTTTTATAGTTTTATCAGCTTGTTACTCATCTCTAAACACTGTAGTTTAGTTTTTGAATTTCCTGTTAATGGAGTAATATAGCATGAATATTTCGTTGTGTGTCTGGTCTCTTCTTTCACTGGGTTATGTTTATGAGGTCATCTATTTTTGTTGCATGCAGTTGTAGTTGGGGTTATTACAAATAATGCTGCTAATAATGTTCTTGCATGTATCTATTTATTTCCTGGTATGCAACGGCCAACTTTTCTTTAGTGTATATATCTTGGAGTAGAATTGCTAAGCTATAGGGTATACTTATATTTAATTCTTTCAGATAATACTAGGTTGTTCTCCAAAGTGGTCATAAAGTTTACACTCCTAGCAGAGATAGATGATCGTTCCAATTGCTCTACATCCTTGCCAAAACCTAATATTGTCATACTTCTTCATTTTTGTCAATCTGGTGGATATGTAATGGTATCAAAATTGTGGTCTTCATTTCATATACCTAATTATTTAGGTTGGCCAAAAAGTTCGTTTGGATTTTTCTGTAACATCGGATGGAAAAACCCAAACGAACTTTTTGGCCAACCCAATACTGATAAGGTTGTGCACTTTTACATGTGTTTATAGATTAATCAAATTTTCCGTTTTGTTAAATGCCTTTTCAAATCTTTACTCACCACTAGAATACTTCAGGTTTCCCTACAAAACCACCCCTGCCTTCACCTGGTACCCCTTCCCATCCCTCCTGGAAACCATGTGTCTGTTTATCATTTCTATAAATTGTGTAATTTCAAGAATGATATACAAATAAAACTGTCCAGTACATAACCTTTTGGATTTTTTTTCCTCACTGACCATAATTCTTTGGAAATTCATCCAGGTTTATTTATTGGATGGTATGAATGTACCATGGTTTGTTTAACCATTCACTCACCCATTGAGAGACATCTTCCCCCACCCCACCCCCAGTTTTTTGAGCTATTATAAATAAAGCTGCTATAAACATTTGTGCACAAATAGTTTTCATATTACTGAGCTAGATACCCAGGAGAGCAATCTCTGAATTGTGTGGTAGTTGCATGCTTGCTTTTTTGAAACTGCCAACCTGTTTTGCAGGGTGTTGTTGTTCAGTCATTCAGTTGTGTCTGACTCTTTGGACCCCATGGACTGCAGCACACCAGTCTTCCCTGTCCTTCACCATCTCCTGGAGTTTGCTCAAACTCATGTCCATTGAGTCAGTGATGCCATCCAGAGTAGCTTACCATTTTTCCATTCCACTAGCAATGTATGACTGACCCCATTTCTCCACATTCTTGCCAACATTTGGTGTTAATATTGATTTTGAGATTTTAGCCGTTTTGATAGATCTGCAGTGATAGCTCATGTTGATTTTAATTTACATTCTCCTACTGGCCACCTCATGCGAAGGGTTGACTCATTGGAAAAGACCCTAATGCTGGGTAGGATTGGGGGCGGAAGGAGAAGGGGACGACAGAGGATGAGATGGTTGGATGGCATAACCGACTCGATGGACATGGGTTTGGGTGGACTCCGGGAGTTGGTGATGGACAGAGAGGCCTGGCGTGCTGCAATTCATGGGGTCGCAAAGAGTCGGACACGACTGAGCGACTGAACTGAACTGAACTGAACTGGCTAATGATGTTGAACATCTTTCACATGCTTATATTTCCATCTGTATGTTCTCTTTGGTGAAATGTCTGTTTATATCTTTGGGGCATTTCCTAAATGGATTGTTTGTTTTCTTACTGTTGAGTTTTGAGAGTTCTTCATATGCTCTAGTTCTTAGTCCTTTTGTGCATGTGTGGTTTGAAAATATTTTCTCCAGTCTGTAACTTGTCTTTTCATCCTCTTTACATGGATACTTTTTTTTCCCTTTGCAGAGGAAGTGTTAAATTTTAATAAGGTCTGATTTTTCAATTTTTCCTATTATGAGTCTTGATTACTGTAGCTATATAATAAATCTTGAAATTGGGCAGACTGATTCTACCCATATTTATTCTTCCTATTGAAAATTGTTTTAAATCTTCTAGTTCCTTTGCCTTTCCATTTAAACTTTAGAATAATCTTCTCTATATCTACAAAGAACCTTGCTGATATTTTGATAAGAATTAAGGAGAGAACATTCAATCTTTTCATCATTAAGTATAAATTAGCTGTAGTTATCAACTTGGCAAATTTGCCTTCCATTCCTATTTTTGTGAAAGTTTTTGTCACAAAAGGGGGTTGAATTTTGTCAATCATTCTTATACTGTTTATATAACCATGTGATTTTTCTTTTTCTTTTTAGCCTGTTAATATGGTGAATTACATTGATTGATTTTTATAAATTGAGCCAGCCTTGCATCTCTGAAATGAAGCCCACTTGGTCATGGTATATAATTCTCTTTATACGTTGCTAAATTCTATTTGCTCGTATTTTCTTAAGCACATTTGTGTCTATATTCATTAGGCGTATTGGTCTTAAGTTTTCTTCCTTTGTATGGTCTTGATCTAATTTTCATATCACAGTAATACTGGCTTCATAAAATGAATGGGGAAGTGTTTCCTTTTTTTCCATTTTCTGGAAGAGATGATATAGATTTGATGTCGAATCTTCTTTAAATGCTAGTAGAATTCTCTGGTGAAACTATCTGAGCCTTGAGGTTTCTTTTTTGGAAGTTTTTAAATTACAGATTTAATTTCCTTAATAGTTACAAGTTTGTTAAAATTGTCTACTTCAGTTTGAGTGAGATGTGGTACTTCGTAGTTTTCAAAGAATTGGCATTTCACATAAGTTGTCAAATTTATGTGTGGTCACCATGTTCCCTTGGTATCTTCTTGAAGTCTGCAGGGTCTATAGTATATTTCTTGTTTCATTCTTGAAACACTGGTGATCTGTGTTATCTCTTTTTTTTCCTTTGTCAGTCTTGCTAATTTTAACGATTCTTTCAAAGAAACAACTCTTTGTTTCTTGAATTTCTCTATTGTTTTTGTTTTCAGTTTCATTTTATTTCTAATCTTGTCTTCTTTTGTAATACTTTAGGTTTATTTTGCTCATTTTCATAGGTTCTTGAGGCAAAAGCTTAGATCACTGGTTCGAGACTTTGTTCTTTTCTATTTACATGCACTTAGTGAAATAAACTTTTCTCAGTCCTGCTTCCTCAGCATCCCATAAATTTTGATATGTTGTATTTGAACTTTTATTTTATTCAATAGGTTTTTTTAACTTCCCTTAAGACTTTCTTTTTCGATGAAATGATAATTTAGAAGTATGTTGTTTGGTTTACAAGTGTTTGGAGATTTCCTATTATCTTTCTGTTATTGATTTCTACTTTGATTCATTGTGGTCAGCCTTCTTCGCTCCTGTCCTGGCTAGAACCTCTAGTGAAATACTGAATAGTAGTGGAAAGAGCCAACTTGCTTGTCTTGTTCTTGATCTTGGGAAAGCATTCAGTCTTTCACCACGAAATATGTTAGCTGTGGGTTTTTGCCTAGATGTCCTTTTATCAGGCTGAAGAAGATACCTTTTATTCCTAGTTTGTTGAATGTTTCTTGTTTTAAAAAAGAATGTTGGATTTTATCAAATGCTTTCTACAGCTATTGATCAAATAGCTGTGATCAAATTGTTTTGGCTTTTATTCTGTTCAAATAGTGTATTATAGTTGTTGATTTTTGGATGTTAAAACAATCTTGCATTCCTAGGCTAAATCTCACTTGGTCCTGCTGAATAATCCATTTTATATGTTGCTGGATTTGATTTGCTAGTATTTTGTTGAGACATTTTGCATCTATATCCATCAGGTATATTTGTCTGTAGTTTTCTTTTCTTGTAATGCCTTTATCTGATTTTGGTATAAGGGTAATACTGGCCTCATAGAATGAATTGACAAGTGTTCCCTCCTCTTCCATTATTTTGGAAGAGTTTGTGAAGGAGGGATTCAACTTTCAACAATATAAAATTTTTAGTGAGGCTATCTGGGGTTAGGCTTTTCTTTGTGAGTAGTTTCCTAATTACTAATTAATTCACTTTATGTTATAGGTATATTCAGATTGTTCTATTTCTTGTGGAGTCAGTTTCAGTAGTTCACATCTTTTAAGGAATTTGTCCATTTTATCTAGGTTATCTAATTTTTTGGTATACAATTATTCATAGTACTCCTTTATAATCCTTTTTATTTCTGTAATGCCAGTAGTTGATTAGCTTTTATTCTTGAGTATAGTAGCTTACCATAGGGCTGCAAAAAGTTGGAAATGACTGAGCAAATAAACAACAACAAATAGTAACTTAAGTCTCCTCTCTTTTTTTCTTGAGCAGTCTAGCTAAAGTTTGGTCAGTTTTGTTGATTTTTTTCAAGACACAGTTTTTGGCTTTGTTGATTCTGTATTGTTTTTCTATTTTATAGCACACTTATTTCTACCCTAATTTTTATTATTTCCTTCTTCTTGCTTTGAATTTAGTTTGCTCTTTTTTCTAGTTTCCTAAGGTAGAAGTTTAAGTAATTGATTTGAGATCTTTCTTCTTTGTTAATATATTTATGGCTATTTATAGGTATGCATCTCTCCTTAAGCACTGCTTTCACTGTATTCCATAAGCTTTGGTGTGTTGTGTTTTCATTTTCATTCATCTCAAATTTTTAATTTTCTATTTGATTTCATCCTTGACCTATTGGTTATCTTGAAGTATGATGTTTATTTCATATTTGTGAATTTCCCAAGTTTATTTCTGTTAGTATTATCTAATTTTATTCCATTCTGGTTAGAGAACATGTTTTCTTTGATGTCACATCTTTAAAATGTATTGAGACATATTTTATGACCTAATGTATGGGCTGTTCTAGAGAAGATCATGTGCCCCAGAGAAGAATGGTGGTGTTGGGTGGAGTATCCTATAGGTGTATGTTATACCTAGCTGTTTTATAGTTTGTTCAGGTCTTCCATATCCTTGTTGGTCTTCAGTTTAGAGGACATAATGCTTAGGGAAATGTCAGACAAAGACAAATACTACATAATATCATTTATATGTGGAATCTAAAAATAATATAAGTGAATGTATATACAAAACAGAAATAGAGTTGCAGATACAGAACAAACTTGTGGTTACCAAAAGGGAGAGGAAAGAGAGGAGAGACAAATTAGGGGCATGGGATTAACAAACTACTAAATAGAAAATAGATAAGCAAGAAGAATACACTGTATAACACCTTATGCCCATTATCTTACAATAACCTATATAATCTACAAAAATACTGAATTATTATGTTGTACACCTGAAACTAATACAATATTGTAAATCAACTACTTGTTCAGTAAATTAAAAAAATTTTTTTAAAAAGAAACCCAGGCTTACTTCACTCTGTATAATGGGCTCCAGTTTCATCCATCTCAATAGAGCCGATTCAAATGTATTTTTTTTAATGGCTGAGTAATATTCCACTGTGTATATGTACCACAGCTTCCTTATCCATTCGTCTGCTGATGGACATCTAGGTTGCTTCCATGTCCTGGCTATTGTAAACAGTGCTGCGATGAACATTGGGGTACACGCGTCTCTTTCAATTCTGGTTTCCAGTATACTAATGCATATATATGGAATTTGAAAGATGGTAACGATAACCCTATATGCAAGACAGAATAAGAGACACAGATGCATAGAACAGTCTTATGGACTCTGAGGGAGAAGGTGAGGGTGGGACGTTCTGGGAGAATAGCATTGAAACATGTATATTATCATATGTGAAACAGAACACCATTTCATGTTCGATGCATGAGACAAACACTCAGGGCCGGGGCAACGGGATGACCCAGAGGGATGGGATGGGGAGGGAGGTGGGTGGGGGGTCCAGGAAGGGGAACACATGTAAACCCATGGCTGATTCATGTCAATGTATGGCAAAAACTATTACAATATTGTAAAGTAATTAGCCCCCAACTAAAATAAATAAATTTATTAAAAAAAAAAAAAAAGAAACCCAGGGGACTTCCTTGGTGGTTCAGCGGTTAAGACTTAAGACTCCATATGTCCACTGCAGGGGACATGGGTTCAGTCTCTGGTCACAGAGCTAAGATTCCCACATGCCATGCACCTCTCACCTCCCAAAAAAGAAAGAAACAAGGATGAAAGCTCACGTGGTGAAAGAGCATCACCTTTGCCATATACTATTCATGAGAAATGAGTCACTAAACCCAGCCCACACCCAAGTACAAGTCCATTCACCCTACCCTAGAGTGTAACTCCTTTAAAACACTCCAAACCAAAGCACAGGGTGGTTTAGCAGCATTCATACCTTTGGTGAACAGTGCACTCCAACTTTTGACTTCTAACCAGGATCATCAAAGACCCCAGTGTCCTAAATGTAAGGTTCCATCTCTTTGGATTTCTATCTTCAGGTTGGGTTTAACACTAGTAATTCCTTATTGCTAGCTCTTTAATGCTTTTAAGATTTTAATCATGTTTTATCCAACCTTTTACTCACCTTCAGCTAACCCTTCAGGAGGGTAAGTCTGCCACTATCAGAAGCAGAAGATCTTCAGTTGCATGCATGAAGGTGTTGCTTTTGCTTTAATCTGGAAGGGCTTATTTTGGGTAAAAATTCTGTCTTTTGGCTAGAGATCTATAGGACTACCTCAAGAAAAAAAAGAAAATTATCCATATTCCTTGCTCTCTTAGGCATTCTGGTAAAGTAAGTTGTAAAGAATATTATTTTTCTATTGACTTTTATTGTAAAATGAAAGGACCTGAGACTTCATTAAGATTCTGCACTTCCAATACAGGGGGCATGGGTTTAATCCCTGGTTGAGGAACTAAGATACCACAGATTAAAAATAATAAAAATAAATAAAAAAAAGGACCCTTTAGAGAAGGACTACATTACCTCAGCCTAGTCTCTTTGGCCAGTGGAAACATCCCCTCCTTTATCTGAGGAGGCTGTTTCTTTCTTCCCAAAGCAATCTTGGTGTTGTCACTATAATTGGGGAAATAAAAATTCTTTTTATCTAAAGACAGGTTTTGCTGGGGAAAGTTTCAAAAGAGAGTGTTAGTTTAATTTCTTTCATATGACCAACTGTGCCATCAGACACTCAAACTACATATTAAATCAAAGATAGGATTAAGTTTTTCTTTTTAAAGATGTCCAGTACTGTTTAATCAGTGATTAAGGACACAGATGTCTCCAGAGAAGGGCTAGATTATAAAACCTAGCTCATTGAAACTTCAACTAAAAATCTTAATTTAGCCACTTAAAAAAATAATTGTTACAATGGAACTATATGTAACTTTGTTCTGTATCTTCCAAGTCTCCTGTAAATGTGTTATCATACTTTCACAATTATAAAAATAAAGAAAAAGAAAACCTAGCTCAGTGGTCTTCTTACACAGTTCTACAACCCCTTATCCATAATTTGAAATTCAAAAATCTATGAACCTCAGTTTAGAAATGATTTCATTTGAGAAAAAATAATCTGAGCTGATTTGATTTCATAGCAAATCTCAGGCAACAGTGAGGCTTTTTAAAATCTTTATTTATCTCACTTGGTGCCAGTATTTATTTATTCTGCTGCAAAAACATTGATGTATTTGAATGCCACTCCAGTCTCTATTAGGGGTGTGTTATGCTAATACACAGGATATGCACCGAATTTCCTTTCTAAATTTAGGGGGAAAATTGATTTTCAAAAAACTGTCCTCTCTGACGCAAAGAGAAGACTTTGTTGCTCCTGGGGTGTAAGAAACAAGGAAGCTGAGAGGAGGATAGTGGACACAGACATATGTCACCCTTTCCTGTGAACGTCTTCCCCCAGATCCTCAGCAGAGTTTCTAAACCAACAACATGCCTTTCTGTGTATGAATTTGTGGGTGTATAAGAACAGGTAAAGAGGGCTGGCTTTGTGCCTGCTGCAATGTGGGTCAGAAAGGAGGGGGCATGTGTGAATACACAAGCCCAGAGAAAAAGAGAAATGTGAGAAAGTAAGTTTGGAAAACTCCCAGAAATAATGGGGGATGGGCCTTCTCTCACAAAGCCTGGGAATCAAGATTCAGATAAGGTGTAATCAATTATCCAACAAAAGGGAGTATGCTACCTCTGTGAAGGTGTGAATTTTACCTTGCATTTAAATTTATTCAACTTTGCATTTTCCTCTGTACTCCCTTCCCAGTACAAATGAAGCATCTATCTTCTCTTGGGGCTCCCCAGGGGGTGCAGCTGGTAAAGAATCTGCCTGCCAATGCAGGAGACACAAAGATGTGGATTCAATCCCTGGGTCGGGAAGGTATCCTGGAAAGGGAAATGGCAACCCGCTCCAGTATTCTTGCCTGGAAAATTCCATGGACAGAGAAGTCTGGTGGGCTACAGTCCATAGGGTCCAAAGAGTTGGACATGACTGACCACTCACGTACAATCCTCTCTTGAGACAGTGTTTTATAGTTGCTTCTTGGAAATCAGGAATCCTTGGCTTGCATTTTAAATCATACTGTAAAAACAAATAGTACAGTCAATAGTCAAACAAACTGCGTTTGAGTGTTTTCACAACCAGAATAATCTTGGGAAAGTTACTTAATCTTTCTTAATCTTAGTTCCTCAGCTACAGAATGAGAGATAAATACTCTCTGTACCTTTTTCTTTAAAAAAAAAAAATTATTTATTTATTTGACTACAACAGGTCTTCATTGTGGATGCAGGTTCTTTAGTTGTGGCATGAAACTTCTTGGTTGCAGCATGTGGAGTCTAGTTCCCGGACCAGGGATTGAACTCTGGCCCTCCATTGAGGGCATGGAGTCTTAGCCACTGAACCACCAGGGAAGTCCCAACTCTCTACCTCTTAAGTATGCCCACACAAAGATCACCTAGCCCAGTGGCTGTCCAGAGTTAGTATGCAATAAAGACAACTTTAAAAAATAGACAGTTGCGCGTTTCCCCTGGTGGTCTGTTGGTTAAGAATCTGCCTGCCAATGCAGGAGACACAGGTTTGATCCCTGGTAAGGGATAATTCCTAGACAGCATATTAAAAAGCAGAGACATTACTTTACCAACAAAGGTGTGTATAGTCAAAGCTATGGTTTTTCCAGTAGTCATGTATGGATGTGAGAGTTGAACCATAAAGAAAGCTGAGTGCCAAAGAACTGATGCTTTTGAACTGTGGTGTTGGAGAAGACTCTTGAGAGTTCCTTGGACTGGAAGGAGATCCAACCAGTTCATCCCAAAGGAAATCAGTCCTGAATACTCAGGACTGATGGAAGGACTGATGCTGAAGCTGATGCAAAGAACTGACTCGTTGGAAAAGACCCTGAAGCTGAGAAAGACTGAAGGCAGGAGGAGAAGGGGATGACAGAGGATGAGATGGTTGGATGGAATCACTGACTTGATGGACATGAGTTTGAGCAAGCTTCGGGAGTTGGTGATGGACAGGGAAACCTGGAGTGCTACAGTCCATGGGGTTGCAAAGAGTCAGACATGACTGAGCAACTGAACTGAACTGAATTCAGGGGAAGATTCCCACATGCCACAGAACATTTAAGCCTGCGTAGCACAACTACTGGGCCCACGTGCAGCAACTACTAAAGGCCGTGTGCCTAGAGCCCATGCTCTACAAGAGAAGCCACCGCAATGAGAAGCCTGTGCACCACAACTAGAGAGTTGGCCCCACTCACCGCAACTAATGAAAGCCCGCACACAGCAACGAAAACCCAGTGCAGCCGAGAATGTAAACAAATAAATCTTTAAAAAAAAAATAGTTGCCACTGACTCCTCTCTGTGCGCTTTGTGTTCACATCACTGTTGAGCATCCCTTTTTTCTTTCATACTCTGGTCGCCTTCCTGAGCAGGCCCCGGTCCACATCCTCTCCTCTGGCTCCTCACCTGCCCTGGTGGCCAAAACTGGCTGATGCATGAGACTAAGCAACCACTTCACAGCCAGTGAAGCTGCTGTCATGTCTCAGTCTCAGTTGAAAGCAGTCAGTCTCAGTCTCTATTCATGGGGGGCAGGGGTACAACTATTACTCATTAAGACAGTGTTCTGAAATGTATTATAATCACAGGAAAGTACTCTTTCACGACCACAGCTCAAAGAGCGAGTGCTGCCAAAAATAAACAACAAACAAAGAATGGTGTTCTCTTAATTGGAAAACTGTGTGAAGACCCAGGGGATTCATGATGAAGCCATTCTAACACCCCAGTTGGGGCAATGCTGAGTCTGGGTGGAGTGGCCTGAGTCCAGAGCATTGTTTACTCAGCCCAAGGTGGGCACCACAAGTCAAGATTTTCTTCTTCTACTAGAGGTTATTATTAAAAAGTGACCATATAAGTTGTTTTCTCATGTGTCACGTCTTACAGAGCCAACTGTCCTATTTCCTCGGGAAATTTCTTTGAGAATACTCTGCTACTGTCATCGTTGCTGTCTAAAGAAGAGCTCTCGTTCTTTGCACTAGCTCAGTGTTGCTCTCCCAGGCTCTCATATCAGAAGGGATTTGCTCATTGTCATCTTGACATTTGCTGCTACTTCAGTCTCTCCTTTGCTACTTCACAGCCAAACTCACATTTATAGCTTTTTATGGTGTATCATCTCATAAATTTATACTCCTTCTTTTTTCTGAGGCCAATCTGTCTGAACTTATCTCAGCCCTCTAATACTAAATATATTTGTCTCACAGATTGTAGTAGAAAAGTTTTTGCTTCAACCTAATGAAGGACAAATAATCATTTCACAAATGAGTATGTTAGACTTGTATCAATGAAACTAATTATGGGCATTAATATGCAACCTTTTTGCAAATTCAAATTTTGCAAATTTTAATTCCTAATGAATAAATTAAATTAACATTCCAAAGTAAATACCTGGCTCAACAAATACATTTCTATATAAATGTTTGAGTTTTCCTTTAAAAAGAAGCACTTATTTTAATAAATAGCTCTGGTAACAAGATAGGGATAACCACTCATAAACTTTCTGTTTGTTTTCCCTACAATGACTTTTGAGCTTTACATTTCATCCACTTTTTCATATATTTACTGAGTGCAAATGAGTGCTTTTTTATACTAAGGGTTCACAAAAAAATATACAGACTCTGGTTTGAGATCCAGCATAATAACTTGCATAGATAGGCTCTTAAAATTTTCTGCTGATGACAATATAAGTGTTCATTTCAGCTTGAGAAACAGTGATCCCATGAATTCTTTCTACAGCACTGGTTCCTACTTTATATTAAATGCAAAGAAAGAGAAATCAGGGGGCCTTTTCCTTCCCAGAAACTTGCTGGCCATGCTCTGAGGCAAGAGTCCAAGTGCCTCTTTGACCCACTGAAGTCACCTCAGAGGCCAGATGTGAAGGCTGTTGGTTGTAACATCTGTCACCCCGTGATTATCAAGACTGTTTTGCCTACTTTGGAGGAGAAGGGGGCCCTGCTCCTTCAGCACTGTTACATGTTGCCAGAAAGAAATCCATTCCTTTTCAAAGGTATGTGCGAGTTACAGAAGCTTAGCCTTGATTCTCAACTACTGTTTTAAAATGATTTTATGGATGCCAGTACATGGCATCCTGATGGCTTCCCTAATGGCAGTCAGTGCTTGCAAATGGGAGGATAAATGCCCCCATGTGATATGAAAGGAGACTGGGTGGTAAGCGTGGTAAGTAAGGGCTCTTTGCAAATACCCAACCTGTCTTTCTTCTTGATTACCAGTCTCAAACACCGTCCTCATTTCAGCCAGGGCTGATGGGAGGCCAGGCCCCAAAGGTAGGAGGCTGATGCTCAAACCTCCTAATGGAGCTTGACAGCAGCAGGATTAAAAGCACAAGTGCAGCACCCAGAAAGCAGCACAGGAAAGCATACGCATCCTCTCTATGCCCATTCTCCAGCTATCGGCTCTTTCTTTTAGAGAGCTGAACCGTAAGGTAAATCTTTTCATAGAAACAGAAGTTAAAGAAAAAAAAAAGAATAGTGATGAAAGGGCTTTGAAAGTGGGAAAAGAGGACAGGAGTCAAGTTTGCTGGGAGATTTCTAGGGGCCAGGATGTGGGCTTGTTTGCAGAACAAATCCCTTTTGGGAAGAAGAGAGATCGGTATACAAAAGACAAAATGACAGTTGCAGTAATACTAGTAGGCTAGCTGGATTTATTTATAAAACCAACTATTGACCTATTGTCTCAGGGCAACTAAGAGCCTTCTCAGACTGGCTCAGCCTTGTGACTTTTTCTCCCCTGGCATCCTTGCCACTGTGCCTCCTGGGTCTACATTCCACTTTGGTGTTGAGTTGTTGTCTTGCCTCGTTATTGAGCTATTTCACCTGAGTATCCATCCCCTCCCTCCCCAGTGAAGTGTTAAGATCCTTGAGGGTAAGGAAATGCCTTAGAACTAATTCAAAACTATTTACCGAGTGTCTGTTCTATATACTCCGCCAAAGAAAATTCAAAGAAATTTAAGGGGCTCACAATTAAAGTTGGAAAGATAAGACATACAAAATAACTAATGTGTTAATGCAAGGCAGTGACTGAAGTCACAAATACATGGGGTTTTATAATGAACATCCACTAAATTGCTTTCAAAAAGGAGACTGCTGAAGAGACATCGTGGGGGTGGCGGGGGGTGGAGGGAGATTTAAGAAGCCACAACTCCAAGAGGAGAAGCTCCAGGAAGCAGTCTTCTAGCAGGCAGGAAAAGAAACAGAACGGTCTATTCTGACTCTAGTACCTGGAAGATGAGAGGACTATACTTGTCTTCCCAGGACAATAGCCATCCAGCTGGGTACCAACAGATAAATATACTGGGAATCTGGGGTTAGCTGGTTCTTTAATAGGATTGACATTCTGCACATATACTCAGGTTTTGAAACGAATACGGAACTATTGCTTGGGACACGAGCTGGTGCCTTGAGGAACAGGACTAGAGTGACTTAGGATGGAGACCACTAGCCCTCGTCCCTCCTGCTAGGGTAGTTTACCTCGGTTGTAGGTGGTCCAAGTTGCTTTGTCTTTCTATCCTTATGGCCATTTGTGCGTGTGTGCTAAGTTGCTTCAGTTGTGTCCCACTCTTTGTGACCCTATGGCCATTTAAGTGATTGTAAATAGTGACAATTGGGAAATGTATCTATATGGCAGACATTTCTCAAACAAAAGACCAAAAGCAGACAAACCACAAACCCACCACCACCACTGCCTCCAAACCCAGAAAATATGAAATGCCAGAAAACCTGTCTAGAGACACAGAAAACATGTCTAGCGAATTTCCTGGGTGCCCTCACATCTGTATTGTGATTGAACTGAAGGTGGGACCCAGCAGCAGGAAGAAAAAAGAGAGATCACTTACTGCCTGAAATCTGGTACTTGGCAGCACCCTTCAAAGCACTCTTTCAGGCTGAAATGAGTTCTCATCTGACCTCACCCTGCCAGAACCAAATGCATTCTGACAAACCACTTAAAAGACAAAGCCCTTCCTTTTACAATTCCTAGAACAGTAACTCTTATCCATAGTCGCTAGAGATATAATCATTCATAATTATGGATGCTTCTCTGAGTCACTGTACATTCACAGGACTCAAATAAGACAAGCATAGATTGAAAATATCTTTCAGAAAAAAAATGAGCTTTGAATAGACATAGGCAGAACTAGGCATAGGAAATATAATACAGAGAATAGCCCTGTGCTCACTCTGTGCCAGGAGTTGGTCTCAGCACTTTATAAGCATTGTTTCATTTCACCTGTGCAACAACATTCCAGCCAGGGTCCCATTGCTTTGCCCACTCACAGAAAACCTCTGGAGCAAGTTAGTATTGTTGCCACTGTCTCACTTACACATTCTTCCATCCATCATAATGAAGCTTCTCTCCCTACCCTCCAATGTCAAGGTCACCAACCAACTTCATGCTGGGAAATCTGGTAGACACATCACTACATGTAGCTCCACACTCAGCATTTCGGCAACATTTGGCAGAGCCGACCAAAGCTCTCCTTGAGAGCCTCAAAGACTAGTCCTTCTCAGGCTACTTTGTTTTTCTCATAGGACTTACCAGGACCCTATTTTGGGTCTCTCCACACTAGAATGTAAGCTCACTGAGGACAGGGATTTTGTGAGGTTTGCTGCTCTGTCCTCAGGACCTAAAACCCTGCCTAGCACCATCCGCGCCCGGCCCCATCGCCCCCACCCTGGGATAAGACACTTGAGGATTAAGTGAAATGAATGGGAGACTTTTTCTGTAGATCCTTTAAAATCTTTTAAGTTTTGTACAATGTGCATATTACTAGCTGTAAAAATGATAATTGCACAAATCCACCCAACATAGGATTGTACAGTATGGGAAGTTAAAGTGAATGACTCTTTAAAAAGTCATTCATCCTGCTTCCCTATCTTTTTCGAGGCCATACCAAAGTGCCCTACATATTGTTTTAGAGGAAAAGGAATGGATACAGATGGGAAGTGAGTTTTTATAGGTCACCTTGATAGTTTTGTTTTCCTGATATCTCACTCAAACCCAGATGTATTAGCAATTGTTTTATTACACATCATCAGTAGCTATTCATGAATCTGAGAAAATATTATACTTGGGAAGACTGGCATTTTTCATCAACCCTATAGTCCTGGGCAAGTGTGCAGTGAAATTCCTCAATGTTGATTGTCCTTGGGAACTGGGAGCCATTCAGGTTTTATTAAACCTGGACCTGGTATCTGGCCACAGATGCAAACTTCTCTTCTATAATTAAGCAACTAATAACTTTGCAGGGAATAAAGGTGATTTGTGAGCCCAAGATAGATTCAAGATGGTACATGCCCCTCTCTCTGCCAAAATGTCAGACAAGGTCTCTGTAGGTTTGGACCAAATGGTAGGAGTCACCACTGGGGTAAGGGGATCATAAATCATGGAAACAGATTGAAACACTCCACAGCGTGCTTGTCATGAGTCATATTTGTTTTTCTGGGACCCACTGTGTTTGGGACAGCCCTAGAGAGTTCGTGTCCTAATACTTGCCAAGACTGAGGTTGTGAGCAACAGATTTACATATGGAATGCCATTCAGTGATGAAGGAGATTTCTAATCTTCCTCAGAACTCATATTTCTTTTTAGATGAACCAATATTAATCCTTATCTAAATTCTTTTTATTCCCTCAATATTTCAAGTATTATTACCAAAGCTACTATTCCAAATTCCAAGGCTACTCTTTGAGAAAGCTATTCATTCCTAAAGCTGTAGGGGCTCAGATAAAAGTAGATATAAAGAAGGGAAAATACACTAACAACATTGAGTACCTCTTACATAACTAACACAGTTGAGATACTGGCATGAATTTGGGAAAACAAATGTAAGTGACCAATATGCTTTATAAATATCTTCATGAAACATAAGGAGTAGACAGCAACCACTCTTAGAATAGAGGAGAGAAATCTCACTCTAGAACCAAAATGACTTAGGACTGCAACGCATTTGAATTTTCCAAATCTTAATTTCTCATGCTGTCCTTTAATAACTGAGCAGTCCTCAACATCTAAATCAGGAATATATAAAATCAGAGGTTTGGTCCTATCCATGACCCCACTAAATCAGAAAATGTAGATAAAAGTGGGCCTGTTGTCTGCATGGTCTAAAAGCTCCATAAATGATTCTGACCCATGTCTGTGATTAAGATCCTGTACAGCACTGTTTCTTGAGCCTCCTTTCAAGTCTGTGAAGTCAAAAGCACCCTGTTTGATCAGATACAGGCTTTTGCTCCTATTGAAAGACTTTTTTTAATTAACTTTTTTTTTACCGAGACATAATTCACATGCCATAAAATTCACCCCTTAAAATGCACAATTCAGTGAGTTATTCATAAAATTAGGAAGCCATTGCCATATTTCAGAATATTTTCATCACTCCAAACAGAAACTCCATATTCATTAACAGTTACTCCTTGTTCTCTCCTCTCCACTAGCCATTGGCAATCACTAATCTTTCTTTCTCTATGGATTTGCCTATTCTAGAAATTTCATATAAATGGGATCATACAACATTTGGCCTTTTGTGTCTGGTTTCTTTCACTTACCATAGTGTTTTCAAGGTTCATATATGTTGTAGCATGAATCATTACTTCATTCCTTTTATGGCTGAATAATATTCCATCATATGGATATACCCCATTTTGTTCATCCATTCATTCAGTCGTCATGAGTCATTGGGTTGTTTCCACTTCTTTCTCTATTATGAATAAAGCTTCTATGAACATTCATGTCCAAGTTTTTTTTAAAGACATAACTTGTCATTACTCTTGGGTAAACAGCCAAGAGTAAAATTGTCAGGTCATATGGTAATTCTGTATTTAGCCAGACTGCTTGTCAAAACAGCTGCATCACTTTATATTCTCACCAGAAATGTATGAGAGTTCCAATTTCTCCACATCCTCGTGACACTTGCTACTATCCTTTTTTTATTACAGCTACAGTAGTGAGTGTAAAGTATTACTTTGTGGTTTTGCTTTGCATTTCCCTATTTGCTAATGTTTAGTACCTTTTAATGTGTTTATTGGCCATTGGTTTATCTTCTCTGGAGAAATGCCTATTAATATCCTTTGCCCATTTTAATTGGGCTAGTTGCCTTTTTATTACTGAGTTGTAAGATTTCTTCATATATTCCAGATACAAGTCCCTTATCAAATATATTTATAAAAATTCTCTCCAATTTTTGGGCTATATTTTCATTTTCCTGATGTATCCTTTGAAGCACAAGATTATTTTGACAAAATCCAGTTTATGTTTTTTCTTTTTTTGCCAGTATTCTCAGTGTCATATCCAGAAAGTATGTGTTAGTTGCTCAGTCATGTCCGACTATGTGACCCCATGGACTATACAGTCCATGGAATTCTCCAAGCAAGAATACTGGAGTGGGTAGCCATTCCCTTCTCCAGGGGATTTTCCCAACCCAGGGAACCAACTCAGGTTTCCCGCATTGCAGGCAGACCCTTTACCATCTGAGCTACTAGGGAAGCCCATATCCAAGAAATCATTGCTAAATCCAAGATCACTAAGGTTTATGCCTATATTTTCTCTTAAAAGTTTTATAGTTCCAGCTTTTAAATTAGGTCTTTGATATATTTTGAGTTAATTTTGTATGTAAGCTCTTCCCAGAGCATATGCACAGTCTTGAAGATATACATGGCTTTCTAGATTTCCAGGAATACATATATCAGAGCTTTCCAACAGTCTATAGGTTGGTGCAAGAGTTAATTGCAGTTTTGGACCCTGAATTTTAAATCATTATAACTAGGCTCAAACACATCTTTATTAATCAAAATAGGAACCATTACAATCGACACATTTTTGCCTATGAGAAATGTTTATTCCTGTAGCATAAAAATCTGTACCTCGAGATTTCGACAAACTCTTGGAAAGTATTTTCTGCCTCCTGTTGGTTGTGGAAGCCTTTTCCCTGCAAAAAGTTGTCAAGATGCTTGAAGAAGTGGTAGTCAGTTGGTGAGAGGTTAGGTTAGTATGGCAGATGAGGCGAAACTTTGTAGCCCAATTCATTCAACTTTTAAAGCATTGGTTGTGTGGTCGGGCCTTGTCATGGAGAACTGGGCCCTTTCTGTTGACCAGTGCTGGCTACAGACCTTGCAGTTTTCAGTGCAGTGCATCTCATGGATTTGCTGAGCATACTTCTTGGATGTAATGGGTTTGCTGGGATTCAGAAAGCTCTAATGGATCAGACCGGCAGCAGACCACCAAACAGTGATCATGACATTTTTTGGTGAAAGTTGAGTTTGGGAAGTGCTTTGGAGCTTCTTCTCAGTCTAATCACTGAGCTGGTCATATACAATCTGGTTGTCATATAAAATTCACTTTTCATTGCATGTCACAATCTGGTCGAGAAACAGTTCATTGCTGTTGTGCAGAATAAGATGACACTTCAAAACAACGATTTTTTTTGATTTGCAGCTCATGAGGCACTCACTTATCAAACTTTTTCACCTTTCCAATTTGCTTCAAATGCTAAACGACTGTAGACTGGTTGATGTTGAGTTCTTAGGCAACTACTCATGTAGTTGTAAGAGGATCAGCTTCGATGATTGCTCTCAGTTGGTTGTTGTCAACTTCCTGTGGCTGGCCACCACACTCCTCACCTTCAAGGCTCTTACCTCCTTTGCAAAACTTCCTGAATCACCACTGCACTGTACATTTGTTAGCAGTGCCTGGGCATTGTTGATGTTGCGAGTTGTCTCCACTGCTTTACAAGCCATTTTGACTCGAATAAGAAAACTGCTTGAATTTGCTTTTGGTCTAACATCATTTCCGTAGTCTAAAATACATATAGAATAAACAGCAAGTAACAAGTCATTAGCAAAAAATAAAGCAAGAAATATACATTGAAACAATGTATAACATAACCACATTTAATAATGTATTCCAATATTAAATGGTAAATTTCAGCAGTGCAAAACCAAAATTACTTTTGCACCAACCTTAAAATATGTATATATCTCATTCTCCACTTTTAAGATTTTTTGGTTCACCTATTGTCCCAACTGATGCTTTCAAATTGTGGTGCTGGAGAAGACTCTTAAGAGTTACTTGGACTGCAAGGAGATCAAACCAATCAATCCTAAAGGAAATCAATCCTGAATATTCACAGGGAGGATTGATGCTGAAGCTGAAGTTTCAATACTTTGGCCACCTGATGTGAAGAACCAGCATATTGAAAAAGACCCTGATGCTGGGAAAGATTTAAGGACAAGGAGAAGTGGGTAGCAGATGATGAGATGGTTAGATAGCATCACTGACTCAATGGACATGAATTTGAGCAAATTCCAGGAGATAGTAAAGGACAGGGAAGCCTGGCATGCTGCAGTCCATGGGGGTCACAGAGTCAGACACGACTTAGCGACTGATCAACAACAAATTGTCCCAACTATTATTCACTGCCTCAGGCATTCATGATGTAAAACAATTGCCTCTGATTGTTCTCAATAAATATACCCACAGAATAGGTTGTTTGCACTGGATGAACACTACATCAGGTAAGTGAAGATATATTTGCATGTATCTATTCTTTTTCAGATTCTTTCCCATATAAGTTATTACAGAGTATTAAGTAGAGCTCCCTGTGCTGTACAGTAGGTCCTTGTTGATTATTTTATATAAATAGTGTGTATATGTTAATCCCAACCTCCTAAAATATCTCCCCCCACCAATATTTCCCCTTTGGTAACCATAAGTTTAAATAGCTATGCATAGCTGCATCACTTTGCTGTACACCTGTGTTAGTTTCAGTATAGTTGATTTACTATACTCCAACATAAAATTTTTTAAAAAGATATTCTTGCTAATGGAGTCTTCCAGGGAACTGCCAGAGAGTTCAAAAAATAGAAGTTCTCTGGTAATGGGACTTCAAAGAAGTTCCAATTCTATTGTGTTTCTTACAGTAGCCGCCAGATATCTGATTTTCACAGTGACTTGGTTTCAAGACCACTGTGATGCTGGGGAGAGGGGGAATGGAAATAGGGCAAATTAAAATGCCACAAAGCTTGCTCTTCTTACCAGGTTTTTCTTGAACCAACGTTTCCTGGATTGCTGCAAGCCTTTGGTAATTTCCAAGGTTTAGAACAAGTTGATTCTCACAATCTTGCTAGTGTTTTCTTTGCTTTTATGAAGGAGAAAATTTTTGGAGATTTTTACTCCACCAGTTTCCCAGATGGTTTTAGGTTCCGGGCTCTGCAGCTGTTTCCTCATTCTTAAATGACCATTTGAGATCCTAGCCTCGTGTAAGAGGTCAACGTTATCTAATTTTCCACTGCATGCCAAAGAAAATACCAACTTCAGCAAAAGAAAATGATGCATTTTTTTAAGGAAGAGAGTTTTGATTAATTATTAGTGAGTCATTGGAATTGTGAAAATGAAAAACTTCTGTTTCTAAAAGACTTGAAGGGAGAGAACTGTAGCTCAGTGTTTCTCCCATGTGATCAACTCCTCTCAGGGTGCTCTTCTGAGGGATGTGGGGAAGTTTCACAGACTCTGAGATCTTAAATGTATATACAGCAAAAGATACAGCTGGAGAGGCCACATGTGAAGCAGAATTATTTCCAGAACAGACTCAAGACAGATAGAATTCCTGCTTGGAATGTTACTATTATCTCTTTGCTTTCATTCAAACAGATGTGGATACAAGACATGTGAAAGAGTTTCACTTTCTGATAAGATCTTTGGACCATTTTCTTTTCAAGGAGAGATAACCTAATCCTCTCCATTCTCTAGGTCCTCCTTTAGGACTTCATTACTTCTACATGGATTATGGATTATTGCAATGACCTCTTAACCAGTGACCCTGTTTCCAATCTTGCCTCCTTCAGTCTCTAATTCATATTTGCTATCAAAGTGGTCTTCATAAAGTGCATTTGAAATCCTTCAATGACTTGTTACTGCCTTCAGAAGTCTCCATTTCTTTGCATGGCCTGCAAGGCCCATTTTCATTTGGCTTCTGTCTATTTGGGCAGCTTTATGTCTTCATTACTTTATCTGCTCCTCAGTGATCCAGTCATACTGATCCGCTTGGAGTTCCTTAAATAAATTCTTCCCTATATTCCCACATCTCTAGGCCTCTGCACGTGTGGTCTCTTTGCTTGGTGCATACTCACTCTCCATCTTATTTATCTATATGCCTATCAATTTTTATGCAATTAATTAAGTGAAGAAGAAAAGAACTCCTCTACAAATTTTATATGCAGAGTACATCATGAGAAATGCTGGGCTGGAAGAAACACAAGCTGGAATCAAGATTGCTGGGAGAAATATCAATAACCTCAGATATGCAGATGACACCACCTTATGGCAGAAAGTGAAGAAGAACTAAAGAGCCTCTTGATGAAAGTGAAAGAGGAGAGAGAAAAGGTTGGCTTAAAGCTCAACATTCAGAAAACTAAGATCATGGCATCTGGTTCCATCACTTCATGGGAAATAGATGGGAAACAGTGGAAACAGTGACAGATTTCATTTTTTTGGGCTCCAAAATCACTGCAGATGATGATTGCAGTCATTAAATTAAAAGACGCTTACTCTTTGGAAGGAAAGTTATGACCAACCTAGATAGCATATTTAAAAGCAGAGACATTACTTTGCCAACAAAGGTCCATCTAGTCAAGTCTATGGTTTTTCCAGTGGTCATGTATGGATGTGAGAGTTGGACGGTGAAGAAAGCTGAGCGCCGAAGAATTGATGCTTTTGAACTGTGGTGTTGGAGAAGACTCTTGAGAGTCCCTTGGACTGCAAGGAGATCCAACCAGTCCATCCTAAAGGAGATCAGTCCTGGGTGTTCATTGGAAGGACTGATGTTGAAGCTGAAACTCCAATCCTTTGGCCACCTCATGCGAAGAGTTGACTCATTGGAAAAGACCTTAATGCTGGGAAGGATTGGGGGCGGGAGGAGAAGGGGATGACAGAGGATGAGATGGCTGGATGGCATCACCGACTCGATGGACATGGGTTTGGGTAGACTCCGGGAGTTGGTGATGGACAGGGAGGCCTGGCATGCTGCGGTTCATGGGGTCGCAAAGAGTCAGACACAACTGAGCGACTGAACTGAACTGAACTGAACAAATTTTAACCGTGAACTAATTTAAAAATTACTCAAACTCATGTCAAAAGTTTTGGCTCTTGTGATGATCAAGCTCAGAAGAAAGTCACAGTACTGCACTACTCCAGCAGGATGTAGGCTGGTTTCCTGGCAGGCATACACCTTCATTTCCTGTTGGTTCCAGTGTATTGTTCTACATGGTTCATTGTTCTGTATGGTTCTGGTGTTCTGAAATTAATCCCTGTAAATGTTTATTCTTTTTAAAGCACAAGAGAAAAAACCCACAAATTAACATTACCATAAGGCCCCTAGATGAAGCAGTGAAAAACAGTTCCTGTTTGGGCACATAGGTGACAGAACAAGAGTTTGAGACTGCTGCCTAGATGAAAGTGCTGAGTCTAGAATATTACTGAATATCCCTATTTTTCTTAAGATGGAAAAACAGAGAACGTAGCTAATGAGGGTTGGATAATATCACTAAATTCAAAACATTTAATAAGCACTTTGCAAGCAGTATATGTTTTCATAATGAGCTATTGATTTTCTGGTCATACTTACCTATCAAAGTGTAATTCCCCAAATGTTACAAACCTGATTTTTAAACAAAAAACAGAATGCTCATTTTAAAGTTTTATTTACTCTAATGATGAAACCAGCAGGATGGCAAAGCTGTTTTTAAAGGTAATGTGAAAACTTGCGATTTTTATAATTAGTGGAAAAAAGAATGGTGAAATAAATTTGCTAAGTTAGTTTCAAATTGGTTAATGTCCTACAGGACAATAAACTACAAACCTCAGAGTTTTCTGCTTTAAATTGGCAGAAAAGAAAGTCACCTTATAAATTTCACAGACTTGTAAAATGTTTAGGCCATAATCAGTTGTGCAAATGAAATTTGGTAGGCTCTTTAGAAAATGCTCTTAGCTTGACATCAAAGGTCATAAAATCATCTTTTACCTCCTTTAGAAGTTTTGGATATTTTCCCCTATTTTTTAAATCCCCACCAACCACTGGAATATAACTCTCATACTTCCTTTCTTTGTGCTTTTGAAATACCTTTTCAGTGGTTTCTAAATACCTTCTGTGCACTAAAGCCACAGACAGGTGTATGACTTTCAAAACGGAGCACAGGCGACAACTTCGAAGAAGCCTTCTCTGCAGTGTATACTGCTCGCCAGCCCTAGGCTGGGTCAGGCCTTCTGTGCCGCTGAGGATCCCTAAACATGCTCCAAAGAGCATTTATCAAGCCTGACCCAGGGATCAAACTCGTGTGTCTTACATCTCCAAAACTGGCAGGCAGGTTCTTTACCACTAGCACCACCTGTGAAGCCCAGGTTGCTCAGTTGTGATAGACTCTTCAACCCTATGGACTGTTGCCCGCCAGGCTCCTCTGTCCATGGAACTCTCTAGGCAAGAATCTGGAGTGGGTTGCCATTGACTTTTTCAGGGGATCTTCCCAATCCAGGGATCGAACTCTGGCCTCCTGCATTGCAGGCAGATTCTTTACCATCTGAGCCAGCAGGGAAGCCCATCAAGCCTGCAATGGCTGCTTATCTGCAAGCTCCCTCCACCCTGCCCACCCTCTCACCAAACTGTGAAATCCTTAAAGACAGGATTTCTGTAGCATTTAGCACAATGACTGGCACATGGTAGGTTCCTGGCAAATATGTGTTGACTGAATGAAGAAGCTGAGCTTCAGCCATTCAGGACCAGTGATCTAGACACTTATTCACACTTTGCTTCAGTGTCTCCTCTTGCAGCCAATTCCTCAGTTTAAAATGGGTCCTTTGAGTTGGGAGAGCTGGAGACTTATTTGTCTTGGAAGAAATCCTTAACAGCCATCTTTCATTTTGCCTGTGACTGAATCACACATTTTTGGACAAAGTGATAAAGAAATTTAACACCTTCTCATAGTTAAAATAATACCACTTCATGTTGCCTTATGTGAGGAATTAGAAATGATGGAATTGGCATTTGGAAGAGGGAACGGTTGATAGGAATGGAGACGCAGATGTAGAGAACAGACTTGTGGACACAGCAGGGGAAGGAAAGGGTAGAGTGAATGGGGAAAGTAGCATTGACATATATACACTATCATGTATAAAATGGATATCCAGCAGGAATCTGCTATATAACCCAGGGAGCCCAGCCTGGCACTCTGCGATGACCTAGAGGGTGGGATGGGAGGGGGGAGGGAGGCTAAAGAAAGAGGGGATAAATATGTATATATATATATATACAGATATATATATGATTATGACTGATTTGCATTGTTGTATGGCAGAAAACAACACACCATTATGAAGCAATTATCCTTCAGTTAAAAAATAAAAATAACTAGATGTTGTCTCAGTTATGAGGAGGGTCAATGGAATGTTGTCTTCTTGATGTAGTCTCAGAATTATAGTTAATTCTCTTAGTACTTTGAGGCATAGCATCTAAGAAGGGCCTGTTTGGTCCTGGACATTTAGATCCTCATTTTCTTCATTCATACATTGCTTCTCCAAAAGGCAAGCACTCCAAGAAAGGTCATCTAAACTCTGATAGTCTTAGTTTTTCCTTTTGACTTGTTTTCGCCACATCCCCCTGCTAGATGGCTAAGTTCCCTGGGAAGAAGATTGGGTTTGGGATAAAGTCGATAGTGGATCCTGTCAGATCCTAGCTTTTGTAGCAGTGGAAATTTTATTAACCTTTAAAATGAAAGTAATGGCAAAACAAACACATAAAATAACAGTGCTGAACCACCAGCCTGAATGTTCCCAATGGTTGTGGACAGCCTGCCAGGTTTACCCTGAGCATTTTGTTCTCGGGACATGATCTACTAAAATGATTGAAAATAGTGCTCTGACTTTTGTGCTCAAGGTGTAATTTGTCCCAGTAAAATTATTTTAAACAGTTATTTTTGCAATTTGAATCTTATTGGTCCCCAGATTCCCACTTAATCAACGTGACAGGAAGGACAGATGCCCAGTGCCAAAACAAGTTTAAGATATCCCTCATAGGACATCATTACCAAAAACCAGAGAAACGTTTAAGTCAAAGATAAAGGACTGATGGGAAAATCTTCATGCTGTTGAAGCAAATATGCAGAGAGCATAGAGTCTCTTCTCTTTACATGTGCAATTGTTAAAAAAAAAAAAAGAGGGAAGATTTAGCCAGGGAACTAGATTTCACTATAAGACACTAATAGTTTCTAAGAGTGATGGATAAAGTTTTAAATCACATAGCTAGGGACTTCCCTGGTGGTCCAGTGGCTAAGACGCCTCTCTCCCAATGCAGGGGGCTGGGGTTCGATCCCTGGTCAGGGAACTAGATCCCATATGCTAAAGCTAAAGATCCCACATGCCGCAATGAGGATTCTGCACGCCACAACTAAGACCCAGAGCAGCCAAATAAATATATTAAAAAAAAAAAAAAAAACTAGGTAGCTTAATCGTGCCTCTAAAATGTGGAACAAGGGCCAGCACCACCAGCAGGGCCTGTGTGTGCTGTGATGGGGAAGGGCAGGGCCCTTCATGGGACACAGTGAACAAAGGTCAGAGAGAGAAGAGTTGACAATGAAAATCCAATGACGCTGAGGATCAACATGAATCCTCCCCAGTTTAGCTGGGCCAGTTCTGCCTTCCAAGATCTGCCAGGTCTAGGATTTCCCTCTAGAACCCTGGGCTGTCATCTAAGGTGTCTCGAGTTCTGGCTAACATCTGGTCAGTTTTGACAAGAAGAGAGAACAAGGTCTTGCTACTGGCATGTAGTTGATCCCAAGCCCTACTTGGTTTTACCCTCTCTCTGCCTGGTCCTTTGCACTAGGGAGCCATCTCCTTTTCATAAAAGATGAGCCCTTTCAGTAAATTTAATATCGTGGAAACAGGAAGTGTCACAGTCTGTGTCAAACAAGCCTATAGTAAATTTTCATTGAATTAGAATACTGACAGCCCTCTCATTGAGTGACCAGTACAGGCTGAAGGTCCATCCAGAATGAAGCAGGAAAGTGAGAAAACCATCCTCCCCCAAAGATACTTCTCCACTGTCTAGCTGATGTGTTACTACTACGCTTCTGCAAAACGCTTTAGAATTTTCTAGTGAGTGATTGCCTATCAAGATGGTGATGTCTCTAATCAGTAATTCAGGAACATAACAGTGCAGAAATAAGGTGGGTTGAAGATTTATACGACGTTATTGAGTAAACATTATTATCCCAGTAGTAACGATTTTCTTCCCTCCTGGGATGTTCTGGGAGGAAATGATTTTCAGCGGCAAGTCTGTTTCTTGGTGCCCATGTGAGCACTCACGCACCCTCCCTCTCCCGCTCCACCTTCCTGTTGGCGTCATTGGACACTGACGCCAACAGGCTTCCTGCACTTGCTTTAATTTATCTCTGCCCAGCGCATCGGGGTCATGGTGAGGTTAGAGCAGATGTTCTTCTCACTGCTTGTGCTTAATGTTTGCTCTGCTTTTTCTCTGGGGATTACCAGAGTAGGAAAAAAGCTTGGGAGTGGAGGAGGTGATTGGATATAGAGGGCGCTTGGAAGCTGTGGTGCTTTCTTTGGAAAGGGGGCAAATGTGGCCAGTCAGGCCCAATTCCCTTTTGTTTTACCAAACAGGCAGGAACCTCAAACCCACCACAGTATAAGGTCTTTCTACGTAGGAATTATCTTCTTTATTCTCATATCCTTGGAGTTTAGCATGGAGCCTTGTGTATAGAAAATAAGCAACTTTTTTGTTAAGTAGGGTGCTGAGGGTAGGGGACATGGCCATTGCCTGGGCAGAGAGATGTGGACATTTCTGTGCCTTGACCCAGAAGGTCCCAGAGAACCGTCACAGCTGAGAAGTATGTGCACTCCCCAAGCTGGCCAATCATCTCTTCTCCCAACTATACACTCTCAGGTTCTTCAAATATTTCTCATGAGACAAGTTGAAACAGAGGGGGTCTAACGCAACAAAAAGGAGCACAGTCCTTCGAGATCATTCATTCAACAAACATTTATCTGGTACCTATGTGCTAGGGCTTCCCTGGTGGCTCAGACGGTGAAGAATTTGCCTGCAATGTACGAGATGCAAGTCGATCCCTGGGTTGGCAAGATCCCCTGGAAAAGGGAATGGCTACCCACTCCAGTATTCTTGCCTGGAGAATTCCATGGACAGAGGAGCTTGGTGGGCTACAGTCCACGGGGTCACAAAGAGTCGTACATGACAGCGATTGAACAACAACCTATGTACTATTGTTTAAGCCTCTTGGAATACAATAATGAACAAAATGGACAAAAATGTCTGCCTGTGGAGTTCATAATCTGGTTGTTGGAGACAGCCAATACACAATAAAAGGTTATATCATACATTGTTGTTGCTTAGTCTCTAAGTCATGTCCAACTCTCTGCGATCCCATGGACTATAGCCCACCAGGCTCCTTTGTTCATGGGATTCTCCAGGTAAGAATACTGGAAAAGGTTGCCATTTCCTTCTCCAGGGAATCTTCCTGACCCAGGGATGGAACCCCAGTCTCCTGCATTGCAGGCAGATTCTCTACCACTGAGCATATGTTAGGTGCTATGGAAAAAGAGTAGAGCAGGGTAAGAGGGATCTGGAGGGTAGGGTCAAGCAGTAATTTTCAAAATGAACTCTTTGAGGAGATGCAAATACTGAAGGGACAACAGCCGAGGCAAAGCCAAAGGTGGGAGCTGCCTGTTGACAAAAAGATAGCAAGGTCAGTGTGGGAGGACTGAAGCAAGCATGGTGAAGGCTGTGGGGATGAGGGCAGAAGGTAACAGGGGGCACAGGTTAGGTAGGGCCTTGTGGGTAGAGTTGGCAGAGTGTGCAAATAAAAGTATGGATTCCAGTTACATTTGAATTTCAGATAAACAATGAATACATTTTAAGAAGAGCCAGTAGGATTTTGTGGCTGATTGGGTGTGAGATGTGAGAGAAAAGAAAAGCATTTGTGATTTGGGCCTGCGTAGTTAGATGGAGGGAGTTGCAATCACAGGTATTACAGAAGACTCTGTACAAGCCATGGTTCTGGCTGCAGACAGGGCCAAGATCATGAGTTCCATTTCGGACCTGCTAAGCTTCAGAGGTTGTTTGGATATCTGAGTGGAGAGGTCAAGTAGGCATTTGAGTATAGAGTTCAGGAGAGTGTTCTGGGCTGTAGCTATATGGGAGCATATAGACGGTAATTAAAGCCTTGGGACTGGAGGAACTTGCAAGAAAGTGAAGCCTGGTGCTCTCCAAGATGGAGAGGTCAGGGGAAGGAGGAGGAGCCTGGAAAGCAGAAGCCAAGCATCGACCAACAAGTAGGAGGGAACCCCAGAGAAGGTGAGTCCTGGAAAGAGAGAAGGGGTATCAAATGCTACTGATGGGTCAGGCAAAATGAGCACTGAGAACTGACTCTGAGATTTAGCAACATGGAGGTCACAGGAGATCTTAACAGGAGCACTTTTGATAGAATGGTTTGGGTGGAATTGGAGTGAGTTTGGGAGAGAACAGGAGAGACATGATGGGAGACAATGTAGACAACTCTTTGGGGGAGTTAGATATTTAGTTCCTGCCTCATATGAGATGTGACTTTGGATAAATTAATTTTCTGAGCTTCAAGCTTCTCCTCTTGTAAAACAGGAATAGTAATATGGATGCTGTGAAAATCAAATACGTATGTACACGCGTGCTCAGTTGCGTTTGACTCTTTCTGATCCCATGGACTGGAGCCTGCTAGGCTCCTCTGTTCATGGAATTTTCCAGGCAACCATACTGGAGTAGGTTGCTATTTCTTACTCCAGGGGATCTTCCCGACCCAGGGATCAAACCCGCATCTCTTGCGTCTCCTATATTGGCAGGTGGATTCTTTACCATGGAACTACCTGGGAAACTCCAAAGTATGTACTGGGTGTAGATATAATAAGTACTTAGTAAATTAATATCAACATTATTATGACACAATTTCTATGTGGGAAAGATACTTAACCTTTTCATGCCTCAGTTTTCTTATTTGTAAAATGGGAGTAGAAATAGTACCTACTCCACAGTGTTACTGAAAGGATTGAATGAGATAATCTGTATAAAGCAGATAATCTGTAACAAATGGCTTGTGGCACATTACATAAATTCAATAAAGCTCTTATTATTTATGCAATTCTTTTGTGAATGCTGGCCTACCTCTTTTATAAATACAGTGCTGCCCAGAAGGGACAGGGTACTGAACTTATTTGCTATCCTTGTGTTAATGTGATCCAAACTTGTTAACTTTTGATGGCAGCTGTCTCTGTGGCCTGGTGATGTGTAAAGCCCGATGAAGTGATGGTTATTATAACTGACTCAAGATCTTGTTGTGAGCCAAACCCATTCTCCACACAGAGAAGTCGCTTGCCTTCACCTGAGAGTGAAGTCACAAGGGTTAACAGTTGCTTTCCATCTCCTCTATAGTCTTCTAGCACAAGCGGCAGAATTCCTGCAGGTATTCTTAATCTTATTCTTGAGGATCTGAAGAATCCGGGGAACTTTCTCCAAGAAAATCTGCACATACACAACATTTAAAGCCTTGGGATAAGAAAACCCTTTTAAAGACTCAGAATGTGCTTCAATTGTAAAAGTTTTGCATTTTTTTTAACAACATAAATTTATAAAAGAGATAAAAGTATATCTGCTTGGAAAGTCCAAAATAAAGATGGAAAGGTGACTTTTTTTCCTTAGAATTTTTTCAGTGGAGCAAGGTAGCATCAGTAGTTGTAGCTTCCGAATGTGATTATGTTGGAGCTTCCCCTATACCTTCATGTGATAAAGATGTACATACAGGGTTAAAGTCCAAGTTCTGTAAAGAGAGCTCTGTGGTAGCTTCTTATGGGGTCAAATTAAAAGAAAGTTTAAACTGTGGTAAGGCCACCTTATGAGAATTACTCTAAGACCCTTACTTCCCAAAGAAGTCACTTATGTCACTTTGTTTTTTTCAAGAAAAAAAAGAGAGGGTAGCTGAAAGTGAGCTCCAAGGTCTATCCATTTCCAACACTGAAACTACAGTGCTACCAACAGAATGTCAAGGAAAGGATTTTCAGCATCAGGATTGGCAACAGAACTCCTGTCCCAGAGCGCCACCTAGCAGTGAGGAGACAGCAAAACCTGATTTCAGAAGAACTATGAACTTCAATGGGAGAAGGCAATGGCACCCCACTCCAGTACTCTTGCCTGGGAAACCCCATGGACGGAGGAGCCTGGTAGGCTGTAGCCCATGGGGTCGCGAAGAGTCGGACACGACTGAGCGACTTCACTTTCACTTTTCACTTTCATGCACTGGAGAAGGAAATGGCAACCCACTCCAGTATTCTTGCCTGGAGAATCCCAGGGACGGAGGAGCCTGGTGGGCTGCCGTCTATGGGGTCGCACAGAATCGGACACGACTGACGCGACTTAGCAGCATGAACTTCAATTAATTTAGAACAGGGCAGATTTTTTTGTTAATCCAGCTTTGAAAAAAAATCCAGCTTTGGTGAAATATTCCCATCACCAGATCTACTCGGAGAGGTAATTCAGGTAGAGAAATCCTGGGTTTATAATCCTCAAGTTAAAACTCCCACAAGGTTTTTGCACACTTTCACTCTTGCTGTCTGTCCCATTTTACTGCTCAGTCGCTTCAGTCGTGTCCGACTCGGTGCGACCCCATAGTCGGCAGCCCACCAGGCTCCGGGGTCCCTGGGATTCTCCAGGCAAGAATACTGGAGTGGGTTGCCATTTCCTTCTCCAGTGAATGAAAGGGAAGTGAAAGTGAAGTCGCTCAGTCGTGTCCGACTCTTAGCGACCCCATGGACTGCAGCCTACCAGGCTCCTCCGTCCATGGGATTTTCCAGGCAAGAGTACTGGAGTGGGGTGCCATTGCCTTCTCCGCTTTAAACCTACACATTGGATTAAACGATTCCTCACTGTCATCCAATCAAAAGCAAATAATAATGGTGCCATTGCTTCTGGGAGGATGAGTTCCTGCTGAGGCAAAACAATGAGATGAACTGTCACAGGGGTTGGAGGAGTGTTGGGGAGGAGGACAATCACCCTCAGAGGTGAGAGTTAACAAGTCTGAGCATTTGGCCATCGATGGCAAATAGATGGGGAAACAATGGAAACAGTGACAGACATTATTTTCTTGGGCTCCAAAATCACTGCAGACGGTGACTGCAGCCATGAAATTAAAAGACACTTACTCCTTGGAAGAAAAGCTATAACCAACCTAGGCAGCATATTAAAAAGCAGAGACATTACTTTGCCAACAAAGGTCCGTCTAGTCAAAGCTATGGTTTTTCCAGTAGTCATGTATGGATGTGAGAGTTGGACTATAAAGAAAGCTGAGCGCCAAAGAATTGATGCTTTTGAACTGTGGTGTTGGGGAAGACTCTTGAGAGTCCCTTGGACTGCAAGGAGATCCAACCAGTCGATCCTAAAAGGACTGATGCTGAAGCTGAAACTCCAATACTCTGGCCACCTGAGCGAAAAACTGACTCATTGGAAAAGACCCTGATGCTGGGAAAGACTGAAGGTGGGAGGAGAAGGGGACGTCAGAGGATGAGATGGTTGGATGGCATCACGGACTCGATGGACATGAGTTTGAGTAAGCTCTGGGAGTTGGTGATGGACAGGAAAGCCTGGCGTGCTGGAGTGTATGGGGTCGCAAAGAGTCGGACACGTCAATAACTGTGAATGACGAAAGACAGAACTGAACTCAAGTGAGTAGTGAATGAACCTACTGACCTGGCTTTTTAACTCCTACCTGACCATACGGGCAGTTATTCTTGCTGACCTACTCATTAAAGATCCACACTCTTCAGCTACCGCACATAAACGTATCTCCTTTGCTCCCTGTATACTTTCTCCTAACCGGCCTCCTGACGCCTTCTAGTCAAACAGCGTGCACCCACATCTCACCTAAAACCTTCGTCTCTCAGTCACCTTCCGGTTTTAGGAAGTGCCTCGTACTCCAGACCCACGTGTCCCAAGCCTGTCCTCCCTTCACTCCCAGCTGATTTCCCCCCAGTCTCTGTCAATGCCGACTTCCGAGAGGCCAAACATGCGCCCTGGCTCCGCACCTTCTCCAAGGACACCCTTTTCTGAGCATCACCCTATTCCCATGACTTTCTTCGTCCCCAGATCCAGAATCCTTCCATCACAGGCCTCCTTGCACTGCCACCCTCAAGCGCACAAACCTGCTCCTCCGTTAACTATCCCGCCCCACCTTCGCCACCTCTACGCTGCTTCCGCGCCCCAGGCGGCGTCCCCAGGCTCCGCATCTGCAAACCAGGCCCCTCCCTACGGCTCCGCTCTGGGTCCTGGCCCTCCAGAGGGCGGTGGCCCCGCCAAGCCGCGCGGAGACCATCCGGCAGAAGCTTGCACCCCCAGCGCAGGGCAGTCGAGGGTGGGGGTCGGGGTTGGGGCGGGGGCGGGGCGGCGGGTACTGCCTCCGCCTCAACCGGGCCTGTCTCCACAGCTCCCCAGAGCCGCGGCCCGGGGCAGACGAGGAGGGGCCCGCAGCCCGCCTCTCCCTCCCGGGGTTCCCGCCTCTCACCTAGTCGCAGAGGCTCTGGCCTCGCTTTCCTCTCGACCGTCCAGCGACGGCTCCGCCGCCGTCGCCGTAGCGCTCTCCTCACTCGCTCTGTCCCATTTTAGCAGCTGCTGTTCTAAACTCAGCTATGTCTGGTCTTGAAGGAAAGCCTGGGAGGTTTTAGCAACATAGCCGGCAGCTAATGCCCTCTGTGACACCAGACCACCCCAACACTGCTATAGATTCCTTCCAAAGACAGCAGGAAACTGAATTTTGTTAAGGTTTCCTATCAAGTTTCCAATTGTATCAGTTTCTCTTGTCCAATCAAGATAAAATGAGAACTGGTTAACAAAGAGTAAAACAGTTACTACTGACTCCATCTGTTGGGCTTGCCCTTCCCACACTTGTCATGGGGCCGTGACACTTGGTCCTTTTTGAGAGGGGAAAAGAGCCACCATAACTGAAGCGTATCACACCACCCACGTTAAGTCTTTACGATACTGAGTGGGAAAGTGCCACAAAGGGAGATCAAAGAACCTGGATTTAGATATCAGATAACTAACTTAAAATCATTTTAGGGCACATGGGGAGTTGCCAGTCAATGGGGTTAAAACCTCAGAAATTCAGATGAGTAAGTTCTAGGGATCCGCTGTACAACATCTTGGCTGTAGTGAATGATGTTGTATTGTGCACCCCCAAATCTGTTGAGGGTAGATCTCCTGTCCAATGTTTTCAGTTAATATTAAAAATTTGGTTGCAGAAGTCAATCACCACCCCATTTTTCAAATAATAATGATTTTCTAACACAATAGTTCTCAAGTTTTTATTCCCACAGCAGTGTTTCTGAGGGATAACCCCCCAGTCTGTCACAGCAGCTCACGTCTTTGCACTTGGGAGGGAAAGTGAGGGGCGGTGGGGGGCTGGAGGACACTGGACCCTGACAGATGAGGCAAAGGACGAGGAATTGGGCAGGCTGAAGGGGCCAGCAGGAATAGTCTGAAAAAGTTGAACAGCAGCCTCGTCTAAGCCCTCCCCAAGAACCATCATGGTTGAGGGGGCCTCCCTCATCGTCCAGTGGTTAAGACTCTGAGCTTCCAACGCAGGGGATGTGGGTTCCAATCCCTGGTCAGGGAACCAAGATCCCACATGCCGTGTGGCTAAAAGATAAAAAATAAATAAAGCTCTTGGTGAGAAAGGTCAGGACACAGTGTGTAGTTTTTCCTGTAGTTGGGATTATCTTCTTGCACAGTAGTTCTTGGCCCTTCAGCTTATCGAACACCTGGGACTAATAAAACCAAAACTTTTGGAGGATGCTGTGGTCCAAGCTTCAGACCTTTTTGAAAGTCCCCCAGGAGACTGAAACACAGGGCCAGGCTGGTAAACTTCTGCCCTTCCTGTGGGCTTGGAAATGCTCGTAATGGGCAGTCATGAGCATTTGATTTTTCAATGTGAATTTTCAATTTAACCTTTGCCATCTAGCAAGTTGAAAGCCAGTGGCAGTTTCCCCTGCTCATTTCTTTAGCTGCAAATCACTACACAGAATTCAAAACAGAAATCTCACAACATGAATCTTCCAAGTCATTAAAAGCATTAATGACATAAAAGTATTAACAGTACTTTTAAAAGTATTAATGACATAAAAGCCACCAAAAGCTAAAAAGGAGGTTCTTGGTAAGAAGAGCACATTCTTTGGTGTCTTTTGTTTTTGCCCCTGGAGGCCATTATTTGAAACTATAAGTAGCACTGTCACAATCCTGCCGCCCCCCCATTACACAACTCAATTTAGCCCCAACTGAGAAAGCCCACAAAAACATCTTATGTCCAAACTAGTATATTAACCCCAAAGAACAATTTTAATCCATTTCTTTTGTTTGATCACTTAACTGGGGTCTTGTGGTGCTGAAAGGAGTTTCTGGAAAATAAGATGGGACATCAAAGGTGTGCCTCCAAGAATGAAGAGCCATAAACTACAAGGAGCCAATCTGGTAAATCAAACTTCTCTGAGAGAAAGCTAAGAAGCTGGTTGCCGAGAAGCTGCAAATGTAAAAGTTTAATTTTATTTATTTTGGCACTTTCTTTCATAAGCCAAACCAGGAAAATAATGAAATATGGTTTGTGCAGAAGAATAACCTAGACACAACATCTCCAGTCCTTCTACTCAGTTTTCTCCTGGGAGATGTGCTCCTTATTCAACTCGAAATTCAAAGTTTAAATGGGCTATTTGCTCATATTTGATCAGACTCTTCCCACTAAAGCCTTCTGTTTAACAGATATTCAGAATATAGCCTAGCAGAAAGAGATCAAGATTTCAATTGACCTGAATTATACCCTATTCTCTGTCCTGTTTACTCATTCATTCACTCAAAATGTACTGAACACCTACCAACCTACCAGAAAGGAGGTGATTCTAAGGTGGTGGCAGTAGCTCCACAGAGAAACAGAAGGGCTGGTGAGCTATTTAGGAGGTAGCATTTGACAGGCTTTTATGATGGGTTGGATGTGAGATGAAGGGCAGAGAGCAGTCAAGAATGATCCCACACTGAGATTTATATCTCAGGCAACTAGTGCATGGTGGCAGGGACACCAGGGATGGAGGTAGGGCCTGGGTGGGGAAGGGTGATTTTCTTGACCTTTTTCTGTTCAAGAATGTGTAACGTGGGTTTCAGGAGTCATGGACTCCTAGAAAATAGGGAACAATTTTGTACGAATGTGCACTTTCTGGGGGGCTTCCTTGGTGGCTCAGATGGTAACAAATCCGCCTGCAATTGGAAGACATGGGTTCGATCCCTGGGTCATAAAGATCCCCTGGAGAAGGGAATGGCTACCCACTCCAGTATCCTCACCTGGAGAATTCTATGGGGTCACAGAGTCAGACACGACTGACACTGGAGAGTTCTCAGTATTTGACAAACATGACTGAGCGACTGAACTGAACTGAACTGAATAACCTCATAAAAGGTTAGGAATCAGTGATACATAGCATATAGAACTTGGAAATTCTTAAACATTACATTCACATCAAACATGATTTTGCCAAGTTGTTCAAACTAATAGTCTTTAATAAAACTATGTCTCAAGAGTATTCCATACTTACGATATGGTATAAGAACAAAGTAGCATCAATGAGCATTAATTTTGTTCAACTTAGAAGACTTGATAAAAATTCCACAGAACTCTAGAACTGATACCAAAAACTGAATGTTGAATAACTTTGTAAATCTGAAGTGGTTCTAAGCAAAGCCAGTACAGAATGCAGGTTTATTGATAATTCCATGAAGTTTGCTAGAACTGATTTTGGCCTTTACTGTAAAACTCACAATTTTTCTCTTAATTCATGTTTTGAGGCAACTTTACCAAGCCTTATAAATCTGGATAAAGTCAACTGTTGCATCAATTCCATGCAGAAAGTAAATGAAGACCAAAAAGTTTTGGTGGAGTTATGTTTCTGAGTCCAAATAGTTTATCAAAGATAAATCTGCATCAACTGCAGAAAAGGTTGTTGATAAACATTCTACTTGATCATAAACAGATGTTCCACTGCCTACAATGTGAGACATAAGAAGGATGTTATCACTTAATTATAGTTAAAAGTTCCACCCCTCTTCTCTCAATTCAATAACTCTACAGAGAACCAGGAGGACTAATGAGACATTTAAGAGGTACAATTTGACAGGCCTCTGTCCCACTCCTGATCAGTACAAGAAAAGTTATTGCTTTTAAAATTCAGAAAAGAGAGGATAAACTTGTGGTATGTCTGCTCAAGTTTCACCCCCTAGGCAAAGACCTGCATCCATTAGGAGGAAGGTATCATGAGGAGGAAATAAGGAACAATCTGCGGGGATACATTTTGTCTAATAGTAGTTTAAATGTTACATATACAGTCATTTAATTGACAGGTATTGTCATATACATGGCCATGAGAAGATTTTTTTTATCAGACCATATGAGTAACAGTACTGTAGTAAGAGGATACCTTTGTCAAGAAGTCCTTTGCTGCAGTAAGAAATGAACTGAGCTCAGTCTTTGGTTTCTGCTATGGTCCTGTGGAATGACAGGTTAAGGAAGAGTTTGTACCAGACATCACCTAAAGGGAGTTGAGAAGTACCTGGAAATACTATGCTCTAGGCAGAAGAGCTACTGCAGGAAAGTTTCTGTATGTGGAATCAGGAAATGCAGGAAGTGACTGAAACAGCACTGAACTCCAGTCACAGCAAGATGGGATGAGGTTTGGTATTCAGTGTGTGGAATAGTCCCTAGAGAGCATTTAAGAAACTGGGAGACAACTTACAAAGAGTCGATAATGTTGCTGTGAACAAGAAAAAGAAAACAAGTCTTTGAGTAGCTGCCAAGTACTTAAAAGGCTCCAGTGTGAACGAATCTCCAATTTCATGGAATTAAGGTGTTTATCTACAGGATAGCAAAGGTTCACAAAGGTCAAAGTACGTGAAGAATAAAGAGGTTGTGCCCAAAATGAAGACAAATATTTTAGTCAAGAAGAATGTCAAATCTTTGCTTTTACTGTATAATGAAACTTTGTATTGTACTCAATTAAGTTCTTTAGGTCACATATTTAAGTGAAATTTTCATTCCTGCAGAATCATCACAACAAAAAGCACAAAAAACACCTTGACATTTTTGACAAAACAAATTCCAACTTCATAAATATTTAAATAAATCAAACAAAATGCTATTTCAAACTCCAAGAATTAGGCTGATCATAATTCCTTGAGCCCAATAACTTCCCATGAGTTCTGTTAAAAGAAGTTTAGAGGGCAGAGAGTCATATTTTGGTTTCCTCATCAAATTTTTATCTAAACTGCACCAGAAATAATAACTAAGTAAACACTGGTTCCTATATAACCATTTTCCATAAATTAAAAAATATTTTAAAAAATTTAACAGAAATATAAAACGAAGTTTATACCAAACAGAAAAATAAAAGCATTTCCTGAAAGCTATGCTTATAACCAAGAAAATTTACTTGTGAATAAGTTCTCTACTCAGTTTTGGGGTACATCAAGCACTTAATTTCATGTCAAAAGTGGTACACTATGATTCTAATATTAAAGAAGTCCTCGACTGAAAAGTTAAAACAATTTCTGTCTACCATGGTGTGAAGAACACAGAGATTAAGGTATTCTGGTTCCAAAAGGCTTATGACACCAAGAACTTACTCGGCTGACTGGTGACTGAGACAAATGACACCTAGCTGTTAGGAATAGGGCTGCGTTCAAAGCATGTGGACAAATTTAGTTAATAGGCGCCTTCACTGACATCTTGGAAGACGTCATAATCTGAATGGACTATAGGAAATGAAATCTTTTAAATGTCTTGGTGATGGCTCCTGCAAAATTATGAACAATGTAGCACTGTACATATAAATAAAACAAATTTAATTCTGAAAAGATACCAAAAGTTTGTTAGAAAGGCCTTGCTACCTAGTATAGATGCTAATAGGAAGCCTCAGAAGGACTGCTTTGTAAGATTTTAGTTTCTCATCCCTAAGGATGCCCCTGTCCAGATTCTTCAGCTGCAGAACTGGCCCACTGTTATTTAAGCTATACACAATGAAGAACATGGTATCTTTGTAGATCAACCTCTTTCTCCACCAACACCAGGGGATTACTCAGCTACCTATCAGAATTACCATTCTTTTGGACTTAAGTACCAAACTGTTTTCTGGCATCAAATCGTTGATATGACACAAGATGGTGTTGCACTATTTTCCTGGGGAAAGGTCCCTGAGCTAGGAGTCAGCAGACATGGGAATTTAAGCTGTGTGACCACAGGCAAGTCAGTCAGTCTAGGTTTCAAATCTCCTTATCTGACATCCTTTCTACATCCAAATCCTGCAATTCTAAGTCTTTAGGCTAGACATAGTCTGACTGCAGGCAGAAGTCTCTAGTCATCCCCATGCCTTGAAACGGACAATTGGCATCTCAAATGTGTGAGAGTGAGAAGGAAAAGGCATGGTTCGGTGTAGCTGGCATGGCCTTCTTTTGACTTCCCATGGTGTGTTTCTGGACAGGAGAGGGGTACTGACTACAAGCCACTGGAGTTAAAACCTGAGTGGCTAATAGTAAAGCCACTCTCTCTCTTCTAACCCTAAAGCGTTTATGACCAGGATTCTCCTGTGTGTTCTCAGCCTCTCATGCCCTCAATACATACCTCAGGCTCCCACTGCCCACTTAACATTCCTTGAGGACTGCCACTACTTCTAATAGATTAACCTTAACACCAAAAATATGGGGAGGGGATGGCGGTTTTTCTAAGTGTAGTAGATGTCAATCCATCTTTTGACAATAAAATACAATTAACCCTAAACCATGAGCATTTCCCTATCTTTTCAATATTTCTTACTACTACTCCTGCCCATATACATAAACCTATTTACTCATTTTCAAATGATCTATTAAATTTGTTTGATGCTTTGAGCTATTTCAGTTAACCACCAAACAAAGCCCACCTTACGGGAGAAGGTAGGGAAACATATTGGCAGATTGGCTGTCCTAGTCAAAGTCAAGTAGTCAAACTGTACAAGCCTCTCAAAGGTTCATTCCTTCACTCTTCTAATTTAAATAAGATCTTAACTATTCATTACTAAACAGGCCTCTGTCAAAGTGTGTCAACACTCATTAGTTTGAGATAGCTCTGTCTAAATGATCTGGTCATTTGCAAACAGAAAGGATTCTGAAAGAGCCTTAATAACACAGTGATTCCATAATCCCCATTTAACTGGCAAAGTGTAAAATTAGTCGCCATCAGGTTACCCAGTGTTGGCAGGGTTCTTGCTGGTAGTTTTGTGCTATTATAGAGAGAGTTACAACCTAATGTACTAAATATGTAAAGACCGCTTCTACCAGATTCACTCTGCCTGGAACCCAGTAACTGTCCATCTGGAGAAGCGAAGGGTAGAACTCAAACTTGCCTTTTTCTCTGAACAATCATTCAAAATGAGTTTTCTTCTTTAGAAAAAAATTGTGGATAATTACATAAACTTATATGAAAAACAGCTGTTCCAGTTCATATCACAGTTGAGTATCATATATGACATTTAATTATCAAAGTGATATTTAACTGTTCATTGACCCTGCATATAACTCTTTGACTACCTTCTCCAATAAAGGTGTCTGATACAAAACCCCAAAAACCCAAATGGGAAACCTGTTCTATCTGGGTCAACTATCAGTGATGTTTCCAGATTACATTCTTTTGGTTAATTAGCATACCATCATTGTTATAGATGTATTAGAATTAAAGGTGAATCTGGATTTGAAATTTTTACTGCATTAAAAATGCTCTAAGGTTTTTAAACCAAAACACTCAGTAGTTAAGAGACTTTGGGTTTGTTTCATGATCACCTCATCCTAAGAAAGACGTTTTAACCATTAATACTCTACATTTAAATGCACTCTGATATTTACTCTCATCTCACCCCCTTCCTCAGTAGACATTTTGCTAACTAACTGAGCAGAACAGAGGAGACAGTCCTTATTGTAGGAGGAAGGAAAGGAATTAGGAGCCAGCTCTGCCACTTAATGTCAAAGCAGGAGGCCTTAGAAGAGGAGCTAAGAGGGTGAGAATCTAGTCGTATGCAGCAGGCCAGTAATTCACACCTCCTTCTCTGATTTTACCACTAAGAAATGCTTCTGTATTGGATTTTTTTAAATTTGGGGGTAAGTCTTGTATTTTACCACAAAGAAGTTGGTATCATTCACATTCTTTAATTTCACCTTTCAGTCTTTTCTCCTGATGGTTTACACTATGAGCTAAACAGAATTTCCTATAATAAACTGGACTTCAGAGAACATCATGCTCTATAATGCAGGCTTCCCTGGTGGCTCAGATGGTAGAGAATCCGCCTGCAATGAGGGAGACCTGGGTTCGATCCCTGGGTTGGGATCCCCGGAAGAACGGCTATCCACTCCAGTATTCTTGCCTGGAGAATTCCATGGACAGAGCAGCCTGGCAGGCTATACAGTCCATGGGGTCACAAAGAGTTAGACACGACTGAGTGTTTCACAAGTGTGAGTGCATGCTCTATAAATGCTTAAACAATACCACTGTTTAGCCACTGTTACATTAAGGCTCCAGAGAACTATGATGACTGCAGAGATGGCTCAGCTCAGTTTCAACAACTGGTCTCTAATTTTCTTGTTAAGTCTTCAAGAAACTGCCTACACTGAAAGATAGCTTCATCTTTTTTTTTTTTTTTAATGTAAAAGAGTTTACATGACCAAAGATTCACAGTGTGGATTTTCTTAGTGATCCTAGTATTTCAAAGAATTAATGACAGTGAAGATTGGAGCTGTAGACTCTCTCTATGGTACAGAAGTTTTCAAATGAGGAAAAGCAGCCTTAAAAGTCAGACATCCTCTTTCTGGAGATAGGGCTGCGACAATTTTTTTCTAACTAAATATGGATCACAAAAGATTAGTTTTTCAACTTACATTTATCAGTCATGATATATACAAGAAAAACATTTATAGAAACACAGAAACTAAAAAGTCCTTTAAACTTCTACATTGAACAAAGGCGAACAAAACTCTAAGAAAAATAAAACATCATCAATGAAAATGATAATGAATGTTAGAAATCAATACTTATACAACAAAGGGGACTGTGAGCATAATAAAGCTAATAAAGGGTTGCACAGAAAGACAAAGGCATCAACTTTGTCAACAAAATACTGTTTTTGTCTCCATATCTCCTTTTGGGTTTGGCTTGGGAAGTCACCACGCCCTAAGCCTCTAAGCTGATTTTTTTTTTTTTTTTAACCTCAAAGCCATTTGTATTTGTTTATTTATATAGTGAATTATCAGTTTCATAGCTTGGCTCTTGAAAGTTAATCATCTAAGTTGATTTTTAACTCCCCACTGCTCTCATGTTTCCATCTTTTTCACACTGGGGTACCAGTGCAGGAGGCTCTTGGATGTGGCGAGCCTTGCGGCAGCTCCTAACGCAGCAGTGGCTGTGCTTCGAGGAATGTAGAGCTTCTGAGAAATCTGGTGCTCGGGAGACAAAATCAAAGAGAGCTGGTCCACGGCTCCCTGACTAGTATCTTTGAACACTGTAATAGCAGAGCTACTAGAAAAATCTTCATTCTCTAAGCTCTCTGGGGAGCCTTCCACTGAAAAAGAAAGAAAACAAAGGTCTGTTCAGGAGGTCCTCACACTCTCCCATTCTACATCTTTACTAACATCTGTTACAATGATCTTCTGATTTGTTGTTGTTGTCATTGCTGAATTGCTAAGTCATCTGACTCTTTTGCAATGCCATGGACTGTAACCCACCAGGCTCCTTTTGTCCAAGTGATTTTCCAGGAGAGGGTAGCCATTTCCTTCTCCAGGGGACCTTTCTGACCCAGGAATTGAACCCACGTCTCCTGCATTGGCAGGCAGACTCTTGACCACTGAGCCACCAAGGAAACCCCATCTTATGGTTAGGTGGTGAAATTACCAATGGCAAATCAAGAGTGAAGGAAGCCCAGAAACCAGGCAACAAACGGAAAGGAAATGAGGATGGGGGATCATGCATCGAGATAAATTCTTGTCAGAGTGAGGTCAAAGGAGGAGGAAGGTCAGAGTGAGGTCAAAGGAGGAGGAAGGTCAGAGTGAGGTCAAAGGAGGAGGAAGGTCAGAGTGAGGTCAAAGATGAGAGGAAAAACATGTCCTTGTGAACAAGGAAGGGGAGATCTCTTTCTAGGACATCATAAAAATAATCAATTCCAATTCCAGGAAAGAATCCTTAAGCTCTCCTATTTCCTTCCAGCAGTGAGCAAAACAGTGTCCCATAGGCCTTCTCTATTGCCAAAGTCATTCCAATTCCACATCTGCCAGTGTAAAAACAAAACTGAACAAGACTGTGTTTGCTAAGAAATTCCAAAAACCAGTTATCAGCCATAAAAAGAGTTCCTTGGGAATTAGTTTAAGAAGAAGGGTCTTTTCCATGAGATAAACTGCTGGGAACTCCAATGCCAAGTGTTCCTAAGAGCAAAGAAGAGGATATGAGGCACCTCACGTGTGTACTCTGGACCAGGGCTACTGAAGGAGCTGGTCTATAAATTGTTTCTTACTTGCCTACAGTGGGAGGAGCTGGTGCCAGCACCTAAGCCAACACACTGCTTCCTTCAAGAAAGTCCTGCTTTCGGAAAAAAAAATCTAGGTGAGCTAAGCGAAGGGCTACTGTGTTGTCCATCATCACAAATGCTTCACAGACAAGTACTGGTATGCTGACTACATCCTGAAAAGCACTGCTCTAGAGCCTAAAATCACAGACTTCAAAAAAAACTCAGAAAAAGCAGGCACAATCCAATATCCTATCCATTTTTCTATCTTTAGCATCTAGTGCACTAGGCGTGTGATATATGTGCCATACATTTGTGATAAATTAAGGAGAATTTGACAGGGTATTCTAAAAAGGAAAACTCTGAACACAAGACTATCATTAATGCCCACTGGAGTGAAAAAGAGATGGTGAGTCCTAGTGAAATACTGGGTTTTACATGAAGCCATTGATGAGTTCAGATTTTAAAGGTATAAAAATACGAAAGCAGGGACACATGAAAGAATTTAGGAGTGCAACAAAACTTCAGCTTCCAGACATGATGCTAATTAAACAGGGATTGAAAAACAATCTCTCTTGCTTTAAACAACTAGAAAACTGGGCAAAATAAATAAAACAACAGCTCTCAGACGTTGACCAACAAGCTTACATGACAGCAATCCCTAAGAAATGGGAAACAAATGGAGTAAGCTTTACGAGTGCCTGAGTTCACTGTCAAGATCAAGTCCAGGCTGAAGTACAGGGAGGGAGAGCCCACACTGAGCCTGGAGGTCTCACCGCACTGAGAAGACAGAGTCTGGAGTTCAAGAAGGCCAAGGACAGAGGAGCCTGGAGGACTACAGTCCGTGGGGTTGCAAAGACACAACTTAGTGACTAAACAACAGCAAAGGTGTCTGGAATTAGTGGGGGAAAGCACAAGTGGAAAGGCAGCTAGCTATAGGGAGAGAAGCAGCTGGAGAGCTGCAGAGAGGTCCCTTTGAGTCTTAGGCTGGGGAGTGATCTGGCTCATGCCTGTGAGAAAACCAAGGCCAGGGAGAAAATCTATCTGAAAGGAGTAGGCAGAACAATCACTGCAGTTTATGTTGGGGCAAAACAGTTTGTGTTCCCACCAGCTACAGTGTAAAGACACCTGTAAGACATCAAGTCTCATCAATACCCTCAGAAAGGTACTGCCTAGCAGGGCTGACAGACTAAAGGCTTTTCTAATCAGCCTAATGAAATCTAAAATAAATGCAGAAATAATCAAATCAATTTCAGATAATTTAATTACCCCAAAACAATTGATAGACAGATACTATATAGACAGCAGGGAGGGAGGGAAGAAAGGAAGGACAGAGAGAAGAAAAAGAGATTCAGTCATTCAGTCAACAATGTGTAATTTGGTACCTGTCATCCAATAAAAAACTAACAGATGTGCAAAATAGCAGAAAAATATGACTTATAATCAAGAGAAAAAGCATTCAGTAGAAGCCAGTTCAGAAATGACAGATGACAGAATGCAGAAATGGTACATATGCTTGAATCACAAGATAAGGGTATTAAAACAGCTGTCACAAGAACACTCAAAGTATTCAAGAAGTGAATGATGAGTATACCGAGGAGAAAGAGGGGAGATACAAAAAACCCCTGGAGATTATAAATTGAACTTCTGAGATGAAAAACACACTGGAAAGGAAAAGAACATATTAAGCACAGAACAAGAAAAGGTTATATTACTAGATAAGAAAACTCAATATTGTTAACATGTCACTTCTCCCTAAATTAATCTAGAGATTTTTTTAAAAACTCCCAATAAAGATTTTAGCAGGCTTTCTGTAGAAATTAAGTTAATCCTAAAATTCATATGGAAAATGGTCTGGAATAGCCAAAACAATTTAAAAAAAATGAACAAACCTGTATGATTTCAAGAATTATTATAAAGCCACAGAAATCAAGACAGGGGTATAAAGGAAGACATAATCGCAGGAGATCATAATCTAAGTCAGGAAATAGACCCTCACATACACAACTTAATGGCTTTTGACAAAGGTATCAGGCAGTTAAATGGAGCAAGAACTGCCTTTTCAATAAATCATACTGGAACAATTGAATATTTATGTGTAATCAAAATAAACATTGATCCTTACACCACACCACATACAAAAATTAACAACTGGATCACAAACCTAATCTAAGACCTAAAACTATAGAACTTTCATAAGAAAATGTAAGAGAAAGTCTTAATTATTTGAGTTAGGAAAGATTTCTAAATAGGACACAAAAAGTGCAAACCATAAAGAAAAAAATAATTAACAAATCTGATTTTATCAAAAGGAAAACTTGCTCTTTCAGGAACACTGTTAAGGAAATGAAAACACAGGCCATATACCTGGAAATATTTGCAATATAAGCATCTGACAAAGGTTTTGTGTCCAGAATAAAGAATTTTTACAAGTCAATAAAAACATAATCTATTAGAAATGCACAAATACTTGAACAGGTAATTCAAATGGCACATAAACACAGGAAAACACAGTCAATGTCACTGGTAAATAGGGCAGTGTAAATTAAAACCACAATAAGATACCACTACACATCCACTAAAATGGGAAAATTTAAAAGATTGGAGATATAGTATGTTGGCATGAATACAAAGCAATCAACAATCAAGTACATTGCTTATGTGAATTACCAAATGGCACAGTCACTTTGGAAAACATTTTGACAGTTCTTAAAAAGCTAAACATGCAGTCAGCATATGACCCCGCAATTCCACTCCTAGGTACTTTATGAACAGAAATAAAAAATACATGTCTACACAAAGAGCTGAACATTCACAGCAGTTTTACTCATGACCCAAATCTGGAAATAATCCATCATCTGGTGAACAGATAAACAAACTGTCCTATGTCCATACTACTGTGTACTACTCAGCAATAAATAAGAAAAAACATTAGACATTGGCAACAACATAGATGAATCTCTAAAACACTGTGCTAAATGAAAGAAGTCAGCCATAAAAACTACATACTATGATTTCCTTTATGTGAAATTCTAGAAAAGAGAAAGTAACATGCCAGAAGCCAATGAGGGGTAAGAGGGAATGACTGCAAAGACACATGAAGCTTTTCAGACTGACAAAAATGTTCTATTATCATAATTGTAGTGCTGCCTACAGGACTGTACACATCTGTCAGAAATCACTGAATTTCATACTTAAAAACTGGCAAACTTTGAGGTGCATAAACCTGACCATCTCCCCAAACTTCAGAAAAAAAGAAGAGTGACAAAGTGAAAAGAAGAACTAAGTCCAAAAATAACATGAGGATTTGAGACAAATGCTAACGTTTGTAATTTTCCAAGTCATGTTCTGAAAAAGATAAATTAAGGTTTTCAGCAACACGGCAAACCACTGCATCTGTCAACTGTCTGTCAACCTACCTGACCCAGAATTGACCAATGCGGGAGTTGAGGACAGCTGAATTTGCTTTGGCGGAGTCTGAATGTTGCTAGGCTCAAACTGGCCGCCTTCTGCTGACTGCTGTGACTGGATAAGAGAGATGTAGAACTCCTCCAGTTTGGGCAACGTGGGAGAATCTGAGGCACTCTTTACATTTGGTTGCTACAGAATGGGGGAAATGGGGCAAACACATGAAAAGTCACTGTTAATTTAACAGTAAGAACTGTCTATTTTGTTTCCTCACTTATATACCAAAGAATATTTTCGTATCATAAATAAAACTTCCTACTTTTAAGAATCTAGATACTCTCTGGAAAACAAGTCCTTCTCTAACTGAGGGACCATTAATTTAAGAAGTGTTTACTGAACATGAATTATGAGCAAACATGGTACTGAGGACTGCTATGCAAGCCAGGGAAAAAGGGCAGAGGAAGGAGAGAAATAACAGTCGCTGAGCACTCACTGTCAGGCACCATGCCTGACAGGTTGTTGGCACATGTTTCTTCACCGAAACATCAAAACGTTGTTCTAGGTTAGGTGTCATTGTGTCTTCTGTATTATGGCTTCTTTCACTTAGCAGAATGCTTTTTACAAGAGGCGGAGCAAGTTATCCAGTGTCAACTAGTAAGGGACGAGGCAGAGATCCAAACTCAGGCTTGCCTATGCACTCTCTGCTCCATCACACCACCTCCCAGTAAATATGACCCCTGTCCCTGAAGAGCTCATGATTCTCAGCTAGGGAAACTGAACCTGGCCCGTAGGTGCCTGTGAAGGAGGCGTTAACTGCATCTGCAGCATCAACAACATGCTAGGAGAACACAATGGCTTTAAAGGAAGGCTCCTCAGGAGAAGTGACAAAATGGAGTACTAAGAATCAAGGTTTGAGAGGAAAAGATGGAATTCCCAAACAAAGCCTCAATTTGGGCTAAAGTAAATTAAGTGCCAAGTTTTAATCAATAGATCCTGTTATCTTCCTACAGAGCACTGCTGAAATAGTTACAGTCCAGGGTGACTCAGAGCATTTATCTTCTAACTGGCATTAGAAGATTAAGTGATGGTAACTGGCATTAACACAACTAGGTGGGCCGCATCAGGAGCTGCCAAAATAAACCCACATAAGTGGCTTAGGGTCTGGGATCTGCCTAGAGTAAACTGAAACAAAAATTATACGAATAGAAAATGTAGCTTTGTGTGTTCTTTAGACTGATGTGTTAGACATTCAATATCAGTTGGCTTTCCTTTTCTCTTTCATGACAAAAACCCTTGTTCATTTTTAAACATGGCTGGCAACGATATGGCTTATGTAATTACATTATATACAAATGGCTGTGCTTCTTTTTTGGGCAGCAAAAATGAAATCTCTCAAAGCCCTCAAAGTTACCTTACCATATAATATGCTACCTCAGGAAAGCAAAGACCTGGATTCAAATTTTTGCTTAATTTATGCAACTTCATGTGTGTGCTTTAGTTACCCTTTAAGTTTATTCCCTCTTAAAATGAAGCTTCAATGATAATTAAGTAAGTAAACATTAATATGATAAGCTTTTATGGCTGGAAAGAGCATTAGTCCAAATCAGTTTTTGCAGATGGATACATTAAGGCCCCAAAAGGCAACTTGCTCAAACTTGTGGTAAAGATTAAGCTCCAAATTATAGAATTCCCAGGCAAGTGTTTTTTACACTAAGCTCTGCTGCCTATTTTTAGCCGTGTGTGAAAGTACGTTAGTTGCTCAGTCGTGTCCAACTTTTCGCAACCCCATGGACTGTAGCCCACCAGGCTCCTCTATCCATGGAATTCTCCAGGCAAGAATACTGGAGTGGGTTACCATTCCCTTCAGTCAAAATCAGAAATAGTTTTCTAAAAGCTGTATCTTTTTCCTTTTCTGATAAATATGATTTTGAAGAAAGACAAACTGCTAAAACACATTTAAGATGCATTCTGACAGTGTTTCACTCTGAAAAAAAGAACATAGGTGAATGCCTACTAAATTTGTATGCCACTATGAAAGCAAGTACCTGTGGTCAGTTTAAGCACGTAAGTGAAAAGTTAAGAGTCTCTTCTTCCAAAGAGCAGTTTAGAGCACTGCTGTTCAAACTGTGATTCACCATCAAGCAGTGTCAGCATCACCTGGAAGCTTGTAAGACATGGAGCACTTTAGTCCCCAGCCCAGATCTGCTCAATCAGAATCTGCAGTCTCACAAGATTCTCAGGTGATTGCTATGAACACTGTAGTTCAAGAAGCATTGCTCTGCCCGATTCTCGCTCTGTACTTATCAATGGAAGACTCCTCCACAGTTGTCTGAAGATATACCCTTATGGAACCAGAGGTTAGTGGCAACTTTCAAGAAATATGTTCATGATTTATAAAACATTAACACATGTAATCAAAAGCACAGCCCCAAACCACAATAACATAAAACTTCATGGCCACTAGGATGGCTATAATTTTAAAAATTAGATAATAACAAGTGTTGGCAAAGATGTGGCCCAAATTGGAACACTCTTAGATTGCTGGTGGGAATATAAAATGGTGCAACTGCTTGCAACAGTCTGGCAGTTCCTCAAAATACTAAACATAGAGTTACCATGTGTGTGTATGCGTGGTTAGTCGCTTTAGTCACGTCCTACTCTTCATGACCCTATGGACTGTAGCCCACCAGGCTCCTCTGTCCACGGGATTTCCCAGGCAAGAATACTGGAGGGGGTAGCCATTCCTCTCTCCAGGGGATCTTCCCAACCCAGGGATCAAACCCACATCTTCTGTGTCTCCTACATTGCAGGTGTATTCTTTACTGCTGAGCCACTGGGGTTGGGGGGAGCCCCTAGATTTATTACCACAGGACCCAGTAATTCAACTCCCAGGTATATACCTAAGAAAACTGAAAACATACGTCTACGTAGAAACACATCCACACATGTCACAGCAGCATTATTCATAACAGCAGAAAAGCAGAAATAACTCAAATGTCCATCAGCTGATGCATGGATAAACAAAACAAAAAACTTTTATCTTAAAACTAAATCTGTGCTTTAAGAAACCTACATTTATGGAACAGACTGTTTTATGTAATACAGCATACTTTATCAATAATCTCATGCAAAGTAATCACATTCTGCAGAAAATATATCACTCAGAAGGTTCATCTTCCACAACTCTGCTCTTTTAACAAGTCTAGACATGAAGTCCTTCATTTTCAGTGTACTGCACAAAAGTACAGAGACCATTAGCCAAAGTTCATGATGCACACAAACTGTCCTTCTATTTTCAGGATGCTCATAATATATTTGAGAAACACAAAACAAATGGATTTTATTCCAGGGTTAGTGCTTTCTACTAAAGCAACAAAAGAGAAAAAAACTAGCCTAGATGATTGGGCAGATACAGAACTTAAACTGTACGGCTAAGTATTTCTCTATCCCTAATGCTTAATCAATCTTCTAATTCTAGGCTCAGAATTTTCTTCTGGAGAGATGAATAACTATAGTAAGATAACTGAAATTAATTTTTAAATAAACATACATTTTTACATATATGTATTCTACCAAATGCTAAGAGAGGGATTGATCATTCACCAGAATCTCACTTTCTAAAACTGAAAGCACTTCCTCATAAAAAACTTGTCACAGTAACACTCATTAGACACTTACCTTTTGGATCTTGGTTGTGTCAATATGTTTTTCTTGAGCATCCAGTCCTTCTGGTGTTTGAACTTCTACTCTCATTCCATTCACAAGGCCTGAAGGCTGCCATGAATCATCCCATATATCTTTGGGTGTAGAAAAACACCAATCCTACAGAGAAAAAAAATGCTGCAACACTAAACGACGATATAGTGCCATGAGACTCATATGGAGGATAACTTGGGCAAGGTAAAGGCAAGGAGGTAGTGTATACTAACTAAACAAGAAAAGATATTTATTAATTTTCTATATCAATGTGAGTCTTTCCTCTTGCTTTACTGGTCCACACACAACACACTGAATTCCTCTGAATACACAGATCTCATAAAAATAAGTATGATTCTGTTTGTAGTATCATCTTCAATACATTTTTCATGGCTAGATGATTTTTCTAATCATTCAGTATTAAAATAGCACAAATAACAAGCAGAAACTTAAGTGTTAATGTATCTTCTTTCTGGCAGCCAGTGGGAAATAAATTAAAATTTAAATATATAGGGTCCAATATTAGTAAATATACTCAGATCCAGACATTATAAGGTTAACGCAACAAAAATTAAATTAGGGAAAACAGTTTATTTCTAGCTTCTAAGACCTTGATTAGGTGCCAATGATAAAACAAAAATCATAATGACTGATAGGGTAGATAGACAAAATATGTCCATGGTTTATTCTCTCCTGTTTCATCCTGTCTCCATCCCTAACACTGTCTTCTTTGCAGGGAGAGAAGGGCCAGGAAATGCATTCTTCTGAATTACTGTCTGAGAAATCCGTATGAAATGCAGAATGTACAGCTTTTTTGAGACTTGGACAATTACATTAACAGTTCCTTTTTCAGTAATGATTTTCTTTATGTTTTCCCAAGGATCTAACCTTCTGTGGCATTTCTTTACATGATGAATATGGTTTCTTTTCACCAAGGCTTGAGGTAAATAAGTGGGAGGCAGCATCACTTTCTTTTCCCATTTTAGCCTGCAAAGGTAACCAGTTCTCATCCCAAATATCATCACCTATGGTTACTGACTCCAGGCATGGCATTCCAGTGGGGATCTCATCCTAGAATGTATCAGGCAACAAAGAAAAACTTTAATTTATTGTTCCTATATGAATACATTTTGAAATTTAGGTTTACAATTTTTCTTGACTCCAAGTAAAGATGGCAGTTTGAATATACAATTCATTACATTCTCCCCTTCTGACATAGCACCAAAATAAAATAGATTCCAGGTATAAACTTACAGTCAAAGAGAAATAAGAGGGAAAAACATCACCTGTGTTCTGGATGCAGGCAATCAGACAAGGAACAACTTATTAAGTAGTCCTGAGAAAGTGGAATCCTGAGCTTTTAGGAGGAAAATCTGAGAGGCAACGCAAACTTATACCATAAATACTGTAAAAGTTCAGAAATTACTCCTATGAAGTTTTCTGGAATTGAGCATATAACGTGAGAATGAAAACAAGAGTCACTCATGTAATGTCAGCTCATGAGGCTCAATACCAGGAAAACAAACAATCCAATCAAAAAGTGGGCAGAAGACCTAAACAGACATTTCTCCAAAAAAGACAAGACATATGGCTAATAAACACATGAAAAGATGTTCAACATTGTTCATTATTAGAGAAACACAAATCAAAACTACAGTGAGGCATCACACTGGTCAGAAAGGCCATCATCAAAAAGTCTACATGGCATCAGTTTTACAAGAAATATTAAAGGGACTTCTTAAAGCAGAAAAGATCACAACTAGACATATAAAAATTATAAGAAAAATCTTAACGGTAAAAGCAGACATATGGTAAAGGTAACAGATCAACTGCTTATAAAGCTACTAGGAAAGTTAAAAGTAAAACTGTCTATGTCTACAATAAGTAGTTAAGAGACATAAAACAAAAAGATGTAAAATATGATGTCAAAAATTTTTTTTAATAGAGAAAGCATAGTCTTTCCAACAAATAGCACTAAAACCACTGAACATCCATAACCTTAACCTAAATCTCACCCCTTATACTAAAATTAAATCAAGATGTCTTGACACTGAAAACACAGTACATAAGAGGAAAAAAAAACAACTCATGTACTTTCTCAAAATTAAAAACCTTTCCTATATGAAAGACACCATTAAGAGAATGAAGCTACAAGTGGGAGAAAATATTTGAAAATCACAAATCTGACAAAGGGCTATCCAGAACATATAAAGAATACTCAAAACCCAATAGTAAGAGAACAAACAACTCATTCAAAAAATGGGCAAAAGACTTTAACAGGCATTTCACCAAGAAATACATGTGATTGGCAAATAAGCACATGATAAAATGGTCAATATTACAGTCATTAGGGAAATGCAGATTAAAACCACACTGTGATACTACTACTGCACACCTATGAAAATGGTTAAAAATAAAAATTCCTGACAATATCAAGTGATGATAAGATATGGAGCAACTGGACCTCATATACTGCTGGTAGGAATGCAAAATGGTACAGCCATTTTGCTGGAAAATTTTGGAAAAATTTGGCATACATTTACCACATGAGCCAGCAATCCAACTTTGATTATGTTTATTAAAAAGCCTATACATGAATATTTATAGAAGATCTATTCATACCAAAACCTTAAATAACCATAATGTCTTTCAATGGATGCATGGATATACAAACTGTGGTATATGCATACCATACTACTCATCATCAACAGAAATGAACTATTGATACATGCAACGATTTAAATGAAGGTACTGCTGCTGCTGCTGCTAAGTCACCTCAGTCGTATCCAACTCTGTGTGACCCCATAGATGGCAGCCCAGCAGGCTCCGCTGTCCCTGGGATTCTCCAGGCAAGAACACTGGAGTGGGTTGCCATTTCCTTCTCCAATGCATGAAAGTGAAAAGTGAAAGTGAAGTCGCTCAGTCACGTCCGACTCTCAGCGACCCCATGGACTGCAGCCTACCAGGCTCCTCCATCCATGGGATTTTCCAGGCAAGAGTACTGGAGTGGGGTGCCATTGCCTTCCCCGAATGAAGGTACTATGCTGAATCAAAGAAGCTTCTATTGGGAAGTTACATACCACATGATTCCACTTAACTGACAGTCCTGAAAAGGTAAAATTATGGTGACAGGAAACATGCTTGCTAGGGGATTAGGGATTTGGGGAGATGTGATTATAAAGGAGTAGCATCAGGAGTTTTTTCAGATGATGGAACCATTCTGCATCCTGATTATGGTGGTGGTTACATAAATCTATACATGTGTTAAAATTGACAGGAAAGTACTCTGAGTACAAAGTCAATTGTTTACTGTATGTTCACTTAGGAAGAAGTATTAACACCAGAGAAAATAAAAGCTATCCAGGAAAGGAAAACTTGCCATCACATATTACTTGACTGTATATAGCATTTACAGAGTCACAATAACAAAATATTGAATGAATGGTGATCTAATGGAAAGTTTGATATATTAGTAAGATGATGAGAGAACAGAAAGGATATTTTTGTCTGGGGTGCGGGACAAGAGATGAAAGAGAACTAAACCTTCATCTCTCATGCTGGGAAGGCCATACATACTTAAAACTGAAAAATAAGGAAATAACAATATAAGCATGCTATTTAATGAAAGAAATAAGAGACAAATTCCAAAAGAAGATGTTAAAAGAGATAAAAATGGTTGCTCTGTGAAATAGGAAATGAAGGGGAAGGGCTTATGGGGAACTCTAAGCTGTGTGTACATAAACATTTGGTTTGTTTTTTTAAAAAAGAAAAAAGCCATGAGTACATAGACATTTGATTAAAATATGTCCTCCAAGGAGAGTTGTCAAACATTTTTCTTGATGGGTCTTCCTAACACTATTTCTCAATACTGCCTTCCAATCACTGCATAATTCTTCAAAATTGCCCGGAAGTCAGATAATGGCTTTTCTTTTTTGTGATCCAGGCTACATTGCTGAAACTTTGGTCTTGGTGATCACTGAAGAATTTGTAATTCATCTGTGGGAGATGCTCTGATGGCACCACAATGAATAGGGCATAAAGAGCTATTTTACTTCAGTCTCCTTCACTTATGAATTTATTAATTACATTTTTAAAAAGCTATATCCCCTTCTCCTACCTCATTTTCTTCCTTCAGATCCTTTAGCTCTGGGATGGACCACTTTGGATCTTCTTCACAGCTCTTATGTTGTATTTTCAAAGAATTTAATTTAGAATCCTTTAATGGCTCCTCTGAGGTGACTGATCTAAGGTGACTGAAAGTCTTTTCATCATTAATATTTTGCTGTTAGATAAAAAAAAAAGAAGTTATTTTATTTTCGATAGTAATGCTGTTTCCCAAATTTACATGCCTACAAATTCTGGGGGCAATTTTTCGCTATGGTTCATGCATATGCAACATTATTTTCTAACGTTATGCACTGACCCTAGGTATTCCCATCCTGTTAAATTGGTTCAGGCCGAGGGCTTCCCGGGTGGTGCAGTGGTAAAGAATCTGCCTACCAATGCAGGAGATATAAGAGACAAGGGTTCAATCCAGGGTCAGGAAGATCCCCTGGAGGAGGAAATGGTAAACCACTACAGTATTTTTGCCTGGAGAATCCCACTGACAGAGGAGCCTGTGGCTACAGTTCATTGGGTCGCAAAGAGTTGGACATGACTGAGCACGCATGCACAGGTAACAATTATTTAGTACATATTATGTAATGTGTACAGAGTAACTCTGTGGGTATAAAGATGAATGCGACAGGGGCCCAGCTCTGAAAGAACTCAAATATAGCATGAAGATACACAGATAATCACAGCACAACCTTCAGTGTAGGGCCAACACAGAGATGTCAGATTAACCGAAATAATACTGGAGAAGGAAGATGTCTGAGAACATGTAATAAAGGAGATAAATCAAACTGTTAGGATGCCTAAAAGAAAAGCAGGGATTAGAGGGAATCAGGTGTATAGAGGGGCTTCCCTGGTGGCTCAGCGGTAAAGAATCCATCTGCCAATGCAGGAGACACGGGTTTGATCCCTGGGTTGGGAAGATCCCTTGGAGAAAGAAATGGCAACCCACTCCAATATTCTTGCCTGGAGAATCCCATGGACAGAGGAGCCTGGTGGGCTATAGTCCACAGGGTCACAGAAGAACTGGATACGACTTAGTGACTAAACAACAACAAGGTGTATAGAGGTAGGTTTATGTGTGTATGGGGCATGTGGGAGTCTTGATACGTTAAAATAAAGGCTGGGGTACAATAGAGAAGCTTTTGGCCTTATCGCTCTGCAGAAAAGATGGCCTTATTTCATTTTCAGGACTGAACCATGATTATTTAAAGACATCAACACAGTGGTGATAAGATATTCTAAAAACCCTTAAGGCTGAAAATTCATTTCACTATTTAAGAATCAGGAAACGTAACTGTTCTAATCAAGTAATAAGGACTAACAAAAATTCAGATTTCAGAAAGTTTTACAGGTTACACAAGTCCAATTAATTTTAACTAGCTTTAAGCTAAAATGAAATCTAAAATGTTGATATTGCTTTAAACATGCAGCAGTAAACATTCACACACATTTTTTCGGAGTAGGTTAATCTCCCAGTAGTCAAAAGGTCTTCTGAAAAAAAAATTTTACTGAAATATAATTGATTTACAATGTTGTGTTAGTTTCAGGGGTACAGCAAAATAGCCTTTCCTTTTTATCTAATAGTGCAAGTCCATTAACAAAATAAAATTATCCCTATAATTTAAAAAGTCAGAGGGAGGTGGGTGGGGGGTCCAGGAAGGGGAACACATGTAAACCCATGGCTGATTCATGTCAATGTATGGCAAAAACTATTACAGTATTGTAAAGTAATAGCCCCCAACTAAAATAAATAAATTTATTTAAAAAATAAAAATAAAAAATAAAAAGTCAGATATATAAAACATACTTATAAAACAATATTTTCATATTTTATTCAAAGAAAAAAGCTTTGTCATGCCCAGAAAAAATAAATTTGGGGACTCTCAAACTGAACCCAAGTTACATTTTTAGCTCAGTACTTATTGCCATGAGGAATATGAGAGACTTTGAAGACATGTCTATTTCTTTGCTCATCTATTGAAAGTCATTTAACTTATTACTTACTAATGTGCTTCATTTACATTTATCTAAAATGGAGATCTTAAAGAAACAACCTGGTGACACGGTTGTGAAGACTAAATTAACTAGTACATGCGAGTACTTAGAACAGCGCCTGCCACACAGTACAAGTACAGTAAGTGTCACTGCTATCTTTTAATCACGACGGTGTGATCACTCACCTAGAGTCAGACATCCTAGAGTCCGAAGTCAGGTGGGTCTTAGGAAGCATCACTACAAACAAAGCTAGTGAAGGTGATGGAATTCCAGCTGAGCTATTTCAAATCCTAAAAGATGATGCTGTGAAAGTGCTGCACTCAATATGCCAGCAAATTTGGAAAACTCAGCAGTGGCCACAGGACTGGAAAAGGTCAGTTTTCATTCCAATCCCAAAGAAAGGCAATGCAAAAGAATGCTCAAACTACCACACAATTGCACTCATCTCACACGCTAGCAAAGCAATGCTCAAAATTCTCCAAGCTAGGCTTCAACAATATGTGAACTGTGAACTTCCAGATGTTCAAGCTGGTTTTAGAAAAGTCAGAAGAACCAGAGATCAAATTGCCAACATCCGCTGGATCATTGAAAAAGAGAGTTCCAGAAAGACATCTACTTCTGCTTTATTGACTATGCCAAAGCCTTTGACTGTGTGGATCACAACAAACTGTGGAAAATTCTTAAAGAGATGGGAATACCAGACCACCTGACCTGCCTCCTGATGTATCTGTATGGACGTCAATAAGCAACAGCTAGAACTGGACGTGGAACAATAGACTGGTTCCAAATCAGGAAAGGAATACGTCAAGGTTGTATATTGTCACCCTGCTTATTAACTTATATGCAGAGTACGTCATGAGAGATGCTGGGCTGGATGAAGCACAAGCTGGAATCAAGATTGCCAGGAGAAATATCAATAACCTCAGATACGCAGATGACACCATACTTATGGCAGAAAGCAAAGAAGAAGAGCCTCTTGATGAAAGTGAAAGAGGAGAATGAAAAAGTTGGCTTAAAACTCAACACTGAGAAAACTAAGATCATGGCATCTGGTTCCATCACTTCACGGAAAATAGATGGGGAAACAGTGGAAACGGTGGCTGACTTTATTTTTTTGGGCTCCAAAATCACTGCAGATGGGGACTGTAGCCATGAAATTAAAAGATGCTTACTCCTTGGAAGAAAAGCTATGACCAACCTAGACAGCATATTAAAAAGCAGAGACATTACTTTGCCAACAAAGGTCCATCTAGTCAAAGCTATGGTTTTTCCAGTAGTCATGTATGACGTGAGAGTTGGACCCTAAAGGAAGCTGAGCACTGAGGAATTGATGCTTTTGGACTGTGGTGTTGGAGAAGACTCTTGAGAGTCCCTTGGACTGCAAGGAGATCCAACCAGTCCATCCTAAAGGAAATCAGTCCTGAATATTCAGTGAAAGGACTGATGCTGAAGCTGAAACTCTAATACTTTGGCCACCTGATGTGAAGAAGTGACTCCTCTGAAAAGACCCTGATGCTGGGAAAGATTGAAGGTGGGAGGAGAAGGGAGTGACAGAGGATGACATGGTTGGATGGCATCACTGACTCAACGGACATAAGTTTGAGCAAACTCTGGGAGTTGGTGATGGACAGGGAGGCCTGGCGTACTGCAGTCCATGGAGTCGTAGAGTCGGACATGACTGAGCAACTGAACTAAACTGTGGTACGGAATAATACATAATAATATTATTGTTATTACTGTGGGTAGGAGTTGACACGAAGTTTACAGAAAAAGTTAGAAATGAGAACACTTCAAGAAACATCTAAGGTGTGTAGAGGGAAGAAAAAAATAGCATTTGGATCCATGCAGGTAAAGTCACAACTGCATCCAGGTGGCAGCAGAATTCAGTATATGAGAGAAATTATACAGGAAAAAGCAAGGCTGAAATAAAAGTTTAAACCCGCAAATGATGAGAGAAAAGGTAACTGTTGAGATTACTGTGTAGTTTCCAAACTTCCCCAGGTTTGCAATGCCTCAGTTTCCTCATTGCTAAAATAAGGTTAATTATAGTCACTACAACTTCCCTGGTAGCTCAGCTGGTAAAGAATCCGCCTGCAATGCATGAGACCCTGGTTCAATTCCTGGGTCGGGTAGATCCTTTGGAGAAGAGATAGGCTACCCACTCTAGTATTCTTGGGCTTCCTTGGTGGCTCAGATGGTAAAGAATCCACCTGGAATGCGGGAGACTGGGTTTGATCCATGGGTTGGGAAGATCCCCTGGAGGAGGGCATGGCAACCCACTCCAGTATGCCTGGAGAATCCACATGGACAGAGGAGCCTAGTGGGATACAGTCCATGAGGTGGCAAAGAGTCGGACATGACCGAGCAACTAAGCACACATACTACATCACAAGCATTTTATGAGTATTAAATAATATATTTAAAGTGCCTTTTATAGTGTTTGGCATACAGTAAGTAGTCATTAAATATTAACAATAATAAAAAGAATATGACAGTATTTGCAAAAACCTCTTACCAGGGTATATAAGTCACTCTCTTTTGATTGTGGACTGATCTCTCGGTCTTCATTAAAATAGCGCTGCTGGGAAGGATAGCCCAGCTCTTTCAGGACAATGTCCTCAAGCCTCACACTGGATTTAGTGTATAAAGCTAAAGGGTTGAGGTCTCTGAAACCCTAGGATAAGAAAAAAGAGGAGGAAGAGTTTAGTTTCTCGGAAAAAAAAGTGAAAAAGTTAGCACTCCATAATCCTCAAATGTCGTGGAAATGTATTATCTTCTAAAATTTAATAGAATTTTTCCCATACTGATAGTGCTTGCTAGCCATAAAAATGATCAACACCAATATTAATGGTAATGTAGACACTGCTATCAATAATTAGAAAATAAAAGTGTTGCTCTTCTCTAAGAAAACTTCAGAGAATTAAATATTTGGGGGTAAGACAGAATCCTCCATTATTTAAAACAAAAAGCACTCACATTCTAAAGGACCATAAGCCAAATGTAGTTTTCTGTGGTCATGTGAAAATTAAGAAAGTGCTGTGCACTCAGTAAGCCAGGCATCTCACAGATATCTCTTAAGAATCAATCAAATAACCTTCTGTATTAAATTCTCTTATACCTTGAAGGGTTGAGATTAAACAAAATACATTACAAAATACATTCAGACTGCTCCACCTTAGAAGGGACATTTTCTCGGCATACAATAGCATGACCCTCTGTCCTCAAAACATGGTGGAAATAGACATCTTCATTTGAGGACGTATCACACAGGAAAATGTTCAGGATTCCATCTACATATTCATCCACTACCCCTACTAATGGCTTCAAACCACACAACTTCTGGAACTGCAAAATAGCTCTGGATGTCCAAAGTTCCTGAAATACAATCAAGATATGAGATTCAGATGACAGATTGAAACATCAATTATAAAAAGCAAACCACAAATACAAGGGAATCCCTAATGAACTAAAGATTTTAGTGGAAAAATCAAACCATGAAAATACCAGAATAACACATTTGAGAATGTTTATGATTTGGGGATGAGATGGCTGGATGGCATCACAGACTCAATGGACATGAGTTTGGGTAAACTCCGAGAGTTGGTGATGGACAGAGAGGCCTGGCGTGCTGCGATTCATGGGGTCGCAGGAGTCGGACACGACTGAATGACTGAACTGAACTGAACTGAAAAGGCAGAATAAAGGAAAAATGATGAAAATGGGATTATGAGAAAAACTTATTTTAATGTGATGAAAAACTTCCATGTTTGGAAATGTTGGAGTTAGATTATTGGACCAACCCTCCCACAGAAACTAAAAATTTTAGATAAAATATTTTTAAAACATGTCCAAAAAGCATCAGAGAACTAACAAAAGAGTAACAAATTACCAGGCCAAAATTAAAGGGAAAGTGAGAACTACTTTTGCCTTAAGGTTATCTGCTAATCCAGGCTAATTTGAACTTTGGTTTCAAGATCTTACAGGACAGAGGACAGAAATTCAAGCCAGTATCCGCCCATGATAGGGAGTGGAGAGGAGTTTATTGAGTCCCTAAGGGATACATGCTCAGAATAAGGGAAAAAAAGAAATAAATTAGCCTTCACATGGATTTGCAGCTCAATTTTCACATCAACTGGGTGGTACACAAATCTTCAGGTTGTTCATTTAAATTAACATGGTTCTAGACTGCTAGGTACCTGGCAGAAGAGCATGTAAATCTTTCTGGAGGCCAGCAAACTCAATCTATATTCCAACCAATTTTAAAAAATTTTTTAAAAGTCAATGAGCAGGACATAGGCAAAGATAAAAAGTATATAAAGAGACAACGAATCACAAATACAATATAACTAATACAAAACCTCAGAAACTTTAGATATCTGAATTTCCAGAAGAATTACAAAATAACTAAACTTACTACACATAAAAACAAACAAAAAATGAAATTAACTTGAAAGCTTCTGCAGGGCTCTGCAATCTATTAAAAATCGATTAAGCAGAATTAAAGAATCAAGAGAACTTTTAGAAAGTAAAAATATAATAATAATATAATAATATTAGAATTAGAAATTAGAAAGTAAAAATAGAGTAATAATAACTCTAATAGGTGTATTCAATAGCATATTATGTAGAAATAAAGAATAAACACCTATGGCTGATTCATTTTGATGTCTGACAGAAAACAAAATTCTGTAAAGCAGTTATCCTTCAATTAAAAAATAAATTTTTAAAAAATTAGTAAACTGGAAGATAATTTAGAAAAATTACCCAGAATGCAACACAGAAAACAGAAATGTATATAGACTGCAGAAGAGAGGTTAAAAGATATGGAAGGTAAATTGAGAAGGTTTAACATATTTTTAATTCTGGTTCTACAAAAAGAGAGAAACAGAGGGGTGAATATAAATATGAATATAGAGAAAAGACAGTAACTGAGGAGATAATGGCTAAGAATTAGCCAGATTTAATGAAAAGTAACAATACACAAAAATTCCAATGAACCACGAAGCAGGATAAATAAGAATAAATCGACACATAAACATATTAAAACTGAAGAACACAGTTTTCAGACTTCAGAAACATGGTAGAATGGTAAAGACTACCTTTGTCTCTCCCCTTCAATCTATATCCAGTGAAACATTGACAACTCAAAAAAAGTACTTCTCTCCAGCACAATAGGGCACTGCAGAATTCCACACATCTGCACACCCAAAAGGGGACGGACTGAAATGCAGAGGAGCGGGGGAACTGCAGAGTCCATGCTGGCAAACCTGGCCCTCTGAATGAGGTAGGGGAACACACAGCTTCAGAGAACCCGGCAGCCACAAGGAAGGCGGTGTCCGCAACTGCGGCCACCTGACGACTCCTGGCACCCACGGCCTCAGGCAGGAGCAGCAGTGGGGCCTGGGACCCTGTCCCTCCAGCATCTGAGGTGCCCACGACCCCAACTGCACCCCCTTCAAGATCTTCCCCACAGCAGGTCCTGTGTCTCCAGGGGAGCCCAGACACAAGGAAAGAGCCCACACGCCAGATGACGACAGCGGCTATGGCAGAAGCAAGGCAGCAAAGACAAAAAAAGCAGCGACAAACAAGGCATGGAGCCACACCTCTTACAGGGAAGGTGGAGGCTGGGAAGTGCCAACTCTTCAAATACAACCAGAGGCAGCTCAGGTAAAAGAAACCAAAAACTTAAATGATTGCGCCACCTACTGGAGGAAATCGAACTCCCACGCTGTCATTCAACACTAAACACAAAACCAGCTCAGCAACACTTCAACAAACAACACGAAGACTCAGAGACACTGTGCCACAAAAAGACAAGGAGAGTTCTCCAGAAACCAACGTCATGGAATATTTCAATTTAACTGTTAAAAAAATTCAAAATAGCTGTTGTGAAGAAATTCAACGAGCAGTGAGAAAGGCAGTTTAATGAGCTCATGAATAAAATTAATGAACAGAAGGAATATTTCACCCAAGAGATTGAAAGTCTTAAAAAAGAACCAAACAGGACTTTCTTGGTGGTCCAGTGGTTAAGAATCCACCTGCCAATGCAGGGGATATGGATTTGATCCCTGGTCCAGGAATATTCCACATGCTGCAGGGGCAAATCAGTCTGTGGGCCACAACTACTGAGCCCTCATGCTGCAACCACTGAAGCCTGTGCACCCTAGAGCCCATGCTCCACAACAAGGGAAGCCACAGCATCGAGAAGCCCACATACTGCAACTAAAGCATAGACCACTATCTCACATCATATACACAAATTAACTCAAAATGGGCTAAAGACTTAAATGTAAGTGAAAGTCACTCAGTGGTGTCTGACTCTTTGTGACCCCATGGACTATACAGTTCTGGAATTCTCCAGGCCAGAATACTGGAGTGGGTAGCCTTTCCCTTCTCCAGGGGATCTTCCCAACCCAGGGATCACACCCAGGTCTCCTGAATTTTCAGGCGGATTCTTTACCAGCTGAGCCACAAGGGAAGCCCAAGAATACTGAAGTGGGTACCCCATCCCTTCTCCAGGGGATCTTCCTGACCCGGGAATTGAATCAGGGTCTCATGCATTGTAGGCGGAGTCTTTACCAACTGAGCTATCAGGAAGCCCGAGACTAAATGTAAGACCTGAGACTAAATAAAGCTCCTAAAAGAAAACACAGGTAGTGTGCTCTTTGACATCGATCTTAGTAATATCTCTTTAGATATGTCTCCACAGGCAAGGCAAACAAAAGCAAAAATAAATAAAAGGGACTACATCAAGCTAAAAAGCTTTTGCACAGCAAAGGAAACTATCAATATAACAAAAAGACTGTCTACCAAGTAGGAGAAGATCTTTGCTAATGATATATCTGATAAGAAGTTAATATCCAAAACATATAAATAACTCATACAACTCAACAGCAACAAAAACAGTCTGGTTTGAAAATGGGCAGAGAAACTGAAGAGACATTTTCCAAAGACGACACACATATGGGCCAACAGGCGCATGGAAAGATGCTCAACAGCACTAATTACTATGGAAATGCGAATCAAAACCAAAATTTGACAGCACCTTACACCTGTCAGAATGGCTATTATCAAAAAGGTAAGAAATAAAAGTGCTGGCAATGATGTGGAGAAAAGAGAACATATACACTATTGGTAAGAATGTAAATTGGTGCATAGATAGAGACAGTATGGAGATTCCTCAAAAAATTAAGAATAGAACTACTATATGATCCAGCTATCTCACTTCTGGGTTTTCATCCAAAGAATATGAAAACAGTAATCTGAAAATATACCTGCACCCTCATATTCTTTGGCATTATTTACAATAGCCAAGATATGAGTCAAGTGAAGTGCCCATCAACAGAAGAATAAATAAAGGTGTGGTATATAAATATAATGGAATACTGCTGCTGCTGCTAAGTCACTTTAGTCGTGCCCGACTCTGTGCGACCCCATAGACAGCAGCCCACCAGGCTCTTCTGTCCACAGGATTCTCCAGGCAAGAATACTGGAGTGTATTGCCATTTCCTTCTCCAATGCATATAAGAATGCTAAGTTGCTTCAGTCATGTCCGACTCTGTGCGACCCTATGGACAGCAGCCCACCAGGCCACTCTGTCCACGGGATTCTCTAGGCAAGAATACTGGAGTGGGTTGCCATTTCCTTCTCCAATGGAATATTGCTCAGATATAAAAAAAAAAAAGATGTTATCTTACCATTTCCAACAACATGGATTGAACTTGAGCATTTTATGGTAAGTAAAATAAGTCAGATGGAGAAAGACAAATATCACAAGATTTCACTCTTGTATAGTATTTAAAAACTAATAAACAAACAAAAACAAAATAATGAACAAACCAAACACACAAATACGTATATTTGGAGAACAGAGTAATGTCATCAGGGGGGAAGGAATGGGGTGGGCAAAATGGGTAAAGGAGGTTGGGTCATCTGATGGAAAATAAACTTTTGGTAGTGAGCACGTGGTAGAGTATATGTATATAGAAGCAGAAATACAATGTTGTACACATGAAACATATAATGTTATAAATCAATGTTACCTCAATAATACAGTTTTGTTTCCTAAAGAGTAAATTTGTAAGCTTCAATTTCATTAGTAGATAGTTCTAATACTATATTGAAGGTAAAAGGAGAAGAGGGCGGCAGAGGATGAAATGGTTAAATAGCATCACTGACTCAATGGACATGAATCTGAGCACACTCTGGGAGATAGTGAAAAGCAGGGAAGCCTGGTGTGCTGCAGTCCTTGGGGTCACAAAGAGTGAGGCACAACTTAGCAACTGAACAACAACAACAAATGGAAGCTACTGATAAGTTATTTAAACAGACAAACATGGGATAATAAATGTGTTGCTGCTGCTGCTGCTAAGTCGCTTCAGTAGTGTCCAACTCTGTGCGACCCCATAGACAGCAGCCCACCAGGCTCCGCCGTCCCTGGGATTCTCCAGGCAAGAATACTGGAGTGGGGTGCCATTGCCTTCTCCAATAAATGTGTACGGTATGTATAATTAAGAGTTCTGAGGGGAAAAAAACAAAATTAGGTGCATAATTATAACTACACAAATATATGTATCTATATGGATGAAAACAGCTCCTATTCCATCCCATGCCAATCATCTCCCACAACAACGTCGCTAGAGAATTCTTTAAAAAATGTATTTCTGATTGTGGCAGTTCTCTTTAGTTGCACCCCAGAAACTAAAGGACAACATCCAGCATGTACACACTGCTATATTTAAAATGGATAACCAACCTAAGATAATTGAACTCTGTTCAATGTTATGTGGTAGCCTGGATGGGACAGGAGTTTGGGAGAGAATGAATACATGTATATGTATGGCTGAATCCCTCCACTGTCCATCTGAAACTATCACAACATTGTTTGTTAACTGGCTATACGCCAAAGCAAAGTCAAAAGTTTTTTAAAAAATAAAGGACAATGTCCAGACTCCTGCACATGGCTACGGGTCTCCACCTTAGTCTCCGGTTTCTCTGACATCATTTGCCACGCACCAACTGCAGCTCATCCTCTATTACGTAGCAAAACAGAACCACTTAAAATTCCTCAAACTTGAGACATTTCATGCTACTCTTCCTTTGCCTGGAATGTCTTTCTTGTTTGTTCAGTTACGGTGCTAATCTTCCGTCAAAGTTTCATGCAAATGTCACCTCTTTTAAGACACCATCTCTGATTACCTTGAACAGAAATGAGGGCTGTTCCTTTTGTATCTCTATCATACACTATAAAATTCCCTAGGAAATCTGACACAGTACAATTATTTTTGTCTACATGCCTTTCTCCCATACTGTCTACAATGACTTTCTTTTTCATGTTTTATTTTTTTTTTATCCTGAGAACTTAGAATTGTTCTTGGCATCAAATGTTTGGTGATTAAACGGGAAGCAAGCAAACATACCTCTACTGGTCTCACCCATGCCAAAGAACAAGGGATAGCCTGAGCAGGAAGCTTTGTGTAGCAGCACCTGCAACAGACCAATATATGAATATTTAATATTTTAAAACTGCCTTTTATGGAATCTCTTATCCCTTTCTTTAAAAAAAAAAATTATGTATTTTTGGCCACGCTAGATCTTCTTGCTGCACGCGGGCTTTCTCTAGTTGTAGTGAGTGGCGGCTATTCTTCCCTGCAGTGCGCGGGCTTCTCACTGAGGTGGCTTCTCTTGCTGGGAAGCACAGGCTCCACGCATGCGGGCTTCAGCAGTTGCGGTGCAAGTCTTACCCGCTTCTTGATTTAAGTTTTTCACGCCATTTCAGAGTATTCAATGCTGCATTTTTAAGTGAAATGTCTTAACGCTTCACACTAATGTCTAAGAAAGAAATTTGTAAAACCTAATAGTCTTTGAAAACCATGAAATTAAAATATAGGTGGAAACAGTCCAAACTTCATGATATATAAATGCAACTCTTAGCATGACCCAAAGCATCATTTTCTTAATAAGAGAACGAAATTTAGTCTCATGGTCCATTCAGATTCACAGTCATGTGAGAGAAAACACAAGAGATTACAATGCAACTGTGAAACTAAATGACCATTTGCCAAATCTGCACTAAGAAGAAAGAGGGGTGGGAAGGAGGGAGGCAGGAGAAAAGGAAGAGAAGTCCTCACTCCCCACAGCTTTAGCATTATGGTTCAAACCTAAATTGTTCTTAATGAATTTATTAACTCACTTGAGGAACCTCAGGGAAGACTTCTGAACAGTTCCAATGTTTCCAAAATCTGGATAGAACACTTCAACTTCCTGTTTCCCAAGAATTCGATGGATAATGACCCGATACCACCACTTATCCTCAGAAATCCTTACACAACAGAGATGTCCTGGCTGGATAAAATACTCTGGCATGGCATACCGATCAGAAACCAACTGATTAGAATAACAGCGCCTGCAGAATTCCATAAAAGAAATCCATAGAAAAAGAAAAAAAATTAAAGATCATTTTTATTGATGTATCAAGAGCAGGAAAGTCTTGGCAAAAGGCAAAGAAAAATTCTCACTTTTTCTGATTTGGTAATGCTTATTACTAATACCAATTATTTTCTTTTTCATATCCAAATCCTTTCTCTTTACCAATAAACTTCTTCAAATAGAAATTTACTAAGTGATCATTATGTAACATTATACCAAGTATTCTTGGCATAGAGTATATAATATAGTGATACAGTCAACTTAGAAAAAACACAGTATGCTTTTGGAGAGAAACAAAATAAATTACTATTATATGTGACACCAATGTAAAAATCAGACTTCTGTTAATGAATAAATCTAAAGCGAATGAAAACGTAAACATTTTACAGTGTTTACTAACAAAAGACATCATTATTCAATAGAGAAAAGAAATTTAGAGCAGTAATTCTCCAAGTGCAGTTTACAAATTCCTGGAATCCTGACACACTTTCCAAGAGTTCATAAGATCAAAGCTATTTTAATATATTGTATTATTATGAAAATAATTATTTGCCCTTTTCACTGTGTTAACATTTGCATTGACGGTGTAAAAGTAATGGTGCCTTTGCTTTTACAAAGTTTTACAAAAGGGTAAAACTCCAGGTGCCTTTGCTGAATCAAGCCAGTGACATTCAACTGTACTAGCAGTCATTTATTTTTCACTGCCATGCATTCCAATTAAATTTTTTTAAGTAAAAAAAAAGGCTAATTTCACTTAAGAATGTCCATGATAAAGCAATAAAAAATATTAAGCGTATTAAATCTCAAACACAGAGTGACTATCTTTTCAATATTCTCTGTAACAAAAATGGAAGTACAAGTAAAATACTTCCTAAGTTGTCTTTAGGAAAAGCACTTACGGATTTCATTTGTGAACTGAACTAGCTGCTCTGTGTGTGTGTATGTGCGTGTGAAGTATTGTTTTTAGTTGGAAGATGAATATGACACTATTAAACAACACTATTTTTGCTTGAAAGGTCCACTCAGAAGCTATGTTTATTCAGATTTGGATATTTGACACACACTTTCTCAAGAATGAAGTAGGCTTGTCACTTACAGGAAAACATTTACAGTATTTATTGTCAATGATAAAATTCAAAAGCTTTCCAATTAAAATCAGGATTTTCGAAACATTACATCTAGCACTGTGAGCTTGACAGCTTCCTAATACATAATACTCTTCTGATGATATCAGAGATACTAATGCTGCTGCTGCTAAGTCGCTTCAGTTGTGTCTGACTCTGTGCGACCCCACAGACAGCAGCCCATCAGGGTCCCCTGATTCTCCAGGCAAGAATACTGGAGTGAGTTGCCATTTCCCTCTCCAATGCATGAAAATGAAAAGTGAAAGCGAAGTCGCTGAGTCGTGTCTGACTCTTAGCAACCCCATGGACTGCAGCCTACCAGGCTCCTCCGTCCATGGGATTGTCCAGGCAAGAGTACTGGAGTGGGTTGCCGTTGCCTTCTCCGGAGATACTAATGAATGTGATTTTTAAAAAATACATTGTGTGATGAAACGTTCACATTTGGAAGATAGTGGAAGATGCACCAGTATTTTCCAAAAGACCAATGCATGATGTTTTAAAATCACAAATGGTGGTAAAATTGAGGGCCAGTTCCACTGAGTCCACAATTAGAAGGTCCCCATGCTTACTTACACAGTGGAAAGTTGTCACTTTTACTCAAGGTATTAGATCTGATAGTTAAGAGTGCCTGAAGAACTATGGACGGAGGTTTGTGACACAGTATAGGAGGCAGTGATCAAGACCACCCCCAAGAAAAAAGAAAGGCAAAATCGTTGTCTTGAGGAGGCCTTACAAATAGCTAAGAAGAGACGCTAAAGGCAAAGGAGAAAAGGAAAGATATACTCATCTGAATGCAGAGTTCCAAAGAATAGCAAAGAGAGATAAGAAAGCCTTCCTCAGTGATCAATGCAAAGAAATAGGGGAAAACAACAGAATGGGAAAGACTAGAGATCTCTTCAAGAAAATTAGAGATACCAAGGGAACATTTCACACAAAGATGGGCACAATAAAGGACAGAAATGGTATGGAACTAACAGAAGCAGAAGATATTAAGAAGAGGTGGCAAGAATAAACAGAAGTATTATACAAAAAATATCTTCATGACCCAGATTACCACGATGGTGTGACCGTTCACCTAGAGCCAGACATCCTGGAGTCTGAAGTCAGGTGGGCCTTAGGAAGCATTACTATGAACAAAGCTAGTGGAGGTGATGGAATTCCAGCTGAGCTATTTCAAGTCCCCAAAGATGATGCTATGCAAGTGCTGCATTCAATATGCCAGCAAATTTGCAAAACTCAGCAGTGGCCACAGGACTGGAAAAGGTCAGTTTTCATTCCAATCCCAAAGAAAGGCAATGCCAAAGAATGCTCAAACTACCGCACAATTGCACTCATCTCACACGCTAACAAAGCAATGCTCAAAATTCTCCAAGGTAGGTTTCAACAATACATGAACCAAGAACTTCCAGATGTTCAAGTCGGATTTAGAAAAGGCAGAGGAACCAGAGATCAAACTGCCAACATCCGTTGGATCACAGAAAAAGCAACAGAGTTCCAGAAAAACATCTACTTCTGCTTTACTGACTACTCTAAAGCCTTTGACTGCGTGGATCACAACAAACTGTGGAAAATTCTGAAAGAGATGGGAATACCAGACCACTTTAACTGCCTCCGGAGAAATCTATATGCAGGTCAAGAAGCAACAGTTAGAACGGGACATGGAACAACAGATTGGTTCCAAACAGGAAAAGAAGTACATCAAGGCTGCATACTGTCACCCAGGTTATTTAACTTATATGCAGAGTACATCATGTGAATTGCCGGGCTGGATGAAGCACAAGCTAGAATCAGGATTGCCGGAAGAAATATCAATAGCCTCACATATGCAGATGACACCACCCATATGGCTGAAAGTGAAGAGGAACCAAAGAGCCTCTTGATGAAAGTGAAAGAGGAGAGTGAAAAAGTTGTCTTAAATCTCAACATTCAAAAAACTCCCGTCCCATCACTTCATAGCAAATAGATGGTAAAACAATGGAAACAATGATAGACTTTATTTTCTTGGGCTCCAAAACCACTGCAGACGGTGACCACAGCCATGGAATTAAAAGACACTTGCTCCCTGTAAGAAAAGCTATGACCAACCTAGGCAGAATATTACAAAGGTTTGCCGACAAAGGTCCATTTAGTCAAAGTCGTGGTTTTTCTAGTAGTCATGTATGGATGTTAGAGTTGGATCATAAAGAAACCTGAGTGCCAAAGAATTGATGCTTTTGAACTGTGGTGTTGGAGAAGACTCTTGAGAGTCCCTTAGACTGCAAGGAGATCCAACCAGTCCATCCTAAAGGAAATCAGTCCTGAATATTCATTGGAAGGACTGATGTTGAAGCTGAAACTCCAATACTTTGGCCACCTGATGTGAAGAGCTGACTCACGGGAAAGGCCCTGATGCTGGGAAAGACTGAAGGCAGGAGGAGAAGGGGATGACAGAGGATGAGATGGCTGGATGGCATCACTGACTCAATGGATATGAGTTTGAGCAAGCTCTGGGAGTTGGTGATGGACAGGGAAGCCTGGCGTGCTGCAGTCCATGGAGTAGCAAAGAGTCAGACACGACTGAGCGACTAAACTGAACTGAATGCTTACTTTAATAATGCTCTCCTACTGCTGTCTTGAAATTCTTCATTTTTAAACAATAAGTCTTGCATTTCAATTTTGCACTGGAACCTGCAATTATATATCTAATCCTGCATCCATTCAAAGCGCAAAGGCAGAAAATGGATTTTAACATAGTAGAGTTTGAAAAGTTCAAATTCCACATTACATCTAACTTTAAGAAACCACTACTTGTCAAGTTTTCATATACTATCAAAAGAGTATTCACAATTTTCTGAAAAGGCTGTTAAAATACTCCTTTCCCCAACTATGTATCCCTGATGTTTTCATAAACTTTCACCAAAAGAATGTATCTGAAGAAATTAAAGACAGAAGCAGATACTGAAATACAACTTTCTTCTAGTACGCTATTTTCCATAAAAATGTTATTTATATTCAGAAAAATGAACTTATCATGATTTTTAAACATTTTACATTTTCACCGTTTTATTTTTGGTATGATAAATGCTGATAAGCAAAGGCTCTCCTGAGTCCTTAATTTTTAAAACCAACATGTTTGAGAACTGACTTAACAAGGTAAGTGAAAAATACATTGAAAATAACAGATTCCTACCGCATTTCAATCATCATGTCCTCAAGTAACTCTGATGAATCCCTGCTGTAGATTCGGATGTAGAATTGACTAGGAGAGATGATATACTCCACAAAGACACCCACGAGGGTACTGGTATCTAATGGGGGCAGTCTGCATAACTTCTTGTCCCGCACAGCATCTGGTGGGATGTCATGATTTGCCATTGCCAAGTTGAGCTGGGATTTGTTAATTTCTACTTGCTACAAATTTTTAAAAAAATCAAAGAAACCACTATAAATCTTTGAGTAACATGTCAAACTTTGACAATGTTTCTTCAAGTATATTTCATGAGTTACCTTTACTAGAAATACCTGGCAAATTATAAAAATGAAAATTCTTAGGCTCTAGCCCAGATTCAGTGATTCAGAATATCTGGAAGTGAGACCCACAGTTAAGCCTTTAAAACAACTTCCAAGATGATCCTTACCTACATTAAAGTACAAAAAGTACTGTCTTATATTACATAGAGAGTTAAAAGTGTGTCACACACAACTTCCCTGTACAAAACTGAAAACATGGTGCTTCAAATACTTAGGGTGAACTAAGTTACAGCCTAAATAAGATACAGCTTCATCCTAATCAATCCTACCAACAAAGCCAACTTTAAAGAATGGATTAAATTTCAGAGTACTCTTCCAACCAAAAATGGGGCTTCTCAAACACTTTCATTCTAAAATATACTATTTTCCTGCAGGCTTTTCTATCATCCTCTAGAAAATACAGCAGGCTCTCCAAACAAAATGTTTTCCTTCCATGAAAGAAGCCAGGTGTAAAGGGCAAAAGGGAAGAAGAGGAAACAACTAATTTCTTAATAATGACAAAATAACTAACAGGAGATGAGAACACAAAAGCAGAGAAGTGTATGTGCTGCTGCTGCTGCTGCTAAGTCGCTTCAGTCGTGTCCAACTCTGTGCGACCCCATAGACGGCAGCCCACCAGGCTCCACCGTCCCTGGGATTCTCCAGGCAGGAACGCGGAGTGGGTTGCCATTTCCTTCTCCAATGCATGAAAGTGGAAAGTGAAAGTGAAGTCGCTCAATCGTGTCTGACTTGTAGCGACCCCATGGACTGCAACCTACCAGGCTCCTCCGTCCATGGGATTTTCCAGGCAAGAGTACTGGAGTGGGGTGCCATTGCCTTGTGTATGTGGAGATAGAAGAGAAAAGCACTCTACAACTGAGGCTGGGTGCAGGGGCAACCTGCAGCAGTACTGAGAATACAGTTACAGCCAAGCTCCTCAATTTTTCCCTCTGAAGCCCTGAAGGGTTTTCGAGCCTACTGAAACACATGGACAGAGAATCAGCAATGTCATCCTCAAACAACAGTCAAGTCTTCAAAGCCCACTGAAAACTCTGAAATGAGACTCAAGGAAATCTAGTTATATAAAAGACTGAAAACCAGAATAAACGCTGTATAAGATGACTTCACACCAAAGTTCTGGTCTTGTCTAAGAAATCATATGTCCAGAAAGAAGACTTTTCCTCAAATGGAAATTTTGTCTAAAGAAAACTCATTAAGTTACTTTTCATAATGCTCAATCTCCAGTGCATGAAGACAGACACCAAACCTTACTCACCAGCTGCAAAGGTTTTACCACCAGATTAGGCTTCTTGAAAATCTTCTGTTCGGGTTCCTTATGGTTTTTTGAAGGGCAATCCCAAGTAGTCTCCTTGATAACAGCAGTAGACAGTGAATTTCTAGGGGGACTGGACACACAAGTTTTGGCTTCTATTTTCTTATCTGACTGAACTAAACATGAATTTCTGACTGATGACACAGCTCCATCTGAAATGACCAATAGAGAAGCCTATGTGTATCTATTAAAATAATCTGTAAACTATTACTAAACACATTCTATGTGCCAGGCCCTGGGCAGATAATGATAGATACGAACCTGTCTGTGCAGACCTTTCAGTATGGAGAGACACAAGGGAAGTTCCAGATGGGAACAAATCTTACATTATTTATATTGGGGGTGGGAGTTGGAAGATAACTCTGGTAAGGTTTTTTAAACTTTGGTGAAAGGTTTTATTTTTCAACAACCTGATTTCAATTTATTTCTTGTTCAACTTTAGCTGTGAAAATTCACTGTTGCTTAATGTACAATGTAACTACTTGTACTACTAATGTACAAGGGAACCTCAATGTATGTAACTACTTAATATTCCATAATACAATGTCTTAATTTTTAGGGAATTTCCAAACCAATCACATATTTTGTTCAAATTTACATGTTTATGACAATTGTAAGAGGTTGACATACTAAAATGGATTCCAGATAGACAGAAAATTGTAGTAGCTCCTAAAGAAATACACTAGTAACTATACAAAGATGGAAGCACAAGGATATTGAACACTGTATATTTTATAATATAAAAAAAAAGGGATACTCTCCACATGTCCATTGAGAGAAGACTGCTTAAATGAATTATAATATAGTTACAATATAATATAGTTATAATATAGTAATAAAAGAATTACATGTACTACTCAGTGCTCAACAACCGAGTTAACCACTGAACTACCTAGTGTTTCCCCATGAGAGCATCATTTCAGAAAATTTATTTCTTCAGAATTATTAAAAAGTCTAAACAATGAAGAAAGTAAACTTTAAAAACTCAGATTTTAATACAGCAGCATTATTACAACATACATCATCAGGAAGGAGGTCATTATATATGAAACATTTTCAAGGCTAACGTGATCTGTTTGGTTGATGTGGTTACAATTAAGATTGTTACCTAAATGATGCTTTCTTTTTCCTTGTCCTTATGGAGATAATTAAACATCAGGTTTGCATCATACTGTAATACAACTCACCAGATGCTAGAGGCTTCATATCAGCATCAAACACCAGCAAGTCTTGGTTTCCTTCCCTGAACTCAACATGGAGAATGTCACTAAGCGCTCCAACAAGCTCTATTACATTTAAGAAGCCCAGTTTTTTGGGTGAAAGTTGCTCTTTAAAAATTAACTGTAGCAAAAACAAACAAAAAACAAAACAGGAATATAACATATACAGATGCTTCATGGACAATGCTTTAATTTGGACTTGGACTCCAAACTAAATTTGTAGGGGTGAGTAAACTCAGGCATTCAATAAACACTTGCTTTCATGTGAGTATAATACAAACCAAGCAATCTATAATCCCTCACCATAAACTTCTAGGCCAGCTTCAAATTCCTTTTAGAGTATATGGTAATTGAAAAGAAAATTAGAGGACATTTATACCTCTCACTTTTCACAATGTATGATTATAAAGCAAAAGCCTTTTTAGAAAAAGAGGAGAACACACAAAATATAGAAATCATAATAAAACTGTTGATATTTCTCTATGTTCACAGAAAGAATATTCACTACAACTTTTCACATGGAATAAAATACTATTTTTAAATGTTTCCTTAAAACTATGCTTATTATCTCACCCTTGAAGTTGGGATAAGTAGGCAGGTGTCAGTGTATTTCCTACAGCACACTGATTTTCTTACCTTGGAAAAAAGAAGAATTATACCAAATAGAGACAGAAGAGAATATATATAAAATAAATAACAAATATGTCTGGTTTAAACTGCACAGTGAATTAGTTAAGTTTGTCCTTGTTAATAAAGTGAGTGTGTGTTCAGTTGCTCAGTCATGTCCAACTCTTTGTGACTCCACATACTGTAGTCCGCCAGGCTCCTCTGTTCGTGGGGTTTCTCAGGCAAGAATATTGGAGTGGGTTGCCATTTCTTCCTCCAGGGGATCGAACCCATGTCTTCTGTGTCTCCTGCACTGGCAGGTGAATTTCTCACCACTGAGCCACCTGGGAGTTCCTTGTTAATCAAGACCTCCTATGAAAATGTCTGAATTCTTAAAACTTGTCTCCCTAACCAAGGTAAAGCAGTTGAGCTAACCATGTTTCTTGCTCTCTTCCTTTTGATTAGGTGTTGTGTGAGTGGGTTCAGTCACGTTCCAACTCTTTGCAACCCCATGGACTGTAGCTCACCAGGCTCCTCTGCCCATGGAAGTTTCCAGGCAAGAATACTGGAGTGGGTTGCCATTTCCTCTTCCAGGGGATCCTCCCGACCCAGAAAGGGTCCAAATGCTCCTCTACTGCATCGGCAGGAGGATTCTTTACCACTGCACCACCTGAGAAGCCTAATTAGGTGTTAGCAGGAAATAAATCCTTGCCCTGACTTAATCACCTTGGAGAAGATTGACAGGAACACAGAGTGCAAACACTTTTAAAGGACTCACCCTTGACAAAGGGTGGGTTGTCTTTGTTTTAGAGGCCTTTTTTTGAGACAAGGCAAAACAATCAGATGTTCAAAAGTAATGTACAATGAAAGAGAAGTCAAACGCGTTGCTTTATCATGTATTCCCTCTTCTTTATAACTAAAGCAAACAAACCCAGCTTTCTGCTTTAAGGGAAGAGTCAGAAAAATAAGCCAATACATTTCCCCTCTTCATAATAACATAAACAGCTACCAGAAATCTAACTGTAATAAGAGAAATTGAATGTTGGCTTATACATATTCATTAAAAAGACAACAGACCATCAGACTACAAGAGTATAAATCCATCTGTCTTCAGCAGATACTCTTGTGTTTTTACTCATAGGTATCACCAAGTTGCTAAGTTCTAGCACTGGAGATTAATATTCCTCATTATTTACTGCTCATGTTTGCCTTAAGCAGAGAATAACTCGGAGGCTGATGCTTCTCTCTGCTTGTTTTAGTCTGTAACTTGTGTACTATCTGTGGCATCTGTCTGATGCTCAGGCCGTAACTTCAGGAGTTGAACTATAGATGGAATCTGAATTCTCTGATGCAATTTCTTCTATCTCTTCTTCTGTTGTCTCTGAAAAACTGATCCTCAAGTTTGCCAGCTCACTACTATCTTCAGGAAGCACACCTTTCCAAAGACCATAGGTTTTCCTACCATAATCTGCCACAGTCTCTATGCTCCATCTTCAGAACCACTGGCATAGAGTTCTCCATCAGACCTAAACCTCACACAGTGACTGGGACCAAAGTGTCCTTTGTAGGATTCTAATTGATCTTCACTATTATAGTCATATTTATAAGGTTTAAAATCTTCACTTGCTGCTACAAGAAATTCTCAAGGCAAAGAGATGGTTGCAGGAGCTTCAAAGGATTTGAGTCCAAACTTACTGCACTATGAAAAGCAACAGATGGTCCATACATTATTACCAGGTATTCCCTTGGGAATTCATCCCATACTACTAAAGACATCAAAACTTAAGAGATTTCACCTCTGTCATAGTAGTGTGCTCCCAAAGTAGAACAGTTTTATCACCAGCTGAAAGGATCTGTTTATCCTCACAGCACCACAGAGGCTTTTTAATACCAGAGGTATGACCATTGATTTCCTCAGGTTCTGTCTGGAAGACCATCTTGTCATCGTCCTTGGATCTGAAGAACATGGACATGAACAGCACCCCGCAGGCATCCTGGATGCTGAACACCGACTTGCAGCATCCCATGGCTGCCAGCGTACCAGCCAACTCAGTTACCCTCAGGGGCTCAAGGGGCTTGGTGCTCACTGGCCCTGCCAGTTCTATCTCCACCTTCTCTTTCAGTGCCTCCAGGCCCAAAGGGTGGGATTTCTGCAGGGCATACTTCTTGTTGGTGTAATGCTCTCAGATCCAAGTCAACTCTTTATGACTTCTCCCAGGACACTTGTAAATGTGGTGCCCAGTATCAGTCAAGTCATAGTTTAAAAGGGTCCTTATATAGCCAATCATGAATATCCTGAGAGAGAAAGAATTGGTAGAGGGTAGGGGAAGGGTGGTAATTAATTAGATTTGATACCTCTACTTACTTCTTTGTACATTACTTATTATGGCTTCTTTCCTTTTAATGTTCATTAGTCTCTTTAAGGGTGTCTTTACCTTCTCTGTTAAGTGCCTAGTACTATGAATGTGCAATTCAGCTGAACATACGACTAGGCTGGGAAGGATTTTTTTTAAATATGTTATTGATTTTTTGAATAAGTGATATTCAGAAGTTTTTTAAAGGTATATAGCAAACACTAAGTCTCCAGTCCACTCCCATTTCTCAGCTGACCAGGAGAGCACCTCCTTGGAGGTAACCACTACCAGTAGTTTCGTGTGGAAAACCATCACCAGCCGATTCTTGTGAGACTTCCCAGAAATTTTCAAAACTTGAATATACATCATCCTTCAACATAATAGATTACATCTGTTGTATTTTTTAATGAGTTACTACAGAGATATTTCCAAGTCAGTACATGAAACATAGTTGAGTTTTGCTTTGTGATCCTCAGAATCTTTTAGTCAATTAGTTTAGTTCATCAACTGATATATCAGACACATTGCCCAAATTCCTTTGTTATGCTATCTTCTCTATATACTCCCACCATAAGCGAGGAAGCAGTTGACGTTTATTTCTACTTCCACGCTCTTCCATCTCCAATCCATTTTAGTTATCTTATGTTTTCCTAAGAGTTGATATTTATGCCTTCAAATATATTACATGATTTAATTTTCTCAGAGTAGATTTTGCAGATGACATTTTCATAGTGCAAATTCTATTTTTTGCAAATTGGTAGCTGGACCCAGAGGCTTGATCAGACTCATGCTCCACCCCTTTGACAAAACTATTGGTGACGTTATATTCTAAAAAGAGGAATGTATAATGTCTGGTATTCTCTATGTTGGTGTTGTTATAGGAGCCATTACTGGTCAATGCCTGATTTACTATTCATTGAGAGTTTTAATATACTGATATCCTAACTCTATCGATTCTTTTTTATTATTTAGTTGGAATGTTTTATAGAGATATGGTCCCCTCATCTGTTACTTGGTTACCCAGTCCTACCAGTTCATTCAGGAAAGCCAGGAAAAGTGACTGGCTCTTTCTCTTTGTTTATTATTTTTTAAGAAAATGAATTAGTTCTCCATCATCTTCCATGATAACCAATTTGTTTTTAACATATGAACTCACAAAATTAAACATATTGGATGGGCTTCAAACCACTGCAATTATTATCCTCAGTGAAACTTGAAATAACACTTCAAGTGGATTCCTAAATCCTCCTGATGTGAACCTAGTCTTTAATAGTCCTTGCTCGTCTGGAATGATAAGATGTTTCGGGCTCAGTTTATGTAGTTAGAATATCCTTATATGTACAGTTTAAGTGATCTCATAATTACCCCCATATATCCCATAATTATTAACACGCTCTATATCACATTACTCAGTAGTCTCAGAATAACAGTACTGTTTTTAAACCATCACCAGTATAATTAATAAAAGCAGTTAAGATTTTTTTGTGTATGGTTAGGGGACGACAGAGGATGAGATGGTTGGATGGCATCACCGACTCAATGGACATGGGTTTGGGTAAACTCTGGGAGTTGGTGATGGACAGGGAGGCCTGGCGTGCTGCGATTCATGGGGTCGCAAAGAGTTGGACACGACTGAGAGATTGAACTGAACTGATCCCTTCCCTATCATTTTATGTAATTGTCCTTTATACTGTCAGAGTATATAGCCATATATATGTGTGTGTGTGTGTGTGTGTGTGTGTGTGTGTGTGTGTGTGTGTGTGTGTGTGTGTGTGTGTGTGTGTGTGTGTGTGAGTGTGTGTACACACACACTTAGCTAGCCAGGGAAGCCTGCATGCTACAGTCCACAGGGTCATAAAGAGTTAGACATGACTTAGCAACTGAACAACAGCAGCATACAGCCATTATATACTATATTCTGTTCTTTCTAACCATCATTTGGTCTTAGTTTTACAAGTGGCACTCACATTCAGTTCTTTTGTTGCTGTCCCTCTAGTGATTTTGGTTATTGGAAGTTCATCCTTCAGTTGACTCCTTGAGGGTCAGTCAGGGAAACAATGGTACTTAAATTCTTGCATGATGGTAATAGCTTGTCTAGTTCTGTACAGTTGAAAGTCGATTTTGCTAGCCATAAAATCCTTGGCTAACATTTTCTTTCCTTGAGTGTTTAAAATATGTTAATTTTTAAAATTTCTTTTCTTCTAAACACTGCTATGAAAATGTCTATAATGTAATTTTGTCTCCCTTCTAAGTTACTTGTTCATTTGTTTAGAAGCTCAAAGGATTATTTAAGTCCAATAATATCAATCATCCTTGGTTGATATTCTCAGGTATGAGTGTGCTCTTTCAATATATAATTTCAAGTCTTCCACTTCAATAAAGTTTACTTGAATTATACTCAAGTACTCAAATTATATTTGAGTATATATCCAGTATTTGTTCTGTTTCATCTTTGGTTTTATTTCATAAGTTGGCTCTTATCTGCCTGTTTTCAATACCTGGTACTTTCCTTCTTGCTCCATTTTTCCCTAGTATTTTCTTATGAAAAATTTTAAACACATAAAAAGGTGAAAGACTTGAACAGTGAACATCCACCACCTAGATCATATAATGTTTAGTATTCTGCTATTATTTGCTTTATCATCTTTATATCCATCTACCTACCAAACCATCTTATCTTTTTCATGCATTTCAACAGGAGCTGTAGATATCAGTACCCTTTAACCCCAAAATATGTCAGTATGCACATAATTGAGTTCAATATCTGTGAGTTTTTTAAAGGTAAAATTTACATACAGTGAGTTGTACAAAACTTAAGTTTACCATTCAATTATCTGCAATAAATGCAAAATTGTATCCCCCAAAACCACATTTAAGATATAAAACATCTCCATCACCTCAGCAAGTTCTTTATTTCCCAGAGACAAACAACTCTCTTTTTCTACCATAAATTAGCTTTTGCTATCCTAGCAATTCATATAGAAGGTATCCTACAAGGTACACTTTCTGTTCAGCAGCAAATGTTTCTCAAATTCATCTGTGTTGGCTCATCTATCACTCAGTTCAGTTCAGTTCAGTCGCTCAGTTGTGTCCGACTCTTTGCGACCCCATGAATTGCAGCACGCCAGGCCTCCCTGTCCATCACCAACTCCCGGAGTCTACCCAAACCCATGTCCATCGAGTCAGTGATGCCATCCAACCATCTCATCCTCTGTCGTCCCCTTCTCCTCCTGCCCCCAATCCTACCCAGCATCAGGGTCTTTTCCAATGAGTCAACTCTTCGCATGAGGTGGCCAAAGGATTGGAGTTTCAGCTTCAACATCAGACCTTCCAATGAACACCCAGGATTGATCTCTTTTAGGATGGATTGATTGGATCTCCCTGCAGTCCAAGGGACTCTCAAGAGTCTTCTCCAACACCACAGTTCAAAAGCATCAATTCTGCGGCACTCAGCTTTCTTCACCGTCCAACTCTCACATCCATACATGATCACTGGAAAAACCATAGCCTTGACTAGACGGACTTTTGTTGGCAAAGTAACGTCTCTGCTTTTAAATATGCTATCTAGGTTGGCCATAACCTTCATTCCAAGGAGTAAGCGTCTTTTAATTTCATGGCTGCAATCACCATCAGCAGTGATTCTAGCTGATTTATTTTTAATGTTGAATAATTTCATTGTAGAATATACAATTTCCTTATTCAGTTACATACTAATGAATAATAGGATTGTCTCCAGTTTTGGCTATTAAGCATAAAGCTCTTTCAAATATAACTGTACAAGAGTTTTCGGAGAACATAGGCTTTGATTTCTCAAGTAAATATCAGAGTATAACTCTGGATCAAAGGACAAATATTTATTTCTTTTGAACAAACTGTCAGAACATTTTCCAAAGTAGTACCGTTTTATACTTGCACAAAAATATATGAGTTTACTAGCATTTATGTATATTAATCACTCATACATCTACATCTGTGCAGTATCTGCTCAAATCTTTTTTTAATGGAGTTATTTGACTTTCTATAATGGAGCTAGCTATACAAGGTTCCCTATGTATTCTAGATACGAGTCTTTCTTCAGATGTATGACTGTAAATATTTCTTCCCAGTCTGTGGTCTGCCTGTTCATTTTTACATGGAAGCTCCTAAATAGTAAAAGTTTGATAAAGTCTCATTATCAACTTTCTTTTAAATGACTATTGCTTTCTATGTCCTAAGAAACTCTTAAATATCCCCAGATTGTAAATAAAGTTTTCTTTCAGGAGGTTTAATGTTTTATTTTTCTCATTTAGGTCTAATATATAACTCTAATTTTTGTACATGGTGTGAGGTTGGGGTTGGGATTTGCTTTTTCCCTATATAAGTAATTGTTCCAGCATCATTTGTTGAAAAAATTTCCTCTCCCCACTGAATTCCTTTTGGTACTTTTGTTAAAAATCACTTGAGTGTATAAGAACTGAATTCCTTATGCACTCTCATAATGACAAACTTGGGGATTTGTCAATATTTACAAATATCCTACAAGAATTATGATGGGGATGAAACAATCTTAGATTAATAACAATACTAAGACTTCTTAACCCATGAATGTTATAGCTCTCTGTTTAGTTTTCTTTAATTTCTCTCAGCAATGTTAGTATTTTTCGTTATAGATGCATAACTTATGTTTCTTTTGTTAGACTTATTTCCAAGTAATTTGACACTAGTGTAAATTTAATTTTAAAAATTTGGTTTCCAACTGTTTTCTGTCTACATATGCAAATATAATAGATTTTTATATTAATCTATATTATACTGGGCTTCCCAGGTGGCGTAGTGGTAAAGAAACCCTCCTGCCAATGCAGGAGATGCAAGAGACATGGGTTTGATCCCTGGGTCAGGAAGATCCCCTCGAGTAGGAAATGGCAACTTGCTCCAGTATTTTCGCCTGGAAAATTCCATGGATAGAGGAGCTGGTGGGCAACAGTCCATGAGGTCAGAAAGAGTCGGACGTGACTGAGCAATTGAGCACATATTATTTTTATTGTTAATCTATACAATTAATACAATATATATTTTTTGGTATTTTATCTTTGACCTTAATAAATTCACTTATTAGTTCTAATAGGTTTTCATGGGTTCTTTAGTATATTCTATGTAGACAATCATGCTTTCTACAAATAATGAGAGTTTCACTTCTTCAAGTTTTTGTACCTTTTTTCTTATTTTATTACACTGTCTAGGACCTCCAGTACAACACTGAATTAAAGCAGTGCAAAATGGACATAGTAGCCTTGCTGATTTTATAGGGAAAGTCTCCACTGTTTTACCATTAAATATGACAAGTACAGGTTTTTCATAGCTATCTTTTATCAGACTGAAGAAGTTCTATTCTTATTTTTCTAAGAGTTTTATTGCAAATGGGTATGAAATTTTGGTAATTCTTTTTCTGCATCTACTAAAATGATCCTAAGACTTTCTTCCTTATTCTCTTACCATGGTAAATTACATCAGTTTCTTTTGAAATGTTACTGCCACCTTGTATTGCTGGGGGGGGAAGATATCCTCTTGTTTACATACTGTTGGATTAAATTTACTAGTATTTTGTAATATTTTTTATCGTGTGTTATGATAAACATAATCTAATTGGGGGTTTTTTGGTAATGTCTATGTCAACTTTTGGTAGCAGGATAACGTATTCATAGAAAATATTCCCAACTCATTCTATTTTATCAGAGAAAGAATGTATGATTAATAAAATCTCCTCCTTAAAAGTTATATGGAATTCACCAATGAAACCATATGGGCATGGAATTTTTTTCTTCTTCTCTCCTCCTTTGTGGAGAGGTCTTTTTGTTTTTTATTGCTTTTAAATAACAAAACTTCATTTCTTTGATAGAGGGATATTCAGATTTTCTATTTCATCTTGTCTCAGCTGGGTAATTTGTGTCTTTTGAGGAATTTTTCCATTCCATTAAGTTTTAAAATGATAGGCACAGTTGTTCATAAAATTTTCTGATTGTCCTTTTAACATCTGTAGGATGATAATGATATAATCTCTTTCCTGACATTGGTATTTGTGTCCTCTTTTTTCCTAATTTAGCTAGCTAATGGTTCATCAATTTTGGGCTCTTGCAATGAATCAATATTGGCTTTGTTAATTGTTGCTATTTTATTAATGTCTATTTTTGATTTTATAATTTCTTTTCTCCTACTATTTTGACTTTACATCATTCCTCCTTTTTAAAAAAATTAATTTATTTATTATAATTGGAGGCTAGTTACTTTATAATATTGTGGTGGTTTTTGCTATACATTGACATGAATCAGCCACAGGTGTACATGTGTCCCCCCATCCCGAACCCGCCTCCCATCTCCTTCACCATTCCATCCCTCTGGGTTGACCCAGTGCACCGGCTTTGAGTGCCCTGTTTCATGAATCAAACTTGGACTGGTCATCTATTTCACATATGGTAATATACATGTTTCAATGTTATTCTCTCAAATCATCCCACCCTCGCCTTCTCCCACAGAGTCCAGCAGTCTATTCTTTGTATCTCTGTCTCTTTTGCTGTCTTGCATATAGTGTCATTACCATCTTTCTAAATTCCATATAATGCATTAATATGCTGTATTGGTGTTTTTTTTTTCTGACTTACTTCACCTGTTATAATAGGCTCCAGTTTCATCCAATTCATTAGAACTGACTCAAATGCTTTCTTTTTAATAGTTGAGTAACATTCCATTGTGTATATGTACCACAGCTTTCTTATCCATTTGTCTGCCAATGGACATCTAGGTTGCTTCCATGTCCTGGCTATTGTAGACAGTGCTGCAATGAACACTGGGGTACACGTGTCTCTTTCAATTCTGGTTTCCTCAGTGTGTATGCCCAGCAGTGGGATTGCTGGGTTGTATGGCACTTCTATTTCCAGGTTTTTAATGAATCTCCACACTTTCTCCATAGTGGCTGTACTAGTTTGCATTCTCACCAACAGTATAAGAGGGTTCCCTTTTCTCCACACCCTCTCCAGCATTTATTGCTTGTAGACTTTTTGATAGCAGCCAATCTGACTGGCGTGAGATGGTACCTCACTGTGGTTCTGATTTGCATTTCTCTGATAATGAGTGATGTTGAGCATCTTTTCCTGTGTTTGTTACCCATCTGCATGTCTTCTTTGGAGAAATGCCTATTTAGTTCTTGGGCCCATTTTTTGATTGGGTTGTTTATTTTTCTGGTATTGAGCTGCAGGAGCTGCTTGTATATTTTTAAGATTCTTTGTCAGTTGCTTTGTTTGCTATTATTTTCTCCCATTCTGAAGGCTGTCTTTTCACCTTGCTTATAGTTTCCTTTGTTGTGTAAAAGCTTTTAAATTTAATTAGGTCCCATTTATTTATTTTTGCTTTTATTTCCATTACTCTGGGAAGTGGGTCATAGAGGATCCTGCTGTGATTTATGTCAGAGTGTTCTGCCTGTGTTTTCCTTTAGGAGTTTTATAGTTTCTGGTCTTACATTTAGATCTTTAATCCATTTTGAGTTTATTTTTGTGTATGGTGTTAAAAGTGTTCTAGTTTCATTCTTTTACAGGTGGTTGCCCAGTTTCCACAGCACTACTTGTTACAGAGACTGTATTTTCTCTATTGTGTATTTTTGCCTCCTTTGCCAAAGATAAGGTGTACACAGGTGCATGGATTTATCTCTGGGCTTTCTATTTTGTTCCATTGATCTATATTTCCGTCTTTGTGCCAGTACCATACTGTCTTGATGACTGTAGCTTTGTAGTATAGTCTGAAGTCAGGCAGGTTGATTCCTCCAGTTCCACTCTTCTTTCTCAAGATTGCTTTGACTATTCGAGGTTTTCTGTGTCTCCATACAAATTGTGAAATTATTTGTTCTAGTTCTGTGAAAACTACTGTTGGTAGCTTAATATAAATTACATTGAATCTATAGATTGCTTTGGGTAGTACACTCATTTTCACTGTATTGATTCTTCCGACCCATGAACATGGTATATTTATCCATCTATTTGTGTCATCTTTGATTTCTTTCATCAGTGTTTTATAGTTTTCTATATACAGGTCTTTTGTTTCTTTAGGTAAATTTATTCCTAAATATTTTATTCTTTTCATCACAATGGTGAATGGGATTGTTTCCTTAATTTCCCTGTTTTCTCACTGTTAGTGTATAGGAATGCAAGGGATTTATGCGTATTACTTTTATATCCTGAAACTTAACTATATTCATTGATTAGCTCTAGTAATTTTCTGGTGGTGTCTTTAGGGTTTGCTACGTAGACATTCTTTTTTCTGACTTATTCAGGTAGACCTTTAGGTCAATGATGATTTTTATACCTTTCTTTCTTCTAATTTAGGCATTTTATTTTATTTTAATTTAGGCATTTTAAAGCTATAAGTTTTCCTTTGAGCACTGCTTCAGCTGCATCTCACAGTTTTTGATATGTTATATCTTCAATATCATTCAATGGAAAATACTTTCAAATTTCCCTTATTTTATCTTTAATAAATTATTTAGCTATATTCAATATTTTACAATAAATAATAGAAAAGAATATGAAAAAGTATACATATATATATTTGAATAACTTTGCTATACACCAGAAGCTAACACAACATTGCAATCAACTATAATTTAAAGCAATAAGTTATTTGGAAGAGAACTGTTTAATTCCAAAATTTTTTAGAGGGTTAATACTTAGGGAACTCATTGTATTGATTTGTACTTGCAAATATATATATATTACAAATATATATATATATATTACATTGTATTGATTTGTAATTCCATCTTAAAGAACATACCCTAAGATTTCAGTATTTTGAAATTTGTTTAGATTTATTCTATAACCAACTACATGGTCTGTCTTGGCAAATATATGTTCCATGTGTACTTGAGTACAATGTGTATTCTGCAGTTGTTGGGTATAGTGTTCTATAAAAGTCAAATAGATCAAGATGACAGAGAGTGTAGTTCAGATTTTCCATGTCCTTATTCATTTTTTGGACTATTTTATCAATTGCCAGAAAGAAAAAAATCCCTATAATTGTGGGAGTTAATTCATAATTAATTCTGCTAATTTTTAGATCATTTATCTTAAAGCATTAGTAGGTGAATACACATTTGACCACTGTGTCTTCCTGATTAACCCTTTATCCTTACAAAATGTCTATCTCTGATAATACACTTTGCCTTGAAGTCTCCTTTACCTGATTTTTTTTAGTCTTTTTAGTTCTTTTATGCTCACTATATATATATTTTTTCATCTTTTACTTTCAACCAATTTATGTCTTTCTACTAATAGTATATTTTTTATGGACAGCATTTAGTTACATTCTGCTTTTTCATTATATCTCATAACTTCATTAATTTTAATATATACTCCATTATATTTATAAAATTATTAATATAAGTGGATTTATAGATACTATTCTTTAAATTGAAGTATAGATGGTTTACAATGTTGTGTTGGTTTCAAGTGTATAGCAAAATGGTTCATTTCACATGTATATATATAATTTTTCAGATCCTTTTGTTTTTTAGGTTATTACAAGATACTGAATACAGTTCCCTGTGCTATACAGTAGATCCTTGTTGTTTACTTATTTCATATATATTAGTATGCATCTGTTAATCCAAGATATATCCCTCTTTCCCTTTCCCCTTTGGTAACCATAGATTTTCTATGTCTGTGAGTCCGTTTTTGTTTTGTAAAGAAGTTCACTTATGTCTTAAGATTTCACATCAAAGTGTTATATGATATTTGTCTCTGACTGACTGACTTCACTTGGTATGATAATCTCTAGGTCTATCCACGTTGTGGCAAATGGCATTAGTTTATTCATTTTATGGCTGAGTGATATTCCATTGTGTGTGTGTGTGTGTGTGTGTATATATATATATATACACATATATACATATATATACATATACATATATATATATACACACACACACATCTTCTTTATCTAGTCATGTGTTGATGGACACTTAGGCTGCTTCCATGTCTTGGCTATTGTAAATAGTGTTGCAAAGAACACTGGGGTGCATGTATCTTTTTGAGTTACAGTTTCTCTGGATATATGCCTAGGAGTGGGATTGCTGGATCATATGGTAGCTCTATTTTCAGTTTTCTAAGGAACCTCCATACTGTTTGTCCATAGTGGCTGCACCAATTCACATTTCCACCAACAGTGCAAAAAAGTTTCCTTTCCTCCACACCCTCTCCAGCATTTATTATTTGTAGATTTTTTGATGATGGCCATTTTGACTGGTGTGAGGTCATACCTCATTGCATTTGTATTTCTCTAATAATCAGTGCTATTGAGCATCTTTCAAGTGCCTGTTGGCCCTCTGTATGTTTTCAAAGAAATATCTGTTTAGGTCTTCCGCCCATTTTTTGATTGGGTTGTTTTTTTTACATTGAGCTGCATGAGTTGTTCGTATATTTTGGAAATTGAGCCCTTGCTGTTCATACTGTTTGCAAATATTTTCTCCTATACGGCTATCATTTTTTTTGCTATTTAATTTCTGCTGATTCCACCTGTATTTTGCTTCTCTCAAAGTTTGTTCCTTTGTTGTCTTTCAAGCAAAACAGCTGAACAGTAAACCCAGTCTTCCTTTGAGTTTATTTAGTACTTTTATACAATTCCATTTTATTGTATCTAGTATCTTATATCTTATATCTAGTGGCTTTATACCTATCACTCTGCATTATTTATTGTTCTGTACACCTTAACTTTCCAGTATTATTGTACTACTTCACAAAAAACACAAGAACCTTGCAAACTATAGTTCTATGTGCTTACTGCCCCTCCATCTAGTTAAGGCTATGGTTTTTCCAGTAGTCATGTATGGATGTGAGAGTTGGACTATAAAGAAAGCTGAGCGCCGAAGAATTGATGCTTTTGAACTGTGCTGTTGAAGAAGACTCTTGAGAGTCCCTTGGACTGCAAGGAGATCCAACCAGTCCATCCTAAAGGAAATCAGTCCTGAATATTCAGTGAAAGGACTGATGCTGAAGCTGAAACTCCAATACTTTGGCCACCTGATGTGAAGAACTGACTCATTGGAAAAGACCCTGATGCTGGGAAAGATTGAAGGCAGGAGGAGAAGCAGATGACAGAGGATAATATGGTTGGATGGCATCACTGACTGAATGGACATGAGTTTGAATAAACTCCAGGAGTTGGTGATGGATAGGGAGGCCTGACGTGCTGCAGTCCATGGAGCTGCAAAGAGTTGGACATGACTGAACAACTGAACTGAACTGAATGCCCCTCCACTCATTATGCTATGGTTTTCACAGGTACTAAATCTGTGTGTTACAAACCCAATTATACAATGTTGTAATTTTTGCTTTAAGCAGTCAAAGATTTAATTGATTGAAAGTCTTTTATATACCCACACATTTTACATAAGATTTCCTTTGTATTCATTTTGAGGGCTTTTCTGGGCTTCTTAAATCTGTAAACTCTTTCATAGAATTTATGAAATTTTCAGCCATTATTTTCTCAAATTTTTCTTACCATCTTTCTTTCCTCACAATTATACATGTTAGGCCACTTGGTACTGTCCTATAGGTCTCTCCAATTCTGCACTGTTTTTTTTCCCGGCCATGCTGCACAGTTTGTGATATCTCAGTTCCCCACTCAGGGATCAAACCAAAGTCACAACAGAGAAAGCGCCCAATTCTAGATACTATGCCACCAGGGAACTCCCAGATTCTGTTTTTTAAATTTATTTATTTTTGGCTGTGTTGGGTCTTCGCTGCTGTACATAGGCTCTCTTGGGTTGTAGTAAGCAGGTGCTACTCTCTAGTTGTGGTGCACAGGCTTCTTGGTTGAGGTGACTTCTCTTGTTGCAGACCATGGGCTCTAGGGCTTCCATAGTTAAGCTTAGTTGCCCCACAACAAATGGAATCTTTCTGAAGCAGGGATCAAACCTGTGTCCCCTGCACTGGCAGGTGGATTCTTAACAGCTGAACCACCACAAAAGTCTCCAGGTTCTGCTTTTGAAAAAATTTTTTTCATTTATTTTCTCTCTCTGTTCTTCAGATTAGATCATTTCTACCAATCTGTCTTGGGGTTTACTGATGCTTTTTTTTTATTTTTTATTTATTTATTTATTTATTTATTTTTTATTTTTATTTTTTTTTTTTGCGGGCAGCATCTGGGTTCTTTATTGGAATTGAGGATGGTGCTGAGAACCGTGGACTCTCATGACCACACAAGCGGTAAAGGGCAGCCGGCGATGCTTGACACCATGGTTTCACACAAAGCAGATAAAGAAATATCAAGAAAGCCTAATTTTCTATTTTAAAAAATTCCTAAGGGCATATGGCAGAAGAACGCTGGGAGAAGAATCACTGGGAAGGATATGCATAAATAAAGACGTGTTTCTTACCTCAAAAAAGTTCCAAGATTCACAAAATCTGCAGAAGCTTGGTTAATCAAATACTGCGGTACTGATTTAATCAGTATAAAATTGAAAGAGCTTTAGATCTGTAATAAAAATCCAAATTTGGGGAAGGAAGGGCAAACTTTAAAACAGCAGCCAGTAGAGAAGGGCTGGGGAGGGCATGGGAAAGTGAACAGGCACGTCGGAGCTGTGGGGACGTGTATCGACCACTGTCAAACCAGTGTAGTTTCTTGGTTTCTCATGGAAAACATTTCATACACCTAGTTTTTTCCTTTTATACTTAAGGTCAATCAGTGTTCAGACAGGTCCATTCCTTGTTTTTCTTGGTGATCAAACCTGTGTCCCCTGCACTGGCAGGTGGATTCTTAACAGCTGAACCACCACAAAAGTCTCCAGGTTCTGCTTTTGAAAAAATTTTTTTCATTTATTTTCTCTCTCTGTTCTTCAGATTAGATCATTTCTACCAATCTGTCTTGGGGTTTACTGATGCTTTTTTTTAAAATAATTTTATTTATTTTTTAATTAACATTTATTTTAGTTGGAGGCTAATTACTTTACAATATTGTAGTGGTTTTTGCCATACATTGACATGAGTCAGCCATGAGTTTACATGTGTTCCCCATCCTGAACCCCCCTCCAACCTCCCTCCCCATCCCTTACTGATGCTTTCTTCTGCCATTTCCAATTTGTTCTTAAGATACTGTACCGAATTTACTTCAGATATTTTATTTTCAGCTCTAGAAAATTATTTGGCTTTACAGTTTCTTTTTCTCCACTGAGGTTTCTTATCCATTTGTTCAATATGAATACATATTGCATTATACTCTTTTTAATGTGGTTTTAAGAATTCCTTTACAACCTTTTTGCTAACTTCAACATCTGCATCATCTCAGAATCAGTTTCCATCGATTACTTTTTCTCTTCACTAAGGGTCACATTTTCTTGTTTATTCAGTAATTTTCGCTTGTATCTGGGACATCATAATAGGTAAGCTGTAGACTGTGGAATCTTTTACATTTCTTCCGAGAGTACTGCTTTTTGCTTCAATTTAATAGGGAGTTAACCTGACTAACCTTAAACTCAAACTCTAACCCCCTGTGTTGGGTCACAGCTGAAAAAGATTCAGTTCTTTCAGCCTTACTAGGCTTATGTGAGTCTGCCCCAGGCATGTGCAATTCAATAGTCAGTCAGAGATTTGAACAGAATTTATGTGCAGAATTTGATGCTCCCTCTCTATCCTATGATTTCTTCCCTCATCTTCCAACTGCTTGGCTTCCCTCGTTGCTCAGATGGTAAAGAATCTGCCTCCAATGCAGGAGACCAGAGTTTGATCCCTGGGTGGGGAAGATCCCCTGGAGAAGGAAATGGCAACCCACTCCAGGATTCTTGCCTGGGAAATACCATGGACAAAGGAGTCTGGTGGGTTACAGTCCATGAGGTCACAATGATTTCTTTCGTCATTTTTCAACTGCTTATGTAGCTCCAAATCAGAGGCAGTTGTAAAACTTTTGATTTCTATTCAGTTATCAATTCCAAACTGTGTATGGGGCCTGACACTGGGCCAAACTCCAGGCAAATAAAAAAGGTGCTATTCTGTCCTCTCTAGGTGCTGACTCCTTTCCAGTTTCTGCCTGCTTTTGAACAATTTCTAGTACCTTCAGAGAGTAATTTTGTATATTTTGTCCAGAATTTATAATAATCATCAGGATTGTTCCAATGTAGGCTACTCAAGACATATTACCTTAATTTATTTGCATGCCTAAGTTTCTCACTAGATTTCAAAAATCTTAGTGACAGAGCCTTTCATACCTGGATACCCAGTGCCTCCCTCATTTCCTTTTGACTTTCAAAATGTTCCTCATTTTTATCTACTGGTTTTCTTAGGGCATTAGCTGTTATATTTTTTGCTCTTGTAATCTTTGAAGTTTAGCCTTCATTTCTGACATTTTTTTTTCTTTTATTTATAATTCTTTCCTGAGTTCTTTACTGAATACGCTTCACTGTATTCCCAAATTTGTATATTCAGATTTATGCTGTTCTTTCATGTTTTGTATCACTTTATATTTTTGAAATAGGTTTCAGTTTTTATCTGTATTAGGGACACATATTTCTGACATGCTCCTATTATCAGTAGATATGCTATTCTGTTACTTAATCTCTTTTTTAATTCAAACAACAATGTAATTTGACCCAGATCCTCTTCTGCTGCATATTTTATGTAAAATTCATCTTCCTGGCTTGTACACATCGTTCTGGATTACTTTCTGCTTCACAGAGCTCCTCCTTCCATTGTTTTTGTAAATTGTTTAAAAATACCATAGGTTAATTTTGAAATTTCCTGGCTCTTTTCCATTAATACTACTTACACTTAAGACTTCTCTTTTTCTACTGTTTGTATCCTGCCCAATTTTTCATTAGTGTCTATAAGGGAGCTCTGGCTGGTCAGTTTCAAGAATTCACAGGAGCTATGGTGCTCCAGCCCCATCCAACTCTTATCATGAGGCATTTTCTGCTATTAGGTCATACAGTTTCAGTGACAGTTTTCAAAATGGCTTGCTGTACATTCTAGTGAACGAAGTAAAGTGAAGTGAAAGTCACTTAGTCGTGCCCGACTCTGCAATCCCTTGGACTATACAATCCATGGAGTTCTCCAGGCCAGAAGTGAATACCTGATGGCTATTTTGTAGTTATTCTGTCTCATAGGTCCATTAGGGCTCCTGTTCTCTCCTGGCACAGACACTGATATCATCAGGCTTTGGTGGCGACTGCTGATTACTCTCTAGCAATTATTTGCAGAGATATATTGCCTAATTTTGTTATAAATATTGTCTTTGGATTTTCTGTTTTGCCATCTAGTTCTCTATGTGGCTTCTAGCTCTCTATGGGCTTCCCTGGTGGTTCAGATGGTAAAGCATCTGCCTGCAATGTGGGAGACCTGGGTTTGATCCCTGAATCGGGAAGATCCCCTGGAGAAGGAAATGGCAACCCACTTCAGTACTCTTGCCTGGAAAATTCCATGGATGGAGGAGCCTGGTAGGCTACAGTCCATGGGATCGTAAAGAGTCGGACATGACTGAGCAACTTCACTCACTCACTCTCTAAGTGGCACTTCAGGAAGATCCAAAACCTATGCTGCCTCTGCACTATTTTCCTTCAATTAGCAATTTAACAAAAGACCTTGAAAGACTGTCAGACTGGTGTCCAAGTATTTCAAGAGGACAAATCACAAGGTAGCTTTTATATAATGTTGGATAAATAAAGGGTTAGTATTTCTACAAGTTAAAATAAAGATTAAATTAAATCTATACTTATTATATATTTTTAATAATAATGTTGAATTTCTGCAAAAGTTTGTTTACTAAGAAGGGCAAAGAGCTTTCCTGTTAAATTAAAAGGTTTGTTTTTCAGACTCACAGACTTAGAGAACAAACTTATGATTACCAGCGGCAAAAGGCGTGATTGGGGTAGGGGGAGGGATAGATGGGGAGTTTGGGATTGACATGTACACACTGCTGTATTTAAAATAAATAACCAACAAGGACCTATTGTACAGCACAGGAAACTCTGATCAATATTCTGTTATAACCTAGACGGGAAAAGAATTTGAAAAAGAACAGATACATATATACATATATATATATATATATATATATATATATATATATATATATAACTGAATCACTTTGCTGTACACCTGAAATCAACACAAAATTGTTAATCAACTATACTCCAATATAAAATAAAAATTAAAACAAAAAAATCCCATTTAAAAAAAGGTTTGCTCTAATTTCTCCAAAATTGTTGACTTGTAACCTTAACTCCATGAATCTTTAATCCAGGAAGCCACTTTTGCTAAAACGTTCATGGTAAGAAACTATTCACTTTGAGTTGTGAACCTGGCATAGGAAGTTTATTTTCACCCATAAATTTTGTAATAATTAAGTGATATGCTATTACTTTACTACTCTATTTTACACTTTATTCTGTAATTTCATTATTAGATAAGTGATTTGACTTGTTAATCCAAAAGATATCAAGACTGTTTAAGCTTTCTCTCATGGGCCTATCTGAAATAAACTTTGAGGTTTTAAAGGTGTCATTGCTTTAAATAATAATGTGAAATTAAATTTTCTGCATTACTATTTGAGGGGTGATGTGTATCTTTTCTAAAAAAGTTTTCTTCTTTTTCTTCTACTATGAGTTTTAACATTTACCAAACAATTACTATGTGGCAGGCACTGTTTTAATTATTTTAAGCCATTTAAACTTCACAAAACTCGTATCAAGTCGTATCAAGTAGATAATATTATACACATCATCTGTAAAATAGCACATAGAGTTGATCTATCAATCATTACGCTATATAGTATCTCAAACAAACTTGTTTATACGTACAAATATATGATAATGTTCATGGTATAGTAGTTAAGAGTTAGGATGAAGTCTGAAGCTAGACTGCCAGGATTTTAAATCCTGGCTCCACTCATTACTGGCTATCTGTTTGGTAGGCAAGTTACTTTTCTGTGCCTCAGTCTGTTGTGAAAACAAATGAACAACTAGAAGAAAGGCATTTTTTATAGAGCCCACCACACCTACCCCTTTTTTTAAAATTAGGCATATGGCAGTATCTGAATTATCATTCTGCAATGTGATTTTTTTTCACCTAACATGATGGGTTCCAAAAATGATCCATGTTGCATGGGTGAGCTAAATCTTGTTTATTTTTTCTACTACATATTACTCCACTGTATAAATACCAGTCTCAATTTATTCATCCATTCTCCTATTGATAGACATTTAATTTATTCCCAGTTTTTAACCATGCTGCAATGTATGTGTCACATGCATGTCTTCATGTGCACATGTTTAAGAGTTTCTCTAAAGTACATCTATAGAAGTGGAACTCCAGAATTATTATGGGTACATTTTGTCAAGTAAAGCCATATTGCCAAATGCTCGCCAAAGAGGTTTTGTCCCACAAGCAGTGTATGAGGTATCCTGTTTCTCCATATGCCCACTGACACTTGGTATTATCAAACATGAGAAACAAATTAACTCTCATTCTAATTATATAACAATAGTGGCAAAAATATTCTTTCTATCCATAATCAAGTATTTATTAAAAATCATATTCTTAACTCTGAGTATAAAAGCAGCTATCAAAATGCAAAACAAAATCTTTAAGTTCTAGAGCACAGACTTGGAGGACCCAAGGAGTAGCAACAAAATTTCCATCAAGCATGAGAAACATATGCAAGCCATAAAAAACCATGGTTGGTGAAAAAGAGAACACTCACCTCAAACTCTCCAAGCAATTTAGAAATAAGCAAACCCTCTGGAAACTTGGATACAACCTAATAAATAAAAAGTGAAATACAATATAAATAGACACAACAGGAATGCTGGGTGACAAAATATCAAAATAAGCAAGTATAAATTTACATAGCAACAAAGACAAAAATAACATTATTATTAAGTGAATGAATTAAAAGGCACAGTAATTTTTAAACATCAGCTTCTAGTTTTAAAAAAGTTGTAACAACCAAAAAAGGCAGTGAATTCCAACATTTCCAGAGCTGAGAAACCATTCCTGCATAAAACAGCAGTGGCCACGACTCCTCAGAAATTCCTAGAGTTCTGGGCAGTCCTAAGATAGCGGAGGAATAGGACAGGGAGACCACTTTCTCCCCCACAAATTCACTGAAAGATCATTTGAACTCTGAGCAAATACCACAAAATAACTTCTGAATGCTGGTGGAGGACACCAGGCGCCCAGAAAGACAGCCCATTGTCTTTGAAAGGAGGTAGGACAAAATGTAAAAGATACAAAGAGAGACAAAAGTTAGGGACAGAGACCCATCCTGGGGAGGGAGTCTTAAAAGAGGAGAAGTTTCCAAACACCAGGAAACCCTCTCACTGGCGGGTCTGTGGGGAGTTTTGGAATCTCAGAGGGCAACATAATCGGGAGGAAAAAAGAAATAAATAAAACCCACAGATTACGTGCCTAACTGCAACTCCCAGCAGAGAATTAGCCCAGATGCTCACGTCTGCCACCAGCAAGTGGGGGCTGAGCAGGGAGGTGCGGGCTGCATTGCTTAGGGTAAGGACCAGGCCTGAATGCCCTGAGGGCAATCTGAGGGAGCTAACGTGAGATAGCAACCCAAACCATGGGATGGGCAGAGAGGAAAAAAAAAGAAAGAGGACAGAGAGAGAGAGAACTTTCCAGCGAAAAGCTCTAACCTAAGGCACTGCCCGGCCCGCTCACAGAACAAAGGACTGAGTGAATACCAGAGGAGAGTTAGCCAGCTGCAGACCAGCCCATCCCCTGCTGGAGGCAGGGAAGCAGGCGGGCGACAGCCAGAGCAGAAAGGAAAGGGGCAAACTTGGCCCCAGAGATTGCATCCCCTACCAAACTGCAAGCAGGCTCCCAGTTGCTAACCAAGTCTTCCTGGGATCCTGGACAGTTGACATCCGTCAGGAGGGTCGCAGCTAGAGATCAGCACCCCAGAAGAGACACACGGCATACTTAAGATGGCGTTCCCACTGCGTACCCAAGAAAATGAGCAGCTGGGACTAGGGAGGTGATAAGACACACTGCCCAGCTGGGAAGAGTGCACTCGCCAAGCACCTGGTCACCTGAGCTGCTTGGACCTGGGAAGGGCACAAAATGCAGGCCCAACTGAGTCTGTGCCTTTGTGGAGTACCCGAGAACCTGAACCTGAGTGGCGTAGATCTGGGAAGCGTACACAACCCAGTGCCCGCCTTAGAGAGTTCCCCTGTAGAGCAATCTGGAACCTGAACAGTGTAGACTGGGAAAGCACACACACCATGAGCAGGGGCAAACCCAGTGTGGCCCAGACACTATGAGCACTCCCCACACACACCAGTGATATTTGTTTGCAGTGTTCTCCCCTCCCCACAGCACAACTGAACAAGTGAGCCTAAATAAATGACCACCTTTGACCCTTTGTGTCAGGGCGGAAGTAGATACTGAAGAGACTCACAAACAGAGGAAGCCAAAATAAACAAAGAAGAGGGAACGGCTTTGGAAGTGACAGGTGCAACAGATTAAAACCCTGTAGTTAGCACTGACTACATTGGAAGGGACCTATAGACCTTGAGAAGAAGTATAAGGTGGAACAAGGAACTATCTGAAACTGAACTGACCACACACTGCCCTCAATAGCTCCAGAGAAATTCCTAGATATATTTTACTATTATCGTTTTTTAATTTTTAATTTTTTTTATTTTTAAGTTATTACTCCTTTAATTTTCATTTTTAAAACCTACTATTACCTAGAAAAAAAAAGACCCTATTTTTAAAGCAAATCTCATATTTTTTTTTACATAACTTTTGCAATTTTGTTTTGCTTTTTTTTAATATTATGTTTTCGAGAGTCTAACCTCTACTCTAGATTTTTAATCTTTGCTTTTTGGTATTTGTTATCAATTCTGTACCTTTAAGAATCCAATCTTCAGTACCCATTTTTACTTAGGAGTGTGATTACTGGCTTGATTGCTCTCTCCCCTCTTGACTCTCCTTTTTCTCCACAAGGTCACCTCTATCTCCTCCCTCTCTCTTCTCTTCTCTACTTAACTCTGTGAATCTCTTTGGGTATTCCAGGCTGTGGAGAAAACTTGGGGAACTGATCACAGGCTAGACTGGTCTCTCTCCTTTTGACTCCCTCTCCTCTCCTCCTGGTCACTTCTATCTCCTTCCTCCCTCTTCTCTTCTCTATGGAATTCCATGAACCTCTCTGAGGGTTCCAGACTGTGGAGAGAAAATAGGGAATTGATTACTGGCTAGACTGCGCTTTCCCCTTTTGATTCCCCCTTTTTTCCTCCTGGTCACCTCTATCTCCCTCCTCCTTCTTCTCTTCTTCATGTAACTCTGTGAACCTCTCTGGATGTCCCTCACTGTGGAGAATCTTTTCACCATTAACCTAGATGTTTTATCATTGGAGCTGTATGGATGGAGAAGTCTTGAGGCTACTATAAAAATAAGACTGAAAGCCAGAGGCAGGAGGCCTAAATCCAAAACTTGAGAACACCAGAAAACTCCTGACTCCAGGGACCATTAATCAACAAAAGCTCATACAAAAGCCTCCATACCTACACTGAAACCAAGCTCCACCCAAGAGACAACAAGTTTCAGAGCAAGACATACCAAGCTAATTCTCCAACAAAGGAGGAACATAACCCTGAGCACAAAAATACAGGTGGCCAAAAGTCACACCAAACCCACAGATACCTCAAAACTCACTACTGGACACTTCATTGCACTCCAGAGACAAGAGATCCAGCTCTACCCACCAGAACACTGACGCAAGCTTCCCTAACCAGCAAAACTTGACAAGCCACTCGTCCAACCCCACCCACAGGGAGGAACCTCCACAATAAAGAGGAACCACAAACTTCCAGAAAGGCCACCCCAAACACAGCAACCTAAACAAGATTAAAAGGCAGAGAAATATTCAGCAGGTAAAAGAACATGATAAAAGCCCACCAAATCAAACAAAATAGGAGGAGATAGGGAGTCTAACTGAAAAAGAATTCAGAATAATGATAGTAAAAATGATCTGAAATTTTGAAAACAAAATGGAGTTACAGATAAATAGTCGGGAGACAGGATTGAGAACATGCAAGAAAAGTTTAACAAGGACCTAGAAGAAACAAAAAAAGAGTCAATCAATAATGAATAATGCAATAACTGAGATCAAAAGCACTCTGGAGGGAACCAACAGTAGAGTAACTGAAGCAGAAGACAGGATAAGTTTGGTGGAAGTTGGAATGGTGGAAATAAATGAAGCAGAGAGGAAAAAAGAAAAAAGAATGAAAAGAAATGAGGACAACCTCAGGGACCTCTGGGACAATGTTAAACGCCCCAACATTCAAATCATAGGAGTCCCAGAAGAAGAAGACAAAAAGAAAGGCCATGAGAAAATACTTGAGGAGATAATAGTTGAAAACGTCCCTAAAATGGGGAAGGAAATAGTCACCCAAGTCCAAGAAACCCAGAGTCCCAAACAGGATAAACCCAAGGCGAAACACCTCGAGACACATATTAATCAAATTAACAAAGATCAAACACAAAGAGCAAATATTAAAAGCAGCAAGGGAAAAATAACAAATAACACACAAGGGGATACCCATAAGGATAACAGCGATGTTTCAATAGAAACTTTTCAGGCCAGAAGGGAATGGCAGGACATACTTAAAGTGATGAAAGAGAAAAACCTACAACCCAGATTACTGTACCCAGCAAGGATCTCATTCAAATATGAAGGAGAAATCAAAAGCTTTACAGACAAACAAAAGCTCAGAGAATTCAGCACCACCAAACCCGCTCTCCAACAAATGCTAAAGGATCTTCTCTAGACAGGAAACACAGAAAAGGTTTATAAACTCAAACCCGAAACAACAAAGTAAATGGCAATGGGATCATACTTATCAATAATTACCTTAAATATAAATGGGTTGAATGCTCCAACCAAATGACAAAGACTGACTGAATGGATACAAAAACAAGACCCCTATATATGCTGTCTACAAGAGACCCACCTCAAACCTAGGGACACATACAGACTGAAAGTGAAGGGCTGGGAAAAGATATTTCACACAAATGGAGACCAAAAGAAAGCAGGAGTAGCTATACCCATATCAGATAAAGTAGAGTTTGAAATAAAGGCTGCAAAAAGAGACAAAGAAGGACACTATACAATGATCAAAGTATCAATCCAAGAAGAAGATATAACAATTATAAATATATATGCACCCAACATAGGAGCACCACATATATGTAAGGCAAATGCTAACAAATATGAAAGGGGAAATTAACAATAACACAATCATAGTGGGAGACTTTAATACTCCACTCACACCTATGGATAGATCAACTAAACAGAAAATTAGCAAGGAAACACAAACTTTAAATGATAACAATGGACCAGTTAGACCTAATTGATATCTATAGGACATTTCACCCTAAAACAATGAATTTCACCTTTTTCTCAAGTGCACACGGTACCTTCTCCAGGTCAGATCACATCCTGGGCCATAAATCTAGCCTTGCTAAATTCAAAAAATTGAAATCATCTCAAGTATCTTTTCTGACCACAATGCAGTAAGGTTAGATGTCAATTACAGGAAAAAAACTATTAAAAATTCCAACATATGGAGGATAAACAACATGCCTCTGAATAATCAACAAATCACAGAAGAAATCAAAAAAGAAATCAAAATATGCATAGAAACAAATGAAAATGAAAACACAACAACCCAAAACCTATGGGATTCAGTAAAAGCAGTGCTAACGGGAAGATTCATAGCAATACAAGCCTACCTCAGGAATCAGGAGAGAAATCAATAAATAACCTAACTCTACACCTAAAGCAACTAGAAAAGGAATAAATGAAGAATCCTAGGGTTAGTAGAAGGAAACAAATCTTAAAAATTAAGGCAGAAATACATGCAAAAGAAACAAAAGAGACCATAGCAAAAATCATCAAAGCTAAAAGCTGGTTCTTCAAGAAGATATATAAAATAGACAAATCATTATTAACCAGACTCATCATGAAACAAAGGGAGAAGAACCAAATAAACAAAATTAGAAATGAAAATGGAGAGATCACAACAGACAACACAGAAATACAAAGGATCATAAGAGACTACTATCAGCAACTATATACCAATAAAATGGACAACTTGGAAGAAATGGACAAATTCTTAGAAAAGTATAACTTTCCAAAACTGAACCAGGAACAAATAGAAAATCTTAACAGACTCATCACAAGCACGGAAATTGAAACTGTTGTCAGAAATCTTCCAACAAACAAAAGCCCAGGACCAGATGGCTTCACAGCTGAATTCTACCAAAAATTTAGAGAAGAGCTAACACCTATGTTACTCAAACTCTTCCAGAAAATTGCAGAGGAAGGCAAACTTCCAAACTCATTCTATGAGGCCACCATCACCCTAACACCAAAACCAAAGATGCCACAAAAGAAGAAAACTACAGGCCAATATCACTGATCAACATAGATGCAAAAATCCTTAACAAAATTCTAGCAAACAGAATCCAACAACATATTAAAAAGATCATACATCATGACCAAGTGGGCATTATCCCAGGGATGCAAGGATTCTTCAATATTTGCAAATCAATCAATGTGATACACCACATTAACAAATTATAAGATAAAAATGATATGATTATATCAATAGATGCAGAGAAAGCCTTTGACAAAATTCAACATCCATTTATGATAAAAACCTTCCAGAAAGCAGGCACAGAAGGAACATACCTCAATATAATAAAAGCCATATACGATAAACGAACAGCAAACATTATCCTCAATGGTGAAAAATTGAAAGCATTTCCCCTAAAATCAGGAACAAGACAAAGATGCCCACTCACACCACTACTATTCAACATAGTTTTGGCCACAGCAATCAGAGCAGAAAAGGAAATAAAAGGAATCCAGATTGGAAAAGTAGAACTCTCACTGTTTGCAGATGACACGATCCTCTACAGAGAAAACCCTAAAGACTCCATCAGAAAATTACTAGAGCTAATCAATGAATACAGTAAAGTTGCAGGATATAAATTTAACACACAGAAATCCCTTGCATTCCAATATATTAACAATGAGAAAACAGAAAGGGAAATTAAGGAAACAATTGCATTCACCACTGCAACGAAAAGAATAAAATACTTAGGAATATATCTACCTAAAGAAACAAAAGACCTATATATAGAAAACTATAAAACACTGATGAAAGAAATCAAAGAGGACACAAATAGATGGAGAAATATACCATGTTCATGGATCGGAATAATCAATATAGTAAAAATGAGTATACTATCCAAAGCAATCTATAGATTCAATGCAATCCCTATCAAGCTACCAACGGTATTTTTCAGGGAATTAGAACAAATAATTTCACAATTTGTATGGAGACACAGAAAACCTCGAACAGCCAAAGCAACCTTGAGAAAGAAGAATGGAACTAGAGGAATCAAGCTGCCTGACTTCAGGCTATACTACAAAGCTACAGTCATCAAGACAGTATGGTACTGGCACAAAGACAGAAATATAGATCAATGGAACAAAATAGAAAGCCCAGAGATAAATCCATGCACCTATGGACACCTTACCTTTGGCAAAGGAGGCAAAAATATACAATGGAGAAAAGACAATCTCTGTGACAAGTAGTGCTGGGAAAACTGGTCAACCACTTGTAAAAGAATGAAACTAGAACACTTTCTAACACCATACACAAAAATAAACTCAAAGTGGATTAAAGATCTAAACATAAGACCAGAAACTATAAAACTCCTAGCGGAAAACATAGGCAAGACACTCTCTGACATAAATCATAGCAGGATTCTCTATGACCCACCTCCCAGAGTAATGGAAATAAAACAAAAAATAAACAAATAGGACCTAATTAAACTTAAAAGCTTTCGCACAATGAAGGAAACTATAAGCAAGGTGAAAAGACAGCCTTCAGAATGGGAGAAAATAGCAAATGAAACAACTGACAAAGAATTAATCTCAAAAATATACAAGTAACTCCTGCAGCTCAATTCCAGAAAAATAAGCGATCCAATAAAAAAAATGGGCCAAATAACTAAGCAGACATTTCTCCAAAGAAGACATACAGATGGCTAACAAACACATGAAAAGATGCTCAACATCACTCATTATCAGAGAAATGCAAATCAAAACCACAAAGAGGTACCATCCTACGCCAGTCAAAATGGCTGCTATCAAAAAGTCTACAAACAGTAAATGCTGGAGAGGATGCAGAGAAAAAGGAACCTCTTACACTGCTGGTGGGAATGCAAACTAGTACAGCCACTATGGAGAACAGTGTGGAGATTTCTTAAAAACCTGAAAATAGAACTGCCATACGACCCAGCAATCCCACTGCTGGGCATACACACCGAGGAAACCAGAATTGAAAGAGACACGTACACCCCAGGGTTCACTGCAGCACTGTTTACAACAGCCAGGACATGGAAGCAACCTAGATGTCCATTGGCAGACGAATGGATAAGAAAGTCGTGGTACATATACACAATGGAATATTACTTAGCTATTAAAAAGAAAGCATTTGAATCAGTTCTAATGAGGTGAATGAACCTGGAGCCTATTATACAGAGTGAAGTAAGTCAGAAAGAAAAACACCAATACAGCATATTAACACATATATATGGAATTTAGAAAGATGGTAATGATGACCCTATATGTAAGACAGCAAAAGAGACACAGATGTAAAGAACAGACTGCTGGACTCTGTGGGAGAAGGTGAGGGTGGGATGATTTGAGAGAATAGCATTGAAACATGTATACTATCATACATGAAAGAGATCACCAGTTCAGGTTCAATGCATGAGGCAGGGTGCTCCGGGCTGGTGCACTGGGATGTCCCTGAGGGATGGGATGGGGAGGGAGATGGGAGGGAGGGTCAGGATGGAGAACACATGTACACCCATGACTGATTCATGTGAATGTATGGCAAAAACCACCACAATATTGTAAAGTAATTAGCCTCCAATTAAAATTAAAAATATACATATATACCTACTAAGAAACTTTAATTTACATTAAAAAAAAAAGAAATTCCTAGAGTTCTTTAGCTCAGTTAACATATTTAGCTTCAGCTCATGTAAAATAAATATTCTGTGGCATAATTTCCAGCATTTTAAAGGGCAGAAAAGAAATACAATGGACACTATAGAAAACACTGGAAAACACAGTTAAGCAAAGATACTGGCCACTGTTGTCCATATTCACATAAAAATATCTTTAATATGAAAATAAGGTCCTTGTTTCTCTAGATTTTTAATATCATCTTGTAGACCTCTTTCTGTACCAGTAAATATGGATCAACATGTTTACTAGTGACACTGAACTGGAGACTGTGGGGCTCTTGGGCGCAGAAGTCTTTCCATGTTCCCCATTTCTTCTAGGGAACAGACTCCAGCCTCCGTGACCTTCCCTGAGTTCCAAAGAACAAATCTGAACAGTTGTCAATCCAGGAAGGGACAAGGTAGATGCAGAGTCAAGGGAGGAGCAGTCAAGAAACAATAGTGCAGCCTTGAAACAGGGTCCTGGTTCCTTCTCAAGGGATATACATAACAATGTCTTTAAGCTCTTTATACAATTGAAACTCTATTTCTGCTTTGTTGACTGTGCCAAAGCCTTTGACTGTGTGGATCACAATAAACTGGAAAATTCTTCAAGACATGGGAATACCAGACCACCTGACCTGCCTCTTGAGAAACCTGTATGCAGGTCAGGAAGCAACAGTTAGAACTGGACATGGAACAACAGACTGGTTCCAAATAGAAAAGGAGTACATCAAGGCTGTATATTGTCACCCTGCTTATTTAACTTATATGCAGAGTACATCAGGAGAAACACTGGGCTGGAAGAAACACAAGCTGGAATCAAGATTGCCGGGAGAAATAGCAATAACCTCAGATATGCAGATGACACCACCTTATGGCAGAAAGTGAAGAAGAACTAAAGAGCCTCTTGATGAAAGTGAAAGAGGAGAGTGAAAAAGTTGGCCTAAAGCTCAACATTCAGAAAACTAAGATCATGGCATCTGGTCCCATCACTTCATGGGAAATAGATGGGGAAACAGTGTTAGACTTTATATTTTGGGGCTCCAAAATCACTGTAGATGGTGATTGCAGCCATGAAATTAAAAGACGCTTACTCCTTGGAAGGAAAGTTATGAACAACCTAGATAGCATATTGAAAAGCAGAGTCATTACTTTGCCAACAAAGGTCCATCTAGTCAAAGCTATGGTTTTTCCAGTAGTCATGTATGGATGTGTGAGTTGGATGGTGAAGAAAGCTGAGTGCTGAAGAACTGATGCTTTTGAACTGTGGTGTTGGAGAAGACTCTTGAGAGTCCCTTGGACTGCAAAGAGATCCAACCAGTCCATCCTAAAGGAGATCAGTCCTGGGTGTTCATAGGGAGTACTGATGTTGAAGCTGAAACTCCAATACTTTGGCCACCTCATGCAAAGAGTTGACTCATTGGAAAAGACCGTAATGCTGGGAAGGATTAGGGGCGGGAGGAGAAGGGGACGACAGAGGATGAGATGGCTGGATGGCATCACCGACTCGATGGACACGGGTTTGGGTAGACTCCGGGAGTTGGTGATGGACAGGGAGGCCTGGCGTGCTGCAGTTCATGGGGTCGCAAAGAGTCGGACGTGACTGAGTGACTGAATTGAACTGAACATATAAAATTGGTATTGGAAAGACCTTGAACTGCGAACAACGATTTAAGGGGAAGAAAAGAGAATTTATGGAGGAATTATAGTGTCTTAATAATTACATTAAAACCTTTAATTCATTTTTTCTGATCTTAAAAGATTAGCCACTCCATTTGCAGTATATATGAAAAGATCAAGAATAAATATAAAACTACTTGTAAGAAAGTAAAATTAACCATAAATGATACCTAAATGTATAATCAATTATTCCCATCCATTTCCCAAAAACAAAAAATACTTACAAATTTTATCTTATTTTTCAGTTCTGGATTAACAGTCCCTCCAGGTCCAATTTGTGCAATAACTGATTTGAAGGTATTTTCCAACTATGAAAAAAGGGGGAAAAAAGTTCAAATTATAGTCAAAAAAATTTTTTTAAAGTCAAAGATAAATCTGAACAGTAAATAAAGGAGACATCTATAAAAGAAAATATATTTCAACCAAATAGATAGACTATTGTTATTAAAAGACACTGTAACATTTCATACTCTATAAAATACATTTAGAGTAGGTAGACTCTTTATAAGACTAAACATTGACATTTCCCAGGATAATTAGCACTCCTTGTAACCATTAGGTTTAGAATCTTCAAATACAAAATCCCACTACTGCTGCTGCTAAGTCGCTTCAGTCGTGTCCGACTCTGTGCAACCCCATAGACGGCAGCCCACCAGGCTCCGCCGTCCCTGGGATTCTCCAGGCAAGAATACTGGAGTGGGTTGCCATTTCCTTCTCCAGTGCGTGAAAGGGAAAAGTGAAAGTGAAGTCGCTCAGTCATGTCCAACTCCTAGCGACCCCATGGGTCTGCAGCCTACCAGGCTCCTCCACCCATGGGATTTTCCAGGCAAGAGTACTGGAGTGGGGTGCCATTGCCTTCTCCGACAAAATCCCACACTCTTACCCAGAAAAGATTTTTGTTACTAATTTTCTTCTGTTTATAAAATTATTCAATGTTTGTTAAACACATTAATACAGGGAAGAGATGGGATGAATGAAGGTCTCTGGGAGCCAAGGTAGTGGCGGAATGTCTCGCCCTGAAAAGCAGGAAGGTGAGCTCTTCCACCGTCACAAAAATGAAGAAGGAAAGGGCCAGTATGGATTCAGAAAGGCTCTGTAAATGTAGGGGCAGCAGGTGGAGAGAGTCACTACCTGATAGCTCTAGCATTCCCTTTTCGAGTTCAGAAGCAAGGCCCACTCAACAGCATGAAAGGGAAGGGAGCTCAGATAGTTGAGAAAATAGAAAAATAAAGCTCAGGAAATAAGGGATGGTTATTTAAACTCATCAGGTAGGGAGTAAAGATAAATGAGGCCTGAGTTAAGACAGGAGGGGTCAGAGGATTTTAGCAGAAAAAAATCAATGGTACAGAGAGGTCCCAATATGGTAAAAAAAAAAAAAAAAAAAAAAGACAATGCATGGGAATAATTGAAAAAATAAGCTGGAAACACAGGAGGTGAGGAGTAGAGATTATCACAGAGCATAACCAGACACCAAGGTCCAGTGAAGAGCCATGGAGTGGAGACATGTAATAGAAAGAAAGATCATGAAAAAAGGAAAAACAAAAAAAGAAAGACCATGGAGTTATAGTTAAAGCTGTTAAGTAAATATAAAAAAAAAAATACATATACATATATATATATACACACACATATGCTAGAAAGGCACAAAAGTATAAAGAAAACCACCTAAAATCCTATCACATAAACACAATCATTATTTGTTTTTTCCTCTTAAACTTCTATTTTTTAATATTTCTTCTTATTGTCACTTGGCCTGCCATCACTTACAAAGTATATGAACTTTTAAGGTTTCAGTTTCTTCATCTGAAAAATGAAGATAATCTCTGTCTCCTAAGGTTGACAAGAAAGTGGGATCTGGGAATGGGGGATTAGATTCCTAAGACTATATAACTAGCTTTCACAAAATGCCTCAGCCTTTGGTCTTAGGTTCTTTATATTTCTTCTGGAATTGTCATGAGCTAATTCCCTAAAACTCTTCCAGTGAACAATAAAAGACTCTAGAGAAAACTGATTCTTCACATCTTAACATGCTCCCACCATTTGAAGATTCAATACAACAACTTATTATCTCCATGCTAGGTATTTCAGGCGGCAAAAAAAATGTCACCTACGTAGAGAAACGAGATAAATGCATAAACAGCTATAACCTTAAGGCTGACTCTGTGTGTGCGTGTGTATGTGCTCAGTCCTGCTGGACTCTTGTGACCCCATGGACTGTAGCCCACCAGCCTCTTTTGTCCATGGATTTCCTAGGCGAAAATATTGGAGTGTGTTGGCCATTTCCTCCTCCAGGGGGTCTTCCTGACCCAGGAATTGAACCTGTGTCTCTTGCACTGGCTGACTCCTAGCGCCATTAAAGAAGTACAAGAATGCAGAAGGACATATTATACCAAGTCATAGAGAAGGCTTCCTTTTAGGAAGGCCTTGAAGAATGGAGGATATTGTAGAAAAAGATGGTAAGGGGGGCAATGAAGGTAGAAGGAACATGATAACAAAGAAGAAAAGAATGAAACAAGTTTGCCTGAAGGCATTAGAGAAGTAGTAGAAAACTGAAGGCAGGCTAAAGCCATATTGTAGCAACTCCTCAAATGCCAAACTAAGGAGTTTTTCTTGGTTACATGGACAAAAACTGGTATTAGAGATTTTTAGTAAAGGAGAAACATTTTCAGAATTTTAGTCTGGCAGCAGAAAATTAGACTGGTGCAGTGCATGACCAGTTAAAACACTGCAACTCTCAGGGCAAGAGTTTTAACCAGGGTGCCAAGAGAGTAAGAAGAGAAAGAGGAGATAATCAAAGGAGGATTCCACAGAAACTAGGGAAGAATATAATAGAGAGGAAGAAACCGCCAATTCTACAGGGATAAAAAAGAGACCAGGGAAACAGCCTCAATGACCTCAAGTTTTATGCAGAAAGCTAGGAACCAGAGATCAAATTGCCAACATCTGCTGGATCATCGAAAAAGCAAGACAGTTCCAGAAAAACATCTATTTCTGCTTTACTGACTATGCCAAAGCCTTTGACTGTGTGGATCACAATAAACTGTGGAAAATTCTGAAAGAGATGGGAATACCAGACCACCTGACCTGTCTCTTAAGAAACCTGTATGCAGGTCAGGAAGCAACAGTTAGAACTGGATATAGAACAACAGACTGGTTCCAAACAGGAAAAGGAGTATGTCAAGGCTGTATATTGTCACCCTGCTTATTTAACTTATATGCAGAGTACATCACGAGAAATGCTGGGCTGGATGAAGCACAAGCTGGAATCAAGATTGCCGGGAGAATTATCAATAACCTCAGATATGCAGATGACACCACCCTTATGGCAGAAAGTGAAGAAGAACTAAAGAGCCTCTTGATGAAAGTGAAAGAGGAGAGTGAAAAAGTTGGTTTAAATCTCAACATTCAGAAAACTAAGATCATGGCATCTGGTCCCATCACTTCATGGCAAATAGATGGGGAAACAGTGGAAACAGTGGCTGACTTTATTTTGGGGGGCCCCAAAATCACTGCAGATGGTGATTGCAGCCATGAAATTAAAAGATGCTTACTCCTTGGAAGGAAAGTTATCACCAACCTAGACAGCATATTAAAAAGCAGAGATATTACTTTGCCAACAAAGGTCTGTCTAGTCAAGGCTATGGCTTTTCCAATAGTCATGTAGGGGTGTGAGAGTTTGACTAAAAGAAAGCTGAGCGCCGAAGAATTGATGCTTTTGAACTGTGGTGTTGGAGAAGATTCTTGAGAGTCCCTTGGACTGCAAGGAGATCCAACCAGTCCATCCTAAAGGAGATCAGTCCTGGGTGTTCATTGGAAGGACTGATGTTGAAGCTGAAACTCCAATACTTTGGCCACCTCATGCAAAGAGCTGACTCATTGGAAAAGACCCTGATGCTGGGAAAGATTGAGGGCAGAAGGAAAAGGAGACGACAGAGGATGAGATGGCTGGATGGCATCACCGCCTCGATGGACATGGATTTGGGTAAACTCCAGCAGTTGGTGATGGACAGGGAGGCCTGGCGTGTTGCAGTTCATGGGGTCACAAAAAGAGTTGGACATGACTGAGCAACTGAACTGAACTAGCAAAGGTACAAATTTTAAAAGCCCATTCACAAACATTTTATGTGAATGTTAACTGAAACAACTTTTACGGAGGACAATTAACTACATACATCATGAGTCATAAAAGCACACATTTCTTTAGGTATAGTGATCAGTGGTGGTGGTGGTTTAGTCACTAAGTTGTGTCCGACTCTTGCGATCCCATGGACTGTGTAGCCTGCCAGGCTCCTCTGTCTGTGGAATTCTCCAGGCAAGAATACTGGAGTGGGTTGCCATTTCATTCTCCAAGAGGTAGTGATTACTTATCTAGAATTTTATCCTATGGAAAAACTGAGATTTGTGCAAATTTGAGTAAGATTTCAACAATAAGGTTATGTTTAATAGCAACAATAGCAACATCCTGAATCCCCAAGTTAAAAAATTATGGCATATCCATACTGCCATTAAAAATTATGTTGTACTGCAATGTTTAACAATGTGAAATATTCATAATTCATAATCCTGACTTTAAAAAAAAGCAAGTCACAAACGTGGACCAGAATGATGCTAATTTTATTTTCTTTAAAAGAAAAGTCAACTTTTCTGGGTGGTAAAAGAAGAGGTGATTTTCATTTTCTTCTGCGCTTTTCTGTATTTTAAATCTTTTGCAATCAATCTGTATTACTTTTGTAATAAGAAAGTTTTTTAAAACGTAAGACACCTGGGTGATATTTAGAAACATGAGGGCGGAAGCATTTTGGAAAGAAGACCCATGAAGCTAAAAGCAGAAAGGAACAGAAGTTACATTCTTTAGAAGAATATATTGCAGACCATTGGCCATATGGTAAAACATTAATACATTTCTGATTAATATCACAAAACTAGCACAGACACACACAAAGTGACTCTTTCAACCACTCAAATATTTGCTAAGTATCTCATTTGACTAAAAACTAGGTAAGTATGGAATCTGACTTGCCATACTAAAAATTTCATCTGAACTCATGGAAAAAATAGGCAGGGATCAGCTACTCTATCTTGGCCAGAAAAGGTAGCTTTCAGAGAACCACATTAACTGTGTAACATATCCAGTTACTTGTTGAGGTTACTCTTTCGAGACAGTTGAGCCAGATCACCAAGTGAAATTTTAAAAGCTTCTTTTCTTAAATAAACAAAAAGCTTCTATTCTTATATACAACACCAATCATAGAATCTAATTCATGTAAAAACTATCAATTGTTTGAGTGCAAAAGTCAGTTGCAAACTAACACCCAGCCCTGATTTTCAATTCACTCAAGACCAGAACTTTGTTTATAATTCCAGGTTTACCTATTATAAATCTCATGTTGACTATTACAATAAAGTTTTCTAAATGTGGGGTAGGACAGGGTACTGTGAAGTAAAATTATTTTTAGACAGGACAGAAAAATTAAACATAAAATTCTCTCTCTGCCCATTTGAGCAGTTAGTTCATTGTAATCTTCTGAATTTTAAAGATAAAGACAGGCATTGACAAGCATATAGTAAGTTCACCTACAAAGGAAGATGAGTAGACTGGTGTGAGGTCTCTCTAGCACAGGAAATGCCAAGAAAAATAAAAGAGATATAAAAAATGGGGAAATCACTATGAAAAGAATGGAGTGAAAAGTATCTTTTGGCAGTAGGACTATGCATAACTTTTTTAGGCTGAGTTTTCTGTATTACAAAGTCTCTATCATTCAAAACAAAGTTATGACTCCCACCCTCCTGCCATATACAACTGGAGTTACAGATGAGTTACAGATGTTAAGTAACAGTGCACAACTGAGTGGCGAGCCCGAAACTGCCCCACCTGGCAGCCTGGAGAATTTTCAGTCTGCAGCCCAGAAAGAGGTAATAGAAACAGATGAACTGAGCAGACAAATTCGAGTTTGGGAAGGACAAGGATGCTAATATATGGATAGGTATGGAGAAGAGGAACTGGCACAGACAGTGATAGATCTGGAGATCTGTAGAGGGACCCTTGAAGTTTCTGGATGACGACTGATCTATACATAAAGGCAGGGGAAGGGGATGTTCTCTGAAACTGGTGAAACAAACAAGAAGCAACAGGCCACACGACACCCAGAGCTCACATGGAGCTAAGAAAAATTAACTGTTCCTACTAAGGAAGTGGTCATGTATGGATATGAGAGCTGGACTATAAAGAAAGCTGAGCACCGAAGAATTGATGCTTTTGAACTGTGGTGTTGGAGAAGACTCTTGAGAGTCCCTTGGACTGCAAGGAGATCCAACCAGTCTATCCTAAAGGAAATTAGTCCTGAATATTCATTGGAAGGACTGATGCTGAAGCTGAGGCTCCAATACTTTGGCCACCTCATGTGAAGAGCTGACTTATTGGAAAAGACCCTGATGCTATGAAAGACTGAAGGCGGGAGGAGAAGGGGATGACAGAGGATGAGACGGTTGGATGGTATCACTGACTGGATGGACATGAGTTTGACTAAGCTCCAGGAGTTGGTAATGACAGGGAAGTCTGGCATGCTGCAGTCCATGGGGTTGCACAGAGTCAGACATGACTGAGCAACTGAACTAAACTGACTAAGGCAGAATGGAAGGACCTCCTCTTAACACATCCAGGTGACTCTGGAGAAAGGAAATGCCTCAGTGGTGGAGCCAAATTAGCCCTAGACTGAAGATTTCTTTGGACTAGACGTCTTAGTTTACTAAGGGTTCTATAGCAAAATAACAGACATTAGGTGGCTGCAAACAACAGAAATTCATTTCCTCGCAATTCTGGAGGCTGGAAGCCCAAGATCATGCTTCCATCTGAAAAATAAAATCGTTGTTGTTGTTTAGTTGGTCAGCCGTGTCCAACTCTTTGCAACCCCACAGACTATAGCCTGTTCCTCTATGGGTTCCTCTGCCCATGGGATTCTCCAGTTAAGAATACTGGAGTGGGTTGTCATTTCCTGCTCCAGGGGATCTTCCTGACCCAGGGATCAATCCTGTCTCCTGCACTGGTAGATAGGTTCTTTACCACTGAGCCACCAGGGATAAAATATTGCTTGCCATCCTTTATTTAAAGGATGCTGCAGTCATCAGCAATTTGCAGCCACCCCAGACATGAATCCTAAGGGAGAAATAAGGAATGCCTACCATCTAGCAGCCATCAGAACACAGCTACACTCGACGGTACAGGATAAGAAAACACAGGACACTGGCCCCAGATAGCTGAGGTGCATATCAAAGGAATGATTTCAGTGAGGCCAGACTCTTGCATCTTCCCCTATACAGAAAAATCCTAACTAAATTCCCTAACTTGAGCTATCTAGTTTTCTTTTATTAATAGTAGCCTTTTGTTCCGACTACCTGGTATTATTATAAAAATTCCTATATATCCTTCCCCCTCGCCCCTGCACCTTCCTCTTCAGAACAGTTTCCTCGGCATTTATGCGAAAAGCTGTCTCCTAGGCTTGAAGTACTAAGAATGTCTGCTGAATAAAACATAACTCTCAGCTCTTGGGTTGTGCATTTTTTCAATTGACACAGCACAGTTGGATCCTGGTAAGGATTCTCTTTCTGACTTGCAGATGGCTGACTTCTTGCTGTATGCTTCCACAGCCTTTCCTTGTTATATGCACATGGAGAAGGAGAGCAAGCTCTCTGGTTTCTCTTCTTACAAGGGCACTTAACCCTGTCATGAGGGTTCCACCCTCACAACTTCATCTAAACCTAATTACTGCCCAAAGGCTCCATCTCTAAATACTAACACATTGGGGGTTAGGGCTTCAACATATGAATTTTAAGAGAACAAAATTCAATCAATAGTAAACCCTCTAACCTAACCATAACCCTCTAGGGCTCAGTAGGGTCCTACTCTTTGCAATCCCATGGACTGTAGCCCGCCAGGCTCCTCTGTCTGTGGAATCTTCCAGGCAAGAATACTGGAGTGGGTTGCCACTTCCTACTCTTGGGGATCTTCCTGACCTAGGGATCAAACCCACACCTCTTGCATCTCCTGCATTGGCAGGCAGATTCTTTACCAACTGTGCCACCCAGGAAGCCCCAGTACTTGCCCTAACAAGTCTTAAAAGCAAACCTCAAAATAATCAATTGAATCCAAGTAAATTAACTGAGTGAGGCTCAACAATGAAAAATTCGTAATGTCTAGCAGCTAATCAAAGTTGCCAGCCATGCAAAGAGGTAGGAGAATATGACCATATCAAAAAGGAAAACAGGGAATTCCCTGGCAGTTCAGCGGTTAGGGTTCCACGCTTCCACTGCAGAGGGCACACATTCGATCCTTGGTCAAGGAACTAGGATCCCACGTGCTGCAGTGCATCAAAAAAAATGGTTACATATATAAGGAAAGTATGAACACAATAAAGAGATAAAGGATATAAAAAAGATCTAAGTGGAATATGCAGAAATGAAACATATCCTAAATGAAAAATAATCTGAATGGGATTAAATGCAACAGAAGATCACTGTTATCAAAATAAATATTTTAAAGCAAAACAAAAATGTGTTAAGGAGCATATAACATATATACAATTAAAATGTATCACAACAGCACAAAAGATGGGAGAAGTGAAATGTAAATCTATTGTTCTAAAGTTCTTAATCTACATGAAATAGTATAATATTACACAAGGACCAACTGTGATAAACTAAAATATATGCTGAAAGCCCTAAAGCATCCACATCCATTAAAAATGTTTTTTAAAGAGTTACAACTAATAAACAAATAACAGCAATAAAACAGAATCATAAAAAATAGTTAATTGGGAACAAGGTAGAATGTACTCTCTCACCATTGCTTCTCACCACTGTTTTAGGAGGAAATGGAAAGCACAGCTGACACTTGAACAACATGAATTTGAACTGCATGGATTCACTTACAGATTTGTTTCAACAATATATAAAATTATGGAGATTTATGAAAATTTGAATAAACTTGTAGGTGAACTATATAGCCCAGAAATATTCAAAAAAAATTAAAAACATTATGTTATGAACATATAAAATACATGCAGATACTGGTCTATCCATACACAGGCATAAGATGAGTGACATTTAAGATAAAATTAACAATGTGTTCATTTTCCTACTGTTTTATAACTGTACTTTCAAAGAATTATATTACTGTGCAATATACCTTTCCTAATTGGAGAAACTGCTCATCAGCCTATAGTTACAGATAAGTGGTTTTTTTAAAAATGTAACAATGTTTCCAAAACTGTATTATGAATGTAACTATAATGCTGTATGTCATAAAAACTTTATGGCATGTCATAGTGTTGTGTATAGGCTAGGCAACCATGAAGCAATCATAACAATTACTTTAGGCTATCATAAAGCAATCATATTGCTGCTTCTACAATATCAATGTATGAATCACTGTACCTATAATTAACATTAATTTGTTTCACATTATCTTTTCATTTTTGACATCTAGTGTTAATAATATATATAATACATACAATGTTTTATATCATGTAAGACATTATTGATATAAGTACTGACAGAGGATTCATCCTACAAACAATGTAAACTTATGATATTGATAAATATAGTAGAGTTTTGTAAATATATTTTTCTTATGCTTTTCTTAAAACTTTTTTCTCTAGCTTCCTGTATCATAAGTATGTGCTTAGTCGCTCAGTTGTGCCCGACTCTTTGAGACCCCCTGGACTGTATCCTGCCAGGTTCCTCTGTAGAGGGGATTCTTCAGGCAAGAATACTGGAGTGGGGGGCCATGCCCCCCTCCAGGGATCTTCCCAACTCAGGGATCGAACCCAGGTCTCCTGCATGGCAGGCATATTCTTTACCATCGGAGCCACCAGGGAAGCCCTGTATAGTAAGTATACAGTATAACATTTAATACACAAAACATGTTAATCAACTGTTTGTTATCAGACTTCTGGTCAATGGTAGGCTATTAGTAGTTGTTTTGGGGGAGTCGAAAGATATATGCAGATTTTTGACTGTGCAAGGGGTAGGTGCCCCCAACCCCCACAGTATTCCCAACAAGGGTCAACTATAATTATACAGTTATTAAATTATTAAATTCAGAAGGAAGAAATACAACTATCTCTGCTTGAAGATGACATATTTGTCTATACAGAAATCCCAAAGAATCAACAACAAAAAAACTAGAATGAATATGCAATGATAGCAATGTTGCAGAATACAACATTAATAATACAAAAGCTAATCGCTTTCTTATATACCAGCAAGGAAGAAGTGGAACTCAAAAGTAAAAACACATGACCATTTATGTCAGTGCACCCAAAATTAAATACTTTGGTGTAAATCTAACAAATTGTATGAAGAACAATACAAAACTCTTGTGAAAGATATTAAAGAGCTATTAATACTACTAAATAAATTGAGAAGTATTCCATGTTCATGGATAGGAAGACTTAATGTCATCAAGAGGTCAGTTCTTCCCAACTTGATCTACAGATTCAATTCAATCCCAATCAAAATCCCAGCAAGCTTTTTGGGAGATATCAACAAACTGATTCTAAAATTTATATGGAGAAACAAAAGACCCAGAATAAGTAACTCAATATTGAAGGAGAAGAACAAATTTGGAGGACTGGACTTTCCTAGTGCAGTGGCTAAGACACAACACTCCCAATGCAGGGGGCCCAGGTTCAGTGCTTGGTTGGGGAACGAGACCCCACCTGCCACAACTAAGAGTTCTCATGCCACAACTAAAGAGTTTGTATCTAAGGAATCTGTGTGCCAAAACTTAAAAAAGAAAAAGATCCCACCTGCCACAAAGAGAAGACCCCACATGCCACAACAAGGATGGAAGATCCTGAGTGCTGCAGCTAAGATCCAGCCAAATAAAAAGAAATATTTTTTAAAAATTGGAGGACTGACATCATCTGACTTCAAGACCTACTATAAAGGTACAGCAATCAAGATAGCTTGGTAATGGCAAAAGAATAGACAAACAGACCAATGGAACAGAACAAAGAATGCTGAAATAGATCCACAAAAATACAGCCAACTCATCTTTGACAAAAAGAAAAGGCAATACAATGGAGTGAAGAGAATCTTTAACAATGGTGCTGGAACAACTGGACAGCCACATGCAAAAAAACTGACTCTAGACAGAGACCTTACACCCTTTACAAAAATTAACCCAACGTGGATCACAGACCTAAGTGTAAAATACAGACTATTAAAATTCCTAGATGATAACATTAGAGAACATCAAGATGACCTTGGGTATGACAATGACTTTTTAGATACAACACCAAAGATATGATCTATAAAATAAAATAACTGACAAGCTGGACTTCATTAAAATAAAAAGCTTCTGCTCTGTGAAAGACAGAATATAAAGACAGTGAAAAGAAAAGTCACAAACTGCAAAAAAAAAAAAGAAATTACAAAAGATATACCTGATAAAGACTTGTCAAAATATACAAAGAACCATTACAACTCAACAATAAGAAAACAAACAACCTAATTAAAAACAGGGCAAAATATCTGAACAGACATTTCACCACAGAAGATATACAGATAGCAAAGTAAGCATATTAAAAGATGTTCAACATAACGTCATTAGAGAAGTGTAAATTAAAACAATGAGGTACCACGACTGCAGCTAGTGTGTATTAGTTGCTCAGTCGTGTTCAACTCTGCAATTCCATGGACTGCAGGCCACCAGGCTCCTCTGTCCATCAGATTCTCCAGGCAAGAATACTGGAGTGGGTCGCCATTTCCTTCTCCAATACAGCTAGTAGAATGATCAAAATCCAAAACACTGACAACACCAAATGCTGATGGGAATGTGGAGCAACAGGAACTCTCACGTTGGTGGGAATGCAAGATGATATAGCCACTTTGGAAGACAGTTTGGCAGCTCCTTGTAAAACTAAACTAAACTCTCATCATATAATCAAGCCATCATGCTCCTTGGTATTTACTCAAAGAAGGTGAAAATTTATGTCTATACACAAAAATGCACACAGACTGTTTACAGCAGCTTTATTCATAACCAAAACCTGAAAGCAAACAAGATGTCCTTCAGGAGGTAAATGGATAAACTGCAATATATGCACACAATGGACTATTACCCAGCACTAAAGTGAAATGAGCTACGAAGCCATGAAAACACATGGAGAAACTTTAAATGCATATCATTAAATGAAAGAAGGCAATATAAAAAGGCAACATACTGTATGATTCCAACTATATTACATTCTGGAAAAGGCAGAACTATAGAAACAGTAAAAAGATCAGTGGTTGCTATGGGCTAGAATGGAGGAAGAGAAGAGCTGATAGAGCACAAAGAATGTGAGGGGCAGTGAAACTACACAGTGGGATATTACAGTGGTGGATATATGTCACTATACATTGGGCAAAATCCACAGAATTTACAGTATCAGGAGTGAACCCTAATGTAAACTATAGACTTTGGGTGATTATGATGTGTCAGTAAAGGTTCAACTGTAACAAAGCTATCACTCTGCTGCAGGATGCTCATGATATAGTGAGAGATGCCTCCTGAATGAAGGGGCAGAGAAAATATGTATTTTCTGTTCAAGTTTGCTGTGAATTTAAAACTGCTCTAAAATTTTTATTTTTAAAAATTAATCCAAAAGAAAAAATAGGGAAAAACCTGCAAAAATCAGATTTAAAACACAAAAATCAGATTTAAATCACTAAATATACATGGTATAAATACACCCATTAAATGACAGAAACTGACAGAGTAAATAATAAAGCAAGACAACCATACACTGTTTTAAGGAAACACATTTGAAATATAAAAGAAGTATGTTAAAAATAAAAGTATATAAAAACATACAGTGTTAACATCTACAGAATGCTAGCATCACTATGGTAATAGTGTAAACTTAAAAACAAGGAATATTGTGAGCAATAAAAAGGGGTATTTCATAATGATAAACAGGGCAATTCATCAGGACACACATAAATCCTAAATATTGGACTGACTAAAATAGTTCGTTCAAGTTGTTCAATAAGATGTTATGGAACAAACTTTTTGGCCAACTCAATATATATGCACCTAACAGAGATTTATATCTAAGGCTAAAAGGTAAAATAAAGAAATCCACAACTATGTTTAAATATTTTAACACTGATCCTGCAGCAATTAAAGGAAAAACTAGGAAAACATCAGTAAAAACAAAGAATTCCTGAATGATACTATAACCAACTTTACTGACATTTATAGAACACTCTACCCAAATATATTAGGTTGGTGCAAAATTAATTGCAGCTTTCCACTGTTGAACTTTGCTATTTGATATTGGAATACATAACATGGTTATGTTATATATCATTTTAATGTATATATCACTTTATGTTTTTTGGCTAATGACTTATTTGCTGTGTATCCTACAATTCAACTCAATTCTGACACTGGAGATAGCATTCAGATTCCATGGCCAAGTTCTACAAGACTGAACACCCATGGCATCCTCTGACTTTAGATGACAATTCCAAGTCCAGGTTGCCACCTGAGCAGTGGCTATAAAGCAAGTTTCCATAACCCTCTCCTTGGGTTCAATTTAATTTTCTATAATGGGCCACAGAACTCAGAGAAACATTTCAATTACTAGATTACTGGTTTATTATAAAAAGATATTGGAGAAAGAAATGACAACCCATTCCAGTATTCCTGCCTGGAGAATCCTATGGACAGAGGAGCCGAGTGGGCTACAGTTCATGGAGGTCACAGGGAAGCTGGACACGAGTTAGCAACTAAACAATGACAACAATAAAAGGGTAGAACTCCACACCACACACAAAAAGTAACTCAAGGTGAATTAAAAATCTGAACATAAGATCAGAAACCATAAAAATCCTGGAAGAAAACTTAGATGATAAGCTCCTTGTCCTCAGTCTTAGAAATGACTTTTTGGATTTGACACTGAAAAGAAAGGCAGCAAAGGCAAAAATAAACAAGGAGGACTATATCAAACTAAAAACCTATGGCACAAAAAAGAAGACTATCAAAAAATGAATGAGAGAAAGTATTTGCAAATCTTATATTTGATAAGGTATTAATGCCCAAAATATATAAAAGAACTTCCACAACTCACCATCAAAAAAAAAAAAACCCTAAAAACTTCAACTAAAAAAATAAGCAGAGGATCTGAATAGACATTTTCCCCCCAAACATACAGACGGCCAACAGGTAAATGAAAAGGGGCTGCTTGATACAAACAATCATCTTCCCTGGTGGCTCAGATGGTAAAGAATCTGCCTGCAATGCAGAAGACCTGGGTTCGATCCCTGGGTTGGGAAGATCCCTTGGAGAAGGGAATGGCTACCTACTCCAGTATTCTCAACTGGAGAATTCCATGGACAGAGGAGCCTAGCAGGCTATAGTCCATGGGGTCGCAGAGTTGGACACGACTGAGGGACTAACACAGGGAATGCAAACCTAACCACAATGAAATATCACCTAACACCTGGTAGAATGACTGTAATCAAAAAGACTAGAAGTAACAAGTGCTGATGAAAATGTAGAGAAAAAGTAATCCTTGTGCACTGTTGGTGGGAATGTAAATTGGTGCAGATATCGTACAAAATGGTATAAAAAAAGCATCATTTCATCCAGCAACCTCTGGGTATTTATCTGAAGGAAACAAAAATACCAACTCAAAAAGATATCTGCACACCCATATTGACTGCAGCATTTACACAAACAACTGTTCATTGACAGACGAATGGATAAAGAAGTTGTGGGATATGTGTATCAGCTATAAAGCAAGGAGGGAATCCCATAATTTGTAATAACAATGAATGAACCTTGAGGGCATTATGCTAAGTAAAACAAGTCAGACAAATACTGCATGGTCTTATGTGCGAAAACTGTTCAACAAAAACAACAACAAAGAAAACCAAACTCACAAAAACAGAGAATAAATGGGTGGTTGCCAGAGGCAGCAGGCAGGGGGTGGGCAAAAGAGGTAAAGGTGCTCAAAAAGTACAAACTTCCAGTTATAAACTAATTAGTCTTGGAGATGTAATGTACAGCATGGTATTTCTTTTATATATAAATATATATACACACACATAGATATTAACTGTATATTAATAATACTGCATTCTATAATTGAAAGTTGCTGAGAGTAAATCTTAAAAGTCCTCACCACAAGAAAAAAAATTTGTAACTCTGTGTGGTGATGGATGCTTAGTACACTTATTGTGATCATTTCACAATGCATACATATATCTAATCCTGTTTTAATCCTATTGCGTGAAGCTATATAATGTTATATGTCAATTATATGTTTTGTTAATGAATGAAAAATAAATAAAAAGATATAGCTCAAGAAAAGTCAAATGGAAGAGATACAGAGGGCAAGGTATGTGGGAAGGAATGCAGAATTTTCATGCCTTTTCCTGGCATGCCACTCTCCCCAAATCTCTATATGTTCACCAACCCAGAAGCTTTCCAAACCCAGTCCTCTGGGGTTTTCATGGAGTCATTGTTATATCAGCATGACTGATTAACCATTGGCTATGAATGAAATTAATTTCCAACTCTTCTACCCTCCTAGGAGGTTTAGAGCAGGACTGAAGAGTTCCAACCTTCCAATTACATAGTTGACTCCATTAGCAATCAACCCATTCTCAGTTGCTTTCCAAAAAAGTCACCTCATTAAAATAACAAAAGCCACCTTTATAGCTCTCTTTACTTAGGAATTTCCAAAGGTTTTAGGAGATCTGTGCCAGAAAAGGATGAAGACCAAATATATATTTCTTATAAAATCAGTGTCTTCCAACTCAATACAAAGAAAATTTGATTTTTAAGAATGAGCAAAAGATATGAATAGACACTTCAAAGAAGACATTCAAATGGTGTGTGCATGCGTGCATGCTTGGTTACTTCAATTGTGTCCAACTCTTTGCAACCCCATGGACCGTAGTCAGTGAGGCTCCTCTATCCATGGGATTTTCCCGGCAAAAAGACTGGAGTGGGTTGCCTTGCCCTCCTCCAGTGGCTCTTCCCAAACCTGGGATCAAATCCATGTCTTCTGCATTGCAGGTGGATTCTTTACCCCTGAGCCACTGGGCAAATACACCAAATATTATTCATCACTAGAGAAACTTCAGTTAAAGCCATGATGAGATACCACCATGCACCCACTTAAATGGCTACTGTTTTTTAAATTGATAATACCACATGTTAACAGAGATGCAAGTGGAACTCTTATACATAGCTCACAAAGTAAAATTGTACAGCCACTTTGGAAAGAGTTTGGTAATTTTTTAAAAGTTAAACTTACTTTCACCCAACAATCTAACTTTTAGGTACTGACCCAAGAGAAATGAAGTCAATGTTCACACAAAGTATAAGCAAATGTTCATAGCAGCTTTATTCATAATACCCCAAAGAGGAAACAACCTAAATATTATCTAATGACGAATGGAAAATAAATTGAGGTATATTGGTACAGAGAAACATTATCAACAAGAAAAAGGAACAAACTACTGATACATATTGGATGAATCTCAAAAGCATCCTGTTAAAGAAACTAGACACAAAAAGCTAAGCATTATTTAATTCCATTCACATGAAACTCTTGGAAAGTCAAAATTATAGCAAGTATTGGTTGTCTGTAGCTGTACTTGGGGAAAGAAATCAGCTACAAAGTGGCATGAAGGAATTCTGGGGGGAAGACTGAAATGCTGTTTCTTGACTTTGATGACAATTACACATCTAGATACATATGTTAAAACTCAAGCTGTACATTTTCAATGGACAGATTTTTACTATATGTAAATTAAGTTACTAAAGCTAATTTTTTAAAAATATACAAAAAAAAGGACTTTTTAAAAACTTTATTTTGTATTGGGGTATAGCAAATTAACTGGGAGAAGGCAATGGCAACCCACTCCAGTACTCTTGCCTGGAATATCCCATGGACGGAGGAGCCTGGTTGGCTGCAGTCCATGGGGTAGCGAAGAGTCAGACACGACTGAAGCGACTTAGCAGCAGCATAGCAAATTAACAATGTTGTGACAGTTTCAGGTGAACGGTAAGGGGACTCTGTTATACATATTACATGTATCCATTGTCCCTCAAACTCCCCTTCCATCCAAGCTGCCACATAACATTATAATAGAGTTTCATGTGCTATACAGTAGGACCTTGTTGGCTATCTATTTTAAATATAGCAGTGTGTACACGCCCATTCTAAACTTCCTAAGTATCCTTTACCCCATTCTTCCCTCCTGGCAACCATAAGCTCAGTCTGTGAATCTGTTTCTGTTTTGTAACAAGTTAATTTGTATCATTTCTTTTTAGATTCCATATATAAGGGATGTCATACAATACTTCTCCTTGTCTGACTTACTTTACTCAATATGACACTCTCTATATCCATACATGTTGCTGCAAATGGCATTATTTCATTCTTTCTAATGGCTGAGCATTATTCCATTGTATACATAACAAAAATTCAGCACCCATTTATGATAGAAACTTTTCAGAAAGTGGGCATAGAGGGAACATACCTCAACATAGTAAAGGCAATATACAACAAACCTACAGTTTGCATTATACTTAATGGTGAAAAGCTGAAAGCATTCCCTCTAAGATCAGGAACAAGACCAGGATGTCCACTCTTACCACTTTTAGTCAACATAGTTTTGGAAGTCCTAGTTACATCAATCAAAGAAGAAAAAGAAGTAAAGGGAATCCAAATTGGGGAAGAAGTTAAATCGTCACTGTTTGCAGATGACATGATACCATACATAGAAGATCCTAAAGATCTACCAGAAAACTACTAGAACTCATCAATGAATTTGGTAAAGTTGCAGGTTACAAAATTAATACACAGAAATCTACTGCATTTCTATACACTAACAACAAAAGATCAGAAAGAGAAATTCAACAATTCCATTGACCACTGCATGAAAAAGAATAAAATACCTAGGAATAAACCTACCTAGAGAGACAAAAGATCTGTACTCCAAAAACTATAAGATACTGATGAAAGAAATAAAAGATGATACAAACAAGTGGAAAGATACACCACATTCATGGACTGCAAGAATCAACATTGTCAAAATGACTGTAATACCCAAGGCAATTTACAGATTCAATACAATCCCTGTCAAATTACTAATGGCATTTTTCACAGACCTAGAGCCAAAAAAATCTCAAAATCTGTATAGAGACACGAAAGACCCCAAGTAGCCAAAGCAACCTGGAGAAAGAAAAATGTAGCTGGAAGAATCAGGCTCCCTGACTTCAGACTATACTACAAAGCTACAATCATCAAAACAGTATGGTACTGGCACAAAAATATTAATAGAAATATAGCTCCATGGAACAGGATAGAAAATCCAGAAATAAGCCCATGCAACTATGGGTATTTAATCTATGACAAAAGAGGCAAGACTATACAATGCTGGAAAGACAGTCTCTTCAACAAATGGTGCTGGGAAAACTGGACAGTTACATGTAGAAATAAAGCACTTTTATGTCTTTAATTTCCATGACCTTATTTTGAGCTCTACTTGTTATCTTGCAAACTTAACTGGGTTTTTGTTGGTTCTAGTCTAATAGTTTTTACTCAAAGTCCTTCAGCATTACAGTCACATAAAAATACCAGGCCTGCAGTGTCAGGGCCAGCATCCAGGTGAAGATATTCATGAGGTAAGTTGCAAATATGCTTCTATAACTTTGATGAGAAGCTGGAACTAGAGATACAGATTTGGGAGTCATCTGCAGAAAATAGTAGAAACCAAGGAGTTGATAAAATTGTATTATTTTCTCACTGCCAGGTCTCACTTCTTACTAAACCACAGAACCACAGAAAATGTTTAAGTTAAATCTGAAATAAATGAGTGACTTGAATTTCAAAAGGGCAATTTTTCCATGAAAGTTAAGTAATAACCACTGAATTTAAATACAGTTTTGGTGTATTTATAGCTCCAAACTTGGACATCTTACCTGGTTTAATTTTTCACTGTGATTCAGCCTTGAAGTCTCCATTACATTTGATCTAGAATTCCTTTCCACGCCCAGTATTTGCTTCGGTGGTTCCATGTTTGAAGTGGATTGTGAAAAGCATGCCTTTGCTACTGGGAAGCCTATGGGATATGACCCTTGTTGCTTCATTCTAAAAGGCTGAGTGAAAATCTTACCTTTTGTGAATAAAAGGAGAGAAAAATTATCACTACCAATTCCTAGTTTATCTTCTGGTGGCCATATATAGAGGTTAGGCCCTTAGAACTAAAAAGTCAGTTTGCATTTTCATATTAGGCCAATAAAATTTACATACAATGGAAATGATTAGTCATCTACAGAAGAAAACCAAGAGATAATAAATGTGTTACTGAAAGATTGGGGGTTTCTAAAACTCTACTTAAGGACACCTGAAAATCATTACAAAGAGGCAGGACTCAATAGGTAAAAATCAAAAAAGCTGTACCTTGTTTAGGAGACCATTAAGTCTTCAAATAAAGAATCTGCTTGAATTATGCTTTTCAAACTGGATAACCAGTGGTATGGAGGGAGAGGTGGAGAATGAAAAGCTACAGAATAAAGGATATTATCCTAGAGTATAGATTATTTTCTTCAAGATTAGTAGGTAGAGAAACACCATAGCAGAAAGGTATATTGTTAAAAAAACATGAAAGATAACTGAATCCCAGAGCAAGGCCTAGCTCTTTCTTTACCCTAAGATCAAGCTGAGAAAAAAATTACTTCCAAGATATCCTGATGAGGAATAACAGACTATGGGTGGAGAAAATCAACAATTCAATCACTGGGAAGGAATGTCCACCCCCTACAATTCAATAAATTGTCAAACTGCTTTATACAACTCAACTTCATATAAGTTGAATAGCATGAGTTACTCTCCCAAAGTTTGAGTACCTCAAGAATACTGACACAGGGAGTTCCCAGGTGGCCTAGTAGTTAGGATTCAGCACTTTTCACAGCTGTGATCTGGGTTCCATCCCTGGTCATGGAACAGAGATCCCACAAGTGGCATGGCACAGCCAAAAAATTTAAAAAAAAGAATACTGATGCCGTTGAGGTTTAGACTCAAAACACTCAGTGGCCCCCATAGTCTTCCTTGACTAGAACCTATAAACCCCCTACCATATCCTTGTCAAATTACACTTCCCACCACAATTTAAATATTGGTTTGTAAATTCATGATAGTCTCATGATTTTTCTGTATTAATCTAAAAACACAGATTTTTGAGAAAAAGAAAAATCACTGAAATGGGCATAGAGTTCCTCAAATAGGCAGTGAATGGATTCTGTACTGTCAAGGGTCTAGAGAGACATTATATCAATAACCATATTAGTCTTCTGAACCTGTAAGAGAGACAGTAATTGGGGAGGCAAAGCACTAAATGAGCAGTAATGAGTTCAGTACCTAACTTTAGCTGTACCACTTTTCTAGCCATGAAATTTTTGAAAAGTCATTCAATTTTCTTGAGTTTTGACTTTCTGATCTGTAAGACAGTTACTCACCCAACCTGTCTATTGTATGAGAATCCAAGGTAAAATGCTATGCAAATAAGGTGGTTATCATTACACTACAAATTAGTACAATGCCTGCTAGGGTATCAAAGATTCAGTGATAGCCAAGATCAGATAGCAAATGCCACAGACCAGTACTATTTTTTAAAGTTTTCATTTTCTATGCTATATCTTCTTTACCTGAACACACATAATTGATGTTCATTTACAGCACTCCAGAGAGAGCTGATCTTATGTTTTCATAATAGTACCTACCACTTACTGTGGGCTTACTAAATGCCAGGCACTTTACAGATCTTGTCTCATTTAATCCTCAGCATGACTCCAAGAGACAAGTATTATTATTCCTATTATAGAGATGAGGAGACTAAGGGCTTAGCCATTTTAAGTAACTCGCCTTGAGATCACACAGCTAGCAAGTGGTAGAGCCACGATTCAACTTCAACAAACTACTGGAGCTTAGCCATTACATGCATACATACATACACACATGTACCACAACAGCTCCAAAATTTGCTGATCTGCAATAGTTACCTGGGCTAATGTGCTTACCTGCAGGCCATCCTCTCTGCTTTTCCTCTGATACACTTTTCTTCAGCGTCAACAAAGAACCTGCTCTGGTCTGCTCCACAGAAATAACATCTGAAGCGGCATTCAGCACTTCAAACATAGAGAGGAAGCCATACTGCACATACTGGAATGATCGTCCAAATCGATTGGCAAATGCCTTTTCAAAATCAGAAAGGAGAACAGGAGATAACGCCAAGAGGTCTTTCAACTCACTCTTCACAACAGCTGGAAGAATAGGGGGCACCCTTCCTCGGTAAGGTACTCGCTGGCGAGAGTTGGGACCAGAGCAAACACTGGCCCTTCCCTTCTGCACGGAGTTTCGAACCTTATGGCTGCTCTTCTGTTTTGCAACTAAATTTGCTATTCCTTTAGTGGACTCATCTGGAATGGCTAAGGAGGTGTGAAGAAAAAAAAAGAAATAATATTTAGGTGAAAACTGACTCCCTTCTTCATCCTTTGCACCTGTGGTTATATAATTTTTTGCTCTCCAAGGAGCTGTGTATCTAGGTGGCACAATAAACATGAATCCCTGGTTATTACATTTCTTGCATTTTAGACAACAGCTTGTTAGCTTCTCTACTGGAGGATGGAGAACAGTGGAACCCAACTTGTTAACACTGCTAATTAACTCCTGAAAGATCTGAAACTCTAGAAATGAACAATGAACTTCCATACAATGATGTTTCTGTGCTTCATGAAATTTAAAACAAGACTCCATAATTAAAAAGTCCCCTTGTTAAGTTTCTCCTGACATAAGATGTTAAAACATGAAATCATATGCAAAACGTGGTTTTTGTGAAAGCACAGCATTCTGGGGAGGGTTTCCTGATTGTGCTGAAGATCTAACTCTGCCCACAACCTCAAAGGTGCCTATGATTTCTCTTCTCCCTCAAGAAAGTAAAATCCCCTGCCTAGAATGCAGGATACTTGCAAAACTAGAACAATTCTTTACCAAATGCTTATAATTACAAAGTTCATAGACCTCCAAATCTTAAACCTACCTTTCAGTATTACAGTACCATCCCCACAGGGGCAGACACTAACAACATCAGGCATATCCAACACCAGCTCCATAGTGGACCGATACCCAAGGATTCGGAGCGGTAAATGGTTGCCAACCATCAAAAGGTACTCCTTTTCCAACTGCTGTGGGGTCAAACCATCTTTTGTGGAAATGAGAAGTGACCTTATTTCCTTCCTCAGGCATTCCTGTATACGCTCTTGTTCAGACATCGCACCCTACAAGATTTAAGACAGAAACACTGCTCATGAGGAAAAGTAGGCAAACCCAAGAGGAAAAATAATAATAAACAGTCTAAAATGGCCCAAAGTGGAAATATAAACAACTGAGATGCGCATTTGAAAGGTAACGAGGCAGAAACAATACCACGAGGGTGCTCTGAAGCTTGGGTTTGGGAAAGCTCCTACATAATTCAAAGTCTAAATCCCCATCTGTGATGGTTAACTCAAGTGTGCCTCAAAAAATCCCTGCCGCGACCTAAAGTGGGAAAAGTTTAAGTTCCTGGCTCGTTTTCTGGTGAAGCCTTAACTCTGCTTACTGAAAAGAGTAAGACTTCCCTGGTGGCTCAGATGGTAAAGTGTCTGTTTACAATGCGGGAGACCTGGGTTTGATCCCTGGGTGGGGAAGATCTCCTGGAGAAGGAAATGGCAACCCACTCCAGTATTCTTGCCTGGAAAATCCCATGGACGGAGAAGCCTGGTAGGCTCAGTCCATGGGGTCGCAAAGAGTCGGACACGGCTGAGTGACTTCACTTTCACTAACTCTGCTTATCCCGGATCTCACTCTACACTGTAGACTTCGTATCAGACTCTCGCCCACTCTTCGGGAACCAGGACTGAGAAGGAGGCAAACGCAGTACGCCTTCTTCCGCAGTGCGAGGACTGGACTCCGCGGAATGACGCTCGGACCGGCAAACTTTCTCCAGAGCCCAAACCTACCGAGAGGCTCCCCGCGTAGTCTTCCGAGTCAACCACCTTGCGTTGCCCGCCCTCTCGCAACTGTGCTCGGCTTGGGCGCAGGGTGTTGACCCCTCCCCACCCTACCCCTCAAAGTCTCTCAAGGGGATTGCCCACGGCCTTGGGTAAAAGAGGCAGGCGGGCGGGAAGCAGGCGGAGCACCCTTCAGCTGCCCGACCGCCCCTCACCCTGGCGCGGGCGCGGGCGCTGGCGCTGCCGTGGGCGCTGGCGCTGCCGTTGCGGGCCTGGCAACGTCAAAGGCGCACACGAACTAGCAGCCGCAGACCCGCAGCTGCGCGGCGGCCTGCGCGCCTGCGCACTAGTTCCCGAGGGCCCGCGAGGTGAGCTCCCGGCGCCGCGTTCCGGCCCCGAGGGCTCACGGCCGGTGGGACGGTTAGGTAGGACTGGTGGCTCCGGGATCTGGCCTGGGTTCGGTCTCGGTGCTGGGGCCGCCTAGGTCCCCTCCCAGGCAGCCTTCTGGGATGGCCGGCGCCTACTTCTTGCGACGTGCTTGGGAGACACGAGGTGAGCCAGCGCGCAAGAAACCCCTCCAAACGCCTCTCGGCCAGAGGAGGAGGCTGCGAGGTTCTCAGTCACCCGTGGAGCTTCTTTAAGAAGTGAAAAAGATGCCCGGGTCTGATCAGCAGATGCTCTGATTCTAGCAGGTCGGGGTCTGGTGGAGAAAATTTCAGGCAATTCTGACGCTTGGTGGAGAAGCACTGCTGAGCTAGATAGATGCAACTCCTGGCAGAGCGGAATGGGTGGGGCAACAAGGGCTTCCTGAATGAGTGGAGAACTCCACTGGAGATAAAAGAGCTGGGAAGCTAAAGAGGAGGATGTATTTGAGGAAATAACCTGGGCGTGTATTTTACTGGATAGGTAGAATAAGCCAGATGTATAAGGGCCTTGAAAACCAGAAAATGGTAGTTTAAGAGGGGTAGACTAGAAAGGCTGAGTATGAAGACTTTTACCTTAAAATATACAATCTAATTAAAGGAACAAGAAAACCAAAAGATAACCGAGGATGAGTCAAGAAGGAAATCAGAGCACACACATCTACTTTATCTTTCACCTAAAATCCCATGACATTAAGAAGAAAGCTCTAAGGAACAAAATATTCCATCAATTAACCAAGAATAGTGAATAATCTCAGAAATACAGAAAAGATTTGTGGGCTGGTTTATAGCAGAACGGACAGGGCTAAATAGCAGATTAAGTAAAAGGAAACTGATGAGACATGAAGAATGGATCCAGGTGGACACTACTCCAACATCTGAATGACAGGTATTACACAAACAACAGAATGGTGGTGAGGGCTGAAGATTTAGAAAGAAGAAAATGTCTCGGATTTGAAGAAAAACACAAATTTTGTGTTTAATTAAATGGTTTAATTTAATGGTTAATTAAATAGTTCCACTGAGTCCTTAGGATAACTAATGAAACTAAGATCCCATTCTAGACAACATCCAGAAGAAAGTGAAGAGCTTTTATATAGAAATAGGTTACTAGAAAGTAATGCAAGTTATATTGCCGTTGGATTTCTCAATGGAGCAATGTCTTCAAAGCTGAAACTGAAATCCTTAACCCAGCCAAATCAGCATTTAAATGGAGCACACAAAAATTCTGAAAATTTACCATCTCACTAAACAACCTGAGAGCAAAATGGACAATGAATTGAAAAACCATATCCCTGATTTTCACCCCATTATCTATGATAATAGGTAATATGGTGCACTTACTACATGCTCTTAACATAGATTATCAAATTTTAACAATCTGAAAAAGTACAATTATGATCCCCACTTTAAAGTGAAGAAACTGACAGAAATGAACAAGGATATAAAAAAGTGATAGGCAATAAAAACAAAACTCTTGCTTGAATCTAGAAAACTATTTGTGTATAATGTGAAAATAAGAGATTTTTACTAAGATATTCTGGAGCTAAATCTCAGATCAATATCTGCAACCTGAGTGTCAGGGGCTGAGTAGCTTCAATAAGGGGACCCCATTTGGAAGAGTTAAGCTACACTTGAAATCATCACTTGCTTGGGTTTACAATGCATGGTCATTCTCTGAGACCTGTCAGACTTATGTAGTGGCTAAACTGGAATGAGGTGGGAACCATCACCTTAGCATCTTTCTTGCCTTTGACGGAGACACTCTGCAGGTATGTAGTAATGCTTTTGATGTACTATTTTGGCACTTCACTTGGCATTTTCTACCAAAATAGCCCTTACTCAATGAGTGAATGTGCCCATGTAGGAATTCTGTCAGTTGCTAAAATTACCTATTCCAGCTATTCACTTGGCAAGCAGGGTGAATTCACAGTCCTACTAGCCCTGCCCAAAGGTGAACTTGGACCAGAATTTAATTCATTTATCACCTAACCCCTATATGCTCACAATGTTGATAGCACACATTGACATTCGTGTTCTTTTGAAATTAGTGACAGTTACTGAGAAGTTTGAGTTCCTCCTTTTTTCCAGAACATTTATCCATAAGGGGTTCCAAGGCCTTTGGGGAAAGGCTGAAGAAAAGGTTTGCAGTACTTAGGTACAGTGTTTCAGCAGCATCCTTTTTTAAGAATATTTAGGCTATACTCCTGGGGTCTGATTTAGTTCTTGGAACAGAACTGACAAGTCATGTGTCTCAGAGTCCTCTGTTCCCCAGACCTAGAACTGTGTTTTGTTGGTTTGTTTGCTTTTGTAATTACACAAATCAAAAAGACTTAGTGAGTTGTTTGTTGATTTCATCCCTGGGACCCTACAATTAATTACCACAACCAGACAGCTCTGTGTGTCAGACCAGTGTGTTTTCCATCCTACCCATTATGATGACTGGAGAATCCCAGGGATGGGGAGCTTGGTGGGCTGCCATCTATGGGGTCGCACAGAGTCAGACATGACTGAAGCGACTTAGCAGCAGCAGCATTATGATGACCAGAGTGCACTTTTCTTCTGTTAATTAACTGTCTCCACCTGGTCTCCTCCCATACCCTGCTTGTATCTGGGAGTATATTTCCATTGCAGCTGCTCCTACCAACATTCCTGCCTTAGAAAACAGCCAATAATGAGTTTTGTGTTGTGGTGTGTGTGTTTTAAGCTTCTGAAGCTTTAATATATGCCCCATGACAAGTATGAGAGAATCTTTCAAAAACACTGTCCGTGCCGGAGGTGAGTTAGAAGCTCATGATACAACTTAGGCAGCATTCCAACCTCCCAAAGTTTAACATTATGCCCAACTTGGGGCCATTTGATGTCACTGTTCAATTCTATTCCTCACAGCAATTACTCTAAACCTTTGCCATCCCTATTAAGCTTTTTTACATATTCCTGCCTCACCACTAGAAAATGACTTGGCTCTGACTTCCCTGCACACAGAGAGGGAGAGAGAGAGCAAGAAATTCTTTCTACCTACATCCTCCAGCCATTCCTTCTTGGCCAAATCCTTGAATAAACAGTCCACGCTCACTTTTCCCCACTTTTTCATCCACCATTCCCTACTCAATCCAAAGCACTCAGTCTGCTACTCTGAACATCTTAAATTAGTTTTATCAAAACCACCAATAACAAATCTGACAAATCGTAAGGACTTTTCAATCTTTCCATGGTAGGTGATGGCTACTGTTTCCTCTCTGTGTCCCCTCCCTTTCTGAAAATCTCTCCTCTCTGGGTACTGCACTGAGCTTGGCACCTAGGTTTCTGCTCTTATTTCCTATTTGTTATTCCATTAAATGTCCACACCTACCAGGGTCTGTCCTTGGCTTCTCCTTTTCAGTCTTCCCCCTCTTCCTGAGTGACCTTTTTCACTCTCACACCTTCAGCTTTGGCTCATGCCTTCCAAAACACATATTCATTCAAGCAACACAGATTTTCCAGTTCCTACTATGTGCCAGGCACTGTTCTAGAACACAGAACTACAAGAGCAAGACAAAGTTCTGTTCTCCTGGACCTAACTAAGGACAAACAAAAAGCAGATAAATATATAAAATGTCAAGTAACGATAACTATTAAGAAAAATAAACCAGGGTAAGCCGGATTGAGAAGGGGCTGCTTTAAACAGAGTATTTAGAAAACAATGTTTAACCTCTAAGATAGGGATTCCCATCTTGTGGTTCCAGAGCATCAAAACAACCTAGAAACTTGTTATAAATTATCAGACCCCACACCCGCCTTCCTCAACTAGAACCTGGGGGAAGGGGCAGGAAAAGCCCAACAACACAGTTTAATTAGCCCTCCAGGTGATTGTGTGCTGCGCTTAGACGCTCAGTTGTGTCCGATTTTTTGTGACCCCATGGACTGTAGCCCACCAGGCTCCTTCTGCCATGGGGATTCTCCAGGCAAGAATACTGGAGTGGGTTGCCATGCCCTCCTCCAGGGGATCTTCCCAAGGAATGGGTTCCCAGGAACCTAGGTCTCCCCGCACTGCAGGCGGATTCTTTACCGTCTGAGCCACCAGGGAAGCCCAAGAATACTGGAGTGGGTAACCTATCCCCTCTCCAGGGGATCTTCCCGACCCAAGCATGGAACAGGGGTCTCCTGCATTACAAGTAGATTCTTTACCAGCTCAGCTACCAGGGAAGCCCCCAGGTGATTCTGATGGCCGCTAAAGTGACAACCGCAGTTCCTACCCTACCCCCACCCCTGATTCATTGTCCTGAATAGATTACTGGTGTGCGGTCTATCGGATTGATTTTCTCAGCCCGTAAGGGTAGCTTGAGGGTTGGGGGGAAAGCAGAGGCTGGGGACCCCCTCCGGTCAAAAGTAACCTCCACCCAGACTTTTCAGAATGTGACCGAGTGGGGTCAGCTGGCATGCTCACAGGCCTCCAGGGAGCAAGGTAAGAGCCAGACACTCACTGAACCTGCTGCAAGAAGCTGGGTGCTGCCAGTTTTCTTCTTTTGAGTCCAGGAGCTCCAGGGGAAGCGCGGATGAAGTTCCCTTCCGGCGCACAAGGAGGCTGCGCAGCGTAAAGCCAGGCCCACGAAGGGCGGGGGAGCGAGTGGGGTTTCTGCGCAGCGGGCGTCAGCCCTTGCCTCCAATTCCATGCCTGAAGTTTTATCTTTATTTTGAAATACTGGTTTGGAAAAAGTTTGATTGAAATCCACTTGTACCATCACAGGTACTCCGAAAGAAGGGAAACCATTACAATGAGAAGCCTGCACACTGCAACTAGAGAAAGCCTGTGGGCAGCCGCTAAGATCCAGCACAGCCATAAATAAATCTTTTTTGAAAAATTGTGTGAACACATTTCTCATCCATGGTAACAAAAAATATTTAAAGCTTATCAAAAACCCTTGATTAGGAGTTTCATGTAGTCGTTTGCTCTGCTGGAAGGCCCAGTTCTTGAAGCCCTCTGAGAATCACCTACCCACCTCTTAATATGGTTTAAACTAGGTTTTCTCTGACTTTACTCAGGATTACTTGCCCCTTCCTTTGGGTCCTCATGGTACATACAGATATCTGTGGTTCTCAACCAGGAGCAATTTTGTCCCCATGGGACACTTGACAATGTCTGGGGGTTGGTGCTACTGGCATCTTGTGGTGGGTAGAGGCCAGAGATCCTGCTAAAGATCTTACACAGGAAAGACCCCTGCAATAGAGAATTATCTGGTCCAAAATGTCAACAGCGCTGAGGCACAGAAACCCTGCTGTAGATCCTTCTGTCATAACATACACACTTTATCACACCTATATGTTTACATATCTGTTTCTCCCTGTTAGACTCTCTTAAGTTCCTCAAGGACATGCCTTACCTTTACATTCTCAGAGGTGAGCAGTGCTAAACATACAGTAAGTGCTCACTATGTATCTGTGAAGTGAATTCATGAGAGAAAAGTCAAGGCAGTCTTACCTGCACCTAACAAGTGGACAACTGCTTCTCCAGGCAAAGAAGGCCAGAACTTGAAACACTTGAGAGCAGTATAATTAGGGGAAGTGGGTCTGTCAGAGCTGCCTGCAGTTGTTACCAACTGCTCAACCTATGAAGGTCAAAATCTCTCAAGTCTTCTATCCCCTCACCCCCACCACCCCCTTCATAACTCCATGCAGTCACCAAATTCTGCTGTTTCTCTACTTCAGAAATAAATTTCCTGAATCTAAGCCATCCCCACTGCCAAAGCCAGCTCTCATCAGCATCACTTTCCTAGATCACTGCTGTGCCCTCCTGGTTGGCTTCTCTGCCACCTACAAATTGAGAAAGTCAAAGTTAAGTCCCTGTAGTTTCTTCAGTCTTTAAAATAACAAGATTTGCAATTTTATCTAGGCATAATGAATTCCAACTTTTCCATTAAATAAGATATATAAATATTCACTCTTCATTGTAGATATAAACTTTCAAGCTGCTAAATGAGAATATATTAATTTAGAAAGCCTTGAAATCTTTCATGACCTTTGTCTTAGAAACAAACTCAAGCCCAGCAATTTTAATTGGTCCTCTCCCTCTCCCAGTAACTCCATTCCCACAGAGGTCAGCCTCATAACAAACCCAAACAAGAGCTAATGTATTAAGAGTTTAAAGCTGTGCACATATAATATTTTCAGCAAAGGGATGACTGACACATTTTCAATTAAAAAGGAATCTAAAAGAAAACAGCATCATCATTTTAAGAAGAGATGAGGCCAGCTAGCTAGAGACTAGTGCCGCTACCTCAGCACTCAGCATGTTGACTTTTTTTAACATGGAATGTTACCTCCTTTCTCAGATATTTTCATTGTCATTAATAATCCCAAGAGCCTTGTGATATAAGCAGATGCTTGTGTTACTGTCATAAATGGATATAGAAAATGAAGTAGTGCTTATATAACAGCAGAGGAGACTGAGGACAAGTACCCAACATGGGCTACAACAATCAAGTATGGCTTTTTCTCATCAATTTTTCTCCTACAAGAAATCTTATTGAGGGAGAAGGTACAGCTTTGAGAATGTAATTTGGCCAGATATCCTGTCAATTCTTGGTTCAAAAATTGAGGTACAATTTTAGTTTAAGAGTCTACAGCTAGGACTCTAGGTCAAATTAATCCATAACAGAATCAAAAGATGAGAAAAAATTAATACATGCTAGAGTTTCATGCTTTTCCAAATAGGAAAAATTTTACAAGATGATAAACGACTGAGCGACTTCACTTTCCCTTTTCACTTTCATACATTGGAGAAGGAAATGGCAACCCACTCCAGTGTTCTTGCCTGGAGAATTCCAGGGACGGGGGAGCCTGGTGGGCTGCCGTCTATGGGGTTGCACAGAGTCGGACACTACTGAAGCGATTTAGCAGCAGCAGCAGCAAACTAGCTATGTTTAATAGCAACTATTAATTTTGAATGAATACTAAATAATCATATTTTTCCCCCTTTGGGGCAAAGGCAACTTCAAAAATTTTTTCAGTATACTGTTATGGGGAAAAAAATACTGAGTCAGGCACTTGAAAAGAAACATTTACCCTCCCTATGTAGTCCACACAATAATCAGGTTTAGACAGTAAAAAACAAATCTATTTGAATGACTTTATTACTAATCCTTTAATTATTATATTCCCAGTGACCTAACTCAGAATATATGGAAAAAAATAGTGGAATGATTTTTCCAGAGTCAATTTAAGTTACTTCAGAAACTGCAGTTCCTGCTTTGGAAACATGGAGTCTTACCCACTTACCAGGGAAGTCTCCCAGTCCTCATTCTTTAATAAAGTTTTTGAGAAAGAAAAAAAGCTATCACTATGTGAACTCAATAAATATTGGAAAATTAAAACTAAGTGATCATTATCTCTACCATACTGCAATGAACTATTTGAGTAGAATCATAAGTTTGGTTATCCATTCCAACCTCCTATTCAGTGACAAATTATTAATAGTGAATAAAAACGAAATAGATCCATTCAACGTTTCAAATTCCTCAGATGCCGGTGGGGCAGCTACCCCAGTGTACTGCTCAGTGGAGATAGCCAGTAAGGCTTAAAAAAGCAAAACTCTTGCCTTCATGAAGGAAGCATGGGAACAGGGTTTAGCCAAGAACAAAAGTGGTCCTTTCCTAAAAAAAAAGTTAAATCAGATCCCTTCTCTTGCAATTCTTCAAGAAGCAACATCAGCAGGCTTAAGCATTAATAAAATAATAATGAATTAGTAAAAAAGAAATATAAATAAAAGAGCATGTATGTGTGTAAATAGAGGTCTGGGAGAATTTTCCTCACCCCCACCCACCCCCACCCTCGCTTCGCCCCTTTTAAAATGTGAATCTTCCCAGGAGTAGTCAGCCAACACCTTTACCTGCGAAAGCTTCAGCAGAAAGAGTAGGGCCAGGACATAAAGTAAATTAGGAGAGAAGAAAGGTAACCTTGAGAAGATCTTAAGGGGGAAGGGGGGGGGGCTTGGAGAGAAGTTTCTAATTTTACCTTAAAGTTACCCTAATTGGACAACCTTTTCTGTTCCCTTAAACCCTCTAGCCTTACACAAGTGACCACATATTCTAATTCATACAATATTAACAAATCATAAAGCAAAGTGCCGTCACACCTTCAGCAGTTTGCTGGCCTGCGTGGTATTTTAGCTCAAATTTTCATGTCTAGAAACACATTTGAAAACTTTTTAACCTGGCACACAGGCTCTCACACAAACTCATTGCTGACAGTGGCACCGAGTCTCAGGGGCGGCGAGTCCTGACCCCCGGCTCCTCTGAGAAACAGCAGTCGGGTTTCACCTTGAGCAGAGCCCCGCCCACAGTCATTATATTCTCCCCCAGGGATGCGCCTGCATCCCTGCCGAGCCACGCCGCAGGAACTGCACTCCCGGGCCGGGTCGGTCTGAGGATGGAGAAGAGGGCTCGGAGCTCCTCCAGAGACGCCCACAGGAGAGGCAGCGGCTCCTCGCACAAGGAGAGCAAGAGGGCGAAGACAGACAGGGGCGGCCGAGGCCGCGGGCGCCGGGATGCCGAGCCGGAGCAGCCGGCCCTCGGGCGGGCAGGGAGCCCGGGGGAGCCCCGAGCGCCGGCAGCCACTGTGGTGGACGTGGATGAAGTCCGGGGCTCCGGCGAAGAGGGCACCGAAGTGGTGGCGCTGCTGGAGAGCGAGCGGCCTGAGGAAGGTACAGCGGGCAGGTTGAGGCCCCGGGAGGGGTGCGGTCTTTCCAAGTGGTGCCCAAGAAATGTCAGTTAGGGTGCAACGAGTCACCGCCCTGAGAGCTACAGAGGTCAGAGCAGCCTGCTGGACCTGCTCAGATTCCCAGGAAATGAAAGACAGGACCCGCTGACGCACCAGTGGTGGAGACCAAAATGCATCAGAAGAAATACAAATAACATCCACTAAATACCATTGTTCGCAGGGGTCAGCCACAGTTGGGAGGTGAGAGGGAGTGTGGTCCAGGTTGGGGACCAACGTGCCAAAGGAATCTTGCAGGGGCTTCTGTGGCTGGAAAAGTATGTGGGCCCCTAGTTTAAGAAATGCACGAGCTGATGATTCAGGGCAGTTTGTAGCTTATTCTCCGCTCTTCATCAGACTTAACCTGAAAGCATTTTACACTTTCCTTGTGCTGATCATACTAAAAAGTAGAGACATTGAGCCAAGTAAAGAAAAGCCAGATCTCAGCTAACCGTTTGATCATAGCCAGAGCCTTACCCCAATGGCAACCCACTCCAGGACTCTTGCCTGGAGAATCCCCTGGACGGAGGAGTCTGGTGGGCTGCAGTCCATGAGGTCGCAAAGAGTCGGACAGTACTGAGTGACTTCACTTTCACTTTTCACTTTCATGCATTGGAGAAGGAAATGGCAACCCACTCCAGTGTTCTTGCCTGGAGAATCCCAGGGATGGCGGAGCCTGGTGGGCTGCCATCTATGGGGTCGCATAGAGTCGGACACAACTGAAGCGACTTAGCAGCAGCAGCAGCAGAGCCTTACCCATCTATCAAATGGGGACACCAACAGTACCCACCACAGAGGGTAATTGTGAGGATAAAATGAGCTAACATACACATTAAAATGAGCTCACATAAAATGAGCTAAGATAAGCACTCAAAGTGTTGATCTTACACAAAGCCTGGAAAGAATATATAAATGCTCAGAGCAGAATCTTAGCAAGCTAAAAGAGGCAAGTTAGACCAAAAGGAGGGAATCAGAGGGAAAAGGATCTCTGTGGCTTCTGCAGGTGAAACAGCTCTCAAGAACAAATTTATCTGCTTCCAATCCTTTTTATTTTTTAATTTTTGGCCACACCCTGTGGCATGTGGAACCTTCGTCCCCTGACCAGGGACTGGCTTCACGCCTTGGAAGCAGAAGGTGGAATCTTAACTACTGGACCACCAGGGAAGTCCCTGATTCCAATTCATCTTTTAATGAATGAAGAAAAAACTCATTACCTTCATTATAGGATGAGGGAGGTTTAACTTTAAAGGAAGGTGAATTAGGAATAGTGTTATACTACATTCTGCTGATTATGAAATTTTAACATTTCCCAGCTAGCAGCATTGCGCTATATGCTGTAGCATTGAAAGCTATGACTTGAGAAAGATTCCAGCAGTTGGGCTTTGGTTCATTTGACCATGTTAATGCTGTTGTGCCTAACTGATGCCCTTTCATGGATCAAAAATTTCTGATTATTAAAGTGTTACTGGATTCACTGCTACAGTAATGCTGAGGTTAGAGATCTGGTAAGTATTGTGCTTCAGATCATATGAGTGGGGTAGGAGAGGAAGGAAGCACCATTTTTGGAGCCCTTACTTTGTGCCCGGCACATGCTAGGTGCTTTACTGCCCGGCACATGCTAGGTGCTTTACTGAGTAGTATCATTCCTAAGGCACAGATAAGAAGAAATGCTGAGAAATTAAGTAACTTGCCCAAGACCTACAGGTGTAAACTAGAGAAGCCAGAATCCCAGAATAAGTCTTATTGAAAAGCCTATCCTTGCGGGGTGCTGTGCCTGATTTCTGATCGTGGTTCCAGCACTGCCACCAACTAGCGGTGGCCTTGGGCTAGTAGCTTCACACTATGGGCCTCATTCAGTCTCTTTTAAGGATGAGTCACCTTAAGGATGAGACCCGCTTGCTGAGTCCTTGACTGGGAGCTTTCTGTGGTTCCCAGAGGAAAGGGGAGCAGACACAGCAATACCTCCTCTCCTCCTCATGTAGCACCACATTTCTACCATTTCTGTCATTTCTACCAGGCTACCTAAGATTGGGAGAAACAAAGAAGCTTCACTTCATTGAAATGTTGGGGATTCTTGCACTATGGCATATCTAAAGGCTCTTCTGGCTTTAACATGTAGTGTTTCACTATTCATTTAAACCTAACAAACTGGATGTTCAAGGAACTCATTCTAAGAGAAAAATACTTTGTTAGTAAAAGTTCTAAGTTATATTTGGGTATAGGTATTAGTTTTCTGTTCATATCCTTAACTATGATATGAAGGAATTTTGAGGACTTTCTTCACTTACAAAATGAAAATTTTGTCTGCATGTGCATTTATTTATTTTTACTTACCATGCTTATCACTGGCAAATGAAATATTATTATAAACATGTTTAAACATGGCAAGAACACTACTAACTATTGCTCTCAGGAAAGAATATCGTAAAAACCAATGTAATGCTGATAGAGCCATCTCTCCCCAAACAGGTTGCATGAGAAATAAATTCCATGGAACATGAATTTGTTTGGAGAAAACATCACCTGGTCAAATTTTGGGAAATACTAGGTTAAACAAAATTAAGACGGCTTCTTTGCTGAAGGGATTCTCCTAGCTTCAATATGCCCATGACTGTTGGGAGCTCCAGGAGGGGAACACCGTACACATATTTTCTAAACTCGTTTATTCCGGGAACTCTTGATCTGTGGAGCACCTGTGGGACTAGTGTTCTGTGGGGCACCATTTGGGAACCGCCACAGATTGGCATTTAGCACTAAGGTTAGTTTTGTGCTGGTGCATCTTGTTTATCTGCCCTCTTCAATTAATCTGCACATCAGTTTGGTGATGACCTTTCCAGTTATTTTCCCAGCATGGAAATAAAATTCTCAGGCCCACTAATTAGTTATCCGTTTCCATCCCTTCTCTTAAAAATAGACTTCTTACCATTTGTAATCTTTAGTCACTTTCTAGTTGTCTATGAGATTTTTTTTAAACTGACAAATAGTGTCCCTTTGGCCAATATTCTAGTACCTAAAGATTAAAATTCTTGAGATTTCTGTAACTATTGCATTTAAATCATTTTCACTATTCACTTTGCCTTCCTTTCTACATTTAAGAATTATTTGCTGAGTGTATGTTTCAGGCACTATTCCAGTCCTAGGACACTGGTAAATAAGACAAGGCCCTAAGAAGTTCTTAGATGAACTTTCCCTGATATAAATACCATTTCATTTATCACTCAAGCAACCTGGATGGTCTGTACTCCAGTTCTTTATCACCTTTTGATAGGCACAGATGGGCTAATATTACCCCACAAAGATGATTTTCAGAGACTGTCTTAAGATCCACACCTTTACCCAAAGAAGGGGCTCCCAGAAATTCTCTGGCAGTCTAGTGGTTACGAGATGGAACTTTCCCTATGGGGGGCCTGGTTCTGTCCCTGGTCAGGATCTAAGATCCCACAAGCTGTGGGGTGCAGCCAAAAAAACAAAAACGAAAAACAACTTAAAAAGAAAACAAGAAGGGGCTCTCATGGAGAAATTTCAGTTATTGGAGCAAGAGATAGATGGGGTTGTAATTTCAGGGAAGATAAGCTGCTGGACGCATGTGTTTTGAATCACTTCAAATAACAACACCACACACAAAAAAGAAAACAGTTTAGTGCTTTTACGTGTATGTCATTTCATCCTTATGCCAGATATGAAATATCCCATGAGATAGTTATTATGAGATAGTGATGCGATGAATAGCATTTCCTTGAATAGGTGAGGAAACTGAGAGGTTGTGTGCCTTGCTTAAGGCCATTTGAACAGAAAATGGTGGCGCCAGAACTGCAGCCCAGACCACATGTCTAGATGCTGTGCTTGTTCCAGGGCACCCACGGCTGCCTTTCCAGGAGCCTGGTCCACCTTCCATCGGCCCCCAAAGCCCGTCTCACTGACAGGCTCTGGGAAACGACCACACTGATGTCCAGCTCACTCTACTGTTTCCAGCAAAGTCTACAAACTGATCCGACCCTAATACCAAGGGCTGAGCTAGAGGTGCTAGTCAGTGAATGTGGTGAAGTTCCAATATAATTATTCTTTTTCTTTTTTCAAGGTACCAAGTCTTCCAGTTTAGGGGCCTGTGAGTGGCTTCTTGTCCTCGCATCCCTGCTCTTCATCATCGTGACCTTCCCTTTTTCTATCTGGTTCTGCATAAAGGTGAGATTCCATGAGGATCTAGCAAGTAATTTCCTGGTGCCTCTCACTGGCCACCCCATGTCCACTCTCATTTCTGTGTTTTGGTACTTGGTGTCTGCTCTGCATGGCATGTGCTCACTCCCACTCACCTTGCAGAAGAGCTCTTACTCTTTTATACCTGCTCAAAGATAACTGAGAAACTTTCCTTGATACCTCCATACTGTCATTCCCTTCCTTGTGCTTGCATCTCCCCCAACTTTCATATCCATTCTAGCAATTACCATAAGTATAATATTTGTGGATACCCAGTCCACGCCAGTATTCTTGGGCTTCCCTGGTGGCTCAGCTGGTTAAGAATCCACCTACAATGAGGGAGATCTGGGTTTGATCCCTGGGTTGGGAAGATCCCTTGGAGAAGGGAACAGCTACCCAGTCCAGTATTCTGGCCTGGAGAATTCCATGAACTGTATAGGCCATGGGGTCGCAAAGAGTCGGACAGGACTGAGCGACTTTCACTCAAATCTCTGTCATTAGACTGAGAACCCCTTCAAGACAGGACCTATATCCAGTTGATCTACACTCTATACTAACACAAAGACTGGCCCAGAGTAGGTCATGATGCCTATTATTAACATGTCTAGGAAACCTCAGGCAGCTTCAAGAGATCACGAATGACAAACATCTTGGGCCCATAGGTGGTGCTAGTGGTAAAGAACCCTCCTGCCTGCCAATTCAGGAGACATAAGAGGTAAAGGTTGGATTCCTGGGGCCAGAAGATCCCCTGAAGGAGGGCATGGCAACCCACTCCAGTATCATTGCCTGTAGAATCCCATGGACAGTGGAGCCTGGCAGGCAACAGTCCCTAGGATCACAACAAGACACAACTGAAGCGACTTGGCATGCACGCACAGGTGGTTACATGTGTCTGAAGCTGTCCCTGAAGTAAATGAAGACTTGTGTCAGTTCGGGAAGAACATACCAAGATGAAATTAGAAGTGCAAGGGATTTGTGGGGAGACATTGTAAGAAAGATTGAGAATAGCAGTAGGGAGGGAAAGCCTTCGGAGAATGATGCAGATCTAACACCTGTGATCTGAGAAGTGGAAGGAAGGATTGGACAGAAGGAGCCTCAGACTGTGGGACACCTTCAAGAAAGTCTTGGCCCTACTGAAAGGGAACTCCTGAGCAAAGTTTGCCTTGTAGATGAGTCTCACAACGGACAGAAATGGCCAGGCCCTTGTATCCCTGCCATTCTTAGTCACTGGCTGGAGTGGCCAGGAAGAGCGTGTCCTTGGCGGGAATGCTGCAGATGCTGCTGAGGCTGTTGCCAATTTCATGCAAGCTCTCCTTCCTCCTCTTCTTCTCCTTCATCTTCATAAGAGGGTGTTGGATTTTATCAAATGCCTTTTTTTCACCCATTGAGACGATGACATGATATTTGCTCTTTATTCTCGTAATATGGTATATTATATTCATTGAATTTTGGGTGTTAAATCAACTACATATTCCTAGGATAAGTCCCACTTGGTTAGGGTGTATAAACCTGTGTTATTGGAGTCAGGTTGCTTGTTGTCTTGTTGATGAGTTTTGCATTTATCTTCATAAGCGATGTTGGTCTGTAGTTCTCTTTTCTTGTGATGTCTCTGTCTTGTTTTGGTATCAGGGTAATCCTGGTCTCAGAATGAGGTGGGAAGATTTCTCTCTCTTCAATTATTTGGGAGAATTTGTGAAGAACTGCTGTTAATTCTTCTTTAAATGTTTGGCAGAATTTACCAGTGAGGTCATCTGGCCCTGGACTTTTCTTTGCTGGAAATTTTTTAACTACTAATTCAATCTTTTAATTCTGGGTCTTTTTCACTTTTTCTTTCTCCTTCTTGAATCAGTTTAGGTAGTTTCTGAGTTTATGACTCTGTAGGAATTTGTTGATTTTACTTGTTATCTAATTTGTTGGTGTATAGTTGTTCATAGTATTTTCATCTATAATCTTTTTTATTTCTGTAAGGATAGTAGTGATGTCTCTGTCATTCCTCTTTGGATCCTGATTTCGGCATTTAAATCTTCTCTCTTTTTTCTTGGTCAGTCTAGCTAAATATTTGTCAATTTTGTTGAAATTTTCAAAGAACCAACTATGGTTCTTTGGGTTTAACTCTGAGTTCAGTTAATTTTCTCTAACGTTTTTCTATTTTCTATTGCCTTTATTTCCACTATAATCTTTTTTCCTTTCTGCTTACTTTGGGTTTAATTTGTGCTTCTATTTCTAGCATCAAAAAATTAGTGTATTATTTTGAGATATTTCTTCTCATTTATTATAGATATTTACAGCTATACATTTTCCTCTAAGCATTGCTTTAGTTGCATCCCATTCATTTTGGTATCTTGAAGTTTTGTTTTCATTCATCTCAAAGTGTTTCTCAATTCCTTTTGTGATAAATTCTTTGACCTGTTGGTTAGAGTGTGTGATTTAATTTCCCAAATTTCCTTTTGTTATTGATTTCTAATTTCATTTCATTGTTATAGGAGAATATACTTTGTGTGGTTTCAATCCTTTTTGTAGGGTAAGGGAGTTAGAGAAGGCGAGGTTCAGAATAAGAGACCGGCACTTTACAGAAACAGATCACCTTTAACGAGGTGAGAAGGGGCAGCAGTCAGATAAGTGAGCTGCTGCCCTTACTCAAGAAAAGAGTGAGTATATATAGGCATGTATGTGGAAAGTTACTGTCTTAAGGGGGCCTGTTCTTCTCCAAGGTTGTTCGGAGTAGTTATCTCTTAAACGGCTGAGGCAAGGAATTTTGGAGATGGGCCAAAGGCTGGACTGGCTGGGAGCTGGGCGTAATCAACCTTAATGTCCATTTTTTTCGAGTGAGAGAGTTTTTTGTTTTGCATAGAATGGTGGGGAGGACCTGGAGGGGGGTTTTAACCCCAGGCTATTTTGAGCCATGTAACTTTCTTTCATTTTTAAATTTATTGAGGTTTTTTTTAAATGGCCTAGCACATGGTCTATCCTGGAGATGTTCCATGTTTTCATGAAAACAATATGTATTCTTCTATTGTTGAGTGGAATTATACATAGACATCTGTTAGGTCTAGTTTATAGTGTTGTTGAAATCTTTTCTTTCTTTGTTGACCTTCTGTCTAGTTCTTTTACCCACAATTGAAAGTGGGATAGTAAAGTCTCTAACTATTACTGTTGAATTGTCTATTTTTATCTTCTTTTGGTTTTTGCCTTATTTATGCTGGAGCTCTATTTTTAGGTACATACATGTTTACCGTTGTTATACTTTCCTAATGCATTGACACTTTTACCATTTCACAATGTCCCTCTTTATCATTAGTAACATTTTGGTGTGTTAGTTTTAAACTCCATTTTATCTGGTATCAGTGTAGTCAGTCCTGCTATTTTTTGGTTACTCTGTGTGGTATAGTTTTTTCTACCCTTTACTTTCAACATTTTGTACTTTTGACTAGAAAGTGTGTCACCTACAGACAACATATAGTTGGCTGCAGGCTCTTCTTGAAGGGTGATCTGAGCACCTGCATGGCTGCCATAAGGTTTGTATGTAGCTAATAAGGGATTCATGTAAAAACTATTAATGCATCAGTCACAGCAAAGATATAAGATTAAATATACTGTGATTTCTTTGATTTGGTGGAAGCAATTATTTTTTAGACAATCATGAGTCCTTAATCAAAATTCTGTCCACAGGCTCAAAAATTAACATGACCAATATACTTTTTCATTTGTTCCTGAAATTCTGCATTTACTAAGTATGTATTTTGAAAATGTAAGTTTTAAGAGAAATTTTTTCTTGGTTCTCAAAACAAGAGATTTCTGATACTTAGGATCATTGTCATGCCAAGGTCTTTTGAAGACTTCATTTTTCTCTCTTAGAGTAATTAAAAAGTATTACATTTCCCTTTAGGTTGTACAGGAGTATGAGAGAGTAATTATATTCCGACTGGGACATCTGCTTCCTGGACGAGCCAAAGGCCCTGGTAAGAACAATCTTCTTTACACCCTCCCGCCCACAAGAGACTTGCCGATTTCATCAATTCATGCATATTTGTAATATGGCCGTCAGACTACATGAAGTAACTTGACTCGTGATATCTTCATTTTTTAGTCTGTTATTTGTAACACTGGTTATTAAGAAATTCTTCAGAGAGCATTACTACCAGGTCACTAGCAACCAAAAGAGAGTGAATGCAGAGAGCCATATGCCAGGGCCAGACTGGCTGGAGTAGGAAGTAGGTTAGGACCTATGGTCAGGCACCCTATACATTATACTGGGTGGGTGAGGACTAACTAGCCAACCAGAGGCTGGTATCATGATGCTGCTGTTCTGATTACCTCTGGGACTCCCATTATAAGAAATACCACATGGAGGTTGCTGGCTCTAAAGTTTGTCACCTTGGTACACACATAGATTCAAAAACTGGCTTTTTATAGAGCACCTAAAAGGCACTAGTTAGGCACTAATGCTAACAATAATGCATAAGACACTCTTGTTAGAGAGTTTAAATCTGATGAAGGAGACAGATGTGTAACCCAAGGTCTGGACAGGTCAGCACCATGACCAAGCTGACCATACAGCCCATTTTACTGGGTATAATCCCTGATTATGCCTGTTGTCCCAGTGTAGTCCTTTCCTTTCACCCTTAAACATGTCCCATATGGGACAACAAATTATTTGGTAACCTTAGCAACAACAAACACAACTCAGGATGGAGGTGTGATGGCCCAATGGTCTATGCATAGACCATGGAGGCTAAGAAAAGTGATGCAGCATTCAACTTGATACCAAAATAGTGAACCCCAAACAGCCTCCATGCCAGCTATTCACCTGTCCCTTCCCTTGCCTTCCCCCTTCTAGGCCTTTTCTTCTTTTTGCCCTGCCTGGATACCTACCACAAAGTTGACCTTCGTCTCCAAACCTTGGAGATACCCTTTCATGAGGTAAGCCAAGTGGGGGATTTTGCTTTCTGTCTACATTTTTCCTGGGTAAGCACTCTACCAACTCTGGGCTAGAAGAAAATGACTATTCTTGCTCAAAAGCAGAAAAAACAAAAAGAAAGAGAGATTACATCAAAATTTAAAGCTCCTATACATCAAAGGACACAATCAGCAGAATGAAAAGGCAACTTATAGAATGGGAAAAATTGCAGATATTCTCTCTTATAAGAGGTTAATATCCAAAATATATTAAACTTTATAACTCAACAAGTAAGCAAAAAATCCAAGTAAAATGGACAAAGGCCTTAGTGATAGTGAATTTTATGCGTCAACCTGACTAAGGCATGGTACCCAATAATTTGGTCAAATACATCTGGATGTTGCTGTTATGGGATTCTTTAGATAAGATTAATATTTAAATTGAATGACTGAGTAAAGAAGATTTCCTTCCATATATGATATATTGTATATACCTTGATTTGAATGGACATATTTCTCCAAAGAAGATATTCAAATAGCCAATAAGCATGTGAAAAGATGCTCTTCGTCACTAATCCTTAGAGAAATGCAAATAAAAACACAATGAGATACCACCTTACATCTATCAGGATGGCAATTATTAAGAAAAAAAAAAACAGAAAATAATGTGTTGGCAAAGATGTAGAGAAATAGGAACCCTTGTATACTGTTGGTGGGAATATAAAATGGTGCAGCTACTGTAGAGAACAGTTACTCAAAAATTTAACAGAATTACCATATAATCTACCAGTTCTACTTTTGGGTATATAGACTCCAAAGAATTGAAAGCAGGCTAATTGAAGAGATGCTTGTATACCTGTGTGCATAACATCAGTTTTTCACAATGGCCACAAAGGTGGATGCAATCCATGAGCCCATCAATGGCTGAATAAACAAAATGTGGCATATACTGACAATGGAATAATAATCAGCCTTAAAAAGGAATGGAATTCTGGCACATACTACAACATGGATGAACCTTGGGAAAATTATGCTAAGTGAAATAAGCCAGTCACAAGAAGACAAATACTGTATGATTCCTTTTATATGAGGAACCTGGAGTAGTGAAATTCAGAGCAATAGAAAGTGAAGGATGGTTGTGGGAACCGGGGGAGGAGAGAACTGAGAGGTGTTCAGCGGGTTTCAGTTTTGCAGAATGAAAAGAGTTCTGGATGCTGTTGCTCAACAGTGTGAATGTACTTAATTCTACTGAATTGTGCATGTAAAAATGGTTAAGATGGTGAATTTAATGTTCTGTTCATTTTACCACAATTAAAAGTTAAATGTAGAGTTAACATCTAGACTTGCCTGTTACTGATTCAGATTTATAAGCCTTTCCTAAATGGTCTCCTACTTTCAATTTGAGGTTCTTTCTCATTCTTTCCTTTGGCAAACAGAAATGTGAATAAAAATGATATATGTTTAAAAGGCTTATTTTAGATAATAAAATGTAAAAAAGGAATAAAACATACACCTAATCCTGTTACCCATAGAGCTGATATTTTGGAATGTTCCCTTCATATCCTTTTCTATATATGTGGTTATACTTTCAGACAAGTGTATATATATATGTGTATATATGCATCATATATACATAAACATATATATATATATCATATATACATCATATATGCCCATCATACCATACATACTATTTGGTCACCTATCCTTTTTCACTCAGCAATATACTGTTATCATCTTTTCATATATTAGCTGTGTTTCTACCTCTGTTTTAAATAGACACACAGCATTTCATTGTGTGGATTTTACTCAATTAATTTACTTAACTAATTGAGTTTAGTAAGTGGAATTTCCTCAACTAATTCCCTATTGTTGATATTATTTCTAAACTTTTTTGGCTACTGCACTGCATGGCATGGGCTTTCCTGATGGCTCAGCGGGCAAAGAATCCGCCTGCAATGCAGGAGACACAGGAGATGCAGGTTTGATCCCTGGGTCAGAAAGATCCCCTGGACCTGCCTGGAAAACCCCATGGACAGAGAAGCTTGGCGGGCTACAGCCCAAAGGGTCACAAAGAGCTGGGCCTGACTAAGCACACAGGCACGGCATGGGATACGGGAATCTCAGTTCTCAGACCAGGAATTGAATCCAGACCTCCCAGCAGTGAAAGCTCCAAGTCCTAACCACTGGACTGCCGGGGAATTCCCTATTTCTAAATTTTTCTTAAAATAAGCAATACTGTGAATCACATCTTTACAGTTAAACCCTTAAAATATATCCTTTTGTCTAAAAAAGGAAATGTTGTACACATACATCTCTTAGGGCTTTTGATAAGTATCACCAAACTGCCCTCTAAATATATACTCAATACACGTGAGTACTGGTTTCCCAGAATGTGTTGCTCTTTTAGCAGATTTTTTTGGTGTCAGTTTAAAAAGACCTGATATACAATCAACTGAATGTTTTCATATAAGAAAATTATTCCTGATTTTTTTACAAAAGGATTTATGACAGGATTCCTTTAAACTGAGTTGTCTAGTATATTTAATACAAACTCCATAATTTTTTTCAATGTCTATTTTGATTAAAGACTGAGCCAACTACTCTTTTTTTTTCTTACTATTATCTTTCTCTGAGAAAGAAATTTGAACATATTTAACCCCTCTATCCTTATGTGGAAAAGAAGCCCAAGAATCAGGCCTGTCATCTAAAACTTTTTTTCTGCCTAGATTGTAACCAAAGACATGTTTGTGATGGAGATAGATGCCATCTGCTACTACCGCATGGAAAATGCCTCTCTTCTCCTAAGCAGTCTTGCTCATGTGTCCAAAGCTATCCAATTCCTTGTGCAAACCACCATGAAGCGTCTCCTAGCACATCGATCCCTCACTGAAATTCTTCTTGAGAGGAAGAACATTGCTCAAGATGTAAAGGTACTTAGATGAATTTAACACCAAGTATGTTGAAATATCCCTCTACCTTTTATTCCTTTCTTCATTGACCACTTACTGAATCTTCCATGTGCCATGCATTCACTGTTAAAGGTACAGTCCTGAAAGTAGCTGACACTTAAAAGGTGGCCAATCAGTCCCTGAACTGGTCCTAGTCACCCATCTGTGCAATTAGTCAGTCATTGCCACACTTTTTCTTCTCACCCTCCCCCAGTGGCTGGAAGGAGGGGTTGGTGGGATAAAAAGATGATAAGGAATGAATTTGGGGACCTTACAGTCTAGTTGGGGAAATAAGCAAAGTTAAATAATGATAAAGACTGAAAAACTTTATCAGGTTAAAAGGCAAAATATCACAGACCTTTAAGTGGTTAATTACCCAATCAATGATCCAGATTTGATTGACTTGGGGAAGATCCAGGATAAGCCCTTCATTTTAAGAGCCTTGAACTTAAATTGCATCTGCAGAGTTTCTTTTAGGGTAACATTCACAGGTTTCAGGGATGTCTTCAGGAGCCATTAGTCAGCCTACCACACCATCTTTAATTCCACTCAAGTATTTGTTGAGTGGCACTGTGCAAACTAAACAGTTTTTTGCAAGGCCCTATACTGTTAAAATGAAAAAAGGAAGGACATAATGGCCTTTCAGAAAAAATGTGCTTTCTCAGTGCGGTGGCCATCGGTGCACCCAGAGGTTCTCACTGACGTCTCAACTCTTCCCTCCACAGGTTGCCTTGGATGCAGTGACCTGTATTTGGGGAATCAAAGTGGAGAGAACAGAAATGTGGGTAGGAAATTAACCAGGAAGAACAATATGATAAAGGGAAATATTTTGATTTTATTTAAAAACTTCTATTTGAAAAAATATTTTCATTGAATGAGTACTGTAGCCATATTAGCATAAATTTGGAAGAAAGAAAAATTTACATATTATCTCATAACTATAACACAACCACTATAAACATCTGGGTAAATAACTGTCATATTTTCTATGGATTTAAACATGTTCTAAGTAAAATTCACATAACATAAAACTCATCATTTTTAACCATTTAAAATTGAAACTCAGTGGTTTTTAGTATATTCACAGAGTGACACAACCACCACTACCATATGATTATAGAATAGTTTTATCATCTCCAAAAGAAAACCTGCATCCATTAAGCAGGAACTCCTCATTTCTGCCTCAACCCCCAGCCCCTGACAACCACTGACTCCTGTCTCTCTAGATTTGGCTATTCTAGAAATTTAATATAAACATAATCACACAGTCTGTGGCCTTTTGTGTCTGGCTTCCTCCACTCACCATAATGTTTTCAGTGTCCCTCTGTGGTGTAGCATGAATCAGTACTTCATTCCTTTTTACAGTTGAATAATATTCCACTGTGTGACTGGCTATACCACACTTTGTTGATCTACTCTCAGTTGATGGACATTTGGGTTGTTTCCCCTTTGGGGGCATTATGAATCAGGCTGCAATGAACATTCATGTGCAAGGTTATATGTGAACATATTTTCACTTCTCTTCGGTATATACATAGGTGTGAAATTACTGGATCATCTGGTAACTCCATATTTAACTTTTTGAGGAACTGCCAAGTTGTTTTCTATGTACTTTTTATAATTACAATCAGGGGAAAAAATACAATTTTGTATCTTTCATGCAGTACATTAAGTACTTGGTCAGTTCTACCCTTTTCAATTCAGTTCTTTTGTCAACTTAGATGACTTCCCTCATTATTAATAGTATGGCTCTTCAAAGCTGTTGTTCACTATTTAAACTTAATAGCCAGAATTCAGATTAAACTTTAAGTGGGAAAATTATCATAGTATTGTGTGGGCCAAAAATTCACTCACATTTTCTGTAAGATGCTATGGAAAAACCCGAACGAACTTTGGGGCCAACCCAATACAACACAAAATTCGCTTTACTTGTAAAGAGAAAACCACAGCTCTACTACAGCATCAGTGATAATAAAAATCCACATTGGAGGCACTGATGCTTAAGCCCCTCATCTCTGCCCACTGTCTGCGCAGAGGTCTAGGGCGGCGGCCCTCTGTTAAATCAGAGTCCACTGTGTATCATGAACCGAGCGTAGAGAAGGTGGCAGGTCTGTCTGAAAGCTCCAGCTGCTAAAGCTGTGCTGCACACTCACCTACCTACCATCTTTCTCTTTCAGTAAGGACGTGCGCCTGCCGGCCGGGCTGCAACACTCATTAGCGGTGGAAGCTGAAGCCCAAAGACAAGCCAAAGTGCGGGTGAGCCAGCCCTGAGCAGGCCATCCTCCCGCACAGTGGAGGAGCATCAGAGGAGCTGCAGAGAATCCAAAAGAAAACCTCTTCATGGAGAACATTTCCCCTTCACTCCTCACCTATCCGTCCAGGCGCTGGGGGGAATCTGGCTTGTGCACACACCACACTATTAAAATTGTTCTCCTTGGGCATGCTCATGGCCTCCTGACCAGAGCAACATCTCTTTCCCTGTTACACCCTCTCTCTGACACTATTGGTGACAGTGACCTCCTCCTCCCTAAGTCTTGCCTTCACTCTCTCTCCCTAGAGGCATCTCCCCGAACTCCATCCCTCTTCTCTAGCATTGGTATCTCTCCCTGGGTGATATCCGTCACCTGTCCCCTCTAGGTTAATGACACACAGGCCTGTATCCTTAGCTCTGTGCAAGCTCTGGAGGGACAACCATGTCAGAGCACACTTCCCTCATCTCTAGAGCCCAGGGGAGGCTGTGCTACACATGGCCTCTGCTCAGGCATGCTAGAGAAGATGTGGCTACCAGAGGATTGGGTGTGGGTGGGAAGGGGGTCGGGAAGAGGAAAATGAGGGCTGGAGGGGAGGCAGATTTCCCCTTAAAGAGCAGAAAGTAGGTAAGGCAAAACCCATAACTACCAAGAGGGTGGATAACTTTGGAGCATTGGTGGACAAAGATGGGGAGGAAGGCGGTCCTCTGGGCAGAGCTGCTTCTGGATCTCTGAGTCTAGTGCCATTTGCCCACTTTAAGGGGACATTTGGGTGGTGACCATTTTTGTGCTTTTTCTTCTGAAATGCTACCCTGAGTTGGCAGTCATTCTTTCAGGATTGCATGTCTTTGCCTGGAATGCTGGCCAACCTTTCCTCTAAAATGGCAAAACCCTATGACTCGTCCAAGGCCCACCAGACACAGTAACTCCCCTAACACTTCATCTCTACTTGTCTTGGCTCTTAACAAATTCTGCACCAAGTTTTCAATGAACTCTTTGTGACCCCACGGATGGTAGTCCACCAGGCTCCTCTGTCCATGGAATTTTTCAGGCAAAAATACTGGAGTAGGTTACCATTTCCTCCTCCAGGGGATTTGAACCTGAGCCTCTTGCACCTCCTGCACTTTCAGGTGAATCCTTTACCACTAGCGCCACCTGGAAAGCCCATTACAATTAACAGTATATCTGTCTCCCTAGATCAAGATCTTAAGAAAAAAGGCAGTCTGCTCCCCTGTGCTTAGCAGCACCTGTCCCATAGTAGATACTAGTGCTTGTTTGTTGAGTCACCCTAAGTAGGATTAAAACCTTCATGGAGCGAAGAAGAAAAATCACACATTGTTTTTCCTCTCATCCCTTGTCTAGATGATCGCTGCAGAAGGGGAGAAGGCCGCCTCCGAGTCCCTGAGGATGGCAGCCGAGATTCTATCAGGCACTCCAGCTGCTGCTCAGCTTCGGTACCTGCATACCCTTCAATCCTTGTCCACAGAGAAACCTTCCACAGTGGTTTTACCTTTGCCATTTGACTTGCTAAATTTCCTGTCTTCTCCAAGCAATAGAACTCAAGGAGGCATCCCCTTACCAAATCCTTCCAAATCTGTTGAGCCGCTGAATCCTAAAAAGAAAGACTCTCCCATGTTATAGGAGGAAACAAGGATCATGTGACTGCAAAGAGGGCTCCATATACCAGCTACATCCCCGATCAAGGCCCTCGGTCCTCAGTTCTGCTCTTTCTTTTGTTGCCATGTGAAATACCCTTGGAATGCATGAAGCCCCAGTGCAGCCACACACTCAGGAAGACAGTGAAATCATGTAATGAAAGAGAAGCCATATAACATGTTTAGGTGGATCATCTGATTAGAGGAATTATGAGAAAGAGCTTTAGCCAGCATTCTACTTTGGAAAGAAGTTTGAGTCTACATATGGCTGAATTTTGACTTCTGAAGATGTAGTTCAAATGGCTTTTTCCCTAGATGCCCTCTAGCCCCTTTGGGAAGGGCTCTGTTGCACCCACAGCCCTTTCTACATGCCACTATCATTATGCTTATCACACTCTGTTGTAATCTCATACTTGTGATTCAGGCTTCTCTCCTACTATGAACTCCTCAAAAGCACGTCTTAATAATTCCCTGTCATTCCACACTCTAGTTTGTCATTCCACCCAAGGTTTTTTGCACCTGACTCTCATAGCTGCACCACAGTTACACTTCTGTATTTCTGAGTGAAAGAAAGATACTTGTAAGTACATATTCCAGTACTTGAGCTGGATATAAAATGTATACCTAATTAAAGAATTTCAAATGAATTATTTTTATAGAGACTCTTTTTGTTTTAAATAGAGAAATAAAAGGATAAAAACACTTACCTGGTACATGTTGCTTATAATCTAAGGAAGCATTGTGATAAATATAGGGCTGATGTACTTTCAGTATAGAATTTACCAGTTGTTGGCTTGGCCAAAAAATTTGTTTTGGTTTTTCTGTAACATCTTATGAAAAAACCCAAATGAACTAGTTGGCCAACCCAATATTTATTCTCTAAATACTAGTAACATTTTGTGATCTACACATGCCCTAATTTAAGTCTTACTTTCCATTCAGTTCATTTCAGTTAAGTTGCTCAGTCGTGTCCGACTCTTTGCCACCCCATGAACCACAGCACACCAGGCCTCCCTGTCCATCACCAACTCCCGGAGTCCACCCAAACCCATGTCCATTGAGTCGGTGATGCCATCCAACCATCTCATCCTCTGTCATCCCCTTCTCCTCCTGCCCTCAATCTTTCCCAGCATCAAGGTCTTTTCAAATGAGTCAGCTCTTCGCATCAGATGTCGAAAGTATTGGAGTTTCAGCCTCAACATCAGTCCTTCCAATGAACACCCAGGACTGATCTCCTTTAGGATGGACTGGTTGGATCTTCTTGCAGTCCAAGGGACTCTCAAGAGTCTTCTCCAACACCACAATTCAAAAACATCAATTCTTCAGTGCTCAGCTTTCTTTATAGTCCAATTCTCACATCCATACATGACCACTGGAAAAACCATAGTCTTGACTAGACGGACCTTTGTTGACAAAGTAATGTCTCTGCTTCTTAATATGCTGTCTAGTTTGGTCATAACTTTCCTTCCAAGGAGTAAGCATCTTTTAATTTCATGGCTGCAATCACCATCTGCAGTGATTTTGGAGCCCAGAAAAATAAAGTCAGCCACTGTTTAACTTGTCCTATATAAGTAGAAATATATATCTACAGAAAAAAATTAGCCAAGTAAATAAGAAAGCATAGTGAGGTATATAGGAAATTCTCTAAAAACTTAAAAAAATGTAATAATATATAGAACATTACTAAATTTGCAAAACTATAACAAATCATGTTAGTAAAATGCTACATATAATGGCAATTTCCATGCTGTTTGTACAGAGGGAAATGGTGGTAGCTATCTTCAGTGGCTCACTATTTGGTGATTTCTTTGACCTTCAGTCTGCTTCTTTATTCCCCATGTTATTTGATGTTACTGTTTTATACTGAGTAAAGGGGATCAGTTATGTGGTGACAGATGGAAACTAAACTTTTGATGGTGAGTATGCTATCATATATACAGAAGTCAAACATAATGTTGTACACACAAAACTTACATAATGTTATATACTAATGCTGCCTCAATTTAAAAAAACTTCCTAACAGCACATTATAATAAAGCTGGACAAAATGATGCCAGCTTTAGGGTCATCACTGTCATACATCTCTAGGCTGCCTCCTCATCTGCATTCACAGCTGGGAAAACTACACATTCTCACCCAATCTTACTAGCTTAAAATTTCAGCCAAGCAATCCATCTTCCCAAGGTTACACTGGACGTATTAGATGACTTCAAAACCCACGTTTTCCTACACCATGCCAAATTAATTTATTGATATAATAATCTGCTTATAAAGTTGCTAATTATTGAGACTATAACTTTCAATTTTGTTTCAAAAGACTGTTTCATCCAATTCTGATAAATATTTCCATATCTTATCAAAAGTCTTTCCAGTCCTTCCTCCCAAAGATCATACTAGTTCGTGGAGGAGCGGCAGTGCTGAAAGTCATGGATTGAGTCACCTCTGCTGAAGAAAATGCAGGATTCTGAAGCCAAAGGAGCAAGAAAAGTTCTAAACCATGCAGAAGTGCCAAAATACAAAATGTGGAATCCAAATGGCTGTCAAATCCAAGTAAGCCAAAGGCAGCTAACAAAAATTGCCAGAACCAGGAATATGATGCCAGAGAGGAAACCAATCACTGATGAAGCAGTGATAGGATGAGAGTTGGGGCGGGGTTGCGGGGGGGAAGCTCCTGGGTGATTTCCTAGAATAGCTAATATATTAGGGTTTGCAGTTTGCTTTTGTGGACCAGCTAGGGCCCGGTCATAGATAGTCCACCCCATTTAAAGGACCAGTGGCAATTAGAGCCTCCTTGAAGTGGGAAGTATTTCTCATGACCACTGCCCATACCCATCCAAGTGTACTGGTTACTGGAGTTAAGGCGGCATCAAGGATAGTTGGTCACTTTTTGTCCCATACAGATGGTTCCTAATTTCAGGGTGGCAAATATTGGCATGAGCAATGAAGGAGGTGGTAAGATCATGCTAGTTCAGACATAACCAGAGGCAGGAATAGAACAATAAGTGAATGCCAGGGTAATAATGCAATGATGGCTTTTAGGACTCTTAATAATTCCTTAGAGCATGGTTCTTTTTGTCAATTTCAGATTTGTCTATGTATCTGGGGAATGCCTATGGTATCACCCATTGGTTGGTCTCCTCTGATGTCTGTCTCGAGTCAACATTTAAATTGTTCATTGCCTTGCAGAGGGTACCTTCCAGGTCTTCTTGAGTGATCTATGGCATCTTTAGGTATCAACCAACTTTTAGTTAGGGTAGGAGGGCTTGATGGAAGGAATAATGGGGATAAGCTGCTATGAAACTGTTCTCGGTGAAAGGGCATAGTGAGTAGTCAAAGGCAAATTCTTCAAAGACTACTTAGTGAGCTGATAGTGCTGTCCACAAGGTCTCAGCAGCAGAAGTCTTCTCTTGAGACCCAGGTGCTACATTCCAACTGTTACTTATCTTGAAATGATAGTAGAGGACAAGCTGGACAGTATTATCCAAAACTAGGATACATGCTAGGGAACAGTTTTTCTCTGGAAATTTACTTTAATGTTAACAGAGTAGCAGTGTCTTAGTTCAGGATGTTACAACAGAATACCACAGATGGTGGCTTATAAACCACAGGAGTTTATTTCTTACAGTTCTGGAGTCTGGGAAGTACAACATGGAGATAACAGCTTGTACAACTCAATATTAAAAACAGAGATCATCCTAAGGGGGCTTAGCAGGTCTTCCTTGGAACTTCAAGGGCAACCCTCAGGTAAGCCTGGAACTCTGCAGTTTGAACTCTCTTGTATCTGGAAGCCTGGTAGGTCGTTTCACCAATGTTTCTGCATTCCACATCCTTGGGGACCATTTCTGGATGATAGAGTAAATATGTTCCTCCTCATTAGATTGCTCCTGGCTGCTGCAATGTTCTTTGGCAGAGTCTATCAGGACTGTGAAGGTTCTGCTTTCCTCTAGAATTTTGATTTATGTGTTGGTGCATTTGCTCAGTATTTGAGCTGAACAGTAAGTAGAGAATGTAGAAGTCAAACCCATTTGAAGAGGGTTCATCAACAGGACCTCTAGCTTTTTCTGAGCATGGAGGGAAAGTAGCACTGTTAACTGAGAGCTTGGACTCTGCTGTCAGATACACCAGATTTGATCCAGACTCAATAACTTATTAGATGTTTAACCTTGGATGTGCAACTTATCCTGACATCAAAGGGGATAACAGTAGAACCCACCTCACAGAGTTGTTGTGACTAAACACTGTCATTTGTAAGGTAATTTGCAATGCTTAACCCAGTGCTTATAAACTAGGTAAGTGCTCAATAAATCATGACTATTATTATTTTTCTGATTTTAGCCCAGTAGATCTAAATGACAGTAATTGGGTCCATCCAAATAGGAGCCTGGCCCCTAATGCAGGTTGTCCCCATGCTTCAAAATTAGCCCCCAATGGCCAGGAACTCATGTCCCCACGGTGGTTGTTCTTGGATAAGAACCAGCTTAAGAAGCTGCATATGAGGTCTCCTGTATTAGAATCCCCCTGCCCTGCAGTATTTCAAGCATTTGTTTCAAATGCTTTTTTTATGAAAGTAATGCAAAAGCTGGACAGAAGAGAGGAGTTTCTCCTCTTGATGAGCAATATTCTAGCCAGAAATCAGACATGCTCTTCTTTCTTACCTTGTTTTGATTATTTGAGTGGCCAGAGTAGAAAATGGGAGATGGATTACTGGCTGTATCTTATAAACTCTAGCATCTGCTGGACATCTGGGATGGAAATATAGTCTGCCAAAAAGCACTTTGCCTTGGTGAGACAGATGATGAGAACTGTTACTCTTACCTTTAGACTTTCAGAAGTTTTCTCACAGCTGGCCTAGAGGTAGCCTAAAGTATGCCTCTGTCATACTGGGCCTCATGGGATCCAACCCCTGCAAGTACAGGAGGATGCTCTCCATACAAAAGCCTCTGCAATCCAGAAAGACATGCAAGAGCCCTTTCATCAGCCATTCGAGAACCACAGGAACACTGCCCAGGCCAATGGCACCGCTGTGTACTGGGATTATTTAGGAACCTCTGGAAGGCTGCCTTCATTGGTCCTACTCTTAGATGCCCCATCTCAGACAAGATGCACCATCCAGGAAGTCCTGCTTCTTGAAAACCTGTACGTGGCAGAGTTCATCTTTGAGGCCAGGGGGAGTAGTGGGCTTTCTCAACAGTCCTGAAATAGGAGACTGTCTTGAGGCTGTGGCAGACTTGGCTGGAATGGACTGTCTGTTGTTTAGAGGAGAAGTTCTGATGAACTCCAGACACAGAGGACCTCAGCCTCAGGCTCAGAGAACAAGCACCCCCAGTTTTGGAGGTAAGCAGGCCCTAGGCCATAAGGCTACAACAGTCATACTAATTTCAGAACAGCTCCTCTGCTACCTGTGGGAAAATGCTTGCTCATAGGTGGCAGGCTTATTTGGAATATCCAGAAGTGGGCACACGGTGCTCTAGATTTGGGGCCTTCAGCCGAATTCTCAGCCGTCTTTGAAAGTGAAATGCAAAATGTAGGTTACCCAGGCAACATCTGAGTCATTGATCTCCAGCTGGGAAAGACCAAAAGCAAGAGGAAAGACTAGCCAATGTGGGCCAGAAAGTAACGACAAGTGACTTGACCACGGTCAAGTGGGTAGAACTGTAGTGTAGAACCAGAACTCTTAGGAGAGAGTTGCACGGTGCCCACATGTGTGGATAGGTCTGGGTGTGTGGTGAAGAGCCAGGCCTGGTAGACTGGGGACTTGCTCACCAAACTTCTTAAGGTCCCTAAGACACTACCACCTTGGCTCCCTAGGGATGTGGAACACGTCACCACTGAGATTGGGACACTGAGGAGTGTGATGAGGCCCATCCGGTCAGCACAGCTTTGTCTGAACAGCTGAGCAGAGTGGCTGGTCTCCTTTGTCGCAAGCACAAGAGCCTCACTGCCAGAGAAACAGAATAAGAGCTCCTCCCTCCACTCTGCTCAGGAGACCACCTCAGGGTCATCTTGAGAAGGTATGGCAGTGTCTCAGGACTACCTAAAATTTCTCACAAGTCAGCTACTTGGGAAAGTGAAGATGCCCAGGACAACTTTCAGAAAGCCATAGTGCAGAGGCCTTCTCTGTAGAATACTTTTTAAAAAACCACCAAATGCTCATTACACCTTCCTCCCACCAGCCTGATCTTCTCTGGGTGCTTCCTTCCCCAGTACTGTGCTCCGTCTCAATGAAACGGAAGAGCCAGGTGTCCTGCCTTCCCTTCTAGGAAGCTAGAGGGACCCCTGACGTCTTCTCACCATCCCTGGTACATCCATTGGTGGTTTGTGACTACAAGGTGGCCTTTCTCCCTCGGGGGACTTTAAGAATAATATAAGGATGGAAGAAATGACTGGAGTTCAATTGGTGGTAGCAACTGGGTGAGATGGTGAAGCAACTTTGGCTTCTGATCTAAACTACCTGATCCTATCTTATTCTTAGCCTGGTTCTTTAAGACCTTCCTTCAAACCTTCAATTTGAGCTCCCCAACATGCTTTCAATAAATTATTCTTTCATTTGGGGTTTGCAAGAATGGGTTTTTGTGATTCACAACCAAGCCACCCCAGCTAGGTACCCAACATCTCATTCTAATTGTAGTGGCATCCGGCATCACTCTGACCTTTAAGACAGCCTTCCACCTAATGGAGCTGATACATTCTGAGGGGCTAGACTCTTGTGTTCAGGCACGGTGGCTGCTGATTTCTATGAAAACGACCACTCATTCCTACAAAGCAGGGAATTAATTTTTTTCAAGTGTTCTGAAATTTCACCAAAAAACCCCCAGTTTGCTAGAATCATTCAAGAATCTCTCTAGGAAAGCGAAAAGGTGGGGCTGGCTCTGCCCTACCAAGTGGTACCTGGAAGTGTGAGCCAGTAGCCTGATCTGTGGCTTTCAGGTGGGCCACAAGCCTAGTCAATTGTCTGAAGAATTTCACGTTTTCTTTCCCCAGAATTAAGGAGTCATCCAGTAGGCTTAGATTGACCCCAAGCAATTTTGAAACCCACCCCACAAACACTTTGGTATGTGTGGGTCAAGGCAGGCCTGACCAGGGGTTGGACTTAAACAGGGCTGAGGACTCTGCAGTCAGAGGGTTTCTGAGGCTTAAGGAACAGACAAAATCCTACAATTTCAAGAGATAAATCCAAAGGAACAGCAAATATGTGGAACCAAAGCAGGTCAAGAAATCTCATAAGTGTCTGGAGCCAGGGAGAGATAAAACAAATGCAAGAGAGCCCGGAGCAGTGAGGTAGGAGGGACCCCTGGTTGAGTGACCACCCAGATGTCCATTTGTCATCTGCAACATACTTTTGCAGCTTGGTCCATCTCTAATGCCAAGATGCATCCAGAGTCATGAACAGAGCAGACAAATGAGGTAATACAAGCAAAAAATGGAGATTCTGGGTGAATCTTCAATAACACTGGCCCCTGTGAAGGAAGCCATCTGAGCAATGGCCTGGTAGCCTATCACCATTGTCGGACAATCCAGACACAGAGCCAGCAAGCTGGGGTCTCTGACACCAATCAGCTCTGAGACCTTGGGGGAGTTTTTGCCCATTTGGGGCCTCAATTTCATCTTCTGAGAAATGGGGGTAAACAGTCTCTCCTCTACCTACTTTGCAGGGTTATTGTGAAGACCAGATAAATCTTAAGCATGCCTGGAGTAAGAGTCTTCCCTCCTGGCTCAGTGAAGAATCCACCTGCCAATGCAGGAGATACGGATTTGATCCCTAGTCTGGGAAGATCCCACATGCCGAGGAGCAACTAAGCCTGTGTATGTGTACCACAACTATTGAGCCTGTGCTCAGGAGTCCGGGAACTGCAACCACTGAGCCCATACGCTGCAACTACTGAAGCTCCCGCACCCTACAGCCCTTGTTCCACAACAAGAGAAGCCACAACCATGAGAAACCCGCATAACTAAAGAGGTAGTCTCTACTCACCTCAAGTAGAGAACAGCTCACACAGTAATGAAGACCCAGCACAACCAAAAATAAATAAATAAAATTATTTAAAAAGAAGAAAAAAATTATTTTAAAATTATTTTAAAAGAACTATTTCTTATTTTCTGAAATAAGAAATCTGAAAATGCTGCAGAAACCTAACAGTGTTATCAGGATCCCCTCTTTTAAATTGAAAAAAGTAATGCTTTTTATTTGCCATTCTCCTCTGCAGAGTTCAAAGTCCTCAGAAAGCATAATTTTCTTGACAGAAGCTGACACTTTTCATAGACTTCTGCTGGGAAATCAACTGAAAAGGCTAGAAAACCTTTACACAAACCATTTTTAATTTTGGAAATAAGCTAACTGATTGATTGCCTAGAGCCATCACTGTGACTTTTAAAGAAAAGATGTTCCTGAGTTGTCTGCTGCAAAGGGAGTCCAGTCAGTTGAGCCACATTGCCAGTTCAAAAGTGCAGAGATATCTAGGATGGGTGTGGTGTGGTGTAGCCCAGCATACTGTGGTTGCTATTTGAGTTTCGTCTTGGATTTAATCCGGAGTTTGGATTTAGAACCATCCTTGCGCTGTACCTCTGAAAAGACCAAAACAATTATTGTAGTAATAATACCTTACATTTATTAAGGACTTTTGATTTTACAAAGCATTTTAAAAATTCTGTCTGCATGAGTAACCCCCAAGCTACAAACCATGTGCCCAAAATTCGACTCCACATTGGTTACTGGGATTGAGAATGTATGTTCTCAAAGTTTATAGGTAGTCAGGAGAGAAGAGAAAGAAGACCAGTTCTTCCTTCCTTCCTTCCTTCCAGTACATACTCCAAACTTAGTAGGGAAAAATTTTCAAATAGAGCTGGTATCCAGAACCCTCCCATATCCACGGCTGTACCCCTGTTGTGTCTCTTGGTCCCTGTTCCCTCCACTCTCTCATGCACAGGTCCTACACAAGCCTGCTGTCTCTGATTGCTCCATGAAACCAAGCTTCCCAATTGTTTGGAACCCTTCTGACTGGCTGCAGTCATCTTCCTCTCACATTCAACCGTCCCCTTGTTCACACCCTGTCTTGTCCCCATTCCTCATCACAGGCCTCACTTTGATCAGAGACTAAGCCACATTCATCTTTGTAAATACCCCGCTCCATTCTTTTCTTTATCAATAACTCAGAACACAGTGATTCACTAACTGTTAAAAATAATGACATAAAAATAAATGTCTTCCTACTCCATCCAAATGTTTTCCTTACTCAGCATTCACAAGGCTCCTTCCTTCACTGTATGATTTTCCAGTCCTTCACTGGACAAAGATTAGGTGAGAAGTGATCTCCCTGCACTAACTCATAAAATATGACCCAGTATGTTCCATATGCATGTCAGGTTGCTCCAAGGTATCTGTGTGTTTTTTTTTTTTTTTTTTTTTAAAGGAGCTGCCTGCTAACTCTAAGGAATGTCTAACTTGTGGATTTTTCAGAGAAATGTTTAGGTCACTTGCATGGCATGGGGACTGCCTTGCTTAGCAGCCTGTTCCCCTAAGCTTTGCAAGGCTTCTGATCCTCTTTTGAGTCCCTAGCAGTGACTCTGATGGGGGGTGTGGAAAGGAGGGAGAAGAGGGGTTGTATCCTTGTGTACGTTATTGTTTGCAGGCTGGGACCTAACTGAATAGTTATCCTCCACCTAACATTATTAAAATGTTTTATTTGTGTATTTAAACTAATCCCCAAGACTTTTATGGAAATGGACGAAACTAAAGTCACCCATTCCATGTTGAGGTGACCTCTCCAGTTTAACATGAAGACCTTTTCTGTGGTTTGCATATAGTAATTTACACCATGGATGTAGGAACCTGATGGGCTACAGTCCATGGGGTCGCAAAGAGTCGGACACAACTTAGCGACAACAACAATCTAGGGAAAGTCTAGTTTCCAGATTATTGGGATAAAATCACACCACAATAGAAGATAACATTTTTTTTTATTTCATGAAAACTACTCATATACATTCAGACCTAAGGCTAAAGGATCTTTACACCTGGAGTGATTAACATTTTATCACTTCAGAGTTAACAGGAGGAGAGAAAATGGACTCAGATTCCTCCTGCTCGAGTACTGACAGGATATACCACAGCTGGGCCAGAGACTGTGAGGGACTGGCCAACTTACTGCTTTTGTTGAAGGCAGAGGTAGAGACAGGGGTGACAGAGAAAAATAGATAATAGATATCTGCCCAGTACCACCCCTGGCACCAGGACCTGTCCTGGGAACAGACTGCAGGTTGAAGGTGAAAGCAAAAATCAAAAAATAGCCTCCAATATAGGGGATATTAAAAACTCTTTGAGGGAAGATTACAGATTAATTAGAGATAAGAAAATGAAGAGTGAAATTCCTTTTCTTGTTGAATAAAGATTATTTTCATCATAGACAATCCATTAAGTACTAAAAACTAAAGACAAAATTCCCCATAAACCTTTAGCAACCAGAAACAATGTATCAATGTTTAGGCATATTTGTTCTGGTCTTTTTTTTCTGGCTTAAAAAAACTGTGATTATTTCCTTTGACTAGATTCTCAAGAGTGAAATTATTAAGTCAAAATATATGTATATTTTTGAGGCCTACCCATACATACTCTCAAACTGCTTTCTGAAAGAGTTATACCTGTCTGTCCATCCACAAATACTATTTGGAAAACTAACTACTTTGTCCCCTCTGTCCAGCACTGTATTCTTTGTTTTTAAAAAGCTTTTTTAAAAAGTTAAAATTGTATCTCATATTAGTTTATTAGTCAGCATTGTTAGTCATTTGGATGTGTGTGTGTGTGTGTGTGTCTGCATTCCTAGGAGAAGTATGAACTAGTAGATCACCACTATAAATATTAATACTCTTCTAAAATATTTATGACCCAATCAAGTTTTCACTCATAAGTACTATCCAAATGAAGCAAAAATGAGAAAGCAATGCTCACCTTTCTTTGGAGATTTTGGGGGTTTTTCAAGTAGTCTGATTTCTTCTTCTTCTTCTTTTTCTTCTTCTCTTTCTCCTTCATTTTCTTCTTCTTCTTCAGACTCCTTAGTTTTATACTTCATCAATACTTCCTCTAATTCTTTCTCCAGTTCTTTATTTCTTATAAGGGTATAATGAAGTCTTTCATTCACATCATCAAACCTCTCCTCAGCTCGTCTGGCTCTGCTTTCGACCTCTCTGATGTTGACAAAGTCCAGAGAAACACAATAAAATGGAAAGGCCTGAAAAAGTATCTTTCAGATCTAGAAACTCTTTGTCCAAAAAAAGGTAGTGGGATGAGAAGAATATGTACGAACAGCACAAATAAGGAAAGCAGCAGCATCAATGTTTAGCCAAGAACTGAGGGTCTAGGAGCTACTCTAGAAGGTAATGTCAGAGTTGCAGTCATGGTGCAATTTAAGAATATATTCATAATTTCTTAATGAAAACTGACTTTTGGATATTTGGAATTCTCCACCAATAGCCAAGGAACCCTTTTCAGTGGTTAAGCTTGGCTTCTCTATATTGATATTATTCAACAAGCAAATAAAATAGTGTCCCTTATTTTCCAGCACCTTTAAAACCAGATCTTAGAATCAAAAAAACCACTTTGAGGTGTGCTTAATAACTGGAACATATATGTTTATATCTCTTCTTCTCGTAGTTTCTTAGCCATCTTAACTCTATTGTCCTTCCTACTATTTGGGTTATGTAACCTTCTTACTTGCACACAATAGCTTCTCCTAGTTTCATTCATATCTCTAGTTCATCTCTTAAAACATACTGAGCGGGATCACTCCTCACACTCTGCTCCCACCCTATATATACACATACACACTGGACTTCCTCCACCTTGTCACTGAGGACAGCTGTCCCTACTGGAGCAGTTTAATTCATTGCCTCCAGACGATTTGATGGTACCCATCCTGCTTGTAAGGAAAAAGGAAACAGGAGAACCAAAAATAAGTGTGCATTTTTCAGCTAGATCTCCTGGACAACAATCTTTGTCTTCTTACCATTGTGGTGTCTCATACTTACATTAACTTCTCCTGTGTGCGATCAAGTATAGCCATTGCTTCAAGATACTTTGGGGCCAATGTACCTTGATTAGCTGATTCTCTCTGACAAGAAAAGTATGTACTATGAATGAACTGAGAGTCCCAATAGTAAACAGTCTCTTTCTTCAGGATGCTCTGGACCAAGCCATCTTTTTCTACTATTCATATTTATATAGTAGATGATTAAACACATTCTTAATATGAAAGAAGAACAGCGATTTACTGTGGCCAAATATCATACCAGATTGCCAATTATTCATACTCAAGTGGATATAAACTTTATTAGAGTTGTAAAGAAGAAGCAGGGAAAACAATATCAACAAAAAGAAGCAGGGAAAGAAGAGAAAGTCTAAAAAATAAAGAGAAGGGCAAACATGTTTCTCTAATCAAGTTAAATATCAAGGAAATCAACTATATTTCTCTCATTAATAATTTACTTCACTAAGCACATAACATTGCATAATCCAATCAGATCTTTCAGTTTCTTAGGAAACTTCATAAATATCAAAGCAGTGAAAATATATTAAAAAAAAAACACCTCACACTTATTTTGACTCTAAATATACTCCAGAAAACAAAATAAGAGGAAAACAAAAGAGAAAATTTAGAAGACAAAAATTGTATGTTAAAATGAATATTATGAGGCATTTTTCCAGACCTGTGTACTTTAAAAATCTCATTTATCCATATTTCCCCAACAGAGACAAGTAAAAGGCAAACCCCACCTTCTAGATGGAAAGGGGGCTCTAAGAGGATAGGCAGTCTGCCATAATCACACAAATATCAAGTGGTTAAAGCAAAACCTTCATCTTGGCCTCTCCATCCTCAGTCACACATGCTACTGTACTATCCTCACTTTTTCAAAAAGCAAACCAGCAAAAATAAACTATCAAACAAGTTCACTTTTCCTCTAGCTCTTTTATTCTCTTGCTATTGTCCCAGTCACATATTTTTCCTCTTTCTGTCTTGCTTCCCCTTTGGATAATAAATCTGTTCTTGTTCAGGCTGGACCAGCAATGTGTCACATGGCCTCGCTTATACAGCACATACTACTAATTTATTTGCTCTTTGAATCCAAAAGGAAGGTTTTTCACAGCAGAGGTTTCTGGAACTGGAATTCCACACATGATTTGTACAGCTACATGAAGCAGTTTTAACTACAGGTGGAAACCAAAGTAGATCAGGACTGTACTCTGTGAACCTTAACTTTCAGCCTTCTGACTCTCTCCTCATTCATTCAAAGAACAGATATTTAGTTACAAGGTATGAGGGAAGCATTCCTCTGTTTGAAACCACCAAGTACAGATGTTTTATGGTCCTTTTCAAATTCTTCAATAGGAAATTCCCATGGTCCAAAATGCTGGACGGTTGGGTTTCTAGAATTATGGCCTCCTCTATGTATGCTAAGGGGCAAACTTCCCTGCATCAGCCATATATATGGATACAGACTGTTGTTGTTGTTATTTAGTCGCTAAGTCATGTCCAACTCTTCTGTAACCCCATGGATGATGGCCTGCCAGGCTCCTCTATCCATGGGATTTCCCAGGCAAGAATACTGGAGTGTGTTCCCATTTCCTTCTCCCAGGGTCTTCCCGACCCAGAGATTGGACTCACATCTCATGCTTGGCAGGTGAACTGGATTCTTTACCAATGAGCCACCTGGGAAGCCCACTAGATATAGATGCCTCAAGAGAAATTACAGAGACTCTGCCTTGAGCCCTTTTTTCATATTTTGAAGCTTCCTCTGATTTTTATGCTCTTTCACCCACTATATAATAGAGATAAACATGGGCCACATGGCTCTTGGAAGCAACTGCATTGGACCATCCTTGTTTGTGCCAACCTGCTGTAGCTTTCAGCTAGTCTCTCTATCAGACTCCAATTATGCCTCTGGACTTTTTGGCTTGGTTTTCTGAGGTCTGGCTCTACTAATGGGCTTAAATTAAAAAAAATTTTTTTTAATTTATTTTTGGCCGTGCTGGGTCTCCATTGCTGCGCAGGCTTTTTCTTGTTGCAGTGAGCAGGGGCTCCTCTCTAGTTACGGTGCACGAGCTTCTCATTGTGATGGCTTCAATAATTGTGGCTCCCGGGCTCTAGAGCACAGGCTCAATAGTTGTGGCTCACAGGCTTAGTTGTTTTGCAGCATCCCTTCCCTGACCAGGGATCAAACTTGTGTCTTCTGCATTGGCAGGAGGAGTCTTTAATGCTGAGTCACCAGGGAAACCCACTAATGGGCTTTAGCTTGAGACTATTTCAAGGAGGATCTGGCTTCAAACCCAGTTCCTTGGAATCCAATGCTCAGTACTGAATGCCTAGCCATCCACAGTGACCCTGTCAGCTTTGGACATATTTTCCAGACCCACCAATTCCAAGGAGCCTGCTCTGCTTCTGTTAAAAGATGGATAACTTGGTCACTGCTCTTAACACCTATGCCAAGGGTACATGGTATTGTGGAAGGAAAACACAGGTTTCTAAGTGCTTCCTTTAGCTCAGTGAAAAAAATATGACTGATCCTCCAAGTCTGGCCCCTACTCTTTCTTTCAAAGGAGTTCAGAGGTAATCAGCAAAAATCTCCCATCTTTCTCATATGTACAACTCTTTACAAACAGCCAGAACCTGTGGTTTGAAGGCAGGCCTAAAAGAGATTGTTCCTAACATCTTGCTAGTTAGGGTAGCTGAGCCTTAGGCAACCCAGCTCATGCAGCCAGGCGGCAGTACCTGGGGTCAGCTGAACACTGTGGGAGAGTTTGGTGAATTTAGTCTTCCCATACCTCCACCCTCAGCAAATTGTTAGAGTTCAGGCTGCTTCTCCTTCAGGGACAACTTTGAAATGATTCCCATTCAGAGAGGGCCACAAAGGGTGCCCTGCAGCAAGTTCTCAGACATGATTAAATCAGGCGGCACCCTAGGGCCAAGCAGCCTTTCCCCAGGATGTGCAGAGGCAGAGTCAGGGCCGCTTACTGGGGTCGCTTGATTCACCAGTGAAATCAGGAAGTGCCAGACCGAAAAGTGCCTGAAACAGGCACAGCCGGCCGAGTTTTGTGCATGCTTCCTGCTTTGAGTTCCTGGTGGCTCAGACGGTAAAGCGTCTGTCTACAATGCGAGAGACCCGGGAAGATCTCCTGGAGAAGGAAATGGCAACCCACTCCAGTATTCTTGCCTGGAAAATCCCATAGATGGAGAAGCCTGGTAGGCTACAGTCCATGGGGTCACAAAGAGTCAGACACGACTTCACTTTCACTTTCACTTCCTGCTTTGAGTACTGCTCCTGCTACTGCTGCTAAGTCGCTTCAGTCGTATCCGACTCTGTGCGACCCCACAGATGGCAGCCCACCAGGCTCTGCCAACCCTGGGATTCTCCAGGCAAGAACACTGGAGTGGGTTGCCATTTCCTTCTCCAACTCTTCAGGAATTCCCACAAAGTCCTAATTTCCAGCTAACTGAAGAGAGTTTTGAATAATTGATAGTCCACCCCTCTCCCTCTCCTAGTTACAGTGGACACTAGGGCATCAGGTAACAATATGAATAAGGCTCTGGTTTAACAGGCCAAGCAATTAGCCTGTCTAAGCTGGTGGTAACTCACCACCACTACTCCTGTTGATCAGTCATAACTCAGCCCCCAGAAAACCCTGTTCTGGAGTCATTTGAAGGAGGAGCTATGAGGAATAACTGGAATTCTGCATGTTCAGGCTCCTAACCTCCCAGGGGTCTGGAACTACTTCTCACTGGAAACCCAGGACCCAGTTATCTCTTTGACCTCTCCTGCTCTACCACTCAGCTCCTAGGGACATGACCAGTTATACCTGCAAACCACAAGGTTTCTGCTTCTCTATCCCTTCCTTCCTTTTCTCTTTCCTTCCCCAGGGTCAATCAAACTGACTCCTGGGAGCTGTGTTTGCAGACTGGAAAGAGAGAGAGCCACTGCCCAATAGAACTGGTGCCTTAGATCTGTAGCCCTGCTAAATGGTTGCTACGTTCTTAGGGCCAGAGGCTAAGCGTCTGTCAAAAAGAAAAAAAGAAAGATGGGGGGCAGGTGGGGGTGGGGGAGGGTGGAGGATAAAGGAAAAACAAGCAAACAAAGCAAAAGAAATTTTTACAGTGAAAGTTTTAAAATCTTAAACTGCCCTCAGGGAGCCCCAATGTCTTTGTAAGTGGAAAGAGCACAGAGACAAGGCCCCCTCCTGCCCCACCGAGCCCACATCAAGACAGCATCCTTCCCCCAGGCTCCACCTCTCGCCCCGAATCTCTGACCTCCTCCAGGTCAAGGATCTTCACTCTCTGGGTACTGACATCCCCAAAGATCAACTTTGTCTTCACTTGTCTAGCACACTTAGGGACCCTCTGTTTGCGTACCTGGTGATCCCTTTCTACCTGTGCAGTGGTCCGGTCACCATCCCCTAGGATGAATGTGATTCTTCTTTACTTCAAGGAACTTGCAAGTACATCTGGATGGCATTTTAGTCCATTTTAGGCCCCATGGTTTAATGAGAACCTGGACAGCTGGGTTTTAAGGGATCTATAGTAGAACATTAGCAACTTTTCAAAGCCGAGAGATAGACTTTCTGGACCACATCGTCCTCAGGTGGGCTCGCCACACAGCCCCACTGTATCAGATGGAACTGTGGCATCCTGGAGCAGGAGCCCCACGCCATCAAAGATAAGCACCACACCCTCCATTTTGCCCCAGGCTACAGGCTCCTAGTTTCCTGACTGCTTCTCGCCACACTTTAGGCCAGACCCTGATGCCTTGCTGGGCTTCCCAGGTGGCACTAATGGTAAAGAACCCAACTGCCAATGCAGGAGACACAAGAGACGAGGGTTCGATCCCTGGGTCAGGAAGATCCCCTGGAGGAGGACACGGCAACCCACTCCAGTATTCTTGCCTGGAGAATGCCATGGACAGAAGAGCTTGGCAGGCTACAGTCCACGGGTTCACAAAGAGTCAGACATGACTGAAGCGACTTAGCACGCACACTGATGCCTTGCCAGGATAGCATAACAAGGTTTTTACCTCAGTTGAGAAAATCTGGGGTAGGAAGGTTTAGGGTGGGACTGGTGGAGGGGGGAGGTTCTCATTATAGTGCTACCCTTTGTTTGCCTTTTTAAAAAATACGTCTCATGACACTGCATCTGCATTGCTTACCCTTACATCTTTGCCTCACAGTCTTATCACCTGACACGAGTGCATGCTCAGTTCAGTTGAGTCAGACTCTTTGGGACCCCATGGACTATAGCCCTCCAGGCTCTTCTGTTCATGGGATTTTCCAGGCAAGAATACTGGAGCGGGTTGCCACTTCCTCCTCCAGGGGATCTTCCTGACCTAGGGATCGAACCCGTGTCTCCTGCATTGGCAAGCGGATTCTTTACCATTGAGCCACCTGGGAAACCTATCAACTGACATATTAACATCATAATTTTAGAAACTTGTTGAAAAGGCATTACTTTGGGAGGATGTGATTGCAACCCCCCAACCCCCGTGCACCACTCTTTCTCCAATTTTGCCTGTTCCTGCCTAACTCTCCACATGGTTTCACCCAGTTCTTCCTCCCAGAGTTGGAGCCTATTTCCTACAATCTCCCTTCACATACATCCCTGCAATCTGCCTCTACTCTGGACCATGCAGCCACTTTAGTGATCTAGCTGCCATCCACCAGTACCCTCACCACAGCTCCCCACGCCTGTACACACCAGTTCCTACTCAGACAGGTCAGATTCCTAGCAATGAAATGGTTCTTAACTTTGAGGTTGAGAAATTTGATGATGTCTATGGATTTCTGGCACATCCCCTTGCTCCCCAAGAAAATGCACAGTATGACTATACAGACAGAATGTTGCATACCATTTCAGGGGGTTAGTGGGATGAAGCCCACCCAGAGATTCCTAAAGTCATGGCATCCTGTACAGAGAGATACAAATCTAGAGCTAACTTAAGTGTAAATGATCCTAGAACTTTTTGTGAAAGAGTTTTAACTTTGTTTTCCTGCTGAGTTTCCATAGCTACTGTCTAAAGGTTTCCAATTCCCCAGTAATTTTTGTGGTTGGTGGTATGTTCTTATCACAGTTATCAATAGAGTCTGCTGAACAAATATATTCTTAAAACTGATCAAATATTGACCATAATATCATTAAGTTAAGGAAAGGTATGAAATGTTGATTTTAAAATGAGTTTTAAGGAAGAGAATGAAAAGTTTTTGTGAACAAACAAGAGTCTTTCCAAGGGTGATGCTGGGAGAAAAATAAATCTGGAAAATATATTACTTAGGCGTTCTCTTAGAAATGCTAAAAGTTATGTTAGATCCATATAATTTTTACATAATGTTAAATTTTCTGGTTTTGAATTTCCTAGCTGAGTTGCAGATACATACCCAAGAAGACAATGTATCTGTTCCATATAGAGGCTGGGAATGAATATTTTCATCTTCTCCAATGACTCGAATGATTTTTACCTTTTCTGTAGATGTCGAAGGTTTCTAGGGCATAGAAATACCACAGACCTGTTAGTGAGCTGGTGTGAGACACAGTGGCAAGGCAAGTTGCTTGGTACCATGTCTGAAGCTTTGGTTTTCCATTTGTTTTCATCATTCAGGAAGCATTTAGAAGACTTACAGGAGACACTGTGGGAAAAATTAGCGGGGATGGGGAAGTGGGGACAAAGGGAAGTAATTGTGAGACAAACAAAGAGGATTTCTTTCAGACCTCAGGAACTCATGGAACAATGGGAGAGATGAGCAATAAAATAATTATGGTCTACATGATTACTGTGATCATAAAGGGAAGTTCCAAGAGCTATGTGTACCCAGAAAAGGGCCCTGCATTTTGTCTATACACCCCAGGTTTTTGTTTTTGTTTTTTACAGTTAAATGATATTTGAAAGCTGAATAGGAGTTTGTAAAATAGGGAGGAAAGGACCTGAACTCAGGCCTCAGAAGAAGGGAAGGAGGAGATTTAATAGGTATGACAGATTCAGGTGCCAAAAAATAATGTATTCCATATATTTTGCCTTCTATATGCCAAGTACTATATCAGAAGAAAAACAGAAAATGCTGATCAAAAGAGGAGTGGGTGTTATACAATATTTTTATTCCTTTGTACAGTACATAAAGTGAGTAAAGGATGTATGTCATGGTCTGGGGTCATGCCAACATTTAAACTATTCACAACAAAGAAACACCCCAGGGAAGTAAATTAAGACAAAATGGAGAGTGATCTGCCCAGGAATTACAAGGGCTCTTATGCCAGACTAAACTAGGTTTGAATGTTGGTTCTGGCACTTATAGCATATGGTTTTCAGTAAGTCTGTTAACCTTTTTGAGCTTCAGTTTTCTTATCTGTAAAATGGGAATAATAATATTTACCCTGAGGTTGTATTGTGTAAGTAAAAGATAACATATGCAAAGCATTTAGGCTGTGGTAGGCACTCAATTATTGGTAGTTATCATTGTATTTTCATTATTATTACAAATGTCCCAATAAGGGTTATTTTTATTATTAATGCCACAGCAGGAGTGGAGATAGGATAAGGAGAAGAGAAGTGTGGATGGCCTGAGGGGAGTGAGAAAAGGCAGCTCAGAGTGGAAGCTGAAGAGTGGAGACAAGGAGTTTAAACAACTATTTGAAAAATATGGCAATGAAAGTATAAAGAAACAGCATCAGAGTGAGGGGTAGATTGTGTAGTTATCAGTAGTATAGGTGAATGAGGCCAGTGGGAAATGGCTGAATTTAGAAAGGAAGAGGGACACCTTATCCTTGGAAAATAAAGACATAAGTGTACCTGCAAGTATGGTTAAATCTAAATGAGGAAAGGAAGGAAGTTGAAGCATTTACTCCAGATGATCTATTTCTACTTTCAGTAGTATACACACATATGTATATACACACACTGTATTTGTTATTGTTTGGTCACTAAGTCGGGTCTGACTCCCATGGACTATAGCCTGCCATTTTCTTCTCCAGGGGATCTTCCTGACTCAGAGATTGAACTCATGTCTCTGGCATTGGCAGGCAGATTCTTTACCACTAGTCATCTTGGAGTCTCAAATATATATATATATATATTTTTTTCATTATATATTCATTCTTTAAATATATATATTCATCATATATTTTCTTTAAAAATATAAAGGAAAAGGAAATAATACTAAATAATCTTACCTCTTCTGCATTCTCTTCTTTCTTTTCCTTCTCAAGTTTCTTGTCCTCCATGTTTTCTTCACTTTCTTTAAGAATCTTGCCTGCTTCAGGCTCACTTAATTCTTTTAGAATGTCCTATTAGACACAACAATATTATATTGTAGCTTAGTGGACATAAATATTTTTGCAGAAAATTAGCAATATTTCCATTCAAAAATATTTAATGAGCATTAATTTTGTAACTGGGCACTATGCTAGTGATAAGGATACAAAGGTTAGTAAGAACAGTCCCTGCCTTAAGCAGCTTACAATTTAGTGGACAAGAAAATACTATGGTTACATATAGTCAAAGAGTTTAGGAGCACCTAAACCAGATCTGGTATTGGGCAGGGGTGAAAGAGAGGGTTAATCAAGAAGGTTTCTTGGAGGACATAATGTCTGCATTTCCTCTTGAAGGATGGGTGAGGAGAAAAAAGATGGCTCAAGCGAGTTCCAGACAGAGAATGTTATTTGCACACGACTGGCACTAAGAACAAAAGGAGGTCAATAGAACAAAAACTTGGAAGCAGATGGACAGGAGCACAGTCACAGAGGAAGGACTAGAATATTATGCCAGGGAGACTGGATTTTATCCTGAAGTACCAATAATTTGATTGACCTGTTTTGCATTTCAAAACAATCACTCTAGCAACGTGTTGTTGTTGTTGCTTAGTCACTCAGTCCTGTCTGACTCTTTGTGACCCCATGGACTGCAGCACACCAGTCTTCCCTGTCCTTGACTATTTCCTGGAGTTAGCTCAAACCCATGTCTATCGAGTTGATGATGCCATCCAACCATCTCATCCTCTGCCACTCCCTTCTCCTTTTGACTTCAGTATTTCCCAGCATCAGGGTCTTTTCCAATGAGTCAGCTCTTCACATCAGACGCCCAAAGCATTGAAGTTTCAGCTTCAGCATCAGTCTTTCCAGTGAATATTCAGGATTGATTTCCTTTAGGAATGACTGGTTTGATCTCCTTGCTGTCCAAAGGACTTTCAAGAGTCTTCTCCAGCACCACAAAACAAAAGCATCAGTCCTTCGGCGCTCAGCTTTCTTTATGGTCCAACTCACATCCTTACATGACTACTGGAAAAACTATGGCTTTGACTACACAGATCTTTGTTGGCAAAGTGATGTCTCTACGTCTTTTAATTTTGTGGCTGCAGTCACTGTTCGCAGTGATTTTGGAGCCCAAGAAAATAAAATCTGTCACTGCTTCTACTTTTTCCCCTTCTATTTGCCATGAAGTGATGGAATCATGATCTTAGTTTTTTGAATGCTGAATTTTAAGCCAGCTTTTTCACTCTCATCTTTAACCCTCATCAAAAGGCTCTTTGGTTCCTCTTCACTTTCTGCCATTAGAGTGCTACCATCTGCATATCTGAGGTTGTTGCTATTTCTCCTGACAGTCTTGATTTCAGCTTGTCATTCATCCACCCTGGCATTTCGCATGATGTACTCTGCATAGAAGTTAAATAAGCAAGGTGACAATATAGAGCCTTGTCATATTCCTTTCCCAACTTGGAAACAGTCAGTTGTTCCATGTCCAGTTTTAACTGTTGCTTCTTGACCTGCATACAGGTTTCTCAAGAGACAGTTAGGTGGTCTGGTACACCCATCTCTTATAGAAATTTCCACACACTTGTGATCCACACAGGCAAAGGCTTTAGCATAGTCAATGAAGCAGAAGTTTTTCTGGAACTTCCTTGCTTTCTCCATGATCCAACAGATGTTGGCAATTTGATCTCTGGTTTCTCTCTCTGTCTCTTTGAAACCCAGCATGTATATCTGGAAGTTCTCAGACCATATACTGCTGAAACCTAACTTAAAGGATTTTCAGCATAACCTTGCTAGCATGGGAAATGAATGCAATTGTATGCTAGTTTGAACACTCTTTGGCATTGTTCTTCTTTGGGATTGGAATGAAAACTGACTTTTTCCAGTCCTGTGGCCACTCTTCAGTTTTCCAAATTTGCTGACATACTGAATGCAGAACTTTCACAGCATTATCTTTTAGGATTTTAAACAACAGAGCTGGAATTCTGTCACCTCCAATAGCTTTGTTCAGAGTAATGTTTCCTACTGCCCACTTGATTTTACACTCCAGGATTTCCAGCTCTAGTTGAGTGATCACATCATTGTGGTTATCTGGGTCATTAAAACCGTTCTTATATAGTTCTGTGTATTTTTACCATCTCTTCTTAATCTCTTCTGCTTCTATTTGGTCCTTACTGTTTTTGTCCTTTATCATGCCCATCCTTGCATGAAATGTTCCCTTGATATCTCCAATTTTCTTGACAAGATCTCTAGTATTTCCCATTCTAATGCTTTCCTCTCTTTCTTTGCATTGTTCATTTAAGAAGGCCTTATCTCTCCTTGTTATTCTTTGGAACTCTGCATTCAGCTGGATACATCTTTCCCTTTCTCCCTTGCTTTTCGCTTCTCTTCTTTCCTCAGCTATTTGTAAAGTCTCCTCAGACAACTACTTTGCCTTATTACATTTCTTTTTCTTTGGGATGGTTTTGGTCACTGCCTCCTGTACAATTTTACAAACCTCCATCCATAGTTCTTCAAGCACTCTGTCTATCAAATCTAATCCTGTGAATCTATTCATCATCCCCACTGTATAATCATAAAGGATTTGATTTAGTTCATACCTGAACTGCCTAGTGGTTTTCCCTACTTTCTTCAATTTAAGCCTGAATTTTGCAATAAGGAGCTCATGATCTGAGCCACAGTCAGCTCTCTAGGACTTGTTTTTGCTGACTGTATAGAGTTTCTCCATCTTTGGCTGCAAAGAACATAATCAATCTGATTTCTGTATTGGCCATCTGGTGATGTCCATGTGCAGAATTGCCTCTTAGGTTGTTGGAAAAGGGTGTTTGCTATGAACAGTGTGTACTCTTGACAAAACTCTATTGCCCTTTACCCTGCTTCATTTTGTACTCCAAGGCCAAACTTGCCTATTATTCCTGGTGTCTCTTGACTTCCTACTTTTGCATTTCAAACCTCTATGATGAAAAGGACATCTCTTTTTCAGTGTTAGCTCTAAGTGGTGTTGTAGGTCTTCATAGAACTGGTCAACTTCAGCTTCTCCAGCATCAGTGTTGGGACACAGACTTGGATTACTGTCATGTTGAATGGTTTGCCTTAGAAATGAACTGAGATCATTCTGTCGTTTACAAGGTTGCACCCAAGTACTGTATTTCAGACTCTTTTGTTGCCTGTTAGGGCTATTCCATTACTTCTAAGGGATTCTTGCCCACAGTATTAGATATAATGGTCGTCTGAATTAAATTTGCTCATTCCTGTCCATTTTCATTCACTGATTCCTAAGATGTCAATGTTCACTCTTGCCATTTCCTGCTTGACCACATCCGGTTTACCTTGATTCATGGACCTAACATTCCAGTTCCTATACAATATTGTTCTTTACAGCATCGGACTTTACTTTCACCAGCAGACACATCCAGAACTGAGTGTCCTTTCCACTTTGGCCCAGCTGCTTTATTATTTCTGGAGCTAGCAGTAATTGCCCTTTGCTCTTCCACAATAGGATATTGAACACCTTCAGACCTAGGGGGGTCATCTTCCAGTGTCGTATTTTTTTGCCTCTTCATACTATTCATGGGGTTCTCAAGGCAAGAATGCTGAAGAGGTCTGAAGTGGTTTCCCTTCTCCAGTGGATCACATTTTGTCGGCACTCTCCACCATGACCTGTCCGTCTTGGGTGGCCCTACATAGCATGGATCACAGTTTCATTGAGTTACACAAGGCTGTGACCCATGAGGGGAGGAATAAGTAAGTAGCTGAATTTGTGGATCTGGAGTTTAGATTGGAAGGCTGTTGGTTATATATAAAGATTTAACAGTTTTCTGCATTTATTTAAAGCCAAGAAAGTAAATTATATTGCCAAAGGAGAACTTGTGAAATGACTAGGGGACAAGGCCTTATTTGGACAGGAACTTAGTCACAAAAAGGGTCAGGGAAGGAAGAGGAGACTGGAAAGGGGCTAAAAGTTGCCTCAGAAGTGTGAAAGGGTCACAAGGAAAGCCAAAAGCGAAGAGAGAAGGAGTCAACAGTGTTGAATACCTCAGTGGAGTCTGCACAAATATTGACTAAAGACTGTCCTTCAGAAGTTTATTGCAGCAATATTTATGAAACAAAGTTATACATAAGTTCAATGACCACAACAGGAAAATGCAATTAAAAAACATAATATAAACCATACAAGATATTTTATAGCAATTTTAAATTATGCTGTAGCATTATGTACATGGTACAGAAAAATAGTCACAGTATATTAGGATATTTTTCCAAAATGAAAATACTTCTCCTGATTACACACTATTGCTATAAAATATTTGAACATTACAGAAAAATTAATAATCTCAACCCTCAGAGGTAACAACTTGAATCACTTTGTTGAATACTCTAGTCTGCTTTATCCACATATAAACACATTCATAAAAATGAAATAATAATAAATGTTATGTTTCTTCATCTGATTTTTTCAGTAACATATCATGGGTGATTCTTATTTCACTATATAATCATCTATTTTATCTGTATGGAATTCTATTACTTGAACATACCATAATTTATGAAAGTAATTTTCTATTGCTCAGTATTTATATTGTTCCTTATATTTTGTTATAAATAATACTGTAATTAATATTCTTATATAGATATATGTTCAAATTATCAGATAGGCTACATAGTTTTTTTTTTTTTTTTTAGATTTTTAAAATTAATTTATTTATTTTAGTTGGAGGCTAATTACTTTACAATATTGTAGTGGTTTTTGCCATACATTGACATGAATCAGCCATGTATTTACATGTGTTCCCCATCCTGAACCCCCCTCCCATGTTCCTCCCCATCCCATCCCTCTGGGTCATCCCAGTGCACCAGCCCTGAGCACCCCGTCTCATGCATTGAACCTGGACTGGCGTTCTGTTTCACATATGATAATATACATGTTTCAATGCTATTCTCTCAGATCGTCCCACCCTCACCTTCTCCCACAGAGTCCAAAAGACTGTTCTATGCATCTGTGTCTCTTTTTTTGTCTCATATATAGGGTTATCATTACCATCTTTCAAATTCCATACATATGCGTTAGTATACTGTATTGGTGTTTTTTTTCAGTGTTTAAATGTAAAATAAGGAGTTCCCTGGTAGTCTAGTGGTTACGATTCAGAGCTTTCATTGTTGTGGCCCAGGTTCAACCCCTGGTCGGGGAATTCCCACAAACCACATGGTACAGCCAAAATTAAAAAAAATAAAAATTAAATAAATGTAAAACAGAAGTCCTGCAAGTGTATAGACAGAAACTTCCTCCTTAGACCCAAGAGCACTGACCTATATGCCATCAGATCACACCTGTATAGTTTATGGCTCCAATAGCAACAGGAGCTTCTTCAGACTTTGCTGGAGACGAACTCCATCAGAGACTGAAGTAAAAATAAACATCTGTGACTGCCATTGTGTGCCTAGTCGCTCAGTTGTGTCTGACTCTTTGCAACCTGATGGACGGTAGCCTGCCAGGCTCCTCTGTCCATGGGGGTTCTCCAGGCAAGAATACTGGAGTGTGTTGCCATGCCCTCCTCCAGGGGTTCTTCCCAACCCAGGGACTGAACCCAGGTCTTCTGCATTACAGGTGGATTCTTTACCATCTGAGCCACCAGGGAAGCCATTAGGTACATGATATTCATTGACTTGGGATCCTCAGTTAACAGGTGGTTAAAACTACAGGATTATCATAGCAATTTGGAGAGTGTTGAATGAGAGGGAAAATAAGCCAAGGACAGAATATAAACATTTAAGAGGCAGGCAGAGGTGGAAGACTACAGGAAGGGGGATGAAAAGAAGTAGGAGAAAGATGGAATTTTCGTCTTGCAAAGAGAGATGACCAAAAAAGTGAATGGTTAACAGGATCAAATGCTACAGAGAAGTCAGGTTAAATATGGGATTGGAGACACCTGGATCTGACAATAAGATCATTGGGGGACTTTACAGTAGTTTTAGGGTTTTAAGAAAAGTGATCGTGCTAAGAAGGAGGGAAAGAAGAAGTAAAGGAGGAGAAAAAAATCAAGGGACATATTTTTTCAGATGGGAGAGAGACCGTGTTTATAGACTGCTAATACATTGATAAAATGGAATCATTAGAGAGGAAGGTATTAAAGATACTAAAGAAAGAAGACAATGCACATGAGATTAAGTACCCAAAGGAAGACATAACCTTGGATGGGAAGACCGAGACTAAATGGAGAAGGAGGGGTGTGGGCAGAAGTAGAGAAGTCTGAGGATATGCCTCAGGAAGTGGCAGGGCAGCTCCCCTCTGTAATATGTTGTGCCGTGCTCAATCGTGTCCTACTCTTTGTGACCCTATGGACTATAGTCTGTCAGACTCCTCAGTCCATGGGATTTTCCAGGCAAGAATACTGGAGTGGGTTGCCATATCCTAGGAGGCAAAATCACCCTCCAAGAAAGTGAAGAGAGATGTTTGGGTGAGGATTCTTCTTTAGAAGAGAGAAGAGCTGCCAGTACTCTTGGTCAGAACCCAAATTCTCATAGAGTAAATGAATGAGGATTCAAAACATTGGTTGGAAAAAGTCAAGGCGCTCTTATCTATTGAAATACAGGAAGAGCGTGAATGACGACCAGTGCTAGTGCATGGCAAATACCTCTTCTCCAAGTAGCTGCTGTATTTCTTCATGTGTCAATAACTCTATTTTTCTGCCTTTGAGGCCAGAAAGGAGGTAACAGGACGTGGTGATCCAATCATAACATTCTCTCTGAGAAGAGACAAAAGATAATCACTAAACAGAAAAAATCAGATTATACCAACTCATTTATTTACTTACTCCTACTGAGGAACTGCTAAGAGTAATTCCTCTAAATATAAACCCATTCAATTAACTTTGTATCAGTTCAGTTCAAAGATTTGTGCAGAAGTGATTTTCTATTAATATAGACCTAAATCATATCCTCTCTTATCAACAGGGTTTGGGATCTGGGTTGAAATGGGACAAGTAGCGAAGTGCTATAAAATTAGAGGCAGAAAGGCTGTTGGATTTACTAAGGTCTAATGACTTGTCCCAACAAATGTTATGCAACTGACCAGGGTCAATTACAATTATATGACAATAACACCAGCAAACACTTATGTAGCACTCTGTTCTATGCAATGTACATTATTAACTCACTTGATCCTCTTTATGAGACTATTACTACCCTCATTTTTTAAGATGAGGAAACTGAGTAATAGAGCAGTTAAATATCTCACTCAAGGTCACATATACATTTACGTACTGTGCTTAGATTCTAATCCAGGTGGCCAGGGCTCTTAACCGTTACAAAAATATTACTTCTCCTGCCCCCAGTAAAGTGAGTGAATAGAGCTGAAGCACTTTTTTGGGAAAGGAGCTAATCTCTTATCTATCAAGATAACACGATTGGTCCACAGAAGGTCTTATTCCCGCAAAGAGAACAGAAAAACTACCTTTACTAAGATCTCCAACCAGCTAAGCTTTGGATTCAGTGTTTAAAAGATGCATTATTCCTTATTAGTGAGAAAAAGCAGAGGGAACTAGGAAGCTTTATTTTCTCCGGGGAAGGGGATTTGGTCATTCACACCATCAAAAAAAAAAAAAAAAAAAAATTGTACCATGTGGGGAAATAATCACCCACTTTAGGTCCTTGAAGCAAACCATAAAAAACAGTAATATGTCTCATATTTTTCTCACGATTAAACTTTCATTGTGGAATTATTTGGAAAAATCAGAGCCAAAAGTTTTTTAAAAATCAAATCCAAACCCTTGTGTTATAAATAAGGAATAGAAGCCTCTTCAGATAAATACATTTACCACAGCTCTGTTAACATCACTAAGTTTAAATTTTGCATTCAAAGGGTTAGGTCAATGTCTTACTGCATATCAGAAAAGAGGATCAAACAAGAGAAATGAAAGTATTGGGTTCTAGTCCTTAGTTCATCTAATTGGTTATGGCTTCTTGAGTAAACTCTTAATATTAAGTCTTCATCTATTAAAAACAGATGAAGCTGTTGGTTTACTCTTCAGTTCAGTCGCTCAGTCGTGTCCGACGCTTTGCGACCCCATGAATCGCAGCACGCCAGGCCTCCCTGTCCATCACCAACGCCCGGAGTTTACCCAAACCCATGTCCATCGAGTCGGTGATGCCATCCAATCATCTCATCCTCTGTTGTCCCCTTCTCTTGGTTTACTCTAGATGACCCCTATTTACTGGGGAACTGGTAAAACATTTATTGGTGGGGGGGATCCCTAATTTGTAGCATTTGTTGAATTCCAAAACATATACTCTCATAGGGCAATTTCAATGGTAGTCATCAATTCAGTATGTTATCACTGAATGCGGAGCTGGGAAGAGGTCTGTACAGTCAGCTCTTGTGAGCCAGTATGAGCCTCCATCATACCACTGCCCCTAAAGATCCTTCCAGCTGAAAATTTAATGCATATTTTAACTTTATCATACTTAAAACAAAAACATTTGTCAATTTTGAAAATAGTAATGACATTTTAAAAGTTTTAGTTCTTCAGAGTTAGTTCACCATCCATGAGAAATAAACTATTTTCAGCTGAATTGCATTCTATAAAGCAGATCCTAGTCATTTTCTTACAAACTTCTGAGACATTGAAAATACTACCATAGAACATCTGGTGGGAAGACTATCAGTACGAGTCTTGTAAAAAATATTTACTTATTTGGCTGCACAGGGCCTTAGCTGTGGTATGTGGGATCTTTCAAATGTAGCATGTGGAATCTAGTTCCCTGACCAGGGATTGAACCCAGGCCCCAGCATTGGGAGTGTGGAGTCTTAGTCACTGGACCATCAGGGAAGTCCCAATACGAATTTTTGATAAAAGTTTCATGGCTATCTATAGAGTCAAGGAGGTTTTCCTAAAAAAACCTTTAACATCACCTTTGATGAGCTAGACAAAGATAGCTTGGTTGCCAATCAATACACGTGGATCTCCTTCCATCAATACTCTGATTCTGATAATGTTTGATTCAGGGCTGTTAATAAATGCTTCTGATGTGAAGTGCAAAGACTATCTGGGGAGAAGAAGAAGGTCCTAAATGTTAAGCTTATTATAGAGGATCAAAAACAGGAGAACAAAAGGCTATAGGAGATAGTTTTATAAGTGGTGGGTCTACAGTGGTAATGTAGTTATTAAGAATCCATCATCTCCAGGTCCCCCCAAAAGGGTAGCAAAGCTGAGATCTCTGAGTTCACCTGCTGGAACACTGCAAGAGGCAACTCTCCAGCACCACTCTTTAAAGTCATACTCTTTTCGGAGGCCCAAATCCTGAAACTGGCAGTAGTATCTTGGGCAACATAAAGGTTACTGTAGCCCAAGGTGGATATCAGGGTCTTCATCAATTACACAGGGCAAGATGAGAAAGAATGGCATCAATTGCAGCCAGAAGTCAGTTTGAAGGGCAGCCAGAAGTCTTCTCGTTTCTATCATGGTAGGCATTTCTTTGGCATTGAGAGGATTGTTCCTTCCCACATGTTCTCAGTATTATCAGGTGCTGGTCAGTGTGTGTCTTTCACCAGTCTTAGCCTGCTGAAGTTATCTCAGAAATCTTTCCAGGTAATCTGCTGTTTGTTCAGATTATGAACAAACTCCAGGGCATCAGTGACTCTAAATCTAGACGCCCGGCACATTATAGATGATCAACCTAACACACTTAAAAATTAAGACATCTTTCTGGCTTATTCTAGGTTTTCAGCAGCTGGTTCAGCTGTAGTGGACTCAGTGTTGTACTCTGACTGGATGCCAGGACTCTTTGACATAGTGCTTCTAAACAGCGAATGAAAACATAAGCAAGTCTCATTCCCAAGTGAAGCAGCTGATATGCACTGAGATCATCTTTTTTTCAGAAATAGGCATGGGGTAAGAATCCCAAGAACTGAGTCCTCTTAGAAGATAGCAGCCCAGCTGGTTGAGGTCCGAATGATTACACCAGGGTCAGATGGGAGGTAAGTAGGGTCATTAGTTACTGCACTGCCTTGATGGTCTTGGGGAACTAGATCATTCCCAAGACTTCATGAAGAAGTCATTTCTCTAGGGGATTCGTATGGTAGAGTGGAGTATGAACCATCATCAGGAAGAGTGATCAAACTCCAGAGGATGCTGATTTAAGAGACCTCCCGCTCCATTAACCAGTCCAGCATCATGCAACTCTCACATTTACCAGGAAGGAGCCCAAGAAATACCAGATTGTGGGAAACCATCATTAAGGTCAAATATCAGTCCTTTGGGTTGGCAAGATGTTCTTCTTCAGGTACTGGAATGTAGCTGGGGTGTGCTACAAGCCACACAGCATCATAGTATGCCCACACTAGAGAAAGCTTCTCTGGAGAACCATCTTCTACTCTTCACCTTGTAAGATACGCATAAGGCCATGTAAGTCCCAGAGTCTGATGTCATAAAGATTCACATACCATACAGGTTGTCCAGGAGATGAGGGGAAGACAGTAGTAGTCAGGATGGGGATGAATTTGAAATGAAGATAACCCTAATGAGAGGGGAACTAACCATTAATTTAAAAATAAAATAAAGAGTACTGAGGCAGTTCCAGGGCAAGTGCATGGCTGTTGAGCCATAAACTAGTTTGATGTACCCGTTGAAAGGCCACAGTCTCAGGCTTAAAGAGGGGATAGATGCGTTTGGGAGGAAAAAAGGCCCGAGCATAGGACCAATGAAAGTCTTACTTCCGGTGGAAGAGCAGATCCTCAGCCTTCTCTGATAATACCTTCCCAGTTTATTAATCTGAAATTGTTGGCTAAAGGATAGTAAATAAATGGGAAAGAGCTCAACAGAAGACCGAATTAGTCTGGTGGAAAGGATAGGTTCTCAGAGATGGTTAGGTCATGGACCTCCAATCATGGGCTGGGGTGAATTAGGCTATGAATGGTCCACTGCACAAAGCTCTCATAAAATCTCCTTATACGGATTTTTTTTTTTCTTTTGCAGCACATGCAGCTTGCAGGACCTTAGTTCTCCGCCAGGGATCAAACCTGGGACCCTGCAGTGAAAGCACCAAGTCGTAACCACTGGACCAGCAGAGAATGTCCTGGATAACTTTATATAAGTCCCTAAGACCCCCTTACCAAAATATCTCCCCCATATTGCTATAGCTTTAACTTTTTTTAAAAGATTTTTTTTATGTGTACCAATTTTAAAGTCTTTATTGAATTTATTACAATATGGCTTCTGTTGTTGATGCTCTGGTTTCTTGGCCTTGTTGCATGTGAGATCTTAGCTCCCTGACCAGGGATGGAACCCACACCTCTTGCATTGAAAGGCAAAGTCTCAACCACTGGACTGCCAAGGAAGTCCCCTCTATAGCTTTAACTTTAATGAGGAGATATACCTCAAAGTACCCTGAATCTTCATTCCAAAATCACCCTTATCTGAAAATGTGGTCTCATCACATAGCTCTATCCCATTTAAGTAAATGAGAAATAAGGTGTATAACAAAACAGGCCGATGAGTCCCTACTACCATCTATGGTAGATCCAGCCTACCAAAACCAGGATATTCACCACATCCAGGGTGGGTAGCAGCAGGCCTGAGAAGATGTGAGCACATTTCTAGATGCACAGTATAAGGGCTACAAGATCCAAGAGACTGTTCAGTTCAGAGGCACATAAATCTGTTGGAAACAATGCCTCTGAGGTCTTCCCAGAAACAAAACTAAAAGACATTTCAGTTCCTAGATGAGAAGTAAAATATACCTATAAAAACATATTTCAAATACTAAAATATTCTTACTCTCCTGACATGTACCCTAGTTATTCACAGTGTTATTATTTTAAGTTTCTACTGAATGGAATTGCTATTTTAAAATTTGGACTTAGCATCTATATTTATGAAGTTTATTTCTCCTATACGTTACTGGGGTTAAAAAAACTTTGCCAGCTATATGAAATAATCTGGGGAAAAGTTCAGTCTTTACTTATGTTCTTAAACTGTTTATATGGCATGAGGATAACCTGCTCCTTCAAAGTCTGAACACATCTATGGAGTCCAGGCAAAAGTTTGTGGTTCTTTTTCAACAAATGCATCAATTTCTTCTCTGAAAATTGATCAGTTTTATCCTTCTAAAATTAATGTTACTGTATATTTTCCTAGAAATTCTCCATTTCTTAGAGATTTTAATTAATTAGTAAGATATTGCACATAAAGTTTTGTTATAATCCATTTTTAAAAAAACTGTGAGATCTATTACACATACAAAAGAGCATAAAATCATAGAATTTAATGAGAACAGTCATTTAAACATCAAACAAACCAAAGAACAGAAAATTGCCTGCATTCTATACACCAGTCCTGATACAGCATAATACAATTATCCATTCCACTGTTTATGGGCAGGTCTCAAAATCATAAGCTCAGCTATAATTTACGTGCGTGTACTCAGTCACTTCAGTAGTGACCAACTCTGTGCAACTCCATGGACTACAGCCTGCCAGGCTCCTCTGTCCATGGGATTCTCCAGGCAAGAATACTGGAGTGGGTTGCCGTGCCCTCCTCCAGGGGATCTTCCCCACCCAGGGGTCAAACTACACTTCCTGCATTGCAGGCGGGCTCTTTACCCACTGAGTCACCATACCTTATGAAACAAGAAAAGGAAGAGTAAATTAAACCCAAAATAAGTAGAAAAAAAGGAAATAATAAAGAGCAGTGTGGAAATTAGCAAAGCAGAAAAACAGAGAAAAATTGGTAAAGGCAAAATCAAGATTTTGAGATTAAAAAAATAGATAAATCTTTTTATAGACTGATGAGAACAAAAAGAGAAAAAATACAAATTTTCAATAACAGGGACAAAAGAGTGGACATCCTATAATTATTAAAAGGATAATGGGGGAATAATGTGAGCAACTCTACATCAATTAATTAGACAACTTAGATGAAATTACAGATTCCTTACAAGACCAAAGCTAAGGAGCTCCCTCAAGAAGATATAATAGCCCTATATGCAGTAAGGAAATTTCCTTAAACCCAGTAGAGAAACTGGATAGCCTTATATCTGAATAGCTCTATCTTTGTAATTTAAAACTTTCTCACAAACCTAAATGACTTCACTGGTGAATTATACCAAATATTTAAGGAAGAAATAATATATAATTCTATAAAAATTGCTCTATAAAATAGAAGAGTAAAAAACACTTCCCAACTCATTTTAAGAGGCTAACATTATCCCTAATATCAAAACCAAAAATATTAGAAAACAAAGTAAACTATTAATATATAATCAGTATCTTCAAGAACATCAATGCAAAAATTCTACACAAAACTTCAACCAATTGCATTCAGTTCAGTTCAGCTGCTCAGTTGTATCTGACTCTTTGCGACCCCATGAACCGCAGCACGCCAGGCCTCCCTGTCCATCACCAACTCCAGGAGTTTACCCAAACTCATGTCCATCGAGTCGGTGATGCCATCCAATCATCTCATCCTCTGTCGACCCCTTCTCCTCCTGCCCCCAATCCTTCCCAGCATTAGGGTCTTTTCCAATATATAAAAAGATAGTACACCATGATCAAGTGGGGTTTATCCCAAGAATGTAAGGTTCATTTAATTTTCAATTCAAAAATCAATCAGGGACTTCCCTGGTGGCCCAGTGGTTAAGAATCTGCCTTCCAACGCAGGGAACATGAGTTTGATCTCTGGTCAGAGAACTAAGATCCCACATGCCCACAGGGCAACTAAACCCATGCACCACAACTAGAGAACCCAAGCACTGCAACTACTGACCCCGTGTGTCCTAAAGCCTGTGCTCCACAAAAGAAGCCTGTGCACTGCAACTAGAGAAAGTCCATGCAACACAATGAAGACCCAGTGCAGTCATAAATAAATAAATAATAAAAAAATCAATGTTAGTTGTCATGTTAAAAGACTAAAAAAGACAACTCATCGACCATCTTAGTAGATGCAGAAAAAGGATTTGATAATATCCAACATTCATTCTTGACTTTAAAAAGATTTTTAACAAACATGGAACAAAAAATAAAGCTTCCTCAATATGATAAAGGACATCTAGGAAAAGCCTACACCTTCCATTATACTTAAAGATGACAGAATAAATACTTTCCCCCTAAACTATAACAAGGATGTCTGTTCTTACCACTTTTACTCAATCTGGTACTGGAGACTCTAGTTAGTGCAAGATGTCAAGAAGAAGAAATTAAAGGCATGTAGATTAGAAAGAAAGAAAGAAAACTGTCCTTATCTGCACATGATATAATTATGTACATAGAAAATTCTAAGGAATCTGAAAAAAAAAACACTTCTTAGCAGGGATAAGAGAGTTCAGTAAGGTCACAAGATATGAAATAAATATATTTTAAAAATCATGATACAATGCTCATTGTAGCACTGTGTACAATAGCCTAGACATGGATGCAACCTAAATGTCCATCAACAGAGGAATAAAGATGTGATACGTATATATATATATATATATATACACATATATATATAATGGAATATTACTCAGTCATAAAAAGAATGAATTATTGACATTTGCAGCAACATAGATGGGCCTAGAGATTATCATACTAAGCGAAGTCAGACAGAGAATGATAAATATCATATCACTCATATGTGGAATCTAATTTTTTAAAAAAAATTTTAAATCATTTTTTGAAAATGATACAAATGAACATTTACAAAACAGAAAGTCTTACAGATATCAAAAACAAGCTTATGATTACCAAAGGGGAAAACATTGGGGGAAGGGATAAATCAAGAGCTTGGGATGAACATACCCAAACTATTATACACAAGATAGATAATGAACAAGGACATCCTATAGAGCACAGGGAACTCTACTCAATATTCTGTGATCACCTATAAGAAAAAAGAATCTAAAAAGGAATGAATAGGGACTTCCTGGTGGTCCAGTGGATAAGAATCTGCCTGCTAATGCAGGGGACATGGGTTCAGTCCCTGATCTGGGAAGATCACATGTGTCACGGAGCAACCAAGTCCATGGCGCCACAACTACTGAATCCTGAATGCCTAGTATCTGAGCTCTGCAACAAGAGAAGCCACCACAATGAGAAGCTTGTGCACTACAAGGAAGAGTAGCTCTTGCTCTCCACAACTAGAGAAAGCTTGTGTGCGCAGCAACAAAGACCCAGCACAGCCAAAAATAAATAAATAAATACCTGAAAAGAATCAATACATGTATATGTATAACTGAATCACTTTGTTGTACACCTGAAACTAACACAACATTGTAAATCAACTATACTCTAAGAAAATCAAAAATTTTTTAAATCAGTGATAATTCTGTTACCAAGGAATAATAAGAAATTGAAACTACAGAATAATATAATTTGCAACAGTGCCAAAATACAGAATACATAGGAATAAACCTTACAAAGACCTATATACTGAAAACTACAAAACTTTGCTGAAAGAAATAAAGAACTTAAGTAAATGAAGAGATATACAATCTTCACAGGCCCAAAGACTCAATACTGTTAGGATGTCAGTTCTCCACAAATTAATCAATAGATAAAATGTAATCATAAGAAAAATACCAATAGGCTTCTTTGGAAACACTGATAAGCTAATTCTAAAAACTTCACATATGGAAAGCAAAGGACCTAGAATAGCCTGGCCAATCTTAAAAAAGAACAAATTTGGAGGATTTACATTACTAACCTCAGAACATTATAAAAGTATAGTAATCAAAACAGTTTGATAATGGTGACAATGTTGACACACAGATCAACAGAACATAGTAGAATATCCAGAATAATATCCATATATACGATCAATGTGCTTAGTCGCTCAGTTGTGTCTGACTCTTTGGGACCCCATGGACTGTAGCCTGCCAGGGTCCTCTGTCCATGGGGATTCTCCAGGCAAGAATACTAGAGTGGATTGCTGTGCCCTCCAGATTTTAAAAAAGATGAAAAAGCTTCTGAATAGAGAAAGGGTAGTTTTTTCAACACATAGTGCTAAACAACTGGATATCCAAATGCCAAAAAGTGAACTTCAACCCATATCTGGCACCAGAAAAGAAAAAAATGGGTCACAGATCTGAACACACAAAGCTTAAAACTATAAATCTTCAGATGTTACTATACAAAAATCTTTCTTAGGTAACAATACCAAAAGAAGATCCATAAAAGAAAAAAAATGATAGATTGAACTTCATCAGTTAAGAAGTCCCCCTCTTTGAAAGACATTGTTAAGAGAAGAAAAGGAAGTCACAGACTGAGAGAAAATATTTCTAAATCACACATCTGATAAAGGAGTTTTATCCAGAATATATAAAGTACTTTCAAATTCAATAATAACAAAACAAACAAACCAATGATAAAAGGCCAAAGATTTGAGCAGATATTTCACCTTTTTTCTATGAACAGTTTATTAATTTTATCTCACTTGTAATGATTTAAACATATCAAGTAACCAGTAACCAAATTATAAAACAATTGTATTTCTTTTTTTAGCATTTTTCCAGTTTTACTGATATATAATTGTTGTATAACACTACATATGTTTAATATGTACAACATAATGATTTGATATGTGTATGTATTGCAAAATGATTATCACAACAAATTCACTTAACATCCATTACCTCACATAGTTACATTTTTTTTTTCTTGTGATAACTTTTAAGATCTACCTTAGCAACTTTATACCTTTCACCAAAGGAGATGTAATGCCAAATAATCCCATGAAAAGATGTTCAACATCACTGATCATGAAGGAAATGCAAATTAAAACTACAATGGCATATACAAGTCACTTACTGGAATGTCTAAAATTGAAATCACTGACCAAATCAAATTTTGGTGAGGGTGTGAAACAACTGGAACACTCATATACTACTGGCAGGAATGTAGAAGACAGTTTCTTAAAAAGCTAAAAACGCAAGCCATATGACCTAACCATTCCATTTCTAGATATTTATTTAAGACAAATGAAAGCAATGCATACGTACATGCATATCCATTGAAGCTTTACTTGTAATAAAAAAAAAATGGAAATAATTCAAACGTTCATCAACAAAGAATGGTTGATAAATGGTGTGTTTCCATTCAATGAGATACTGCTCAGCACGAAAAAGCAATTTTGATAAAAGCAACAGTATGTGTGAATCTAAAAATAATTCTGCTTCGTCAAAGAAGTCAGACAAAGAAATGTATATATTCTGTATGATTCAATTTACATAAATTCTAAAAAGTGAAAACTAATCTTTGGTGTTAGAAAGTGGATCAGACGTTGCCTCGGACAGGACAAGGCTGTAAGGAGAGATTATAAAGGGGTACAAGGAAACTTTGAGATTCTTGGATATGCTCCTTTTTCAATCATAGTGATTATTTTACAAGTGTACGTACATTTTAGAAATTATCAAATTGCTCATTTAAATATGTGCAGTTTGTTGTAAAGCAATTAAGCCTAAAAGCCTACTTAAAACAAACAAAACAAAAGAAAGGAGAATATAGAGTTATTACCTTCATCTTCTCCAGTTCATTAAGTTCCTTATCAGGATTTTTTCCCAAGCGACTTGCGTTAGTCACAGCCATAGTTACTACCAGCTCTTTGCAACAACTGAAAAAAAAAGAAACCCACACACAGACATACAGAGCATCACCTTTTTATTGCTGGTTTCTCTTATAAGTCCAAATACAGTGGAGGTTTACCATGATAATTAAGCTACTGATTGACGACAGAATAATTTGCTTCTTGCTCAGTTTCTCAGTCCTAGTCTCTCCCTCCCCTCCATTCAAGTCATGCTCAACCATTGGTAACACTGAATGGAAATGAAGGTGAAACTGGCTAAATTGTAAAAGCGACATCCCAAATCTGAAGTAATCATAGTGACAGTATGCTTCCTAGCTAATAAAGTACAGTTTTATAGACATCTTCTTTATTTGATGGGAATAGTCTAACTTATCAGATATAAGGCTTTTTTCCTCTTTTTAAAAAATTTTATTTGTCTGCACTGGGTCTTAGTTGTGGCATGTGGGATCTAGTTTCCTGACCAGGGATCAAACCCAAGCCTCCTGCAACGAAAGCTCAGAGTCTTAGCCACTGGACCACCAGGAAAGTTCCTCACTTTTTGCTTTTTTAAAATGTTTTTGTTGGTGTTTAGTGAAACATATAAAAGTGTACAGTCAATTTTGCATGGAATTACATATGCAAATTACACTTACTCCCCCCACCATAGGTGCAAAACTGCAATTTATTTATGCAATTGGTTTGGTTTGTTGTTTTTTTTCACTTCTCACTCCCACATCCATATACACTTCCTATCCTGCTTATGCTAACACTGTTTTCAAAGGAATTCTAAAGTAATGAAGAAAACACCAAAATTTCACATTCCAACAGGACAGTGTTGAAGCTAGTTTAAAAACTGAACTAGTATTTCTTTCAGGGTTTTAAAAGAATCCCTTATTGCTACTACTAACTGCCCTTCTCTCTGCTTTTTTTTTTTTTTTTAATTTTTGTTGGAGTATAGTTTATTTACAATGTTTTTCCTCTGCTTTATGTCATGTTTAATTTTCAACAGAAATAATAAAATAACCAGATAGTTTCACCTGCTCAAATAGCTGGAATATTGGCACAACTTTTTTGCCAGGGCAATTGCATCTAGCTCTAACTTGGCAATTCCTAGGTCATGTTTTTCAGCACTATTCTCCAAATTTATGAGAGTATCTGGATCAGGAAAGTCAGGTATCATTAAAATCAGCAAATTTACCATCCACTGGATCATGGGTATATGCAATTCATCCATCTGTTAAAAAAAAAAGATTATAACATAAATGACCCATTTAAAATAAATCAAACAGTAAAAACCATATCAAGTTTAAAATAGAACTGTTTTGTAACAAATCAATTATCACATCAATCCAATCAATCCAATCCAATCAATTAAATCCTTAGATCAGAGTCAGGTCTTTGTGAGGAGCAGTGTCAGGCCTTAGTGAGGACCATAGGCTTTAGTGAGGAGCTGATACAAATTAAGTCAGTCAAACCAAACTAATCAATCTAATCTACTCAATGCAATCCTCCAATCAAATCAAGCCCAGCAGGGGATTTAGTGAGGATCAGAGTTAGGGGAAGGGCAACTCTTCCTGAGAAAGAGTTAAAATGACTACTACCTTTCACAAGTCAAAGATATTTTCCCCACTAACTAAGACCCTGCTGCTTCTCAACTACACTAATTCTTCTTAGAGAATTAATTCTCTAAACTGTTCTTTCATACATCAATGGCCTGGATGATACTGTCATTGAAAGAACTCATTTTTGCTTACATAAAATATTAATAAATCCTTAAACCATGCTTATAAAATAAACAGTCATATTTGTTACCTTCATTTCAAACCTATATTAAAGAGATTAAATGATAGAAACAAGGTCATGCAATACTTCACAGATGAATTTAAAATTAGAATCAAATTAAACACAGAAGAATATCTTCTACTTTCACAAAGATACGGAATCATTCTCTTAATTAGATGGAGAGTGAAAATGATTTTTATAATAAACCAAAGATTTACTGTGATTCAGATACCAAATTCTTAAGAGAAATTTTAAGATGAAGTGTTTTTCTTTTATAAAAAGGCAGGTTTGTTTCAAATTTATTGATCTTTTCAGGGATGACAGTGGCAAAACAGCCATCTCCTAGCTGATACTAAAAAAAAAAAAAATCACAATTCAACCCTTCAAAATATAATTGATGTTGGGATTTCCCTGGTCCAGTGGTTGAGACTCTTCTTCCAAAGCAGGGGGCACAGGTTTGATCCCTGGTTGGGGAACTAAGATTCTCCACGCCTCACGGCATGGCCAAAATTTTTTTTAATATATAAAATTGATGTTAACAATGAGTAAAAGAAATCTGGGCTTCCCAGATGGCACTAGTGGTAAAGAACCTGCCTGCCAATGTAGGAGATGAAGGTTCAATCCCTAGGTCAGGAAGATGCCCTGGAGAAGGGCATGGCAACCGCTCCAGTATTCTTGCCTGGAGAATCCCATGAACAGAGGAGCCTGGTGGGCTATAATCCATAGCATCACAAAGAATCAGACACAAATGAAGTAATTTAGCATGCACCCACACAAAAGAAATTTATGCTGTGGAGCAGTCATTTTGAAAATGGACAGTAGGAAGGATTTCCATCTTGGTTTGATTTTGTTGCTGAAAACAATATATGGCTCACTTTTAAAAACTCTCAAATTCATACACTTGAAAATCTGGAAATGAGTTTCTAATTGTTTTAAAATCTTACAAATAAAGTATTTCAATTGACTGCCAATCTTTTGTTTAAAAAAAGAAATGCTCCATTGCCTAATGTTTATAAAAACAACTGATTGACATTATGGCAGATGGAAAATTTTACTATAATGAATTTCTTCAATTTGGATTGCTTCTTTGCAAGCTATTATTTTAGGAATGACAGTCCTTAAAGAAAAATAACAAAGTAAACTGAACTTAGAAGTAGACCTTCAGATGGCTTTGTCACTAAGTATTAACCTGTACTTATAAAAAAACTATGAAGCCTGTTCGATCACATCAGTTTTTTAAAAAATCATTACTAAAAATAATTTTAAAATATTATTCATCTCATCCCTTTTGACTAGTCATATATATTTTACAATATAGAAAAAAGTCAATAGAGTAAGTCTCACATGTAAGTTAGAAATAGTAAGTTAGAAATGAATTGTTCAATGATTTTTTGCTGATAGACATACACACAAAAAATCTTTGAAGATCAGTTTTACTGCCAAGCAGCACAGATTAGATTAAGAAAAGGTATGAAGAAAAAAACAAAAAAAAAATCTGGAAGAAAGTGGATCAGAAAGAAAAATGAATGGTGAGTGAAATAAAGATAACATTTCCATTTTTAGATACTTATACCAGTTAATATAGATTAATATGGATATATACAGTTCCTTGAGAAACATATAATCTTGCAAGTTTTCTATTCAGTTTAACTATATTATAATCTTGTAGTGTCAAAATGGAGATGTATAGAGAAGTATACAAAGGTACTTTCTAAATAATCCTACATTATAAAAACTGAATTCCATAATATTAAAAATTGAGACTATGATTCCCCAAAGATAATCCCCAATAGTAAACTGAGTATCTTATCAAAGAAGGTGTTAGTGTAGCAACACCATAAAACATCAGCAATGTTGGAATGTCCTGTCTTACATCACCGAAAGCATTTCCCCTAAAGTCAGGAACAAGACAAGAGTGCTCACTCTCACCACTACTATTCAACACAGTTTTGGAAGTTTTGGCCACAGCAATCAGAGCAGAAAAAGAAATAAAAGGAATCCAGATTGGAAAAGAAGAAGTAAAACTCTCACTGTTTTCAGATGACATGATCCTCTGCATAGAAAACCCTAAAGACTCCACCAGAAAATTACTAGAGCTAATCAATGAATATAGTAAAGTTGCAGGATATAAAATCAACACACAGAAATCCCTTGCATTCCTATACACTAACAATGAGAAAAGAGACAGAGAAATTAAGGAAACAATTCTATTCACCATTGCAACAAAAAGAATAAAATACTTAGGAATATATCTACCTATAGAAACAAAAGACCTACATATAGAAAACTATAAAACACTGGTGAAAGAAATCAAAGAGGACACAAATAGATGGAGAAATATACCGTGTTCATGGATTGGAAGAATTAATATAGTGAAAATGAGTATACTACCCAAAGCAATCCATAATAAAATGCAATCCCTATCAAGCTACCGACGGTATTTTTCAGAGAACTAGAACAAATAATTTCACAATTTATATGGAAATACAAAAAACCTTGAACAGCCAAAGCAATCTTGAGAAAGAAGAATGGAACTGGAGGAATCAACCTGCCTGACTTCAGGCTCTACTACAAAGCCACAGTCATCAAGACAGTATGGTACTGGCACAAAGACAGAAATATAGATCAATGGAACAAAATAGAAAGCCCAGAGATAAATCCATGCACTTATGGACACCTTATCTTTGACAAAGGAGGCAAGAATATACAATGGAGAAAAGACAATCTCTTTAACAAGTGGTGCTGGGAAAACTGGTCAACCACTTGTAAAAGAATGAAACTAGAACACTTTCTAACACCATACACAAAAATAAACTCAAAATGGATTAAAGATCTAAACGTAAGACCAGAAACTATAAAACTCCTAGAGGAAAATATAGGCAAAACACTCTCCGACATAAACCACAGCAGGATCCTCTATGACCTACCTCCCAGAATATTGGAAATAAAAGCAAAAATAAACAAATGGGACCTAATTAAAATTAAATGTTTCAAAGAAATATTTATTAAGTCTCACTATGTGACAGGCACTCTCCTACCCTTTTTCTTCTTACTTCTGGTTGTGTTCTAAATCAGAAATTTCTCACAGGTCTGGTGACCCCTGTATCCATATTTCCAGTCTTAACATATTTGCTCTTCAACTCTTGGTGTTTCTGTATTTACAACATGCTCACAGACTGATATAATGCTTCATAAGTAGCATTCCCACATAACACGCTGATCTCTGCCTTTCAATCCTAATTTAAGCAATATTAAAATTAGCTAAATTCATTTTACCAATTTTGTAACATCAAACATTTGCATATTATATTTACTTATAATAAGAGACTCCGGTGTAAATTTAGATTGTAATTAAGACTAGGAAGTGGGAATAAATATAATAAACTAAGACATCCATGGGAAATTATTACTTCATGTTGTGATAGTTAAGAAGTCCACAGGTTCAGTTCGTCAGAATGGCAGGGCAATTCCCTATTCTAATAACTATAAAACAATTGTATTGTAGCATTTGTCTTTCTTCCTAGAAACATGTTTCTGTCATCCCTTCAGCCAGTCAAGGGCACCAACATAAATCCTTAAAATGATTAATGCTATTGAGGGAAAACTTTTTTCAGTATACTGAATAAAGATAATAACTGGATCTCAAAAACTTTTGATCATTGCTGAAACTTCATTTCAAACGCAGGAACATACCTCATTTAAAAATCTACTGAAAATCATTTGAGTAATTTTGTCAGTTCCCATTTTGCCCTCCCCATGTCCTACTTCAATTGGATAGCCATGACTTGGTTTTTTTTCTTGAAGAAAACTCACAGCCAAGGCAAAAAACAATGTAATAAATTCCTATAAGTACATACTTGGCGCTGAAGTTCCATGTTACCATTGTTAATCTCACTGCCTATCTTCAAAAGCCATTGTTGAATCATGTTAAATATATGTGTTTGTAGTGCCCTGAAGGAAAAAGCAAGTAAAATAAAGGTAAGTGACTTACTTAAGAGTATAAAAATAAGTATCAGATAAAAGAAAGGGTTTCATTTGGCTGGGCCTAGTAAACTTTGGTGTGGACAATTGTTTGAGAACTCAGAGAAAGGTGAATCAAAGCCTTGAGATAACTGGTAGAATTGCTACTCACTGACAACCTTCCTAGCCTCACCTCACTTAAGTAGCCAATCATGAAAAATGTAGACCTTACCTTCAGTGTTAGCTCTCTACTGTAAAAACTCATGCTCATACTCTTTACATTCACTTCTATACCAGTGAGGCCACAAAGTAAGAAGTATGAATTTTAAAATCCTCTCAACAGATCAACTTCCAACATGATAGTGTGAGGAGAAAAGGTGACCCACTCTCCAGTGGAATTAGTAAAATTACTAAAACAAAACAACAAAACATTGAAAGCGTCTGGAAATGGTTTTAAGAACAGACTGCAACTGAAGAAATACATATTCAAGACAATTTATGAAGAGTCAGTAGGAAAGGCAAGAGTCCATGGTATTTGAACCAAAACTATTCCTGTTCTTTCCCTTCCCAGCTCAGTGAGGCACAAACTGCACTGTAGATTGCTGTAGTTAAGAACCCAGGACTCACTCACCCTCCAGCCCCCAGTCAGGTGGCTTTCTTCCTGGGAGGAACAGGATGTCAAGGTTTCTCACTTGATCCCAAATACCCACTATTGAGGCTAAGTACTGAGAAGTGGACTCCTTTCTACCCAGCAGAGAGCTATGAGAACTTACGGGCCAGAATCCGTATCTATGTACTGCGGAACACTGCCGATAATGCTTAATGATGACTCCAACTGAGACTTCATCTCATTAATTTTTTCATTAAGTCCTTCCCATTCTTCAAGAAGCAGGTCAGGAAACTCCAGGAAGCTTTCCAACTTGAAAGCACAGAAGTCAAAAGAACTAATCAAACTTGGAAGAATTCTAGAGATACCTGGAAAAGTGAGAAAATCATTAACTTTTGGAAGTAGCTATAAGTCTACTATTTCAATAATAAATTATGAGATACTAATGGGTAGGGGCATATCTTCTTTTAGTTTCATATTACTCTACAGCTTGCCTAGCAGAGAATCTTGCAAAGAGTAGTTCCTAAACAAATATTTAATGAATAAAAACTATCTAATCAGTGCTTTTCTAACTGATAGACTATTTTCATTGATGACAGTTTTTACTTTGTCTTATCTTCTTGGTGGAGAATGAAATGCATTAAACACAGAAACCATGAACTATGGTTTCTGTTAAAGGCATTAATTCACTGAGTTATCCTGTTAAGAAGACAATAATGAAAAACAGCTTCTTCATGATATAGGATAGTTAAAACAGAAACAAGAACAGATAATAGTTCTTGAGTCATTCTTTAGGTCATTGTTCAGGTTTACATATAGTTTTGGTCTGAATAAGGACCGAGTCTAGATCCTAATCTTTGATTGATTCACTGTGAGATCACGGCAAAATACTCTCTCTAAACAAATGGTGGTGGTGGTGGTTTAGTCTCTTAAGTTGTGTCCGACTCTTGTGACCCCATGGACTGTAGCCAACCAGGCTCCTCTGTCCCTGGGATTACCTTTGTCTAAACTCATTTGCAAAATAAGAAATGAAAATACTCCCATTTCAGAGATATATAAAGAGAAATAATTAAAAAAAAAAAAACTTTTTCTTGTCCTTGATGAAAATATTTTCACTGCCTTCATCAGTAAACTTTAATCTTTTAGGAGTTTTCAAAATTATTTGTTAATAAATGACTTCCTCATTTATTTTAAACCATTTACTACCTCATTCCACATTTCTATGAATACACTGAAAGTGAAAGTGAAGTCGCTCAGTCCCATCGACTCTTTGCAACCGCATGGACTGTAGCCTACCAGGCTCCTCAGTGCATGGGATTTTCCAGGCCAGAGTACTGGAGTGGGTTGCCATTTCCTTCTCCAGGGGATCTTCCCAACTGAGGGAGCGAACCCGGGTCTCCTGCATTGCAGGTAGATGCTTTACCATCTGAGACACACTAAACTCATCAAATGGTACATTTAAATAGATGCATTGTAATGAATTATATCTCAATAAAGTGATACTCAATGCTTTATTTTGCTTGATTTTTAAAACTAAATGTATTATTTTGATTTTCAATATTAATTGTATTGAAACTAATAATTAGTATTAAAATGCTTTATACTGTCAAGCCATCTAATTATCATTACCATTGGTTTTTTCCTTACCATTATCCCCATTTATTCTTATTTCAAATTCTTTGTAGAGTCTTGCTATAATTTTCAAAATTTCCTCCATGAGCTTCTGCTCTGGTGGTATATTTCCCTCCATACTTTTATGGCGACCAAATATCCCAAGGCCAATATCTGTCCAGTTTTCCTGTAACTGTTTAATAATCTTGAGAGAATCATAGTTTGACACTAGAAGATCCCCAGAAAATTTGTCTCTGTCTTCAGTCAACATCTGGAGAGTGAAAGGGGGATGAGGAAATTAGTACATTATTCACTAATGATTTCATCAAAGTCTACTCAGGTGACTCCCAAATATTTTGGAGATATATATCTTATTTGTCATATCATTTCCTCATATGACATACATTCTATTTTCAAAGTTAAAATGAATTTAAATTAATTTTGATACTCTATAAGATAACCCATAGTTTACCAGGATGAAATAATTATATTCAATCCTATATAGGTAAAAATATTAGTGAGAGGCAATTAAGCCTCAGGGAGCTGAGCATGTTTAATCACTATTTGCTTTGATAAGGATGTAATATTTCTGTTTATATGATCCCCACTACACTGGGAAAGTTCCTAGAATGTGCAAGTTTTCGTTTTTTTGTTTAACCCAAAGTACAAGTGATATACCTGACATATCAATAATTATTTGCGAAAAAAATAAGTTACAATTTATATATAAAGCTTGCCATTATTTCAAGACTCAGATAATGTAAACAAATCACCCACACTTATTAGCAACCAGTATTGGAAAGCATTGTAGCAGAGCATTTAAGAGACAGACGCAGCCATTTACCATTTATAGGTAACTAAGGCAAGTTACCTAACATATCTAATCTTCAATTTCCACATCTGGAAGATGGGGGATTACAGAACCTGCATCAGGTGGATACCATGAAGAAAAGTATAACATATGGAAAGCACCTTCAGCCTGACAAGTTAATGAATGAAAATTACTACTATTCCTACTAAAAAAAGAAGCATAATTTTTTTCAGTTTTATCTATGCAGTGTCAAAGAGATAAACATTTAAATAAAATAAGTCGCTAAACTAACTATATTGTATGTATGACAACAAACATTTTCAATTCTGCTCAAATCATTCCAAAAGAAAAGAAAATGGTTTCTTGGGACTGGATGAGATTTTATTAGGTCATGAGTTTGATGTTAACATTTGGAGGATTTCAATATTGTATTTCCCTTTACCAGACTACTGTAACAGGATAGCAATTTGACTAGCAAAATGAAACCTATTTTCAAAGTTTGAACCCTTTAAAAAGACGTTATTAATAAACAAAGTGTGTTCTATACATACAATGGGATATTATTCAATCTTAAGAAGGCAGCAAATTCTGATAAATGCTGCAATGTGGATAAACCTTGTGGGTATTATGCTGAAGGGAATAAGTCAGTCACAAAAGGATTAATTCTACATGATTTCATTTATATGAGGTGCCTAGAGTAGTCAATTTATAAAGACAAAGTAGAATGGCGGTTGCCAGGGGCTGGAGGGAGGAGGAAATGGGAAGTTACTGTTTAATAGGAAGAATTTCAGTTCAGGAAGATGAAAAAATTCTGGACATGGATGGCAGTGATGGTTGCACAATGGGAATGTACTTAAGGCTACTGACCTGTACATAAAAATGATGCAAATGGTAAGTTTACATTATGTATATTTTACCACAATTTTTTAAAAGATGTTATTAATTTTTAAAGTCCCACGTGTCCTTAAGACAAAAGCCAGGTACATGAGAGGCAGAGATGTTGCTTATGTCTGACAATTAGATGAGAGAATCAGAACTACCTTAATTGCCACCCAAGTATCTTTTCCTAAACTTTTTACTGACAACCTAACTTTATTTGACCCAAAAATCTAAAAAATAGAACTGAGAACAGAATATTTAAGAGTATTTTTAAAAGCCCCTGTAGTCTTAATGTTTTCCTTGTCATTCATAAAACCTAGTATGGCATTTTTAAAGGATGAGATATGATTCAGTTGTAGGTAAAGAGTGACAAGTTTACAAACAGCATTTTGATTACCAAGTTGTTTACTAGAAAATCTTACCATTAGCCACTCCTTGAAGTCTGGAACGACTGATTCGAGTATCTTTTGTTTATGGGGGGATAAAATGTCTTTTTCACTGAAAGAAGGAAAAAGAGCAAGAGTGTGGTGTCAAGACAAGATATAAACAATGAAAATCATGAATCCACACATAATATAACAATTAATAATATACTTCTCCCTAATGATTTTCCCAAATGCCTTCCAGGTTCAGCCTCTCCCTCACAGGCATTCATTTTTAAATTTACAAACACAATATAAATTCAGATCATAGTCAGACCTGAGGAAGCAAGTTACAGGGTCAGAGGCCATGACGGTATTAAAAGGGTAGTCTCTGGATCCTCAACATCCAAAATTAGGTCATCATAGGAATAATTCCTGCTGAACACAGTGGCCAAAGTAATATATAAAGAGAAAGGAAGCCTAAAGAATAATTAAGACTCAACATTTAGGTCAGGAGCCCCAACTTCCGGTAAAAAAAAAAAAAAAAAAAAATGTGTTTCCTTTAGTATCTTTTGAAGCCTCACAAGAAGAAAGCTCTTGATAAAGTCATTCCTGAGGAGAAAGGAGAAGAAAGCCACTGCCACCTGTGCTCCTCTCCCAGCTGAGAGTCAACAAGCAGTAGAAGTTGCTCAATGGCTGAAGCAACCAGCCTGAATGTACACCAGCTTCGGCTGCCACTTCCCAATCTACTAACTGGAACACCAGTTCAGTTCAGTTCAGTCGCTCAGTCATGTCTGACTCTTTGCAACCCCATGAACCACAGCACGCCAGGCCTCCCTGTCCATCACCAACTCCCCGAGTCCACCCAAACCCATGTCCATCGAGTCGGTGATGCCACCCAGCCATCTCATCCTCTGTCGTCCCCTTCTCCTCCTGCCTTCAATCTTTCCCAGCATCAGGGTGCTTTCCAATGGGTCAGCTCTTCACATCAGGTGGCCAAAGTATTGGAGTTTCAGCCTCAACATCAGTCCTTCCAATGAACACCCAGGACTGATCTCCTTTAAGATGGACTGGTTGGATCTCCTTGCAGTCCAAGGGACTCTCAAGAGTCTTCTCCAACACCACAGTTCAAAAGCATCAATTCTTCGGCACTCAGCTTTCTTTATAGTCCAACTCTCACATCCATACATGACCGCTGGAAAAACCATAGCCTTGACTAGACGGACCTTTGTTCGCAAAGTAATGTCTCTGCTTTTTAATATGCTGTCTAGATTGGTCATAACTTTCCTTCCAAGGTGTAAGCGTCTTTTAATTTCATGGCTGCAGTCACCATCTGCAGTGATTCTGGAGCCCAGAAAAATAAGGTCAGCCACTGTTTCCCCATCTATCTGCTATGAACTGATGGGACCGGATGTCATGATCTGAGTTTTCTGAATGTTGAGCTTTAAGCTCAACACCTCTTAGAGGATATGAAAAATTGAAACTACTCTTCTCAGTTTGACATTGAAATAGTACCTAAATGTGTTTCCTCAGCAGATAAAGCATCTTAAAGTTTAAAAAAAAAAACTTAAGAAATCATTGAATCCAGCCTGCATTTAAAATATAGATTCCCACTCACCTTGGCTATGATTTAGTCAATCAGCATCCACTTAACTACTTTATAGGCAGCTTCTTCCACTGTCAAATTTCTGTTACAAACTATGATATCCAATCAAAACCAACCTCCTAATAACTGCCAGTCATTGATTCCACTTCTCTGTACATGCACTATGCTACAGAATTTGCAGATGGACCCACATATTGAAGTGTGCCAATAGACATTAATTTGACTTGATTTTAAAAAGAGAGTAAAGAAAAGAAAAAGAGTTGGATTTCAATGAAAGCAGCAGCAGTTTGGTACAGGGATCAGTATGATCAATATGATGTAAGACCATTCAAGCTCCTAGCAGGATTGTGCCCTTGTAAGGGCAGCTGGTTACCTCACCAAAATCAATGTCAGAGTAATTACAAGGTAAAAGAGAAATGAGATAAAAAGAGAGAAAGAACTGGACTGAGTTATCAAACATGATGTCATATAATCAGAAAAACAAGATTCTTGAAGACCCACGTATTATTTCTGAAGAACTGCTGCCATTTGACAAGGCCATCCTTAATACTTTGCAATCTCTCCCTTGTAGACTCTTCATTTTGCTCCACTTCCTGATGAAATTTATTCACTAAATTTCTCCATCTCTGTGTCAACTTCTGCAGTAGTGCAAGGTCAGAAGTGTCCTAGATAAAATGCATGGAATTGAACCATTTATTCATTTATCCATGTAAATACTTACTAGCATGCACCAGGCCATTATTAATACTGTAATATTAGAGACATTCATAGAAAATGGATGCAAAAATTGAACAGATAGTCCTCTTTCAAAATATCAGTGACACTATTATATAGTCCCTTTGGTGTTGAATTTTTCCACAGTAAAAAAAAAAAAAAATTAGAATCAAGATTTTTTTTCCTTTGCAATATGAGCCCAGTTTCCTCACAGGATTTGGCAGGCTGGGCAGTACATTCAAAAGAACAGAAATTTCAAAGTCAAACAGAACCAAATGTAAATCCTAGTCATTTATTGGCTTGGGGGACATTATTCAATTTCAGGTTAATTTTTCTTTTCCAAAAAATAAAGACCCTAATATATATCTCACAGGATTGTTACAAGAATTAAACGAAATGACTAGTGTAAATGATTTGACTCTATAAACATACTAAATGCCACTTCCTTTCTTTGCAACCTAATGTGCTCACTGACTTTGCCCATCAAATTGCATAGAATACATCAATAATCCAATTATTTCAATGAACATAGTTAAATTTTTGTTTAAGCACTATAACTCTGTAAGTAACATTTGCAGTGTTAACTTAGATAAATTGCTCAAATTGCTAGAATCAGAAGACAAATAAAAAGAAGAGCCTTTATTCACTTTTCCTTAGGTTTTTCATTCTGCCCCCAATAAAGCACAAATATAAACTATATTTAAAATTTTATCTATAAACTAACAAAAGCTTCTTGCAGTTTCAACCCTCAATAGGTGAAGTCTCTTTTCCATGACTCAAGTGAATTAAGCTTTACCTTAGATGATAGCAGTATGATGAAATGCTTAGTGTAATTATTCCAGCTTTTTTCATTGAGGTAAAGTCTTTTAGCCAACAGGACTTTATTTCTTTCAATCACCTATTTTTAGAAAGTACTAAAATTAGGAACCTAAAACATTAAAAACCATTGTAATTTATTAAACCCAAACCAACTTCACATATCAATTTTTCATTGAATCATTAATACGATCACAACTTCTTTTTTAAATTATGAACTAATTTGAATCACAAATCCATGTTTTCTAAAACTACTGAACTGAAACCAAACTGAACATGGTATACAGCAGAAGCTCTCAAACAATTTTATCTCAAAACTCCTTTACACTTTTAAAAATTATTGAGAACATCAAAGAGCTTTTATTTATATGGATTATATGTACTGCTATTTATTGGTTTGGAAATTAACTGAAATTATTTAAAATATACATTTGTTAATTCACATAAACATTAATAAACCCATTATATTTTTAAGCTTTTTCTGAAAAATAACTATGTTTTCTAAAACAAAAACTTGAGAAGAACATACAGTTTCACGTTTTACAAATCTCCTTAATGTTTGCTTAATAGAATAGGGCTGTATTTTCATTTGTTTTTTAATTCAATCTGTTGTAATAGCCCATACCATGTAGCTTCAAGAAAAATCCACTGTACATTCATATGAGACTGAAAAAGGCAAATATCAACAGTGTTACAATGAAACTTGTTTTTACCTCATGAAGGGTCTTATGGACCTCCAAGGGTGTCTGTGGACCATACTTTGAGAACCACTGATAATACTAAATCACTTATATAGTCATTCAATGAATAACTGACTATTCAAGACACTGTGTATATAATGGTGAACAAGAGACATAGTCCTTATTTTCAGGGAGTTGACATTATAGCTGTTATTTCCTATTGTTCTTGTTCAGTCGCTTAAGTTGTGTCCGACTCTGCAACCCCATGAACTGCAGCACAACAGGCTTCTATGTCCATCACTATCTTCATGAGCTTGCTCAAACTCACGTCCATTGAGTCAGTGATGCCATCCAACCATCTCATCCTCCGTCGTCCCCTTCTCCTCCTGCCTTCAATCTTTTCCAGCATCAGGGTCTTTTCCAATGAGTCAGTTCTTCGCATCAGGTGGCCAAAGTATTGCAGCTTCAGTTTCAGCATCAGCCCTTCAACGAACATTCAGGGTTGATTTCCTTTAGGATTGACTAGTTTGATCTCTTTGCTGTCCAAGGGACTCTCAAGAGTCTTCTCCAGCACCACAGTTTGAAAGCATCAATTCTTCAGCCCTCAGCCTTCTTTATGGTCCAACTCTCACATCCATACATTACTACTGGAAAAACCATTACTTTGACTATACACACCTTTGTTGGCAAAGTGATGTCTCTGCTTTTTAATACACTGTCTAGGTTTGTCATACCTATTCTTCTAAGGAGCAAGCATGATGATCTAATACAAAGCCCCACTAGTTCAAGGTATTCTTCTATAGGAATCTCTTACCAGTGGTCAGTTAGTTCTCTACTCTTTAAATATTTCTAGATGAGGTAATTTACTTGTTTTTTTTTCTCTCACTGAACATACTAGTTCCCAGATTTGTTTCTTTTTTCTTTTAAATTAAGGTATAATTGAGACCCTGATGCTAGGAAAGATCGAAGGTGGGAGGAGAAGGGGATGACAGAGGATGAGATGGTTGGATGGCATCACCGACTCAATGGACACGAGTTTGAGTAATCTCCGGGAGTTGGTGATGGACAGAGAGGCCTGGAGTGCTGTAGCACATGGGGTCGCAGAGAGTCAGACACAATTGAGCGACTGAACTGAACTGATGTATAATATTACGTTTCAGATGTATAACATAGTGACTGACAATTTTTAAAGGTTATATTCCATTTGTAGTTATTATAAAATATTGACAATATTCTTTGTGCTGTAAGATGTATCCTTGTGGCTTATTTTTTTATACATAGTAGTTCATACTTCAATTCCCTTCCCCTACGTTGCCCCTCCTCCTTTCCCCCTCCTCACTGGTAACCACTAGTTTATTCTCTCTATTTGTGAGTCTGTTTCTTTTCCAGGTTTGTTTCTTATATCATATATTTACTGTCACAATTGTTTCTCTGGACATATCAATGTCTCTTTTAAAGTTCTGCATCAGAATAGAACTTTCATGTCATAGATGAGATCTGACTTATTCCAGAGGAAAGTGGGACAACATTTTGAATGTGTTTAGGGTCATAATTTTCTGTTAATATTGTAATTTCCAGATGTGACATTAGGCAATCAACCAGGAAACACTGAATACTGTATTGTGGGACATTGTTATAATACTTTCCTAAAGCATCTTGTCATTGTCTACAGGCTGCCATATTTCAATTCAGTTGTCATCTTGGGTACCAAAGTATTAAATGATAGAACCAAAGTGACTTATCCAGTGATTGTAATATAGTTACATCATTGATAAAAAAGAACCACTTTCCTTAGTTTATTAATATCTAATTAAAGTTAAAAGTTTTAACACATTCACAAACAACAGAAATAGAATACCTGCTCATACTCATAGGTTCTGGTGAAAAAAAGAGCCCTTAATTGGGCAATAGGCAGGTACCCAATAAAGAAGAAACAAGAGAAAAAAAATATAACTTTTCCTTTTCAAGGCTCATAATAGAACAGTTGCATTATTCATCAATTAAATACATATCTTCATTTCTAATGATTTTATCTACATGATAACAACCTAAATGTCCAATGATAGATGAATGGATAAAGAAAATGTGGTATACACACACACACACACACACACACACACACACACACACACACATACATATACTGGGATATTACTCAGCCATTAAAAAGAATAAAATGCCATTTGCAGCAACATGAATGGACCTAGAAATTGTCATACCAAGTGAAGTAAGTCAAACAAAGATAAGTATTATATGACATTGTTCATATGTGGAATCTAAAAAAAAAAAATTGTACAAAAGAACCAATCTACAAACAGAAATAGAGTCACAGATGTAGAAAACAAATATGGTTACCAAGGGGGAAAGAGAGGATGGGAGGGATAAATTGGGACATTGAGATTGAGACTGACATATACATACTAATATATACATACTAATATATACTAATATATAAGGCAGATAACTTGTAATGACCTATATTGGAATAGGATTTTAAAAAGAGTGGATATATGTATACATATAACTGATTCACTTTGCTGTACAGCACGACTAACACAACATTGAAAATTAGCTATATTCCAATACAAGTTAATTTTTAAAAAATAAATAAAAATTAACAAAAATCTTTATGAATATATGGTATGTATATATATTATATATATATACATATATATAATATACATGATGAATTATTACTTAGTTAGTCATTAAAAAAGAATGAAATAATGCCATTTGCAGCAACGCGGATGGACCTAGAAATTATCAAGAGCTTCCCTGGTAGCTCAGCTGGTAAAGAACCTGCCTGCAATGCAGGAGACCCCAGTTTGATTCCTGGGTTGGGAAGATCCACTGGCGAAGGGATAGGCTACACACTCCAGTATTCTTGGGTTTCCCTGGTGGCTCAGCTGGTAAAGAATCAGCCTGCAATGCAGGAGACCTGGGTTCAATCCCTGGGTTGGGAAGATCCCCTGGAGAAGGGAACGGCTACCCACTCCAGTATTCTGGCCTGGAGAATTACAACTGAACGACTTTCACTTTCCCTTTCAGAGATTATAGTTCTAAGTGAAGTCAGAAGCAAAGACAAGTAACATGGTATCACTTATATGTGGAATTAAAATAAACACAAATAAACATATCTACAAAACAAAAATAGACTCAGAGGTATAGAAAAGATTTGTGGTTGCCAAGGGAGAAAGAGAGTCAGGGAGGGAAGGATTGGGAGTTTGGAATTAGCAAATGTAAACTATTATATATAGGATGGATAAATAATAATGTTCGATACTGTATAGCACAGGAAGCTCTATTCAATATCCTGTGATAAACCATAATGGACAAGAAGATGAAAAAAGAATGTCTATATATGTATAACTGAGTCACTTTGCTGTACAGCAGAAATTAAATACAACATTGTAAATCAAGTATAATTCAAAAAAATTTTTAAATAAAATTTTTGTCTAGATTATTGAAAATTATAAAATGAAACTTTATCTAGCCAAAAAAGAAGTTGATTTCAGATGAAACAACCTTTACAGATAATTCATATGTAGCTGAGCTCCAGATATCTCTTTCTGCCATTAACTGTTTAATATCACTCTCCATCCTTTCTCTTTGTAATGTATATAAGTCATGATATTCTTCTACAATTCTAAAAGAAAAATTAAAAAACAGATACATAAATACATATCTTAAAAAAATAACTTTGTCCTAAAGTAGGCAATTTGTTCCTTTAAAACTCATCATAAGGTAATTATGGCATAATTTCTGGATATATTAGTAACATTAATATACAGGGAAATAGAAGAAAAAATATTCACATTTCATGTATAAATCTTACAGAGGTCTTAAGGAAAAAGTTTAATATATTGTTCCCTGCTCTAAACACTTTTCATCATATTCTTCTTTATTCTCTAGAATTTTCACACCATGGTATTCCAGTGGTATAACAACACGCCATTTAATGAAAAATTCTAAATACGTGTAGTAGTAATATAGCTGTTTTTAGCTTTTTTTCTCATTGAATTTAGCATTCTTTATTAAGAAGATACAAAGGCACAAAGCCCAATAATTGTGAGCTATATTTTTAAATTATATATAATTAGCATAAGATTTAAAGAAATTCTCTACCAATCAATCAAAAGCTTAAGTTTAATTAAGTACCTTTATCTTAAATCTTTTTTCACGTTTACCAAAATACATCTTTTCCTTCTAACTGAATTAAAAGCCCTTCCAAGATTAAATACAAACACAGAAGTTATAAAGTGATTGGTAGCTTTTCACAAAACTTTTGAAACACTTCCTCCTGAAAAATATTAGGGCTTCCCTGGTGGTTCAGTGATGAAGAATCTGCCTGCCAATGTAGGAGACGCAGATTCTATCCCTAGGTGGGGAAGATCCCCTGGAGAAGAAAATGGCAACCCACTCCAGTATTCTTGCCTGGAAAATTCCACGGACAGAGAAGCCTGGCAGGTTACAGTTCATGGGGCCTCAAAAGAGTTGGGCAAGACTTAACGACTAAACGACAACAACAAGGACATTAAGTTTTCTGTAAGAATAAAAAGCTAGTGACATAAAGTCCTTCTGATTTCATTGAAAGCCATTAACCACCAACATCAGTTTCTAAAGCCTCCTTCTATTTGGAGGCTTTGACTTGTTCAAACTGCAAAAAAATTAATCACCATAGATGTCATGCAGATGAATATACACATAAAAATTCAACAAGCTATAACCTTAACAGCTACACACTAAAATTAATGCACTAGCTAGGCACTAAAATTAATGACCCTTGTTTATAAAGACAAAGAAAAAAATGCAGAAATAACCTTAATGTCCAACAACAAGGGACTGGCCAAATAAAATATATAATGTAACTCTCTGATGAAAATACTGTTGCTAATTAAAGATCATGTTCTTAATACTGTACTACATAGGAAAAATTTTTGTGTAAAACATAAAACAAGAAAACCCAAAAGATAATGGTCTATATTCAGCTTTATATAATTTTTTTAAAAATACGTAGAAAAAAGAAAAACATATTGAAATAGTAAAAGTTCAGTTCAGTTCAGTTCAGTCACTCAGTCGTGTAACCCCATGCATTGCAGCACGCCAGGCCTCCCTGTCCATCACCAACTCCCCGAGTCCACCCAAACCCATGTCCATCGAGTCAGTGATGCCATCCAACCATCTCATCTTCTGTCATCCCCTTCTCCTCCTGATCTCAATCTTTCCCAGCGTCGGGGTCTTTTCAAATGAGTCAGCTCTTCTCATGAGGTGGCCAAAGTATTGGGAGTTTCAGCTTCAACATCAGTCCTTCAGTGAATATTCAGGACTGATTTCCTTTAGGATGGACTGGTTGGACCTTCTTGCAGTCCAAGGGACTCTCAAGAGTCTTCTCCACACCACAGTTCAAAAGCACCAATTCTTCAGCACTCAGCTTTCTTTATAGTCCAACTCTCACATCCATACATGACCACTGGAAAAACCATACCCTTGACTAAACAGACCTTTGTTGACAAAGTAATGTCTCTCCTTGTTAATATGCTGTCTAGGTTGGTCTAAAGTCAGCCACTGTTTCCACTGTTTCCCCATCTATTTGCCATGAAATAGTAACAGTAGTCAACTCTAAAATAAAGAATTGTGAATGTTCTCTATTTTCTTATTTATGTGTTTGTATTTTCTAAATTTTCAACAAAATAATTATTATAAAAATATTATCTATAATTTCTAATCACATACAAAACATGAACCATCCTACTTCAGAACCATCAATGTTTAAAGAAAGTGAGATCTTTTTCCTCTCTTTTCTTCCCCTTCTCTTTGATTTTAGAAGATGTTTTGTTCTTATAATGGACATTAACACAAAAGAAGGTCTAGTTTATTTTTTTAATTCATTCAACAAATATGTTTAGTGCCTGCTATATCTCAATACTCAAAACTAAAAAAAAAAACTTTGACCTTATAAAGTTTATTTAGAAGAGCTAATAAATAAAGTAAAACATACTATATTGAGTAGTGATAGTGCTGTGGATAAAAATAAGTCAGATAAAGGGGATTAAGAATATGAAGTGTATTACAATTTTAAATAGAGGGATCAGGAAAGATCGTATGGGCCTCTGGATTTAATAATATGGAAGTCATTGGTGACTCCGACAAGTGCAATTTGGTGGAATGGTGAGGGTGAAAGCCTGATTGGAGTGGGTTCAAGTGATAACAGGAGGACAGAAAGTGGAGAAAAGGAGTGTGACAACTTTTTGAGGAAGTCTGTTGTAAGGGGAACAGAGGAATGGAGCCACAGCTAGAAGGGCATTTGTGGTCCTCAGAGACTTGGAAGTTTTTATATATGGTTTTCAAGTCTGGGGAAGGGGGGTTTTCTTTTATTATTGTTTTTAAGATAAGAGCAATTACAGAATATTTGTATACTGGTGGGACTGATCAAGTAGAGGGAAATATTAATGATATAGGAGAAAGAGGAAATATTTGCTGAAAATATCAAGAGTAGGTAAGAGTGGATGTAATAGGACACAAATGTAGAGACTGACCTTAGAAAGGAGACAGTTTATCCACAATGAGAGAAGGAAAGAGAGAATGTATGAGCACAGATATAGGGGGGTGGGGAGATGTAGAGAGAACTGAACTCTCTCTTCAATTTGCTTCTATTTTTTAGAAAGCAAGGTCATCAGCTCAGAAAGAGGACGGAGAGGTAATGTCAGAGGTAAGAGGATAAAAGATAGAGTATAAGGTAGTTATTTACTAAGATAACAAGGATGACTCAGCTACAGAAAACAGTAGTACATTCAGTGGACAAAAAATGATCAAGGTACACCTCTCATTCTAGAAAGCAATAAAACAGAATACAAGTCAGAAAGTTATTTTTGAATTTATATTTTGTAAAATTTATGTTTTTCTTGACATTTAGAGAATATGGTCACTCTTTAACATGTAAAAAGTAAAAGATAATTCTGGATTAAAAGGGATACAGAATAAAATACAATGTGCGGTACTAGATTGGGTACTGGTTTAGACAACCCAATGTAAAATTCATTTTGAGAATAATTAAGAACATTCAAATAAGAATTGGGTTGAGACTTTTCTGGTTGTCCGGGGGTTAAGACTTCATGCTCTAAATGCAAGAGTCCCAGGTTCAATCCCTGCTCAGGGAACCAAGATTCCACATGCTACACAGTGCAGCTGAATAAATAAAGTTAAAAAAAAAAAAGAATTGGGTAATTTATGAGGTATAAATTTGCTGAAACAGGTATGGATCATTGACTGAAAAAACAGGCTAACAGTATGGACAATACAATTTTGGTTTAAACAATGCATGTATGCACATGTACATAGAAAAAAGATCCATAAGAATATATACTAAGGTATTTACAGATGGGGGGGCGGTCCTAAGAGATGGGGGGGCAGTCCTAAGATGGCAGAGGAATAGGATGGGGAGACCAACTTCTCCCCCATAAATTCATCGAAAGAACATTTGAATGCTGAGCAAAGTCCACAAAACAACTTCTGAATGCTGGCAGAGAACATCAGGGACCCAGAAAGGCAGCCCATTGTCTTCAAAAGGAGGTAGGACAAAATATAAAAGATAAAAAGAGAGGCAAAAGAGTTAGGGATGGAAACCCGTCCCAGGAAGGGAGTCTTGAAAAAATTAAAATACAATCAGATGTATCTTTTGATACATACCCAAGAGCTTCCTAGTAATCAGAACTCTAACAGAAAATGAAATAGAATGTAAAAATGAAACAGAATAGAGGTTAGAAAACTACAGCCTGTGGATCAAACCTGGCCCATCACTTGTTTTAGTATACCCTACGAGTTAAGAACTTTACTTTTAAAATTTTTATATATTTGATTTATTTTGAATAGTTTTCAGTGGTTAAAAAACAATAGGAGAATAATATTCTGTAGCACATGGAAATGTTATAAATTCAGATTTCAGTGTCAATAAATAAAATTTTATTGGAACACAGCCATGTTCTGGTATTGTCCTTGGCTGCTTTTGCACTACAGTGGCACACATTTACAAAGGCAGAGTTGATTGAATAGTTGCATTAGAAACCATATCTCACCATCTGGCCCTTTATAGAAAAAGTCGGCTAATTCCCTGAAATAGAATAAAAACATTAGGACTTCAGTAGAGTCACTAACATCTAAAAGAGAACTAGACTCACATTACTAACTACTAACTTGGAAAATTCAAACAAAAACCAGATACATTTTCATATTTTTAAGACTATAAGAGATATGGGCAAAAGTGAAATCTCATACACTGATTAGAGGATACACTGGTACAACTACTTTGGGGAGTATTTGGTAACATCTAGCAAGACAGGCTACAATATGACATGACCCAGTAATTCCACTTCTAGGTTTTACCCCCTGGAAAATTTTCATACACAGAGACACAAGATGTGCACTACAATAGTGTGTGGAAGAGTTTATACAATGAGCTTTATGTATATTAACGCCTTTGGAATTGCTGTAATTTAAAAAAACTTCAAACTCTTCAAAAATTTTTATTTCTTGAAAGAAGGTGTGAAGCAAATATGACATAATGGCTAACATTTGGTAACTCACCTGGCATTCTTTTCAGCATCTAAAAGAGCTTGTGCCAAATCTCTGTGAGCCTTCTCTGCTTCCTTTGTTAATTTTATATCATGTGCCCGAACCAGACACAGCTCCCTGAAATAGAGCAAGCCAATTTTATATTCATAACCGAAGATTTTGAAAAATTTTCTACCTAGGAAATCAGATTTATACTCAGGAATTCTTCTCATTTACCATGCATATATCTCTTCCCAGTTTTTCCACCCTATAAACCAAGGCAGGAAATCTAGTGTTCACTCAGGTGAACTCTAACCAGGTTTAGCAATGGAATCAGACTGGCTAGAAGAGGCAGAAAGAAGATGTGAGAGCTCTCTAGAATGGAGTGAAGGCAGATGCTGGTAGCCAAGGCCTTAAGGCTGCTCTATCCTAGCTCTGGCATGTCTATTCTATTGTCTTCATTCCTGCCACTAATATCTTGCCACAAGGTTAGCCGATCACAAAATGTGATAGCTATTATACATATTGCTTATTCTCTTCGGGATTTGAACCTTAATATCCATAATCATCGCACTGCTCTGTAAACCAGATTAAGATAAGCACCTCTATTTTGGAAGGAAGAACAAGAGTCTTTTCCCTATCAAAAATACACAGAGCCCTAGTTTTGTGTTAACCTGTGTAACCCACATCTCTACATCTCTATCCAGGCCTTTCTGTTCTCTTGCAAAAACTGAAACGAGAGTAAGAGAGTCCTTTAATCATTCTACTTTCCCTGAGTATCTTTTACTCTCTTTAGGAACAGAGCTTTGATAAGCACAGCTTTTACCTGGTCAGTTCCTCAATAACATTCTTAAAATTGTACAATTCTTCTAAAATGCGCTGGTCCATCACTCGCTGAGTTACCATGTCTTTGTAGAAGTCAATCATCTGCCGGGCAATTTGGTCAAGCATCTGTACATACCGCTCTCTGCATGAGAAAAACGAAAACAAGACATCAGGCAAAAAGGAAAAGGAGCCAGAAAATACGTGAGAGAGAAAAGTAGTTTTAAGGAAAGAAATAGTGAACAGACACTCATAAAAGCTATGTGCGAAGAACAAAATAGAAAAAGACCTAGGCTGTGAATTCTTGCCATGCTCATGAATGAATTTTGAATGCCAAGTGAATGAATTGTGGAGAATTTTAACCAGAGTCATAATTATGTGGAACATAATGTCTGAGATGTAAAACAAAATAATGACTTCTTTTATTTCTTCTTCTAATTTAGAAACTCTATGAAGATAAAAAGCTATGTCTTACATATTTATACATTTACAACATCTGACAGTGTCTTGAATATAGTGGGACTTTTACAAATAGTTAAATTCATAAATAAAACCATTTTTCTCAAATTGACCAAAAGGTTAAAGGACACCAACTGTAAGTCCCTAAGTACAATAAGTAATTTCTCTTGCTTCTGAACAACATCAAATAAAATATTTGGAAATGATTCCAGATGATAAACTATGAATACCATAACTGAGAAGTCTTCGTTTATTTTAAAAGTGATCTAAGTATTATACTCTAAAACTGACCCCAGGATTATAATATCTTTGAGTTGGAATAATCATTTAGATGAATCTCTCACCTATTGACAAAAAGAATTATCCAGCCCTTGCTTAAACACTTAAAGTGACAGGGAGTTCATCAGCTCAGCATGCAGCTCATTCACCAGGAAGTATCAATTTTTAAAACACTTTCTTTAGAATTTTCCTCATGGCAATATAGGAACAACACACTCTGAAGGGCTTTCCCATTAAAACACAACTAGAGGATGAACCTAGAGCCTATAATACAGAGTGAAGTAAGTTAGAAAGAGAAAGACAAATATATATTAACGTATACATATGGAATCTGAAAGACAGTACCAACTATCCTACGTGCAGGGCAGCAAAGGAGATGCAGACATAAAGAACAGACTTTTGGACACAGTAGGAGAAGGAGAGGATGGGATGATTTGAGAGAATAGCATTGAAACATATACATTACCATATGTAAAACAGACAGCCAGTGAGAGTTTGATGTATGACACAGGGAACCCAAAGCCGGTGCTCTGAGACAACCTGGAGGGATGGGGTGAGGAGGGAGGGGGAGGAGGGTTCAGGAGGGAGCGGTTACATGTGTGCCTATGGCTCATTCATGCTGATGTATGGCAGAGGCCATCATGGTATTGTAAAGTAATTATCTTCCAATTAAAATAAATTAATTAGTTACAACACACACACACAAATATATCCATGATAAAGCATACTTTCTGAAGTATTACTTGGCTCGCAGAAAGAAACACAAGCCTCTAGAAATGGAAAAAAACACAACAGCAACAAACTAAATACAGAAAGCTAACAATGGAGTGGGAAGTGGTAACCACTAAACATTATTCACTTGGAAAATGCAAGATTAGAGGTGGCCCAGTAAAAGTGCTAATGTTGGGTCCCAGAGACTAAGCCTTGGGCTTTCTTCAAAGTAGGCAATCTGGGTGTAGGAGGAAGCCAGGATTCCAGAAGAGAAAAAATGCAAATCATCTCTTCAGGAAGCATCTATCACTTATGCCCTGAGGATTTCATGGTTAAGATTAGCCAAATTATTAGTCACACAAGCAAAGATTGGAAAACACTCATGCAATTAAACCATCATGAATGAGACTCAGAAGAAACAAAATGGCAAATAAATAATGAACTGATTCATGATATACATGCTGAAGTATCTAAGGGAAATACACTGATGTCTGCCTTTTACTTTTAAGTACACAAAATTGGTGGATAAATACCAGGATGGCTAGATGGACAGATAAGCAATAAAGCAAGAAAAATATATTAATGGCAGAATCTAGATATATGTGTGCTCACAGTAAAATTCTTTCCATTTTTATGTGTATATTTGAAAATTCTCATAAAATATTGGAAAAAATAACAACCGGAAAAATAGTCAGGTGCCTGCATCCAAAGATAAACATAATGTCAACCAGAAATAATTACTGTGGTAGCCCTATTTCTGTGAGTCTTACTCAGCTTATAACCAATCTGTTAGTTATTCTTCCTCTTATAAAAAACAGCTATTATGAGCCTCTGTTTCATACGAAACCCTCCTTCTACAGCAACAGGCCTGGGAGACAGTTGCATGAAAAGCAGCCACACACACAAACTGATCAGAAAGACATAAAGCAGAAAACTAGTGACAGACAAACGGACAAGCAAACAGCAGGGCTGATACAGAATATTTCCGGGGCATGCGAGGTGTTACCATTTGCTGGGGATATCTATTGGATCCTCACAAAATCTTGTGAAACAGGGAGGACTCTCTAAGATACCGGCCTGAGGACAACAGATGGCTTCCTCATGGAAGGTGAGCCCTAGCTCTTCAAAAAAGCTCCTACCACAACAAAATAGTGGACATTAGATTACTCTGAACAGACAGAATGTTTCACTGTTCCACAAACACATCATGAATGTTTTCAGCAATCATCCTGAAACCTCATTGTTTATCCCCACCTACTTTGTATTCTTAACTCCAACTCTACCCTATTCTAAATTCTTAGCTTTGAAGCCCTGTGTGCTGTGTTTAGTTGCTCAGCGTGTCTGACTCTCTGCGACCCCATACACTGTAGCCCACGAGGCTCCTCTGTCTATGGGGATTCTCTAGGCAAGAATACTGGAGCAGGTTGCCATTCCCTTCTCTAGGGGATTGTCCTAACCCAGGGATCGAACCCAGGTCTCTCACATTGCAGGATTCTTTACCATCTGAGCCACCAGGGAAGCCCATTTGAAGCCCTATTCTGATCCTATTGCTGGCACTTTGAAGTTAGTATTTTTGTCTCTCTAGTGTCTGACTCAATTTTTGTTCAAGAATTCTGGCTTTGATTTCCCTATCTCTTTCTGTCTAGGCTTCCTGGAACAGGGCCCCACCCTATTTTGGCCCATAAAAGCTAACTCCTGAAATCAGCTGGAAGAGTTCCACTCACATCAATTTCTCACTAAAGGAAACTTTGGATACACAGTCATCTAGTTCCTCTCCAATTGATTCCTCTTCTGTCCTTCCTGACTTTGTTCTTAGAGTGACAACTCAGCCTTCATTTGTCCCTATCCTCATTCTAATTTGGCATTCTGCAGCTCTTGATGGTGTTCCAACAACTTACTCCTTAGTATTCTAATCTTGATCAGTCTCCTATTGATGGCTTTGGTTCTAGTTAATGAGTACTGTCAGAGAGGCACACTCTGTTTCCACGAATCAGACAGTAGACAAATAGGGCAAATGTATACTGTTAATTTCCATTCAGGAGCTACAGATAATCAAAGAGATCTAATCATTTGCCTATGGTTCCATGGCAAGTAAGCTGCAGATATGTAATCAGAACCCAGTATTCTACTATTCCTTTCAGCTTTTGAAAAGTACCATAGTCATAAGAAGAAGAATTATAGTACTAATAGTATTTATAATCATAATCTATAATAATCATTTGTATTCAGCGCCTACTTACTTCTGTGCTCTCATTTAAACCTCACCACAATTCTATGAAGCATCTTAATGCCTGACCCAGAGTAGACACTCAGTAAATATCCTTTACAAGTGAAAAAATAGACAAATGTAAATTTTCACATAGCTATTATCTTCACTTACAGATAAGAAAAACAAGGTATAGATTTTTACCAAGGTCATACACCTAGATGATGATTTAAAACCAGACTGGTCTGTCTTCAGAATCTATCTTTTTCCACTTTTTCACATAGCATTTCACTCCCATCATAAAAGAAGAGGGTGTCAAACATCCCAACAGAAATCAACTTAAGGAAGTTCTCAGATAATATACTTTTACTATATAAAATAGACTAGAAATACAGTTGGGTCCCTTATTATCAATAGAATAGAGACGTATATTTTTGTGATTTTCTGAAAAACAGATATAAATATAATTCTAACACAAAATTCAGGAGGAAACTGGGATACTCCAGTAACAGCTCGAACCTGATTTTGGACAGTAGTTCTCCTCTATCTGCACAGTCCACACTGACTTGTCGAATCAGTTCATGAAATACTGTATTATAAATGGTCTGTTCCTTCTTCAGTATATGAAGCAGTTTGTGCATCTGGCAAAAGATAAGTAAGATAATCAGTATTTATTATAGTCTTGCCAGTAAAAGACATCTTAGGGGGTAAGCACTCTGAAGTTTTAGTGTAAGTTTTTGAAATACCTAGATTAATTTGTTCACTTACATTTTTCTTTATAAATATATATAAAAATGATACATTAATAAACTGTCTAATCATTTACCTCTTTATATGATGCACTGAGAAAGTCACAGTATTACTGCTATGTTATACCTGCCAAAAATACAAAGCCTAAATTGAATAATTACACATCAGACAAACCAAAATTGAGGAACATTCTGTAGATATCAAAGTTAAGAAAACCAGAGAACAGTCTCAGGAACACAACAACTAAAAGTACTGTGTGACCCGGGATCCTGAAATAGAGGGGGAAATAGCTATAAAAACCATTATAGGTACAGCTAATAAAATTTGAAACTTGAATATGAACTATATTAGATAATATTATCATATCAACATTAAATTTCCTGATTTTAATAACTATATTATAGACATATAAGAGAATGTCCTTATTCATAGGAAACATACCCGAAAATGTTTGGTGATAAAGATGCATGAAGTTGTCCGCTTACTCTAAAATGGTTCAGGAAAAAACCCATACACATAGAGGATGTATACAGAGAGAGAAAGAGAATGATAAAGCAAACAGGGCACAATGTAAACAATGAATCTGGGTAAAGATTACATAGGAGTGCCTTACACTGAACTTGTCTATAAATTTCAAATTCTATAAAAATAAAACTTTACAAAACAAAAGAGAAATAGCCCCACAAAGAAGAAAAAAAATCTATATCTATGTAAGACTGAGAAAGCTCTTTCATTAGGTACAAAATAAAAAGCACAAGTGGTAAGAAAGCATGGTTTAATTGGCAGCGTTTTTAGTGGTACATAAAATAAGGGTCTCATTATCAATGGTGCCTTATATTTGATTAAATACAATAACAATAATAAAAAATTATACAGTGCTTACCACATGTCAAGCATTGTCCTAAGCACGTTACATTCATTACGTCATTCAATCTCCACAACAACCTTATGAGGTAAACAGTATTATCTGTAATTTACAGATGAGGAAATCAAGGCACAAATACATTAAATGACCTGCCCAACGTCACCAACTAATAAATGGCATGGTCAGGATTCCAATCCAGGCATTTTACCTCCAGAGCACATGCTCTTAACCACTAGTTTTCATTGATGTTTGCAATTACCTTGGTTGGCCCTGTATATTCCTGATTTTCCACACCAGCCCTCTCTAGCATAGTGTCCATCACATCATTCAGTTGGACCACTTCTATTCTCTTATTAGGTTTCCTAAAAGGTTAATATGGCAGATTTATATAATTAATGTTACAATAGGTCATGCTCAACAGGCAAAAGGAACATAATATGTATAAAGAAAATGTACATACTATGGAATATTAACGGCATTTTAAAGCATTATACCTGTATGTACTAATCTTGTGGAATATCAATAATACAGTAAAACAAAATACCAAAACAAAACAAAAACCAAAAAAATACAAATAGTATGATCCTCTTTTTCATAAAGAAAATAATGTTCTGTTCTCCTCCCTCAAAAATAATTTTATATACCTATTGTGTAAGACTATAACATAGAAAAATGTGGAGTGATAAATATCATGTTGTTAATATTGGCTACAAGTTGTTAATATTGGCTAACAAGGTGTTAATACCAGATACCTCACAATCAAAAAGAAAATGGACAAAGGATAGATAAGGAAAAAAAGCCTATAGCAAAATGGGAGAAATACTAATAGTTAAATGTAGAATATAAAGGTATCTTATATACATATTCAGTAATCCCACTTAAAAGACTTGAAACCAAGATCTCAAAGAGAGGGACTTCCTGGTGGTCCAGTGAATCCACAGTTCCACTGCACAGGGCACAGGGTTGATTTCCAGTCAAGGAACTCAGATCCTGCCTGCTGCAAAGTGTGGCTCCCCCACCCCCCAAAAAAGGATCTCAGAGAGAGATTAGCAGTCCCGTGTTCACTGAAGCTCTATTCACAATAGCCAAGATGTGGAAACAACCTAAATGTTCGTCGATGAATGAATGGATAAAGAAAAAGTATATACACATACACAGGAATATTATTCAGCCTTAAAAAAAAAAAGAAAATTCTGCACTATGCAACAACATGAATGTAACAAGAGGATATTATGCTAAGTGAAATAAGCCAGTCACAGAAGAACCAGCACTGCTTGATTTCATTTACGTGAGGTACCTAAAATGGTCAAACTCATAGAATCAGAGAGTTTAATAGCGGTCTGCAAGGGCTGTGCGGAGAAGGAAATGAGAAGTTGCTAATCAAGGACATAATATTTCAATAATGCAAGGCTCTAGAGTTTTGTTGTATAACACTGTGCCTATAATTATCAACACTGTATTTCATCCTTACAATTTTATTAAGAGGGTAGATTTCATGTTAAGTATTCTTTCCACAATAAAATTTAAAAGAGCACTGTATTGCACACAAAATTTTATTAATAGGGTAGATCTCATGTTAAATATTCTTCCCACAATAAAATTTAAAAACAAGAACAACAAAAAATATTAAAATGATAATTTTAAAAAAGTGTTTTCTAGCACTTTGATGTTATTATAAATATGTAAAGAATCAATATGCAGTTGGACAAAGAAAGCACTGACTAAATGATAGAAATGTAGGCAATCACTGTCTTGGGTTTCTAAGATAATTTTATTGTTTTTGTGTAATAAACTACCAATAAAAAGGAAAAAAAAAATATAGTTATTCTTTCTTAAAAACATTCTCAAAATAAACTGTACTTACATGGATGGGAAGAGCAGTAGCCTATTTTCACTATCTGTGAGGAGAGTAGTATATTTGCTGCAATAAATAAGACAGGCAAATGCTATTGTAAGAAAATCGTTTGGCCTATTTATCACATAACAAAACATGAAAAACTTAAGATCTCAAAGAATTGAGAAGCTTGGAGACAATCAGAAAGGTCCATTGTTTTACACACAAGATCATACTTAAATGGCCTTAGACATCTACGGACACAGATATAATGATACTTAGATTTAAAACATTTAAGAAAGAGAGCTTTAATCACATTTTCCAATATATCACAACACAAAAATTTCTTTGATTCATTAAAAAAAAATGACCTATCAAAGGTGGAAGAATGTTCTAAGAACACCGAAGTCAACAAAGTTAAGTGACTAAACAGGTTACAAAATTAATAAGAAGCAGAGATGAAACCAAACCCAGTTTTCCTGATGCCCAACACACACATTTGTCGCCTGGAAATATGTACCTATACCTAAGTGGGTATCACAATGAGAACCACATGGTAATTCTTCAAATTCACTATTATTTAGGTATCTTTTTTCTTCCTCCAGTTGAAAAACATTTACTTTGTTTCTGCCCCCTACTGGACCACAGTTGGTTAATAAGGTCCATTTTCGGAATTTAGATTAGTGAAAAATATTCAGGGACTATAACGGCTCAAAATAGTTTCAAAAGTGAGTGTGTGAGAGGGACTAGAAGCAATGATACCCTGGGAGCAATGAGTACACCTAGCACCCAGATCTTGGTTTCTGAGAACTCTTCTCCACTAAAAGGGAAACAGTACTTCTTGAAGAAGTGACTTATAGCTCATTTCAGAGCTGGAGTTGGGAAATCGAAGATGAATATGAAAATCTCACTGAGCCAGAGAATAAGAGACATTGAAAGAATGATGGGCACATGCCTAAAGAACACAAGAGCCAACTCAAAGGAGCTGGCATTAGAAAAATCAGGAAAAACTTGAACATTAATATAGCAAAGAAATATGACTCATCAAAAAAAGGGAGATATCTGTGAGTCTATATTGTAAAACAGCACTAGCATTTACAAGAATGATGGAGCTAAAAAAGTCATCAACAGGATCTATAACTAGTGCATTGCAAGAAAATACACACTAAAGTATTTGGTGGCAAATAGTCATGAGGGCCTCCAACTTACTCTTGAATAGTTTAAGAGAGAGAGAGTATGTGTGTGTGTGTGTGCGTTAAAGCAAATGAGGCAAAATGTAATTGCTCAGTGAGTCAGGAGAGAGTACATGGGAGTTCCTTGTCCTATTTTTGTAACATTTTTATAACTTTAAAATTATATAAAAAATTAAAAGTCACCCCCCCAAATGAGTTCCATTTAGTTCCCTTTGGCAAAATACTGTTCTGAAACCCACCATTATAAGGAAATGCCATATAACACATGTACTGGATAAGGTGAAATGAATGACAGCTTCTGGATATTTTACTATAAAAACTCGTCCAAAGTTTTAGTTTTTCAAATTTCAAATTATGAAACATTGAAGTGTTGTTTTGGAAAATAAAACCATTTTCAATCTCATAAAGCAGGAATCAAAGAAAACTGGAAATGACTAGTCTGAAGTCTGGAGTTAAGCCCTAGAGCATGCATTATGAGGTTTCAACTTAGAGGGCTACTTTCCTTTGTCATAGCTCAAAACCATTCCTAAAGAGGAAGCAAGCATTCAGAACAAAGATCTAATTTTTTTCATTCAAAATTAAACAATAGGAAAAAGACAGAGAACAATTTAATCACGAAAATCTCAAATTTTTAAAAATTGAAATATAACTGATTTACAATATTATGTTACTTTTAGGTGCACAGCAAAGTGACTCAGTTATATATATTTTTTCAGATTATTTTCCATTATAGGTTATTACAAGATATTGAAGATATTACAGGATATTGAATGTTTTGTAATCGCACAGTTCCCTGCACCACACAGTAAATTCTTGTTGCTTCAAACTCTTTTAAGTAAGACGTTTTTCATTAGTTTTTGATACCTTCCTTAAATTTTATTAGCATGGTAAGCCAAATGTTTAGTCATTTCATTGTAGATATTGACTAGGAAAAGGCTTCCCTGGTGGTTCAGTGGTAGAGAATCTGCCCACCAAATGCAGGAGACATAGCTTCTATCCCTGGGTCGAGAGGATCCCTGGGAGAAGGAAATGGCAACCCACTCCAGTATTCTTGCCTGGGAAATCCCATGGACACAGGAGCCTGGCAGGCTGTAGTCCATGGGGTCACAAAAGAGTAAGACACAACTCAGCGACCAACTGCCTAGGAACATGAGTGAACTGCTCAGGTTCCTCTATGTCTGGTAAGCAGGAAACAGCTCAACTTGTCAGATATTCAGTATATACCCCAGTACTCACTCATCAAAACACTCTAAACCTGAAACTCCTGTATTTGACACAATATGAAATTCTTCAGGAATCAATGTATCTGTTAGTTTCTTTGGCTTAAAAAAAAGAACAAGAATAAAAACATTAGATGAGTCGTATAAATCCTAATTCCTATCCCAAAAGGATACTATTTATTAAGAGATTTTGATTAGAGAAATAACAACACTTAGTAATATGGGTCATGGCAAGGAATAATAAACTTTTAGCAGAAAACAAGTTAAAAAATTAACCATGAATTAAAGAACAATCTTGGTTTTAGTATTAGATACAAAGAAATCTATTGACTTGAAAATTCAAGAGTTATTGAAAATTTACCTTAGCAACCTGCCAAAAATAAGAATTCTACAACTTTTTTTTCTGCCTTTTCTTAAATTGAAATATAGCTGGTTTACGGTGTTGAGTTACTTTTAAGAACTCTACAACTTTAAACTGTGGGTTTCTTAAAAAAAAAAAAAAAAAATCTAGGCTCCTATACTGTATTTTCAAGATTAAATAGCTGTAGTTCGGAAAACTGCTTAAGATATGTTTGATCTTCTCCCAGTAAATTCCCTTTTCTAGAAAAAATTAGAAAGTGCTATGAAAAAATTAGAAAACCTAAACAATGCAGGCTGTTAAAGTTTGGCATGGCTTTATATTTTGAGGATTTGTTTTTTGTTTTTTTTTAAGTCGAGAGAGGGAGAGGAAGTTATTGGTCAAATGCTTTCTTTACCTTATGAGGTACAATGACGCCATCGCGTGACTGCAACGCACGGTCCATTCGTGGGGGACAAACTGCATGCTCCCTCGTCTCTCCTTTAACATATTTAACATCATACAGAAAAGAAATATCCCTAAGATTAAAAAATAAAAGTTTACAAAATAAGTTTTTTGTTTGGCTACTGGATACAAGTGGGAAATGTCCACACACATCCTTCTAGTGGGTAGAAAGGGACACAAAACTCATCTCCTAATCTCATACTTTACTTAGAAGGCTGAGGCATTAGGGTTTTCCCCCACATCCTTCCCCTTCTCCATCTCAAATTTCTTTCTCCTTTCCTTCAACCTCAGGTTAAGATGTATTCTATTCCCCAGGATTATTTCCTCCACTGCAGTCCCTCATTTCATCTTTGCCCACATCCTTGGGGATCTCATTCCATCACTTATAATTTCTGTGTATTTCCTTTTCTCTTGGAATATTCCCTCCGGTCTATAACTCAGGTCGTTTCCTCTTCTAAAAATCTTCCTTTGTGCATTGTAGTTAAGTTACCTTGATCTACCTCTCACTTTCTGTTCAACATTCAACTTCTTAAAATTTCCCTGCAATTCTGATTTCATTCCCATCTCTCTGCTGAAATCATTCTCCAGAAAGCTGAGGATGACTTTCTACAGTTAAGTCACCAGTTCTCATCTTCCACTATTCTCTTGGGGTATTTTCCAGGGTTGATCACCTCACTTTCTAAAAACACTCTCCTCTCCCCTGCCCTCTGTATGACTGGACTCCCTTGGTTCTTTTGTCCCACCCACTCCTTCTTGGACATCTCTGTGACCTCCTGCCTACCAAACGGACATGTTCCACAAGATCCTATCCTCATTCCTCTGTGCTTTCCCTACACTTTCTCCCTTGGCTATGCTATCAAATTTCACCTTATCGTACTTGTTACTTCTAGATACAACTAAATAATTCTCCCCCATTGTAACTTTTCATCCTTCTGTAATCACTAATTCTAACCACCACTCTACTCATCAAAAATCTAGCATTCATAATTGATTCTGTCCCATCCTTTGTCCTCAATATCTGTCACTAACACTTGTTAATTTTATAGTCACCCTCCTCTTGTCTCTTGCCAATGCCAAATCAGGGTAACCTTTGCCATGTAAGGTATGCATCTACAAGGTCCAAGGACTGCCGTGAGGATGTTTCAGAGAGGCCATTATCCTGTCTTACCATACTACAGATCTTCACATTTTTAAAAATTCCTACCTAGATGTCATTTGACATTAAAAGTTTAATGTCAGATTACTGCTGCACTCAGACAGAGCTAATAATTTTTCCAAGTACTTCAAATACCTCATAACTACCAATTATTAAATGTTAATAATTAAAGTCATAGTCCACTGGCATAAAATAAAGTACTAACACTTATGACACCAAAGCTCCAGAACACAGAAGCCTATAGCCTAAATTTCTGCCTCTTTTTCTAGCACTGAGACATAACTGAGTAAAAACACCTTATATTTACACAGCAGTAAGAGCAGTATACAGTTTTACAAGTGCTCTTGTATTCATTATCTCATTTGTGCTTTCTACATCCCTGGGACGTACACAAAATGGAGTGAGTCTATTATTCCCTTTTTACAAATAAGAAATTGAGCTCAGAAAGACTAAATAATCTACCCAAGTATTAGTAACTATAAACTCACTATTAAGTGGTATTTCAGTAAGGAGCATGGCAGGAGTAAGTTTTTTCTGGAGGGAGTAAATTGATAAATGAACCATACACAGAAAATTAGGAGATCACAATCTTCACACGGAAAATGTTGACCCTTTGGATATTTTTAGGAATGATATAAAAACAACAAATGTAACTTGCTGATTTGATCACTTCCTTGATGGTGGTGCAGTGGTAGAGAATCTGCCTGCCGATGCAGGAGGCGCAAGAGACCTGGGTTCGATCCTGGATCTGGAAGATCCCCTGTAGTAGGAAATGGCAACCCACTGCAGTATTTTTGTCTGAAACATTCCATGGACAGAGGAGCCTGGTGCACTACAGTCCATGGGATTGCAAAGAGTCAGACATGACCGAGCAACTGAGCACACACACGTAAAGGTTAAGGGTTTGCTCTGAGGAAAACCAGGGTTTAAGCACTTATTTTTCAAGATTTTGCATGTCATGAAACTATGTTACCTAGCTCTTCTCAGAAGTGCAAATAAAACAGGCCCTAAAGACATTCTGCCTGATATTGTCCTTCCTACTAGGGTACAACAAGGAATAGGAGAGAAAGGGGACAAGTACACAAAGGGACACCAAAGCAAATTTAAATGAGTGAAATGTCAGAAGAGCCAGCTTCCATTGCCATCCTACTAATAATAATCATACACAAAAGGTAGACCTATGCCCTCTTCAGATTGTATGCTGGTTCATTAAAGATACTTCAAGCTTTAAAACTATGATTCTGTGATTTTTTCCAGTTGTGTTCCTCCCAAGGAAATCATACAAAATGAGATAATGACTCTGTTCATCTGCATCTACCCCACTATCTTACTTCTTTACCTTCCAGCTCCCGTTAGGGAAACTGGATGGTCAAGCAGGTATTTGAACTTATTTCTTCGGATAGAGTTATGCCAGACGTGGTCAACAATGCGAGGAAGAGTACCCTGGGGAAAAAAAACAAACAAACCCATGAATACACAGCAGAGGGCGCTCTAGTCAAATGAAATCTATTCTTAATCATTTTTTGAGTACATTAAAGGCATTTGGATATTGTTTAAAAAAAGTATAATTCTTATTTGATAACAAGAAGAAAGACTGAAACTAGAACAACTTTATAGTGAAAGAAAAATATCAAGACTCCAGGCTTCTCCGGTGGTACAGTGGTTAAGAACCTGCCTTGCAATGCAGGGGACAAGGACTTCTCAGGCTGGGGAAGATGCCACAAGCCTCGGAGCAACCGAGTCCGGGCTCCACAACTACTGAGTCCAGGAACCACAACTAACGAGCCCACGGAGCAACCAGCGAAGCCCGGGCACCATAGAGCATGCCTCGGCCATAACCGAGGGGCCACTGCAATGAGAAGCCTGCGTGCTGCAAGTAGAGAGTAGGCCCCGCTCTCTGCAACTAGAGAAAGCCCAGGTGCAGCAACCAAGACCAAGTCAGCCAAATAAACAGATAACTTTTTTTAAAAAAAAGAAAAACATCAAGACTAAGAGTAGTAACGATCATTTAGGTAAATCACATAGAAACAGGTTAATGGATATACTCAAGTATTTTCTTGAAAGTATTCATGCAAAATATTTTAGCTGTCAATCTGGGAAATTAATTTTAAAATATCTTTAAGACAATCTGGAATATAAAATATATTAAATAAATACTTAATGAACTAGATGTCAAGATAAATGTTCCCAAGTACTTTATACACACATACACACACACATATACATACACACCTTTGGAGTTTTAATTTTCTTAGGAGGCAGTAAGTTTTCAGGACAAGGACCAGCATTGGCTGCATTGGTCAGAGAAAGCAGAACTTCCTCAGGGATGAACTCGTTTTGAAGGGAAGTAGGAAGGGGTTTTGACCGATCCACCAAAATTTTTTTCTCCTCTAGTTCAGGAAGTCCTAAGAAAATAATGGGAAAGAAAAGCTTACTGTAGTTTTTTTTTTTTAGTTAGTTAGAAATTCCCAGGCTGTCTCATCAATCCTATATATATGTTGCTGACAGAGAACCATTGCTTCCGGTTGCCAAGAATAGCAACAATATTTAAAACACTGAATCATCTAGTCAAGAAAAAAAAAAACCTCATACTGTCTGCCCTACTCATGTTACCGAAATCACAAATCCATGTGTCCTATGCACAGTGAGGCCCAACAATATTAAACGTTAATGTTTGGAACACAGAAAGGTTTATTACAGATTCACATGAGGAGATGGGCAGCTCATACCCTGAGAACCCCAGAGTTACTGAAAGCTTTCAGTAAGTCCCTTTAAAAGCAAAAGGTGAGGGATGGGCGTGGTTAGTTGTTGCAGACTTCTCAGTGTCAGATTCTTTGTTCTTGAGGTCCGGTCATGGTCAGGTAATGATGTTCCTGTAAAGCTCTACCAGATGAATGGTATTCTCTGTCCTGACAAGAAAGAGCAAGGTTCCAAGGTACGACTTTCACCCTCCAAGGTCCCAGTCCTGACTAAGAGGAGACAGAGCTCAGTTGGCAGCTCCCTCAGGGCCAGGTTCCCACACCCTGCCCAGCTGTCATCCCTGAGGGAGCCAGGCATCCAACCCAACCGGCCCTCTGTCTCCTCAGGCCGCCCAAATGGGGGAAACCAGGTCTCACAGATTGCGACCCAGGCAGACAGCCATTGCTCTTAGGTCACAGAGACAGGGATGAGGGAGAATTTCACTGCTGCCTCAAGGCCTGGACCAAGGCTAGTGGAGGGCCTTAGTGAGGGCTCTGGAGCCCCACAGGACGTAGTCCCCAGGCTGTTCCCTGGGCCCTCTAGCTCACCTGCTGGCCCAAGGCTGGGTAAGCTGGAGGGCCTCCAGGAGAAGGCCTGTATCTGTCTCTTACCTCACTCTCCACCTGATGACCACCACACCAGTGATCCTTGATTGAATCATTTCCCCAGTGATCCCTCATTGACAGTTATCAGTGGGCCACTGCGGTGCTGACCAATGGCTGAGAAGGACACCTGACAATCCTTCATTAACAGTTGGTTGCTTGCAAGCAGGGCGCACTAAGGCACCAAGCAATGGCTGAGCAAGACCTGTTGCCTAGTAACAGGGTGCGGAGTAATGAGGCACAGTAATGGCTGGCTGCTAAGGGCTGTGCTCATTCTGCTCTGTTACACTCACATCAGTAACATCAGTTCAAAAACTCATGTACAACGATAAACCTCCATTACTCCAAATTCAAAACTGAAAACGACTCACTTCACTTGATCAGTTAACCGGGATAGCATGAGGATATAGGACTGTCTATTTCCCCTTTGATGTGAAAATCACAAAAGAAATCTCTTCTCTTCAAAACTGTCAAATTACTTAGTAATTTTTTCTATCTCAGTTCAAAGGTTAAAATTCAATTGGAACATTTACAGAGTGGAAGGGATTTGAGTTGGATTTAACAGTAGAATTGTGATTGTTAGAAATGAAAAGAGTAGAATCAGTTCAGTGCAGTCGCCCAGTCATGTCCAACTCTTTGCAAACCCATGAACTGCAGCACGCCAGGCTTTCCTGTTCATCACTAACTCCCAGAGCTTGCTCAAAAACAAACAAATAAAAGAGTAGAATAATCTGAGCAAACTAGTAAGTTAACAGTACAAAGAATGTTCTGCACAGTTTAATGAGGAAAGATGAGTTATAAAGAGAAGGTGAACACCTAATACAGGAGAAGTCTCCTATGTAGTTAGTCAAGGAAGGCTGAGCTGTCACTCTTCTTAAAGAACTCTCCACTAATCTATGCTTCTCACATAGCATGGTTTATTTTAATTTTTGTAAGGATGTATCATGCTTTGATGACCATCAAAACACCTGAAGTTCACATTACCAAATCTCTATCTCTTGAGAGTTTGGGACTGAGTCAGAATATCAGAAGAAATAAGAAAAAAAAAAGGTAAGTGGACTGTAGCAGAGTCTCTCCTAAAAACAAGATGTAGGTGAGCTGGAGGAACCTTTAACATAAGGAGGGGAGAAATGAGTCTGGCAGATTCTTATTCTAGAACAGATCTGCACATCTATATATGAATGAAAATCTTATATAAGTACCTTCATTCAGAGTAATTACTAAAACCTGATACAAATTAGTTCCTTAACAAAAATCCCCCCCAAAACCCCCAAAAGTACTGTTTCAAACCACCACTGGTACTTAAAATAGGTTGAATTCAGAACAATATAAAACTCATCAGCATTTGAAAAAAAAAATAACAATCCTTACGCGGAGTAGTGAAACAGTACTGCAAAATATTATAAACGGCAAGGTTTTTTGATTTTATTTAAACAAGTATATTGGTAAAACAAAACTAAAGTATCCTGAAATCCCAGATTAAGGAAAATAGTGAATGGCTGTGATTTCTGATTATGGTCACGATTACTTAGGCCTGGAAGAACGTTACCTGTCTCATCCTTGGATGCAGAGATTTTCAAGCTTTTGCCCTCAGGTGTTGACGTGGAGGGTGTTTTCGGGAGTGACATTATAAGCAATGCCTAGCACTCTCTGTAATTAGTTGAAATACCCCTCCGGAAAGCTAATCTACAAACATATCAGCGGTATACAGTACTGGGATTTGGCAGGGCTGCAACACAGACCTGCAGGGAAAAAAGACAGACGTAGAAGGGAAGGTAGGGAGGGATACCCGTTTAGTGTTCATGTTAAATTTGGAGTTTACAATTCATCTACCTTGGGTTTTCTTTGGGGAGACTTCTGGGCTCTCCCAAGATATCTGACGCAACTAAAACACCTGTGGGAGGCCCAGAGTCTGGGCCCAGGCCGGGAAGGACACGCTGGACCCACCCCTCCGACCACCGGCACCACCTAGGGGCGCCCCTGGCTCGAGGCGAGTCGGCCGGATCCTGGCTTCCCCACAGGCCGCCCTCGCGCTCGCAGCTTCACCGACTCGAGGTCGGGCAGAGCTCGACCTCGTTTCTGCCGTCAGAAGTGATGGGAAACGGACACTTGCAACCCGTACCCGTAAATTGTGTTTCCCGCCAGACATCTTGTCGCCACGCCTTTTCCCGAACGCCTTCGTGTCGTCATGGAAACCCAGGACCCCAGCCTTGGCAACCCTCAATGGCGGCTGCCTTCGGCGGTGCCGGCGGACGACGGAGACGGCTAAGAAACAATCTCTCGGAGATCGGATGTGTTTTAAACCATAACCCACTTTCAGTTGCATGAAGAATAAAAATGTTTAATCGAGCCGTTCTCACGGAGTCAGAAAGTGCCTGGATCCCGGGGCTTCCGAAGCGTGTGGGCGCCAGTGCGCAGGCGCTAGCCAGGGTCGCTCTCCGCCTCCTCCACCTCCCCACTCTCCCACCTTGGGACCTAAGGCGGGGTCCGACTTGAAAGAGTGTTTCGCATCCCTTCATTCCGCTTTTTTGTTGTTTCCTCTGTTTTTCCACAAGCCAAATACAGGGGGAAATGGGGTGATCAACAAGTATTGAGATCCCATCAACTGAGGCATTATTGCGGATGCTGCCTCTGTCCTTGGCATTTTCACCGAGTCTTCCTTGGATACGTTAAGCGCCACTAGCGCCCGCGCACCTCATACCCCAACCCCTACCCAAACCCTAAAGGAAATCAGTCCTGAATATTCATTAGAAGGACTGATGCTGAAGCTGAAACTGCAATACTTTGGCCACCTGATAAGAACTGACTCATTTGAAAAGACCCTGATGCTGGGAAAGATTGAAGGCAGGAGGAGGAGAGGACAGAGGATATGATGGCTGGATGGCATCACCGACTCAATGGACATGAGTTTGAGTAAACTCCGGGATTTGGTGATGGACAGGGAGGCCTGGCATGCTGCAGTCCATGGGGTCGCAAAGAGTCGGACAAGACTGAGCGAATGAACTGAACTGAACCCCAACCCCCACTTTCCCTGCAGGCGGAAGGCATTCCTAGGTACAGACTTTTTAGCTGAAGGTCGGTGAGGAGATTGCATCTCAGGCAGAGACAACCCGACCAAATCGTTGGTCTTACTGCTTAAAAACCTGTTCACAGTAAGTTATGTGAAAAATACATTGGAACAGAGGAGCTGAAAACCCCCTCTTGACACTACCCTGACTGGCTCTGCTCTACCCGACCCACAGCAAAGCCATTTGACTGACACCTGATTGTGATACAATCAGGATAATATACGTTACCGCAAGGTGCTAAGCAAGGAGAGTAGGCTCAAAAGACCAGAACTCCCTGATGGCTCTCAGGGAGGCGTTTTTAAAGTCAAGGTGAGAAACTGGCACAGGCACCTGATCAGCTCGTGGACGTTTTTCTGATTGATTCCTGATTAGTGGTGAGTTAACCAGGTGATATTTCAGGAGTCAACATTAACCTTATGGTTCCAAACGGTCTGGGGTCTATGTGCTTTCATGAGCATTCAACCTCTTCCGTCTGGCGGTGGGGTTACTATCTGTAAAACAACTGGAGGATATGGCTCAGAATATTTATCTATAGGCTTTGAGTAGGAACTAACTGTCCTTGACTTGCTTATAGTAAAACTGTTATCTTATCTTGTTTTCCTTTGTTTCTAAGTGTTCTCACTTCCCTAAATTTGCTCTTTGGAACTTGGGAAAGGCCTAGAAGGCTAAAGCTTTTCTGCAAACAGGAAGCAGGGGATGTGAGGTGGGATGTCTGTCCCCTGGAAGGCCTCGGAGTCCTGCTGCTCGGATTCAGGATCATTTTGTATTAAGATGGAATCTTTATGCCAAGTAGTGCTGGTGGAATCCCTGCATTTAGATGAAACCATTAGGCGTCATTTCAGGGGCTCTGAAGAGCTGCAGTACCATAGTCCTTTATGTCTCAGTGCAGAAGAGAATTTAGCAAGAGGCAAAGTGATAGAAAAGACTCAAGAGTCCCTTGGACTTTAAGGAGATCAAACCAGTCAATCCTAAAGGAAATCAGTCCTGAATATTCACTGGAAGGACTGATGCTGAAGGTGAAACTCAATACTTTGGCCACCTGATGCAAAGAACTGACTCATTGGAAAAGACCCTGATGCTGGGAAAGACTGAAGGCAGGAGGAGGGGATGACAGAGGATGAGATGGTTGGATGGCATCACCATCCAACTGTATGGACATGAGTTTGAGCAAGCTCTGGAAGTTGGTGATGGACAGGGAAGCCTGGCATGCTGCAATCTATGGGGTCGCAGAGTGGGACATGACTGTGCACACAAAGTGATAGACAGGAAATAATTTATTAGAATAGGGTATTTGTGAGGTTTACAAGCGGGTGGGAAATTTCACACCAGGAAAACTTGGGCTACTGTTTTATAATCCAAGGAAAAGTGGGGAGAACTTCTTTGACTTTCTTGAGTAGACATCATGCTTCCATCATCAGCTCCTCCTCCAGGTTGAGCAGGGGAGTTTTCTTGTCCCTACATGGTCAGGCAAGGTCTGCTTATGTGTGCAGAGAGCATGTCCTAGGGATCATTAACCTACTGAGCTCACTGGGCAGGATGTGGGTCTCACACCACCATTGGTTTATTATTTAGGGCATGTCTCATGCTTTTGTTGCTAAGCAAACCTGCTGTACTGCATAATCATTAACTTATAGGGGTCTCCCATATTTTTTCTTTTTACAACCCCCTAATGGGATTAATTTTCACCACATTGTTCTTTAGTCACTAAGTCATTTCCAACTCTTCTGCAACCCCATGGACTACATCCCACCAGGCTCCTCTGTCCATGGGATTTTCCAGGCAAGAATACTTAAGTGGGTTGCCATTTCCTTCTCCAGGAGACCTTCCCAACTCAGGAATCAAACCCACATCTCCTGCTTGACAGGTAGATTCTTTACCACTGAGCTACCTGGGAAGACCATGTCCCTTTACTCTGTCCCTATCACGCCCTACTCCAGGTGTTTACCCTTTTATGCTTAAAAGCACGTAAAGGGGAATGATTCATCAGTGGTTACTTCCAGGTGAGAAGGGACGTAGGCCTGCCTGGAGAAGGAGTAAAAACTTGGCTGAATGTCCATTCTCTATTAGGAGAACTGCAAGTCAATGTCATTCTGGTTAGCATCATCCTTTTAGCCCTCTTAGATGTTAAGTATTGGAGGATGAGTCTACAAAAAATTTAAGAGAAATACAGCAGTAAGCATTAGAAAGTCATTAAGAGAGATTATGACCATGATTTTGAAGATTCAAACTGTTTTCCCCCAAGCAGTTTCCAAATCTGGAAGAGGATCACTTAAGGCCTCAATCTGTTTGTTTTTAGTTAGGCCCAAAATGTTTTATATTTAAGGGTCTATTGAGTCTTCTCAGTATAGATTTAATCTCTTTTCATTTTTTGTTAATATCCTTTGATGATGAAAATGGCTTCCTTACCCCTAGAAGGACAGAATTGTTTTTTGGTGTTCGTTATATAGATGGCATCTCTAGGCAAAGCCACTTTTGGACTTGGACCCCAGTGGCCTTTGGATTGTGAAAGCATCAAAGGCTGAGGGACCCCCATCACTCTCTAGCATCTGAGGCACTTCCTCTTCCAATGCTCTGTGTGTTAGTTGCTCAGTCGTATCTACTCTTTGTGGCCCCATGGACTGCAGCCCACCAGGCTCCTCTGTCCATGGAATTCTCCAGGCAAGAATATTGGGAGTAGGTAGCCATTGCCTTCTCCAGGGGATCTTCCCGACCCAGAGATCAAACCCGGGTCTCCTGCACTGCAGGCGGATTCTTTACCATCTGAGCCACCAGGAAAGCCCCTCCAATGCCCTGGCTGCTTGCAAAGGGCACATCAATCACAATCTTCCCTCCAGTGTCCCTTCTGTCCACACAGGGCACACTGATTTTGTCTTGGTACCCACAGGCCTTGTGGCCCACCATGGCCAGATTGGCACAGAAAGCCTGGTCTCCCTTTTGGTTGTCCTGAGTGGACAAAGCCATTGTCACCATTTGGGCCTTTTGTTTATTTCTCTGGGTGTGTTCCACCTTTTTGGTCATATCTTTATTATTGAAAAACCAAATAAGCCAGTTGGACCAATATGCTCATAGGGGTCTGAGGACCAGCAATTGTTTTTTACATTTTGTTTCTGACGTCTGGGGCAGACTGGGCTATGAAATGTATAGCCAAAAGGGCCTGTTTCTTGGGGGAAGGGGATCCACATTTGTATACTTTTTAAAAGCTTTCACTAATCTCCCTTGAAAAATGGCAGAATTTTCATCTGGCCCCCGTTGTACTTCTTTCACTTTTTTCATAATTAGCAAATTTCACTGTAACTTTTGTATACCTTCTATTAAAAACAATCATATGGTCCCATCTATCCCTATCAATAAATTTAGTGATTTCATTGTGGATCTGCCTTGAGGACAGCTTTGTTCCCCACCTGGTGTACTGATTGGCCCTCTTGGGCTTGGGCTGTCATTTGGTCAGCATGGACTCTGGCTACCAGTATCATATGCTATTCTTTCTCAGGGGTATGGCAGTGAGATAAAAATCTGTAAATTCCCCCTGGTGAAATCAAAAGATCTGATTAACCAGGTGAACTCCTGTGTGAAATGTTCAGGGTCTTCAGAAAAATCCCCTAACTTATCTGCCAGACTTAGATCAGACACTGAAAAAAGCACATTTCTTGATTTTTATCAGAAATTCCTCTTGCAGGCAGAACCATAGGGACAGTTAGTGATAACTTACATAGCTGTAGGTAATAGCTAGGCCGAAAATTACCCCCTTGGTTAACTTGGAGTACAAAGGAGGTCTCTCCTCACCCTTGGGTGTGTTTCCCCTGGGATAATAGCCTTGGTTGGAGCAGCTTTTTCCATAAATATAGCAGCTTTCACCAGAGCAATAGTTAGCTATTGAAAAATTTTCTTCTCATGTTAAAATCCACAATGTAATTTAAGAATTTAATGACTTTTCTAATGCTTATTGCTGTATTTCTTTTAAATCTTTTTGTAGACTCATCCTCCAATGCCTAACATCTAAGAGGGCTAAAAAGGATGATGCTAACCAGAATGACACTGACTTACAGTTCTCCCAACAGAAAAGGGACAGCCAGATGTTTACTCCTTCATTAGGCTGACCTATGTCTCGTCTCAGCCGGAAGTAGCTAATGATCATCAATTGCCCTTTACCCACTTTTAAGGGTAAAAGGTTAAACAACTGGAGGGGGGAAATGATAGGGACAGAGTAAAGGGACATGCAGGTGATTAAACAGTTAATCCCACTAGGGAGTTGTAAATAGAAAAAAAGAAGGGGGAGAGACCCCTTTAAGTTAATGATTACTCAATAGAGCAGGTTTGCTTAACCACAAAACTGTAAAACAGAAGCATGAGACATGCCCCCAAAATAATAAAACAATGGTGGCGTAAGACTCACACCCTGCCCCGTGAGCTCAGTAAGTTGATGGTTCCTAGGATATACTCTCTAAAAACATAAAAAACAGTAACTTGTAGATCTAGTTTGACCATGTAGGGACAAGAAAACTCCCCTGCTCAACCTGGAGGAACTGACGATGGAAGCATAATGTCTACTCAAGAAAGTCAAAGGAGTTCTTCTCTCCCTCCCCACTTTTCCTTTGATTATAAAACTGTAGCATCAGTAAGTTTTGGGATGCAGCCTTTCTCACCTGTCCACTTGTAAACCCCACAAGTGTCCTATTCTAATAAATCACTTCTTATCTCTCACTTTGCCTCTTGCTAAATTCTTTTCTGTGTTGAGACATAAAGGACTATGGTACCAGAGCTCTTCAGAGCCCCCCAAAATGACACCTAACAGTTTTGTACATGCCTCTAGTCTGAAAAACAAATGTCAGAAGGGGAGAAAATTTCTCTTTTCAGTCATCATATTCCTCAGTACCAACAAGCATAGTGCCTGGCACAAATACCTTCAATACATGATGTTTCAAAATCAACTGGATAGTTCTATTGCTTCATTGCTTTTGTGTTTATATGCTTAGATCTCTGGGTTTTGGGCTAACAGCTGATAGAAATATGAGCAAAGGGTTGAAAATAAAAACTATATAATCTCTATGGCCCCTTTTAATTCTAAACACCTCGGATGTTTAGGCTACCACTTCATTAAGGTACACTAAAGAGCACCACAAAGCATAGTGACGTATCTGCTGGCATAAAGGCTGGCCTTCGGTTGGGAGGGGCATATTCACTGCAGAAGTGTGAATGTAATAATGTAGAAATAAGGAAGAAAGCATTTAGAAAAAATGGAGTACAGAGATAGTTTTAAAAACACTATCACTTCTGAAATTAGGCCTTTATTTTTCTCAAATCTAAATTAGCTATTTATAATAAGTCTTTACAGGGAAGACAAGGAAACTTTATTAAGGATTTAGTAGATTATATGTCCTGTACATCTTTCCTACTTACCTAAAGATTATGGATTTTATCATCTATTGACTTTCAAACTGGGCATTAAACTCAGGGTGGGGAAGAGCACCAGTGGACCAAGCAAGAAGGACTCCTCTGTTTCAACCAGTGTAGCCGTATTCTACCTTCTTTAAAAACTGGGTTCCAGCACTCTGTGACCTGACAGAAGCTTCAGTGATGTTAGAAACTAATACAGTACTTACATAAGCTTCACTAATGATATTCATTTAGTCTTCAAAACATTTATGTCCCAGTTCCTTCCATTTCTGAGCCATAAACATAAAAGCCTGGAGATGTGAAAGAATGTCCAAGACAGAGCTTTCTTTGACAGTAAACACACACACACACACACACATAACTATTATCTAAACCATATAAATTACATGAAATTTTCCATTAGTAAATAAATCACTTAAGCTTTATTAAGGAAGTATGAACTGTCTTCCATTTTGAGATTTATTCTACCTTCCAAGCCTAGAAGTATCCTTATATTGGCACAAGTAAGGACTAGTCTTTTTCTCCACGATTTCTAAGTATTATATACACTAGTTCTGAACACTTAATACTTAGGTAAAAGCAGAAACACTTATATAATTCCACAGAAAACAAAAACATTTTTTGCATAAAAGACCTCAACAATTCATAACTTGTATCTTTTTTAGGATATGTAGCCCATGTGACCAACTTTTACACCATAAAATGTTCCGTTATATTTCCTATGAAGACTTCAGGCTTCAATTTTTCAGGCAATTAACTTTCAGGCAAAAAACTTCCTTTTAGAAGTTTGCCACCCTACCCTAATACTAAACAGATAAATCTGAAAATAAATTTGGAGATGACAACAGAAATGCTTTTAGCAATTTTGTTACCAATTCTATTACACAAGAGCCTATTATATCAAGGTGCAAAGCCAATGCACATCATCCTGAGAGTCTATTTAAAAGAAAAGTATATATTCTTGGGAGTGTGCAGGAAACATTCTCCTTGCCCAGGTCTTTTTTTTTTAAGGATTCCAATGATATAATAGTAAGGATTTAGGTTTGAAATTTATGGAGAGTAACAAAATAATGAGGTCCTATTTCTACCAGGGCTACTTGTTTGCAGCAACCCTGTGAGGTAGTTATTATCCCCATTTTACAGACAAGGAAAACTGTGGCTCTGATAAATTCAGTGACTTTCGACTTTCGGTTCCACTGCTAGTAAGTATGAGGTTATCTTAATTACAAGTCTGTACATGGACTTTTTTGTTTTTGCCACACTGATGGTTTACAAGCTGGGTATTTTGGGTAGGATGAAATGGGTACAACCAAACGAGAAGGGCTCCAGCCCTATATCCCTATATCTGAACCAGAAGCAGCTATATTTTATCTGTTTGATATGCTGGGCTTAAGCCTAACAATTTAATTTTTCTTAAAGGTTTCAAAAAACTAACATATTTAAACTAATACAGTGTATTAGGCCACCTACTTACTACAGTTATGCTAGTTCATTATCTTCGTCATTTTCCCCCAGAGAGAACAACGATCTTTATTCCAAATTACATAATTCCACATAAAACAAAAATATTTTTGCATAAAAGACTTCAATAATTCATAACTTACATCTTTTTAACCTATGTAGCCGATGTAACCAACTTTTAAAACATAAAATGTTCCGTTATGTTTCCTATAAAGACTTGAGGATTCAATTTTTCAGGCAAGTATAGTTTTTATATTATGATGAAAATTGCCCATACTAAATGAATTACAGCCTCGGTTTTCTAATTAAGCTCTAACATGAGGAAGCAACTTTACCTAGGCAACTGCAGTAATTAATCCACCAAAAACCAATAAAGACACCCTCCATTTTCCTTCCCTATCCAGAATTGAGAATAAAAGCATCTAACAAATGTATGACATTAGAGATCTTAGTTGTTCTCTTAGATAACACACCCAAACTAATGATTATACTTTATAGGAAATTAATTAATACTTTATAAGAAAGAAATTTTAAACTCATTACTTTTCAAAAGGAAAAAAGTATCATTCCATAAGTGAAAATAATTTCCATGTCTATTAGCAAAAGAGAGGAAAGAAAAAAAAACTCAATAAATCTTTCTGAAACACGTTAGTAAGAAGTTTTAGTTTAATTTATTTGTTTAAAGAGTGTAAGTAGTTCTTTAAAGGCAAGACTTTCATTAAAAGCAGCTAGCAGTAAGATCATGACTGTCAAACTAATGTCTTTCACAGAAAGTGGCTTTTCCTTTAAGTGTTTGTAAAAATATCTTAGGACAATCTTATTCTAAAGAGTCTATAGTTATATACATATTATTTGTTGTCACTTTAAAATCTTGGGCAGAAAAAAAGCACTAATAAACAAAGGGAGGATAAGAGTTTAAAAACAAGCAAAACCTAGCCTTGATCAGTCTAATAAATACAGTATTCAGAATGAGTACAGAGCAACAAAGTCCTCTCAATGACAGTGTACATTCACAGTACTGAACAAAAAATACAGACCTAAGAATTTCATTCTCTAGCTTCAATAGACTGGCTTATTCATAACCACATCTTAAACCAGTATGCTTTTCTCAGCTCCCTCTTTATATTTAAAATGTAGTTCTAAGTTCCAGTGATTGACTCATTTTAATTTTTAATAAAAATGCTGGAAATTGTGAGCTTTATTAAAGCAGTCTTATTGGACTATTATTTCATTACAATTACAATACCACTGTTCAGATAATTACTGCTTGGGAACATGTGGAGTACCTTTTAAAAATAACCTTTCTAGAGGTACCGTTTTGCCTGTTGAGGGTGGATTTGCCTAAGCTCAACTAGACCAAAGGTATGGGAAATAAAAGAGGGGACTTAGCTGGGTACTTGCAGTACACATAAAGTTATGATTATTAAGAAATTTTACTTACCTTTCTGTGAGATTCAAATTGACTTTAAATCAATTTAAAAAAGACTTCTTCCAACTTTCTAGACAGCAGTAGGGCTGCTAGAATACCAAGATAATAGCTTCTCAAGTTGGCTGCTTTTCCAGTTTTGAGTAATTAAGTCTCCCTTCTTTGGGGTGAACCTACATGGTCTCCAAAGTCCCTTCCAAAGCTCCATCTTTACAGACATAATCATACCTCATATAAACAACCAAAATAACTCCTACACACCACATTGTATTATTAGCCCTAGGCATCCTAAAACATGGGAACATCACACAATAAAGTACATTTTCTTGAAAATGATCACCTATTATTTACTGTACCTGAAGTATACTACCATTAAGAATAATTGAGCGAATGCAGAAGCCAGCTTCTCTGGATCTTTAGTATTCCCTTTAATATTAATGGTGGTGGTTAATACTTACGATACAGACTCACTAGTCTGCAAAATAACGGAAGTCAGTATTCATTAGATAAAACAACTGTACCAATGGTTACTTCTAAATAACTTCAAAGAAATTATTACCTGAAAGTTTAAACAACAACAAAAAATTTATCTTCTACATAAGTTCTACAATAAAATAGTTTAAACACATGATTGATTCTGCAAGTTCTTTTTCAAAACTCCTTCATACGTTAGAAAATATTTTTCTTTGTCTGGTCTCACTTCTTTTTCTTTTCCCACTTTTGTCCCTCGATATATAATATTATGGATGCAAACTCAAGAATTCAAGGTGTAAGGGATAATTTTGCTTCACAGATATCATGACCACATAGTACAGCAAAAACAAGATAAAAATTGAATAGACCTGAACTTAAAAGAAAAATACAAGTTAGGACATGTAACAAGATTATATTTGGAAAAATAGATATTTTCTCCACTAGAAATAGCAAAACATTCCACATTATTTTCTTTCCCAATTGCATGGTTAGTTAGCATACATTCCAACAGTGTGCATGAAAAACTTTCTAAGTCAGAGGTACTTAAATGATTTCTTCATCAGTGTTTTGGCTAATTCAGTGGCCAAGAAAACATGATGTCTGGTCTCTAATTAGATGGAGTTAAGAAACAAAACCGAATTTCTGAGATTTAAGCTGATACGACTTAGCGAAAATCTGTCATTACATCAGCTGCAAGTTTCCCTTCTCCCAAAAAGGAAAAAAATTGACTGCTTAAAAGTGTCCAAACTTCCAGTAAACTTCTAACAGCTCATTTTCAGGTGACCTAGGAATGGAGTGAGCCATCTGCAAAGCCTGAAGTGGTTCAAATAACACAGATAACTTCATGATGGCTGAAAACAGATGCTGGCCCCAAGTCAGGTAGAATATCCAATCTTCAGCGTCAAGGAAGGAAACAAAGTCCAAGCTTCTAAAACACGTAACGACAAGTCCAGGAACGTGGCCGGATATAATCCAGAAATGTGGGCTTCAAGGGGGAAAAAAAAAAATGGAAGAGTAGTTTATTTGTGTGCTCTGTACATATGAGGTATGGGGTAGATTAAGGGGGTGCTGTTACGTATTGTACTTTTTTTTTTTAATTTTATTATGTATTTATTTATTTTTGGTTATACTGGGTCTTCGATGCTGCTCGGGCTTTTCTCTAGTTGTGGTGTGCAGGCTTCCCGTCATGGTGGCTTCCCTTGCTGTGAAGCAGAGGCTCCAGGGTGCACAGGCTTCAGGAGTTGCAGCACGCGGGCTCAGTAGTTGTGGCTCCCAGGCTCTAGAGCACAGGCTCAACGGCTGTGGCACATGGACTTAGTTGCTCTGCAGCAGGTGGGATCTTCCCAGATCAGGGATCGAACTCAAATGTCTCCTGCATTGGCAGGCAGACTCTTCACCACTGAGCCACCAGGGAAGCCCACATACTGTACATGTCTTAAATGCCTTCCAGCATTTAAGCTATAAGCACCTCACTAATTCAAAAAAAGTTCATCATTTTTATCTACAGCACAGTTTACTTGATTTAGAAGCTTTACATGAGGCTAAGTCCAGTAAAATCTACAAAACTGCATGGACTCCTGACTAAATTCCAAATAGGCATTACCCTTTTTCTGTATCTTGCATTTTATTTTATGAGCACCACCCCAAATCTAAATGGTGGTGGGTTAAGGATGATAATATACGCAAATTACTATAATAATACAAAGTTTAAAATTACTGAATTATCTAAATGAGGAAGAGGAGGAAGTTCAGAAATAGAAAAGAGACTGGAGCAAGAATTGGAAAAAGCTTCATGGATGACATTGCATCCAAACAAGATTTTGATAAAATCTGACAGGTGAAATCTGAGTGCAAAGAGCAGACTGATGAGAGACCGAGTTCAGAGCAATTGGTTCAAATGCACAAAGGGGATTCATAGGAAATAAGGAGGGGGTTGAGAGTGGCACAGCAAAATCAGAGTGGACAGCAGAAGCTTTAGAAGGGAAACTGACTGATTTGATTTCGAGTATCTTCAGTTATGGGCTCCCCAGGTAGTGCAGTGGTAAAGAATCCACCTGCCGATACAGGAGACGAAAGTGATGCAGGTTCAATCCCTGGGTGGGGAAGATCCCCTGGAACAGGAAATGGCAACCCGCTCCAGTATTCTTGCCTGGAAAACTGCATGGAGCCTGGTGGGCTACAGTCCACGGGGTCACATAGAGTTGCATGCAACTAAGCACATAGGTACCAGTGAGAAATACCCAGGCAGATGTATCAAGAAACCACCGCCACACCCCGCCAATATTTGGGAGTTATCTGTAAGTAGCTAAAAGCTAAAGCTCTAAGAATGGGACTCTCACATAATTACAAAAAAGGAAACAAAAACAAAATAACAGGATTCAGAAAGTAGCACTGACATAAACACACTACCATGAGTAAAACAGATAGTGAGAAGCTGCTGGATAACATAAGGAACTCAGCCTGGTGCTTTGTGACAACCTAGAGGGGTGGAGTGCCAGCGGTGGGAGGGAGGCCTAAGAGGGAGGGAATATATATATATAGCTGATGAGAGTTGTATGGCAGAAACCAACACAACATTGTAAAGCAATTATCTTCCAGTGAAAAAATAAAGGGAAATGGGCTCATAGGCATACGAGTCTAGCTGAACACTGTTACGAAGAGTTTATTACTTCAGAAAGGAAGAGGTAAAAGATAAATATTTGTGGGCTGGGATGGATACACATGCCACCGAGAAAACCCTGGAGAAGACCTGCACTTTCAGGGCACAGGAAGAATATTAGTAGGAGCTAAAGTAAAATCAGATGAGGAGAGAAAAAAGAGAGACAGAACCAAGAACTAGGAGAGTTCATGGGAAGAAAACAAAAGAAAAGAAAAAGTTCAAGGACAGTATAGTAAGATGAGATAAGTTATTGCTTTTATTCCACATTTCCCTCCCCTTAACATTAATTCATTACCGTCTCCACTACTCCCTTTCCCTTAATCTACCCACAACTCTCATAATCAGAGGACAAATAGGTTACTTTTCTATTCCAGTCTGATTGAAGACTCACATTTTTCAGAGGGCAGTGTTGACGTGCATACCACTCTTGAGAATAAAAACACAGGAGGACTCCATTGCCCGCAAAAAGGGAAGTCCACATCAGAACATTCCAAATTGGTCTTTTCCGACTATCGTTGACAATAAAGTTGAAAGCCACTAAAGTTATGAAAACAACAAAAGTTATATACAGTCATCAAAACAATCTACCAGGAGTTTAGGAGACTCAGATATTTGCCATAATCATTCAGTTATCATAAATAGCTTCAACTGTGTATATACAGTTCTATTCTGCCCACTGGTCATAAAAGTAAAAATGAAGCTTCATTGTTAAAACTTATTAATCAGTGATTATTTGGAAATCAGTCAGTATTCCGAATAGGAGAAAATATATATTTGATGAAAGCATTCATATTCTAACTTGTCCCTCTCCACCCCACCCAAAAAAAAGGGTTAGTTTTTTTCAGAGGGTGAACACTGTGAACAGAGTTTAAGAATGGCGAGGTTTTTTATAGTTTTTATGAGCTACCAAAGCAGAGTTATCAATAATCTTCAAGAGGTTATTTAGCTCATTTCCCAACATCAAAATGTAAACATCTTGAAACAGAATTGTGTATAATTACTCAAAATTACAATGTTCTTACCATCTGACAAACACTGCCTTGATATGGTATGACTACTATCTAGTTTTCTACATCAATTTTCTATTTTATTTTCTAAGTTTCTCTTTTAAGCATTATACTCAGTACTTACGAGATGCCAAGATACTCACTTCCAAAGAACATGAAGAGCACAAAGAGCACTGGATAGAAAAAGTTCAAGCAAACAGCCAAGGCATATTCGTGCACCACGGCAGACACAGCAAAGACAGCCAACATGGCAGCTGTCTTGAACCTCTTTGTGAAAAACTAGGGTGAAAGGAAAATAGTAAAGACAATTTTCAAAAAGTAAGTAATTAAACATGCACTGCATAAGACACAATGAAAACATACTAAAGGCACCCATTTAATTATATCTGTGTTTGATTTTCTAAGTTTACTCCTTGGAGGAATACAAATGTACTAAAATAATGACAAAAAACATCTATGCTTAAAAATCCTTATTTCACTAAATGAGGCATTTCCAAAACTAATGTTGAAAGATTGAGCATATATTCAAAAACATTAATAACTTCTATCTGTAACTCACTATGGTTGACAAAACATAGTTTTCATTTATAAATGGACACATCAAATCTAGATTAACACTGTACGGTAGACTGGGCAGGTACCATTTTTACAGGTAACAAAACTAAGATTTAGAAACAAGGGACTTGCCTCATCCATAAGTCAAACTACCTTACAAGTGAAGGAACATACAAATACAGTGTCATTTGTAGCACAACACACTGTCATTTAGCCAAGTAGTGCCCTTACTTAACAATTCAAACCTACAATCCAGACATCAGTGTTAATCAGAGATACCAGTGTTAACTGACTACATTTAAGTCAGTCTAAATAAATTCTGTTGTAAAGAATGTCTGGAAGACATACATTAATAATCTATACTGGAGAGTTGTAAATTCGACCATGGGTGGTTTCTCCACTTCTAACAAAAGGAACAAAAACAAAAAACAAATGGAGAAAATTAGGGGGAGATTGGAGATTATCTGTTGGCAATGGGACTCCTTAAAAAAAAAATCAACCATTACTGGTGGATCATTTCAGCTTCTCCAAATGCCTCCATGCATTCTTACATTGTAGCCATGAAATCCAGAGCAAAGACATGGTCTTACTCCTAGTAACTGTACACACTGGTCCTCTAAGCAGTACTACTCAAAGCAAAAGACTTCTGAGACCTTAAGGGCTCACAAGAAAATTGAAGACAACTAAGTATAATTTCTTCCAGCTGTACAATACTAATACTTTCTGGAAAAGAATCTCTGTTTCTTGCTGCTCACCCAGAGAAAGTCCTTGTAAGCATAGTAATATAGCCAGTCATGAACCACCACATTCCAGGTCCTGTAATAGTTAGAGTACGATGTAGAGTTCCACCAATCCTGAGGAAAAAAGCAAAGGTGTAAAAACATAAACAAAACCAAAGCAAAACCTCCTGAATACTCCCAGAGAATATACGCACATAATGAGACATCCAGAGAGTGTTATGATAAATTGTTAGTACACACACTGATGCAGAAAAATCTTCAAAGGCATTTTGGTTATTAGCGTTCAATGTGACATTAACCCTAATTCAATGCATGATTAAGTTCCCAGGTTCACTATGTCTCATCAAACAAGTTATGATGGAAGATATACACCATAATCATTCAAGATAAATAAGTAATCTAAGTAATCTAATGTTCATCTAAATAACAATCACTTACCTTGCTAAAACACAATGAGAGAATTTGAAGGTCACACAGACTTAGATAGTGTGACAACCCTCAAGATCGGTTTGCTGGTATCATAAATAGCAAAATGTAAATTGTACAAGTGAGATGGTAGCCACCTCCAAGTCCTAGTGGTCCTTTAGACATATCTTGTTCCCTACTCTAAGATCAAACCAATGGAAGAAGACATCTAAAATTTACACCACACTCACTGCTTTTTTGAGAGAGGAGTAGGGTAGGCTTAGAGTGTTGCCAAAACATCAACAAACAAAACTCTAGAGGGCTTTGGGTAGGATTATAGAACACCACTGGGGGAGGAAATGGCAACCCACTCAGGTAATCTTGCCTGGAGAATTTCGTGGACAGAGAAGCCTGGCAGGCTACAGTCCATGGAGTCAAAAGAGTCAGACACGACTGAAGCAACTTAGGACAGAACACTATGAACCAATCTGCCTCCAGCCTACAACTTAATACCAACTTTGGAAGCAAAAGAATACTATGTGAAGCAGAATTAAAGCCTTTCAAAACAAAGGAGGGAAACTTTACTTCCTTCATGAACTGCTGAACAATCTGACATAGAATAATTTGCTGAGATCACTCCTACAGCACCAGACAGCCAATTTCAAATGAATAAAAAGTCAGCAAAGTCTCAGAATGCCCTCTGGACACATGCTTTCCCACTATAATCACCAGTATGGGATCCTGTAGAAACCAAACGTGGATCTAAGGGAGCAGATGTTAGAGGTAGCAGAAAAGACAAGACTATGCCACTTTTGGAGAAGGCAATGGCACCTCACTCCAGTACTCTTGCCTGGAAAATCCCATGGACGGAGGAGCCTGGTAGGCTACAGTCCATGGGGTCACTAAGAGTCGGACACGACTGAGCGACTTCACTTTCATTTTTCACTTTCCACTTTCATGCACTGGAGAAGGAAATGGCAACCCACTCCAGTATTCTTGCCTGGAGAATCCCAGGGACGGCAGAGCCTGGTGGGCTGCCGTCTATGGGGTCGTACAGAGTCGGACACGACTGAAGCGACTTAGCAACAGCAGCAGAATGCCACTTTTATCAGTAACAAAATTTCTGACTTAATATTGGTAAAATCTGTGGGGAAAAGTGACTTCACTACATTTATGTTAAAAAACTAGTAGCCAACAACATTCAAATACTTAACAATGAGGACACAAAACGTGAAAAGGAGAATGAGTCCAAGTACATGTTACCTTATAAAACATCCGGTCACCAAAGCGTAACATCTCAGCAAAGGCATTGAGCCAGCAGTGCAAAAAGGCAAAAAAAATAAGAAACAGTATCAGCACACCTAAAAATAAGATGAACAATATTAAGAGTCTTTCCAAATAGCTCATATACTAGTAAGTTAATTTACATGTTGTCACTTGCTTAGCTAAATTATTTTGTAAAATTAAAGTTATTATTCCAGCTTATCCATTCCAGAAATGATATGGTGTTTTTTGAAAGCTAATTATTTCAACCCAATAAAGAAATGACTTTCTTCCAAGTGGGTTTTATAGATGAAAATGATCCAGTTTGTTTTTAATGGAAATGCCTAAATGCATGGCTTAACTTGGAAGTAGACTTCTGTCATTCTAAAATACTCCATGCCTTTCAATCCATGCTACAACCTGGAAGCAACTTTCTAATACCTCTCTACCAGGCAAATGCCTGTTTATTTTTTAATACCAAATACTAAATGTCATCTCCACTATAAACAAAGTTCATCAGCACTTTATATACACTACACAATATTTTAAAATATCCATTCACATGGCCATCCCTTTCAAAAACATTACTAGACTATGTATAAGCCTATGTAGGAGAGACTAGGACTGGCTGACCTGGCTATAACATACAATCCTTGAGCTTACAGAATTTGCACCCTAGTGAGGAAGATATACGTAAGTAACATGTATTCTATCAGAAGGACAGATAGATTTATTAGAGTAAATCTTGAAGGGCAATCAGGGAGTGGTACAAGAAAATGTCTGGGGTAGAGAGAAAGGAAAAGAGAACATGACGACAGGAAACAATAACATTTAATGGGTACAGAAAAGAGAAAAAGTAAGTAAAGGAAACTGTAAGCTGTTCACTGCTACGTACAGCCTGGCCAGAAAGACAGGAGAATAAGAGGGGCAAGAGAGACTTTAACATGTGGTCAACAGCATTCAATGCTTCATGGAGATCAAACAGATTAAGGGCTAAACCAACTACTGGAGGAGATCAGTGATTTTAATAAAGGCCATTTCAACGGCCTGGTCCAATCAGGAGCAGGAGTACAGTGACTGAATAGTGAATGAGAAGATAAAGCATAAATATGGACTATGTGCCTTCACTACAGTCAGAGAAAGCAAAACTTGAGTGAAAGTGAGACAACAAACGGAAAGAATAGCTAGAGATAGGAAGTATGCTTTATTTGTGGGATATATGGAAAGAGATCAAAGATGGGTATAGATGTGTAGATGAGTTTATAGTGAAAAGCAGGTCAATCAAAGGTGCTCACATGCAATAGCTTTCTGTTTTCCTTGCAACTTCATGAATGGCCACATTAACCAGTACCCACATTACCTGGCAAGATGGAGTTAAATATACATAAGATCAGAACACGAGCACTAAAGGGCTCCTGTTTGATATTCCGAAACAAGGGGGTGCAGAGCCTTTCAAAGATGTAGTACACATAAAAAAAGCAACCAAAAACCTGGAACACAACAAAGATAATTACAATAATGGTGGCTTGATCAGGAAAGATAAAAAGTGATTTTTTTCCTTCAAAAGAAGATACGTATGTGATCCATAAACTGTTTACACATACACACACACCCACACCCACACACCCACCCCATTTTACATGAGTGTATAAGATTGCTGAACTTTAATCCTTCAGAGACAGTACTCGAGGCTAATATCTATCATACCCATTCTCAAGCCTTTACGAAATGGCATTTTTAAAAGATCAGACTTTGAAATCTGCTTTTCCTGTTACATGAAACCCATAACAAAAAAGCCTATTTCATAAATGGGTATTTGACACAAGATTTTAAAATTTGTTCTTCTGGGATTTATGATACAGATAAGGGGTTGGGAGAGTGTCAGACCACATCTACACATATATATATCCAATAATAAAATAAAAAACAGAAAGGGAGGGGAAATTAGTGTAGATGCAAACTGAAGTAACCACATAGAATTACTTTAATTACAATAAACAGTTTTATTATACAAAATTACTTTTGATATGCTGGCAAAGCAAATACCATTTACTGTACTGGGAAGAGTTTCCAGTTACACAAGATATCTAGAATAGTCAAATTCATAGAGTCAGAAAGAACACTGGTAAATGCTAGGGGCTGGGGTAAGGAGGGGGGATGAGGAGTTAGTGTTTAATGGGGACAGAGTTTCAATTTAGGAAGATGAAAAATTTCGAGAGATGGATGATGGTGAGAGTTGCACAATAACATCAATGTACTTGGTGCCACTGAACTGTACAGTTAAACATGGTTAAAACAGTATGTTGTACACTATATGATTTTGCCACAATATTAAAATACATATATACACACACACACATATATATATATAAAAGACTGCAGTAAGAGTTTCAGAGCTCCCGGTAGACATGAATTTACCGAAACTTTAAATATATTAAGTTATTATTGTATTCAAATCCCCATCTCCCACCAACCAACAAACTCAGGCACTTCAAAAAAATTTACCTGTGCAAACTGCATAGTCACATAACTCCATCTTACAGTGGGAGTCCTAAAAAGGAAGAAACAAAACAACTTCCTCAATAAAGTAAATAACTGAACTTTAAAAAAGATCCTCACAGTCTTTTCCCCACACAGGACATCATTTTTGATGTAGGAAATACGTGTATAATTCTGTTAAGAATTACTGCAGTCAAATCAGATTGCTAGAATCACCATTTGGGATTTCCCATGCCAGCAGCAGTCCTGCTCTGTACTCCTACAGGAACTGGCCCGCCTCACTCCTGGCACATTCTGGTGCTATCCCACTTCTGCTTCCTAGTGCCATTACCTGGGGTAGTTGTCACGGTAGATGAGGGTAGGAGCAAACAAGAAATACAAGTACTGGTTGACTGTGGGTACTGGAACAGTGCCTGGAAAAAGGAAACTACGTTAGACTGGAGGCTCTTCATTTTCTTTCAGCAAAACTGAAAGGGGAAAATACACACAGAATAGGGAAGTCAAAAAGCTACCTCTCCTTAGCTCATGATGTTTCCTCTCTTTCTGTCAAAATGATGACTTCTTATCCCTAAATTAACTGAATATCACCAATCCCTCTGTGGGCTTCCCTGGTGGCTCAGACGCTAAAGCATCTGCCTGCAATGTGGGAGACCTGTGTTCAATCCCTGGCTCAGGAAGATCCCCTGGAGAAGGAAATGGCAACCCACTCCAGTACTCTTGCCTGCAAAATTCCACGGACGGAGGAGACTGGTAGGCTATAGTCCATGGGGCCGCAAAGAGTCGGACACAACTAAGTGACTTCACTTTTAATCCTTCTAAGTTAAGTTATTCCTGTGACTCCTTGATTTGGAAGGAGGAAGCACATGGGGCATAATGAATCTATTAACATGCTACATAGGCAGAACACTCTCTGACATAAATCACAGAAAAATCCTCTATGACCCACCTCCCAGAGTAATGGAAATAGAAACAATAAACAAATGGGACCTAATTAAACTTAAAAGCTTTTGCACAACGAAGGAACCTATAAGCAAGGTGAAAAGGCAGCCTTCAGAATGGGAGCAAATAATAGTAAACAAAACAAATGACAAAGAATTAATCTCCAAAATACACAAGCAGCCGCATGCTGCTCAATACCAGAAAAACAAACAACCCAACCAAAAAGTGAGCCAAAGAACTAAACAGAGGTTTCTCCAAAGAAGACATACAGATGGCTAATAAACACATGAAAAGATGCTCAACATTACTCATTATTAAAGAAATGCAAATCAAAACTACAATGAGGTATCATCTCACAGCAGCAAGAAAAGCCACCATCAAAAAGTCTACAGACAATAAATGCTGGAGAGGGTGTGAAGAAAAGGGAACCCTCTTACACTGTTGGTGGGAATGCAAACTGGTACAGCCGCTATGGAGAACAGTGTGTAGATTCCTTAAAAAACTGGAAACAGAACTGCCAGATGACCCAGCAATCCCACTACTGGGCATACACACTGAGGAAACCAGAATTGAAAGAGACACATGTACCCCAATGTTCACTGCAGCACTGTTTACAATACCTAGGACATGGAAGCAACCTAGATGTCCATCGCCAGACGAATGGATAAGGAGGTTGTGGTACATATACACAATGGGATATTACTCATTTCCCATTGGAACGCACTTGAGTCAGTTCTAATGAGGTGGATGAACCTGGAGCCTATTATATAGAGTGAAGTAAGTCAGAAAGAGAAACACCAATACTGTATATTAAGGCATATATATGGAATTTAGAAAGACAGTAATGATGATCCTATATGCAAGACAGCAAAAGAGACACAGATGCAAAGAACAGACTTTTGTATTCTGTGGGAGAAGGCGAGGGTGGCATGATTTGAGAGAATAGCATTGAAACAAGTATATTACCATATGTAAAACAGATGACCAGGGCAAGTTTGATGCATGAAACAGGGAACCCAAAGCCAGTGCTCTGGGATAACCCAGAGGGACAGGGTGAGGAGGGAGGTGGGAGGGGGTTTAGGATGCAAGGGACACTTGTATACCTGTGGCCAATACATGCTGATGTATGGCAAAAACCACCACAATATTGTAAAGTAATTATCCTCCAATTAAAATAAATAAATTAAAAAAAACATTCTACATAAATAATGCAAAGCTGCATGAGTCTAATAATCAGTGTTTTTATATTTGGGTTGCTATAATGGTAAAACAGAAACAATCAGGAAATAGCAAGAAAGTCTTCCAAATCAATACAGACCATTATATATATTTCCCTTTCCTAACAAGTTGGGTTTTTTGTTTTTTGGATCCTTATATTTAAAACCAAACATAATGTCTACAGAATGTAATATACAGTCAATCCCAGTAAACACCCTAAGGTTGAAATACCCCATGAACAATCCTTTGACTTCTGGAATTACATACTTGATTTCTCCTTGGCTGAACTGAATACCCGAGGCACATTCTCTCTGACAAACGAGTGGGCCTTCATTACAAAACGAATCTGCAAAGGAGAGGGAAGGAAAGATAACTTTTCTATCATTGTCTTGTCTCCTATAAGCAAACACTGACCAGCACAAGATTATAACCACATAAAGAGCTATTAATTTTGTATATGCCAACTCAAACTCACTTTAATGGACTAAAACAGTGAAGAACTCTAAAGAGGGGTATGTTATTACTCAAATTATTTTGCATCCAACACCTCTATTACAAGTATATTATGAATTAAGAAATTAAAAGCCTGTTCAGAGAAAGTCTCCTGAAATAGTCCTATCCATCAAACAGCATTACAGACAACCAAGCAGAGCACTGCTGTTACTGCTGTCCAGTGGCTGTCATGTCTGACTCCACCGACTGCAGTACGCCAGGCTTCCCTGTCCTTCACTATCTCCTGAAGTGTGCTCAAACTCCTGCCAATTGAACTGGTGATGCCAAACAACCATCTCAACCTCTGGCGCCCTCTTCTCCCACCCTCAATCTTTCCCAGCATCAGGGCCTTTTCTAGTGAGTTGGCTCTTCACATCAGGTGGGCAAAGTAGTGAAGCTTCAGCATCGGTCCTTCCCAATGAATATTCAGGACTGATTTCCTTTAGGACTGACTGGTTTGATCTCCCTGCAGTCCAAGGGACTCTCAAGCGTCTTCTCCAGCACCACAGTTCCAAAGCATCAATTCTTTGGTGTTCAGCCTTCTTTATGGTCCAACTCTCACATCCAAACATGACCAGTGAAAAAACCATAGCTTTGACACGATGGACCTTTGTCAGCAGTGATGTCTCTGCTTTCTAATATGCTGTCTAGGTTTGTCATAGCTTTCCTTCCAAGGAGCAAGCATCTTTTAACTTCACGGCTGTACTCATGCTGCTATTGCTGCTGCTAAGTCACTTCAGTCGTGTCCGACTCTGTGCGACCCCATAGACGGCAGCCCACCAGGCTCCGCCGTCCCTGGGATTCTCCAGGCAAGAATACTGGAGTGGGTTGCCATTTCCTTCTCCAGTGCATGAAAGGGAAAAGTCAAAGTGAAGTCGCTCAGTCGTGTCCGACTCTTAGCGACCCCATGGACTGTAGCCTACCAGGCTCCTCTGTCCATGGGATTTTGCAGGCAAGAGTACTGGAGTGGGGTGCCATTGCCTTCTCCACTGTACTCATGACCCGCAGTGATACTGGAGCTCAAGAAAATAAGATCTGTCACCGCTTCCACACTTTTCCCCCTTCTATTTGCCGTGAAATGATGGGACCAGATGCCCTGAACTCAGGTTTTTGAATGTTGAGTTTTAAGCCAGCTTTTTCACTCCCCTCTTTCACCCTCATCAAGAGGCTCTTTAGTGCCTCTTCACTTTCTACCATTAGAGTGGTATCATCTGCATATCTGAGGTTGTTGTTATTTTTCCAAGCAATTTGGATTCTAACTTGTGATTCACCCAGCCCGGCATTTTGCATAATGTACTCTGCATATAAGTTAATCAACAGGGTGACAATATACAGCCTTGATGTACTCCTTTCCCCATTTTGAACTAATCCATCGTTGGCTATTACAGATAGCCAATGTAAGTCAGAAAAATTCTGAAGGGCATACAAGCAAAATAAATCTTCTAGATGGTTATATGACAAAACAATCAATCTGACAGTTTAAAAGTAGAGTTTTTAATGACAAAAATATTTTCTAATTTAGATGGCTTCTACAAAAAGTGTTCAAGAACTAAATTTGAATTCATCCAGAATAGTTCAATTTATTTCAATTATCAAGAATTAGAGAACACTGAAGATAGAACGAATTTTAAAAGATGATCTAGTTAACACTTTAATTTTATAATTAAGAGCATAAAGAACCAGATATGAAAACTTATCCAACTAATAAACAAAAGTAACTGAATTATTATTATTAACTAAGCAAATCATTGCACTAGGCACACTCAAAATCTTACCTGTTCAAGTATAACAATGCACCGGGAAGCTGGTGGTAGTGTATATGCTAACACTACATAAAGTGGTCCTAAACCTAGAACTCCAGTCTGGAAGACCACAAAAAGGAAGCAGTGTATGAAAGAATAGACCACTGGATGAGAAGTCCTGTGATAGCCTCTGGCCCAGTGTTGAAATAGGAAATAAGGAACTGTAAGTGTACATATGAACATGGTGAACCACGTCCACACAGCAACAGTAAGTTTCCCAAAAGCATAAGACATGAGATTGAACTCAAGCACCAGCCTGGGGAGAAAAAACACAAAGAACACAGAAGTGGATTTTTTAATACACACTGATTCACAAAATTAAAAACTTTCAGACCCCAAACCCTCAACTTCAGGAAACAACACTAATAAGCAGAAGTCATGGATATAACATTTGTGCTCCTAAGCCTCCACTTCACAATTTATTTATTTTCTAAAAGCCATAGGATAATATGGTCTTTGAACATATGATATCTAAAATACTAAAATAAGACTCTGAATTTCCCAAAGAGTAGATTCTCACATTAATGTATTTTAAACTCTGAAATATTCTATGGCACAAGTTAATATCTGAAATGTTCAAACAGCAACCAGTTATGTACAAACGATGGTTTTTCAGAAAGAAACAGTACAACCTGAAAACCTAATATACATTACATCATTATCTCAAATTTTAATTTACTAATAAAGCACATAATTCAATGTATGATTATCAGTGTCGTTTTTAGTTACTTGGTTTTTACATTAAAATATCACATTTTTCAAATATTAAATTCCAATAAGCTACCCTATTTTTAGAAACAACCTATAATACATTCCACAGTAGAAAAACTGATGTTAGATATACAAAATTCTCTCCAAATTTTCCTAAAGGAAAATTACCTAGAAACAATTAATATGGTCTATTAAAACAGACCATTTAAAAAATTAAAAGTAATAAAACTTCTAATATTCTTTTTGGTTGTACTTTTCAAGAGAGAGGAATCTCACTCTTGAACCAGCTGCTCTGGATTTTCTGAAGCAATTTAACTGAATCATCTTTTTTCAGAATATAAATACAGGGAAAACTCTCAATACCCCATGCATCCACTAAACAGGTATGCTGTCTTACCTTCCTTCATCAATATAATCTACTGCCAGTGTGCTGAGAATGAAGAGAATGAGGAGGGCAATGAACATGTGATATATTGTCCTGATGTGGTCCACCTCAAACAGCTCACTGTAAATACAGTTCAAATAAAATTAATCAATATTTTAAAACACCAAATATTAAAGACTTTACTTCAAAGTAGTTCAGAAGATGCTTAATCCATGCTCCAAAAACATCTCAACAGTAATCATGAAATATTACTAATGAGTATCAGTATTCTTATAAAGAAATGAATAATAATTACCTACTCACAGAGCATTTCAAAAGAAATGCTCATTACCTACTCAAAATGCACTTTTAATTTTCAGTTCACAAATGAGGTTGCCACAATTGGTCTACATAGCCTATTTTTCCCCCATAAAATCTACATAACTGCTATGACTGATCCATATCGATACATGGCAGAAATTAACACACTATTGTAATTATCCTTCAATTAAAAATAAACAAAATAAGGAGGCTTCCCTAGTGGTCCAGTGGCTAAGACTCCAAGCTTCCAATGCAGGGGGCCTGGGTTCGATCCCTGTTCGGGGAACTAGATCCCACATGCTGCAGCTAAGACTTTGTATGCTGCAACTAAAGATTCCCTGTGCCTCAACGGAGACCCAGCACAGCCAAATAAAAATAAATATTAATAATTAATTAAGGGAAAAAAATGTATACAACTAGGGTTCTAAAAAAAGTAAATTTGAGAAAACTATCAAGTCTCAAAGCTGCCTAGCCAAAGAGAGATTAAAAAACTTATGTATCAAGAAGGCAGCAATACTCTCTCAAAGTGGTTTACCTAATTGGGAAAGTTTTGTTCCAGCTCTTTGGGTAACCAATTCTCTGAAGTACAACTTCAAGGAATTTATCAGAGGATCAATAACCACCCTTACATACAACTTCTCCTTTGAAACCAGACACAGAACCAAAAAAATCAAAGGAGGAGCAAGAGATGGCAAATGTACAAAAAGAAGTATCAAAACTAATGGATTATATGAACACAGAACAAACATTCATAGATTACACAGTAATTCTAACAATCAGAATAGCTTGATTTTTAAAAATTCAAACAAATAACCAAAACAACTAAAAATACTTACTCTAAGACAGATCGCCTTATAACAAAAATCTTTCCATGCTCTGGAGGTGCTCTAAGATCTCTGGGAAGACCGAAAATTAAAACAAAATATGAGTACTTCAAGTATTACAAGAAATTTAAACCTATGGATAAAGAGAAGGAATAAATACTACCAACTATAGCTTGTAATATTAACTAACTGCCTTCTCACTATGACCCAGGTACTGTGTTAGGGTTTTATGCATGTTATCTCATTTGCTCCTTCTGAACAATGCTATGAGGTAGGTGCAGACACATCTGATTAGCAAGGAAGAGATGTTAGGCAAACCTAACCAGAGCAGCACTTAAGCCTCATGGAAATACCCAGCCAGCCCCTATGGAGATACATTCCTGGAATGACAGGTTGACAACCACTTTTCCTTCTCCTCAATATTCCTAAGGACAAGACTCCAGCGATACTTTACTCAGTTCACATACTATTATTGATCTGTCCTCCAAAACGACACTGATATCTATGATCCCTTGTGGCTCAGCTGGTAAAGAATCTGCCTGCAATGCAGGAGACCAGGCTTTGATCCCTGGGTTGGGAAGATCCCCTGGAGAGGGGAAAGGTTACCCACTCCAGTATTCTGGCCTGGAGAATTCCATGGACTGTATAGTCCATGGGGTCGCAAAGAGTCGGACACAACTGAGTGACTTTCACAACAACCCCTAAGGTCTTCCAACAATCCCCAACAGCCTCATGATCTAAAAAGGTGCCTCCAGTTACTAAAACCTCCCATTTTAACATCTATCTCTATCATCTTCTTCAGGGTTCCTTGTAGTACCGCTAGCACTTCTGGTGACTCTCCTGATCAAAACTGTTCTCCAGAACAGCAGACTGACAGAGACCAAAGAGGCATAAAACCAAGGAAAGCACAAAATGGCAAATTAGCACACACTGGCCTTTGACAGCCCTCCCTTCCTTCTATGGCTCTGGATGACTGACCAGTAAGAGTAACGACTCGCATTGTACTTTATTACAAGTACTGTACAGAGTACAATAGGGAGGCAGGATAATGATATAGGGAAGAGCACTGATGCTGGAGACAGACTCTGGGTTCAAATTCCCACTGTGTTATCTTGGACATTTAACTGTTTTGTACTTATTTAACTTATATGCAGAGTACATCATGAGAAACGCTGGGCTGGAGGAAGCACAAGCTGGAATCTAGATTGCCGGGAGAAATATCAATAACCTCAGATATGCAGGTGACACCACCCTTATGGCAGATAGTGAAGAAGAACTACAGAGCCTCTTGATGAAAGTGAAAGAGGAGAGTGAAAAAGTTGGCTTAAAGCTCAACATTCAGAAGACTAAGATCATGGCATCTGGTCCCATCACTTCATGGCAAATAGATGGGGAAACAGTGGAAACAGTGGCTGACTTTATTTTTGGGGGCTCCAAAATCACTGCAGATGGTGATTGCAGCCATGAAATTAAAAGATGCTTACTCCTTGGAAGGAAAGTTATGACCAACCTAGACAGCATATTAAAAAGCAGAGACATTGCTTTGTCAACAAAGGTCTGTCTAGTCAAGGCTATGGTTTTTCCAGTGGTCATGTATGGATGTGAGAGTTGGACTATAAAGAAAGCTGAGTGCTGAAGAATTGATGCTTTTGAACTGTGGTGTTGGAGAAGACTCTTGAGAGTCCCTTGGACTGCAAGGAGATCCAACCAGTCCATCCTAAAGGAGATCAGTCCTGGGTGTTCATTGGAAGGACTGATGTTGAAGCTGAAACTCCAATATTTTGGCCACCTCATGCGAAGAGTTTGACTCATTGGAAAAGACCCTAGAGCTGGGAAGGATTGAGGGCAGGAGGAGAAGGGGACGACAGAGGATGAGATGGTTGGATGGCATTACCGACTCGATGGACGTGGGTTTTGGTAGACTCTGGGAGTTGGTGATGGACTGGGAGGCCTGGCGTGCTGTGATTCATGGGGTCGCAAAGAGTCGGACACAACTGAGCGACTGAACTGAACTGTGCTTCAGTTTCCCAAATTTGTAATATGCAGACAGTTATAGTATCTGCCTCATAGGGTCACTGTTTCGTTTAAAGGTAAAGAATTCAACAAGCATTGGCCACGTTATTTTATGAGTCAGCACAGTCTTAAATGAGGTATGCGTGTTTGTTATAATCCATATAGTAAGATGAAGAAACCCACCCTTCAAGAGGTTAAAACAGCAATATACAGCTAGTAAAAAATGATGCCAGGGTGTGAACCCAGGCATTTTACCCACTGAGCTGTACTAGACTATATGTGTGCATTAAAAGAAACTATTATTTTTACTTACTTAGCTCTGTAGTTGTTGTCTCCCTCAAAAATAGAAAAGGATGTGAGAGCACAACCACCATTGTCTAATGATGCGGATTTTTCAATGAGATTGGTCACAAAATCATCAAAGTGACTGCCAACTTCCTTCATAAAAAAGGGCTTCAATTCCTAGAATTTTAAGACAAAGAAAACCATTAAGAACCAACTAGTTTATGAGTTGTTAACATTTTTTAAAGGGTTCTCTGATTGGTTCTTTTTTTTTTTGGCTATACGGGACGGGATGTGGGATCTTAGTTCTCCAACCCATTTCCCTAAAGGGTGCTCTTAAACAGAGCTGATGAAAAGAAATCCATGTTAAATGAATTCACTGGCGTAAAAACAGAAAAGTGATTTCTATATTCATCTGACCTGTAGTTTCAGAAACTGCTACTGAAAAAGCAACATGATGATTTATGTCTACTAAATGAACTCCTCTGAATGACATATAAAACCAAAATGACAGAAATGCTAAAAATAACAGTATTTTCTTCTCTTCAAATTTTTATATGGAAAACAAAGTAAAAAATCAATATTATGTCACCATTATACAATTTTAAGTCCCCTTGCTTTTCAAGCAACCCCTTCAGCACCAAGTACCCAGTGTTTATAAGTCATGTCATTACTGTATGATACCAACATTTATACAATATTTATTCCTGCCTCCACAGCTATATATTTATCTACTCTATAACACATACATTTAAAACAGAATTGTTACACATTTTAACACTTCAAAACTTACAAATACACACTTTTCGAAAAGTATTAGGCCAAAAAATTTCTTCAAATTATAATAGACCACCTACTGTGGATGCTCAAATTGTAAACTGTGGTATTTTTAAACTGGCAGGACTCATCTATACAAAGGAAAACAAAGTATTACTTACTAATTTCTCCAAGAAAAAAAAATGCTCTTCCTTCTAATTATATTAGGTTGAACCTAAAATATCTGAAGTAGCCTTTTTTCTGGATTCTGTTTTTGCTAACTGGATTGCTTTGTTTGATTTGGTTTTAATATTTATTTATTTGGCTGCAGAGGATCCCAGCTGTAGCACACAGGATCTTCTTCCTTGTGTTGTGCAGGATATTTCGTTGTGGCACATGGACTACCTAGTTGTGGCACGCGGGCTCAGTAGTTGAGGAGCACTGGCTTAGTTGCTCTGTGGCATGTGGAATCTTAGTTCCCCAACCAGGGATCAAACCCACGTCCCCTGCACTGCAGGGTGGATTCTTAACCACTGGACCATCAGGAAAGTCCTGGACTCTTAACTGTTTGACCAAGTCCTTTAAAAGCAAAGCCTTAAAATATAAATGTATCTAATGGAACTATGTGAAAGCTTTTCAAACTACTTCCTCCAAGAGTTCTCAAATGTTTGGGGTGGGGGGGAGGGTGGAGAGGTCTTGGGCAGTGAGAATACACTGAAATGCCAGCCCTCAGGACAGTGAAACTGAGCAGGATCCTATGGGGCTCCAGGGCACAAAAGTCTTTCTGTGTCCTCGTTTCTTGTTTGCAGGAAATAGGCTTCATTCAGCCTCCTTGACCTTCCTTACAAAGGGTAGGTTCAAACAGTGGCTAATCAGGGAAGGAATGGAATGCAAAAACAAGGGAGGAGCACTGAAGGACAGTGCAGGGACTTCCCTGGCAGTCCAGTGGTTAAGACTCTGCTTCCACTGCAAGGGGCATGGGTTCAATTCCTGTTCATTCTTGGTCAGGGAACTAAGAACCCACAAGCCATGAGAAACTGAGAACGTGAAGTCGCTCAGTCATGTCTGACTCTTTGAGATCCCATGGATTGTAGCCTACCAGGCTCCTCTGTCCATGGAATTTTCCAGGCAAGAGTACTGGAGTGGATTGCCATTTCTTTCTCCAGGGGATCTTCCCCACCCACGGATCGAACTCGGGTCTCCTGCATTGCAGACAGTCGCTTTACAGTCGCTGAGCCATCAGGGAAACCAATCAGAAAGAAGCCATAAATCTGTAGCCCTCACCCCAAACTCTGCCTATGAAAACTTACCACAAACCATCACAAAGTTTGGGATTTTTGAACACAAGCCACATGTTCTCCTTGTATGGCCCTGCAATAAATCTTTTTCTGCTTCAGACTCTAACGTTTCAGTTTATCTGGCCTCACTGTGCATCAGGCACACAAACTTTGCTCAGTAATAATAGCTGATGGAAATGGAAAACATGAGATATACACATTGAATGGTACACAGTAGACTACCTGTCACCTGAGCAACATAACCATTAGTGAAAAGACTCAAAGAACATCTAAAAATTTAGCAAAGAAAGCAGAGCAGAAATGACTGGAAATGCCTTTTCTCAACAGAATGTTAAACCTTTTGAAAGCTTTAAAGACCCCAGTAAGTGGGACTTAAGATTAATTGGAAAGTGAGTGGAGGAGACAAGATGATGAAAAACAGAGAAAGAGGAAAGTATCAGACAAAACAGGAAATGTGAATGATGTTGGTTGGTTTTGCTAGGAGAAATATTGACTGAAACTGCCCACCTGGGCCAGGCAAGACAGCGGTCACTTGCATGAGTTATCTTAACAATAGGAGATCCTGGTAAGGAACGTGGAACTGACAAGCTATTAGGTTAATGCAAAAGTAACTGTGGTTTCCAACCGTGACTTTTAAATCATTATAACCAGGCTCAATCACATCTTTATTATCAAAATAGGAACCATTACAATTAACACATTTTTGCCAATGAGAAAAGTTTGTTTATTCCTGTAGCGTAAAAATCTGTGCTTCGGGATTCGATGAACCCTTGGAAAGCATTTTCTGTGTCCTGCTGGTTGTAGAAGTGTTTTCCCTGCAAAAAGTTGTCCAGATGCGTGAATAAGTGGTAGTTGGTTGTTAAGAGGTCAGGTGAGTATGATGGATGAGACAAAACTTTGTAGCCCAATTAGTTCAACTTTTGAAGTGTTGGTTGTGTGACATGCAGTTGGGCGTTGCCACGGAGAAGAACCAGGCCCTTTCTATTGACCAATGCTGGCAGGAGACGTTGCTGTTTTTGGTGCATTTCATTGATCTGCTGAGCATACTTCTCAGATGCAATGGTTTTGCTGGAATTCAGAAAAATTAGTAGTGGATCAGACCAGCAGCAGACCACCAAACAGTGACCATGACTGTTTTTGGTGCAAGTTTGGCTCTGGGAAGTGCTTAGAAGCTTCTTCTGGTCCAATCACTGAGCCATCATTGCTGGTTGTCATATAAAATTCACTTTTTGTCGCACATCACAAGCCAATCAAGAAATGGTTTGTTGCTGCTGCACAGAATAAGAGGAAATGGAACTTCAAAACGACGATTTTTTTGATTTGTGGTCAGCTCATGAGGCAAAAACTTATCGAGCTTTTTCACATCTCTCCAATTTGCTTCAAATGTGGAATGACCAAAGAATGGCTGAGGGTGACGCTGAATTCTTTGGCAACTTCTTGTGTAGTTTTAAGAGGATCAGCTTTGATGACGGCTCTCAATTGGTCATTTTCAACTTCCGATGGCCAGCCACTGCAATCTTCATCTTCAAGGCTCTCAACTCCTTTGCAAAACTTCTTGAATCACCACCACACTGTACATTCATTAGCAGTTCCTGAGCTAAACGCGTTGTTGATATTGTGAGTTGTCTCTGCTTTTTATGACCCATTCTGAACTCGAGCAACAAAATCGCTCGAATTTGTTTTTTGACTAACATCATTTCCCAGTCTAAAATAAATATAAAATACACAGCAACTATTAAGTCATTAGTTTAAAAAAAAAGCGAGAAATGCGCATTAAAATGATGTATAACACAACCACATTTAAGAATGTATCCCAATATCAAATGGCAAAGTTCAACAATGCAAAACCGCAATTACTTTTGCACCAATCTAATATCACCAACCAGAAGAATTCATGAAAGGTCACAAAAAGAAAGGAGATGCCAGTCCATATGTCCTACCAACCTCCCAGAATACCCACTCGAATCCATCTTGGCTGAGTGTTACTCATACCACCAGGAAGGACCCTGAGAGACAACCTGGAAACTAAGCCCACTACCATAAAACCTGAGACTGTGAGCCACGTGGCAGGGCAGTTCTCCTGGGTTCCCTCACTCTCCTGCTCTCCACCTGGGTGCTCCTTCCCAATAAAGCCTCTTGCTTTGTCAGCACGTGTGTCTTCTCAGACAATCCATCTCCCAGTGTTAGACAAGGGCCCATTCTTGGGCCCTAGAAAGTGTTCCCCCTTTCTGCTACAATTTTAAGGACAAAACATAGAGAACTGGTGTCCCCTGGAAGAAATAGTTTTATAAAATTACTTGTTCACATTAAGGTTATTCAAATAGTATTCTTAGTTTCTTTTGCTTGTTTCATTTCAGTTACATGCCCTCTTCATTCTGAAATTTTTCAATAGGTATAATGCTTCCCCAACCAAAAACAAAACACCCAAAAAAGTGACACTCAAAAAAAAAAGGTTCTTTTCTCATTAAACTCTATTAATGCTTTTGCACTAACCTAAAAGAACTGAACTGCTTAATAAATCAAGGGTTTTTTCCAGCTACAAAAATGTTGTCCAACGTAGAAATATACTGAAAGAGAAGAAAGGAAAGAATTCATTCATTCCACTAAGTGCTAGGTACAGTTCTAGGCACTGTTGTGGCCTTGTTTGTAGCACTGGTGAGATAAGACAATGAACAAAACCTAGTCCCTGTCCTCACGGTACTTAAAATTCCAATGAGGGTAATCAGGACATACAGTATGCCAGATGGTGTTAAGGCAAGAAATAAAGAGGGACTCGGGGAAAGAGAGTGTTATTTTTCATAGAGAGGTCAGGGAAAGCCTCAAAGATTAAGATGATATTTGAGAAGATTTGTAGAAGGTAAAAGCGCAAGTTAGTTGATTTATATGTGGGAAAACTGCCAGAAAGAAAAAAGCATACATGTAAAAAGGCCTGAGGCAGGAACATCCTTGACATGTTTGAGAAATAGCAAGGAAATAGGACATCATAGTTGAAGCAAAAGAGTGATAAGAGTTGAGGTCAGAAAAGAAGGGGAGGGTGGCAGGAGAGGGGCTAAACCATTTAAGGTCTTAACACTTTACCCCCTACTCATGTCAGTTCACTGAAATCTTACTCAGCATTACAAAAAGAAGCCTGGGATCTTGAGATGTGGTGATGAGGAATCAAGCTATTTCTTTTCACTAGATTCATCACACCCTGGAATTAGGACCCTTCTCAATTAAGTACTGGGTTTAGGAGGCGGGGCGGTGGAGAGAACATAATGTGTGTTACAAAGATATCAGTAAAAGCTGCTGAAATCAGGTCTTAATCTACACAACTCAACTTAAACATACTCAGTCAGCTTCTCAAGGCAGGAACTCTTGTGCCTTAGTCACGTCTCGCCCACAGATCAGCTGTTGCCACACATGCCAAAAAACTTGCAATTTCCAAAGCATACAACAATCTCCTTATCCTCACCCTCCTTGGCAATCAGACCATTCTTGTTCACCTTCCTTTTTCCCTCATACTCCAAAACTTCTACTGTAAACAAAGAATGCTGCCCACCATTCCAGTTCTAGAAGGATCAAGCCACAGGCAGTGCAGTCACCCCGTCCACAGCCCCCCGCCACCCCCAGGGGAAATCAGAATGGAGAAAAACTCTGTGCTTTGGATATTCAGACTCCTAGACGGTAAGCTGATCGGCAGTAATCTTTCTATGCTTGACTATATGTTTTTTCCCAGCAAAAACCACACATACAGATCTCCTGACTTCTCTCCTGCTTCTTTTGAACACTCCCCTAAGAGTCACTGAGAGACTATTTCCTGGGCTTCAAGGTCCCTGAAACAAACTTAACTGACTTTTACATTTTGAGTTACCCTTTCAGTGGAAGTGAAACTGAGCAGGACCCTGTGGGGCCCTTGCAGGTATAGAAGCCTTTCTGTGTTCCCTATTTCTTGTCTGCAGGAAAAAGGTTTGAGCCTCCTAAACCTTCCCTGCGTTCCAAAGAACGGATTCATACTAATTAGATGTTACTAATGCAGAAACACACAAATTAAAAGATGCTTGCTTCTTGGAAGAAAAGCTATGATCTACCTAGACAGTATATTACAAAGCAGAGACATTACTTTGCCAACAAAGGTCTGTACAGTCAAACTACGGTTTTTCCAGTAGTCATGTATGGATGTGAGAGTTGGACCATAAAGAAAGCTAAGCGTCAAAGAATTGATGCTTTTGAACTCTTGAAGACTCTTGAGAGTCCCCTGGACTGCAAGGAGATCAAACCAGTCAATTCTAAAGGAAATCAACCCTGAATATTCATTAGAAGGACTGATGCTGAAGCTTCAATACTTTGGCCACCTGATGCAAAGAGCCAACTCATTAGAAAAGACCTTGATGCTGGGAAAGACTGAAGGCAGGAGGAGAAGGGACGACAGAGGACGAGACGGTTGGATGGCATCACTGACTCAGTGGACATGAGTTTGAGAAAGCTCCAGGACATAGTGAAGGACAGGGAAGCCTGGCATGCTGCAATCCAAGGGGTTGCAAAGAGTCCAACATGACTGAGCAACTGAACAACAACAATGCAGAAACAAAGAAAAAGCAGTCAAGATACATAGTTCAACAGTAAAACAGAGTCCTGGCTCTTCCTCAAGGGATATACTGAGGAGTAATATAATGGCTCAGATGGTAAACAATCTGTCTTCAATGTGGGAGACCTAGGTTTGATCCCTGGGTCGGGGAGATCCCTCAGAGAGGGGAATGGCTACCCACTCCAGTATTCTTGCGTGAAGAATTTCATGGACAGAGGAGCCTGGGGAGGCTACAGTCCGTGGGGTCACAAAGAGTCACACATAACTGAATGACGAACACTTCTACTACTTATCAACACATAACTAACTGATACATATCTTCAAATTGTTCTTTAGGAGTAATTCCAGGTGGAGGATGGTAACTTTAGGTTCACACCTCAGACTGGTCCAACCAGAAGGTTGCTGATTTGCGATTCCGAGAACAGCACCCTGTTACCTCTTTACCAACCAATCAGAAGAAAGTTACACACTCTATAGTTATCTCCCCAAATGCTGCCCTGTCACCCCAAAAGTTGCCATTAAAACTTGTTCCCTGAAAACCACCAGGAATTCGGGTCTTTTGAGCACGAGCCACACATTCTCCTAGTGCAGGCAGGTAGGGTAGAGAGTCCCCAGAGAAAGAAAACTAGGCATGGTTTTCTTGACAAAAGAGAAGCCATTTTTGGCCTTAAGAAATTTGGTGATCTAAGCCTGGTCACAATGCTTGCCCTTGAACAGGTCTCAGTAATTAAAGGTCTTAAGGGAAGTAAGGGAATGCATGGAACAAAGGAAAAAGAGTCAAAAAACAATAGTTCAGCGATTAATCAATCCTAGTTTCTCCTCAAGGGATACACAATAAATCTTCCAGTTCAGCAAGAACTAAGATCCTCACAAGGTGGAAGCTGGAATAATGATGTTGACCTCCAATCAACTAAAGCTTCTGTTGATCTCTGGCTCAATTTTATGCTGAATTTTCTTCAGCTCAAGCCCCTTCATGAGTATGCATCTACCCTTAGGTTAAGACTTTCCAAATTTCGCTGTTGGAGAGACACTGTTTTGGGAAAGACCCCCAGAGTTCTCCAAGTAATAAATTACTCTCCCGTTCTTTGCCCTGGTTGTGTCTTTTGGTTCAACAAACACCCACCAAAGAGTGAACCCAGTTTTTTAAGTAACACTTGTTTGGTCCTTGCAATAAACCTTTCTCTGCTCTAAACTCTGACATTTCAGTTTGTTTGGTTTCATAGTGCACCAGGCACACAAACTTGGGTTTGATAAAGGCATTTCTTAATGCTGATGACATAAAATGTACATTTTATGGCAAGACAAGTCGGATCAAACAAATTTTTTCTCTTCCTGTCCAAACCTCCTCCTTCCCCTTTAGCATATATCATGCACCTGCATTAACCTAACCTCCTTAGGAGATAACATACCTTCCTAATCTCCTCAAGGGTCACAACTCCTTCAGAGATAACCTTCCCTCTTAATCTTGTAAAGGGCCCCAATGACCCATAGTTTCCATGAGGATTGTGTAAACTGTCAACAATGTCATTTAATGTACACCCTCTGACTCAAAATGTAACTATCTATGACCTCTCATAGGTGGGACAGTTCTTAGAGCTTTCTGAAAGGCTGTTGCTAGGTTATAATCCTCAATTTGGCTTGAATAAAAATTTTCATTTCTTTTTTAAAAGAAATGGGGAAATGAATTACTTTCTAATTTTTTTCATCAACAATGCCTTTGTCCTCTTTCTCTGAGGAATTACAGTTGATAGAAGCTGCTGCCACTGGGACATAAGGAAGAACTCTATTGTGGACACTATTAAGTTTCTTTAGCCTCCTTCTTTCACATATCCAAGTACTGATGAAAAATAAAGAGTGACTGCTTATTACTGTCATTCCTTTTGTAAGAGGGAATACAGAAAAACACAATACAAGCAGTGCTCCACTTCTGCCTTCTTCCGAGTTCTTCTATTACACAAAATTGGTTTTAATAGGAACTTCAAAACGTGACCACAATAAATCTGTCTAAAACTGTCTATCAATAATCTGAAAAGGAGACTGAAGGTTATAGGCCTTCTAATTTATCTTCTCAATCTCATCCCTATTAACACTAATTTCAGCCAGCCATGGACTATGATTGTCCCAGACAACAGATGGACAGAAGGATGATGGAAGGAGGCAGACCGTTAGCTAGAAACTATCTAAGCACCCTGCTTTTCTAATCTATCAAAGAATCTCGTTTTTTAAAACAAGCAGCTGATGAAGACAACCTCTAAGATCTTGAGAATCCAGAACCACCACCATGAAACAAAGAGCCTATTGTTAGAACTCAGTGAAGACATGGACTAGTGATCAGAGATGAAGCCGGAGAAGCAAACAGGGTCTCGTTCATGACAGACCGTTAAGCCATTTTAAGATTTTATTTTTGGCTACACCATGAGGCTTGTAGGATCTTAGTTCCCCAACCAGGGATCAAACCCGCACTCTCAGCAGTGAAAGTGAGAGGTGCTAACCACTGGACTGCCAGAGAATTCACCCATTTTAAGGATTTTTCATTTTATCCTAAGGACAACTAGAAACCATGATATTTTAATAAGCACAAGGTTTACAAACATTCAGATTTGCACTTTAGAAGGAGAACGCTTCTACGATAAAAAGCCTTGTAAACAGAGGTTACTTTGGACTGAATCTTAAAATGAGAAAAGAGTAGGGTTGCTTTTGGATAAAGTAACCCTTACAGAGGCATGAAAAAAAAAAAGTAGGCTGAGAGAAAGCAACACCAAGTAAAAATAGATACTCTGAGCACAGAGCACAAAATATGGTATTCTTGAGCTTCCGAGCTGGTGAACATGGCAATGCTGGGAGGATGGCACCCTCAGAGGGCACGGAAGCTCTGCGTCCTTTCCCCGTATTTGCCTTGTGCAGCTCCCCCACCTGGCTGTTCCTGAGTTATCATATCCTTTTCTAATAAAATGGTAACTTAGTAAGTAAAAAAGGAATTTAAAAATAAATTATACTCTGACTCCATAAGGTCATATCACTAGTTCATGAATTACTTGTTTCTCTGATTCACTGCCTGGCTTTGCACAGAGAACCTTTTAACCTCACAGTGGCATGGAACCAGAAACCTGACCGTTTCAGGCAAAGCCGGGAACACAATAGAAGAGGTTAATACAGTGTTTAAGTTGACTCTCCAAGAGAGGTCTCCCCTGACAATTCACTCTAAAGTTACTGCATCTTATTCTTTTCCATCACTGCACTTAATACAATCTGAAATGCTATATAGTTCTTTTCTCGTGTCTTAATGTCTACCTTCCCCACCTGGCTTTAAAACTATGTCTATTTGTTAACCACCGTACAGCCAGCTCTTAGCAAAGCGACCGCCAAGACAATAGGTGATAAATACATTTCCTAACAGTTTTTGAAATCAACTCCTGCCACAAAAACTCCTACTCATACAACTGCCCACTTTTATTCAACGTCTGTTATTAATATAAAGCAGAAAGTAGATATTAAAAAAAAATAGATATATATATAGCCCTGACTTCTTTGTGGAAACTATCAAGTGGAAGGGAGTAAAAATCACTATGGTTATTATTGTCTGCAATGACTGTTATTAATTAAATGACTGCCTTATGCTAGATACTCTCTAAAGGGCTTTTATGTATTATTTCTAGTCTTAAAATAATCTCTGAAGTATGTAACAGAATGCCTATTTTACACATGAGAGATCTAAGCTTGAACAAGTCAAGTGATGTGACTTACCCAAGGTCATCCATCACTTGTAGGCTACAGAACTAGGATCAGAACTCCAGTCTATGACCTAAGTTCACGTTACATTATATTGCTTTCCACCATACTTTATATAAAATATTTTCTATACGATTAACATAAGTCAAAAAAGTAAAACCTAAAAAGTCAATGATGTGCGTACATGTAGCCTGAAAATGGCAGGTAAAATAGTAAAAAGGTGTTGTTTAGCAGAAATTTACAGTCCTAAGTAATGCATTGTAATAAATTCCTCCTTCAAAGGAAAAAAAAAAGTCTTGAGTATAACTACTACACAGTCCTTAATAAGGAAGCCAAAGTTCAAGATAAACCAGGAACTAATGAAATCAGAGCTTTGAATTTTAATCCCTTTTTGTTTAAAATAGAATTCATCCTGGGCTATCTCCCAACTTAAGTTAGACTCTAATATTCTTGATATCGCATTGTTATCAGCCTGAATTGACCTGAAACACACTTTTTAACCTCAATCTACTTAGGTAGCTCCCTCATCTTAACTATCCAAATGGTATATTTTACTGCTTCTTATCATCGCCTACCTCCTTCACTTCATTAGCCATTATGAAATGCCAGAAAATCAGAAAGGAGTAAAACTACATTCCCAGTAGTTACCAAATGATGTATCCATACAAATGACTATCATGAAATCATTTTTTTTTTAAAAATCACACTTTCAAAGAATATTTTAACACACACAAAAAAAAGCCCACAAAATGATGTTAAGAAAAATAAACAAACTGATTATATAAATTGATGCTGATTTTGCCAGTGTATCTATGACACAAATGCCTGCCTGTGTCTACTTGGATCTGTATGTATGATACAAAAAGGAAAACAAATTATTGGGAGGAAATAAACCAAAATATTATTTCCAAGTGATGGGTATATGGGTTGTGTTTCCTTTTTATACTTTGTCTCATATAAATTTTCTACACTGAGCCTATCCTACTTCTACAGTCAGAAAAAAATCTACATTAAGAAAATATATTCCTCCTGTTAAAACAATCCTCCTGTTGTGATATGGTATCACAACATTAAAATCTGTTAAACCATGTGTTTTTTTTTTTTTTTGAAGAAAGTACTTAATCTAATACGCCACTGATTTTTGTTTGGCACTTAAAAAGAAAAACAAATATTTGAAAAGAAAGTACCTCAATCAGTGATATGCAGAACATTACTAATTTTGATATTTTGGATTCTCATTAACTACAAAACAGAGAGTAACCGTCACCTGTAATCTTTTCAATAGAGCTCTAAAATCACATAATTTCTTATCACAAATACCAACTAACAGTAACATCACTTGATAGCTTTCAATGAACACTTTAAAGGTATCTAATTCAGTTGTTGCTCCTCTTGCTTATCCATTTTGTAAGTAGTATTATCAGCTAACATGAGAAATGACTTCTCCAAAATCTCAGCTCCTAACATAGCACCTGACAGACCAAGGGACCAAGTAAGGGTTGTTCACAGAACTAAATTACTGAACACTCCCAAAGGTAGTATATGGGAAGAACATTTCTTCATTTTGTAAATAAGTGATGAAATCATAAAGAACAATGAACTTTCTCAAGTAGACTAGAGACTAACACATTTATGTATTTAAATAAAATAAGCAAAGGCAGAAAGGGAAACAGAAGAATGTAGTCACACTTACACAGCCAGAAGAAGGTAAGAAATGATCAGAAGACCAGGGGTAGCAAACTACAACAGACAGTTGTTGCAGTGACTGTTACCAGTCAACCTATCATTTCCTATTCCCTTCTTTAGTTATCAGGACCCTTAATTTGCTACCTGGGCACTTATATCCCAGAATAAATAAATTTCCCAGTCTCCCTTTGCCCCTTGGTGTGACCAGGAGACTAAGTTCTTGACAGTGAGATACAAGCAAAATTGGTTTGACCAAACCTCCAGAAAACTTCCTTAAAAGGCAGCTGGTACCTGTTGCTTGCCCCGTTTCTTTCCCTACATCAATTCTGTTCTTTGAATCTCAGATGAAATGGCTAGAACCACTTGGCCAATGAGAAAATGGGTCATGGCCTACAAATGGTGAGGCAGAGAGGAGGAAGGAACCAGAGTTAGCACACCAGCTGCAGACCTCTCACCTCCAAGATCATTCCCACAAGAGGAAAATGTACTTCTATCTTGTTTAAGTCACAATTATTTGGGTCCATCCTGTGTTACTCTTACAGCACAAGCTAACCTCAACTTATACAAATGATCAATGAATTTCTAAGCAGAAAACACTTAGACCTGTCTTTCTAGCAGTCTGCCAACAAAGCAATAAACTGGGATTATCCAAAAACTTCTTTAGTTTACTCCAACAAATCAAAGTGTGAATAGGAGTGCTCATCTGTAGACATCCCATTTCAGTCATATTCATTATGGATTGCTCCTTTAATGGTCAAGCAGCTGCATTAGATACTGATGTGAAAAACAAGACTAGAAATGGTATACAAGAAATAAGCAAAACGTAAGTGTATATTTTTAATAAGTAGAAATAGAAAGTAAGTTTTCATCCCTTCCAATTTTCACATTAGACCTAACATTTCCCCTATAAAATCGTGTACATTGATAAAAGTTCTACAAATATCGATAATAAAGATATCCTCTTTTCTTTTCTCAATATACTCAAGTTCCTCTGGAAATTGTCCTCAAATGTGAGAAAAGGCACCCCAAGTCTAGGTTAGGACAGGGCCATATGGCCCTGCCCTTCTGAACAAACTTCAATTCTCTCACTCATAGGCCTGAAACTCTGAGCTTAGAGAGTTTGACTGGAAACCTCATTAACTGAAAAATTCAGAAGTAGCTGAACTCTTGCCATTAAAACAAACACCCTTTCCAAAGTCTGAGTGTTCAGCTTCTCCTAGGATTCTATGACATACATTAATCTTTCAAATATACTTCCTTTTATACTTAAACAAGGCAAAGTAGGTTTCTGTTATTTGCAACCAAAGGAAAAAAAAACACAATGTTAAAGATAGCTAATTTCTCTACTACTGCAGAGAATGTAGTTCTAATCTAATCATTTGACTCTCCCTTGGACTGTTCCAACAAAGGTTCATCTAGTCAAGGCTATGGTTTTTCCAGTAGTCATGTATGGATGTGAGAGTTGACTGTGAAGAAAGCTGAGCACCGAAGAACTGATGCTTTTGAACTGTGGTGTTGGGACTCTTGAGAGTCCCTTGGGCTGCAAGGAGATCCAACCAGTCCATCCTAAAGGAAATCAGCCCTGAGTATTCATTGGAGGACTGATGTTGAAGCTGAAACTCCAATATTTTGGCCACCTGATACGAAAAGCTGACTCAGTGGAAAAGACCCTGATGCTGGGAAAGATTGAAGGTGGGAGGAGAAGGGGACGACAGAGGATGAGATGGTCGGAAGGCATCACCGACTCAATGGACATGAGTTTGAATAAACTCCAGGAGTTGGTGATGGACAGGGAGGCCTGGTGTGCTGCAGTCCATGGGGTCGCAAAGAGTTGGACATGACTGAGTGACTGAACTGAACTGGACTGTTCCAAGATCTTTAAAGGGTTGTTATGACATAATTACGAGGCTTTTAAAAGGTCATGACTGAGAGTTACACAATGCCTTATGATCCCACTAGCACCAGATATTTTTTTAATTGAGTATTTCAAAGTTTTTTATGATGGCATTTAGATCTATAAGTGACTTTTAAGAAATTCAATCAGTTCAACCCACTAATGCCATCATCTCTCTCATTTCTCTTCCCTTAGGACAAAACAGTTTGCTTGACAATCTTCTTAACATCTTTGCAAGTTCAATTCCTGGGTTGGGAAGATCCCCTGAAGAAGGAAAAAGCAACGCACTCCAGTATTCTTGCCTGGGAAATCTCACGGGCAGGGGAGCCTGGCTACAGTCCTTGGGATTACAGAAGACTCAGATACAACTTAGCAACTAAGCAACAAGAACAACAAATTTGAATTTGATAAACAACTACCGCTGAGACTAGGTTATGTCTCAAATATTGCATGATGATTAACAAACTATCTGTTGTTTGTCTGAAATTCAAATTTAACTAGGTATACTGTATTTACATCTGACAACTCTAGTTACGTGGAGCTGAAAGAGTTACCCAATACAATCTATAGATTATCTATTCTGTTTACAATAGGAAGTAGAGAATTAAGAGCAAAAGTTTAAGTTAGCTACATACACAACAATGATACAGAAGGGGAGCTTGTAGCTAACTAGTCCAGTGTTCTCACTTTAAACATTAAGGGAAAAGTGTGCCAACCGGATTGGAACATGACACCAAATAACAAATGACTAGAAAGATTGTTTTATTTTGTCTTTAAAATTATTTCTAAGACCCACAAGGGAAAAGAACAAGTAAATTTCATGGCTCTGAAAAATATTCACATACCTGCCATTTCAATGGTCATTTCACATTAGTGAATGTAACCAATAAAAGAAAACAACAAAAAAATATAACCAGTTAGACATTATTGTTATGAAAGGGAGAATTTAAGTAAATAAGGTTACGTAAACAAAACACCTAGTTTAAGCCTAGCACACAACTGGACTTCTCAATGTGGTTCCCTTCTCCTCCCTGCCCCTGTTTAGTCACTAGACTATTAAAAATATTACAAGAGCTTCCAATGTGGTCTCATCTTCAAACTCGATAGTTACTTCAACTTTGTTATCAGTATAGCATTCCTAATACATCTCCCTCAAAAACATTCCAATTCATTAATAATGACAAGATGGTCAATCTCATTTGATACCAAATTGCCAATCAAACCATGCCTAAGTTAAATTGCCTATAAGTTCACCAGAGGAATTTTGGTGATTCATTCAGAACAAAGCAGTGTATAACAATTATAGAGTATATGCTAAGGGCATAAACTAAGAACTTAGACGTATAAAGTAGGACGGATAACATTTCAAGCTGGGGTTTCAGAAAACTTCAGAAGCACCAGCATTTGAGCGAGAATTTGAAGGATATACAGGATTTTGATTGGTAAAGGTAGGAAGTTAAAGAAAATTTCATGCAGACAGAGCTTAATAAGGGCATGAAGACAGAGGAAAAAAATGCCTTACAATCTAGCCCAAATTTTATTTTCTTATCATACCCCACCAGGGGCACAGATGTCAATCAAGTGTCATTTCCAACATACAGTTTAAGTTGCTTACCCCCATACCTCTGCTCAAGCTATGCCCTGCATATCTAACATATCTGTTTTTATCTTACATATACTGTTTTACAAAATAAGACAAAAATATCTAAATTTAAAGTAATCTATATAAATGCATGTAAGTGAAAAAAGTTAAAGTGTTAGTTGCTCAGTCGTGTCTGACTTTTTGCGACCCTATGGACTATAGCCAGTCAGTCTCTGTCCATGGAATTTTCCAGGCAAGAATACTAGAGTGGGTAGCCATTTCCTTCTTCGGGGGATGTTCCCAATCCAGGGATCAAACCTGGGTCTCCTGAACTACAGGCAGATTCTTTACTGTCTGAGCCACCAGGGAAGCCCAAATGCATGTAAGTTGACTTCAAATACAAGGCAGACCCCCCTTTTAGGGGGCTTCCCTAGTGGCTCAGTGGTAAAGAATCTACCTGCCAATGTAGGAGATGCAAGTTTGATTCCGGGGTTGGGAAGGTCCCCTGGAGTAGGGAATGGTAACTCACTCCAGTATTCCTGACTGGGAAAGCCTATGGACAGAGGAGGTGGCAGGCTCTAGTTCATGGGATTGCAAAGACACAATTTAGCAACTAAACAACAATATAAATGTGTATAGGCATGCATGCACATGTGACTAATTAATAAATGAAAACAAGGCTATTTCATCTACATCACTGGACATTTATATATTCAGGTTGGCTGATCAATTTTGGAAGTAATCTTTTTACTGGGAGAAAGGGAGTCTGTCTGCCTTGCATTTGAAGCCAACTTACATTCAGGCTCACATAGTAGTTGATTTTTTTTTAATGAATTAATTTATTATTTTTGGCTGCACTGGGTTATTGTTGGTATATTCATGCTTTTTCTAGTTGTCATGAGCAGGGACTATGCGTCATTGCAGAGCAGAGGCTCCAGGTTCACAGGCTTCAGTAGTTGCAACACGTGCTCAATAGTTGAGGTGCACGGGCTTAGTTGCTCTGAAGCATGTGGAATCTTCCTGGACCAGGAAGCTTGTGTATGAACCCATGTCCTCCGCACTGGCAAGTGGATTCTTATCCACTGTACCACCAGAGAAGTCCTTCATTTTTTTTAAGTGTTCTTTGTCCTCCAGATTTCCTGAGGGCGCTGGTGATTTCAAACTTATAGAACTGTTTCCCTTGCCTGAAAGGTCTTTGTTTGTTTACTTACTTATTTATTGGTTGTACTAAGCAGCTTGCAGAATCTTAGTTCCATGACCAGGGATTGAACCCAGGCCACAGCAGCAAAAGCACTGAGTCCTAACCACTGGGCCACTAAGGAATTTCCTGAAATCTCTTAACGTTGTTTGTGAATTGATATTTCTATTTGTTCTACATCCCTAACAGGGAATCTCTAGTTTCAGATTCAACGTTTATTGAAGGCCCATTATTTACTATGAACCATGATAGATACTTTTATAAAGTACTTACACAAGCACTTACACAAGCATCAACTGTACCATGTTCACTAAAACTGAGTTTTACTGGTAAAAGCCAGAAAATGTGAAAGATGTATGATAGCAAAGGAAAAAAATGATAATCTGTTTCTTAGGCAGAATGACAAGATGGTAGATCTTATTTTCCTGTTCATCACAGGATAACGTCAACTGATAAGAAAAGTAAATAGTTCTTTAAACAGCTTAGTATTAAAAACTGCACTGAATAAAACCCTTTACTCTTAAACTTTACATTTTTGTTTCTGGAAGAGAGAATTACTTACCTCTGCCTCTGCTGTCAACTGTATCTTCTTTGATATCAACTGTTTTAAATCAACCCGACCTAAGGAAAGAAAAAAATGTAATTTTTAAGTAGATGGGAGAGCTACCTATCAGGCATTATTTAAATCATGAACTTAAAAAACAAGCAAAAAATGACAAGTACAAACTTTGGTAAAACCACAAAACATAACCCAACTTTTAAAAAGGAAGCATGGGCAATACAAATAGAAGGAAATTTGATACATAAAAATGGTGAGCTGAAAAAAAAAAACTACTATAAGTACACACCATGCTTACAACTGTACTAATCATAAGATGCTACAAGATCAATTCTGACAATAACAGGAAATTAAGATTCTCTGAATGGATCCTGTAACTATGACTAGTAAAATGTACAAGCAACAATAGAAAAATTAGGTAAGTTGGATTTCACTAAAATTTTTTTAAAAAATCTTTTCTGCTCCAAGGGGTATTATCAAGAAAGTTAAAAGACACAAACTAGGGGAAATACTCACAAATCTGATCAGGAACCTGCATACAGAATACGTAAACAACTCTTACAACTCAATGGAAAAGACTAACAGTCTAATTTAAGAGTCTGAACAGACATGTCTCCAAAAAAGATACACAAATGGTTGATACCATTTGAAACAATGCTCAACATCACTGCCATCAAGAAAATGCAAATCAAAACCACAAACAAATATTGCTTTACACCCAGTAGGATGGCTGTAAGTGCTGGTCACTGTACACCTTAAGCTTATACAACGTTATGTGTCAATTATCAAAGTAAAGCTAGAAAGAGCTGTACCAGCATGAAATTTTGAGAAGAGCGCTATTTCAGGGACTGGATGTGACAACTGTTCCATTACACAATTACAGAAGTGTTAATACATACTTGTAAAAATGAAGTTTGTAAGAGTGGAACTACTTGGTACAAATAAAACAGTTTAACTGAGGAGGAAAAATTTTGACCAGTATGACCCCAGCCCCCCCCAAAAATCTAACAAAATCACCCACTACCCTATGGTGTTTGAGCAACTAATATTTTGGTAAATATCATCTGTTCTTTTACTTAGGTAAATATCAAATAATAATATTAAATATTATAAATATACATATTATAAAAATGGAGTCATTATGCATACTGTTTTCATTTGTTATATTGTTAATATCTGCATGTCTTACATAGTCTTCTACATCAATTTTATTGGTCTACTATTCTATTTTTATGGCTGAAATAAAACATATTTAATCCTCTATTTATTTATATCTTTTCACAATAATCAACTTGGGAAAAAAGGCATGGAGAATGTGAAGGTCCAAAATACATCTAATAAAAGCCCTAAAATGAGAGAAAAAACTTGAAGCAATAATGGCTGAAAACTTTCCAGAAGTGTTAAAAAAATGCCAGTCCTCAAAGGAAGATCAGTAAAACTGTATAATACAGAGTTTTTTTTAATTTATCTTTTACACAGAGGTTTATTTTAAAGCAAACTACAAAAAGCCCTTGAAAGCAACAAGAAAGAAAATGTCACCTTCAAGAGAACTGCAATTATGCTGAGTACTGACTCATTAATACCGACAACAGAAGAAGCCAGAAGACAGTGCAGTAATACTTTTAATTGTTGATAATGGCGGAATTTATGACTGGGAAGGAGGCTAGAGGTCATATTGTGAAGGGTCTGTATCACAACAGCTTTGAGGAAATTAAGAATTTTAAGCAAAAGAGTAACTGATCTGATATTAGAAAAGTCCACTCTCTGGCAGGAGAGAAAGAAAGGGTCACAGAAGTGAAATGCAATAAACCCTGACAAGAGATAATACTGCCATAAGTCAAAACAATGGCGCTGGGAGTGGATAGATGATAAGTTTTGAATCGGTAAGAAATATGAAGGTGAAACAGATATCCACTTGATTTTTTTTCTATCAGTGGTAAAAAATACTTTTATTTAGCTCTCTACTATCTATGATCAGACCATGGATTCATAAATAAATGAACACGGAAGCGTCTTCCCTTCAACTAACGGCCACAGGGAGATGGAAGAAGACGCCAAAGATTAATTCCCACTACTTGTGCATCACTTCCAAAAGGAATGTGTCCATCCACAAATAACACCACCACCATTTCAAGCTGGTTTTGATGAGTCAGGGACTGGAAAGCTGGCAAAGTTTTTCCCAGTTAGACTAGAATCTCTGAAGGCCCCACTCCAAGCGACAGTAAAGTTATATAAAGTCAGAGAAAAATACATTAAAAATTCATTTCCTTTCACCTTAAAATTAACCTCATATAACATTCAGAAGAAAATTACTTTCCTGCTATCCACCAAAACTTAAATGTCATAAAAATCAAAAGAATGATGCCGTAAAAGCGAATATCCAATGATTTAAAGAGCTATATATAGACAACCAACCACCTAAGCAAACTCAAGGCTTCTAAATTTCTAAAATGTTGACTCTGAAGTAGTGACGAACAAGGACTGAGTGTCTTGCAGTGTCTGAAATGTCTAAATCATTAATATCACCGTTAACTGACCATCAACTGTTAATACCTACCAGTAGACCCAAAGATAAATCCTTAAAGAAAGCTACTCTAGATTTTTTTTCCTAACCTACTGATTTCTAAGAAGTCAGGCTTGTGACATTTTATCTTCATGAATACTACCCCACACTTGTAGAATCTATGACACTGAATTGAATATTTAAAAACACACTCACTGAAGTATCAAAAATGTAATTTGAACCACTTTTGATGAAGACCTTTCTAAAATTAGCACCTTTAAAAAGAGAAAGAGATTGTATTACACATAATCTTTATGTTAAATAAAAGATCATTTATTGTACCATGCTATTATAATATTTTTATTGATATTAGAATGGAAATGAGAGCAATGGAGCCTACACTAAACAGCTCCAGAAAATTGTGCTTTTCTACCTGGGCTGCTTCTTCAAGACTTTTCACTAAATCTGACTCCTGTAAAATCCTATACTTACACTACTAGGCCAAATTAATTGGCAGTGTTACCCAGACGGAAAAGACAAATAACCAAGCTTATTAAATTAGTAACTCATTTATTCATTCAATTATATATTCAGTCACTATATAAAAATCCTCTGAGAACCCAATACATACAGGGTACTAGGCATGTATTTCAACTACCTCCTCCTTTAGGATCTCAAGAGAAATACGCAAACACAGATAATTACAATACACAGAAGGGCTGTGGAATCGTCAGGGTGGAGTGAGCTTTTGCAGAGTTAGTCAATATTTGATATTTGAACTGAGTCTCAAATGATAAGGAAAAATCACAGTGAACAGGCACTAGGAAAGATTATCTCAGGCAATGGAAACAGCACGAAGACTTGTAAGGACCTGACTGTGAGTCAAATGCCTCTAGGTGCCAAGCTCTCTCAGCTTTACGATACTGTACTTCCATCTCCCGCATTGGCAGGTGGGTTCTTTATCACTAGCACCACCTAGGAAGCCCTACTGTACTTAATAGAGGCTTTTGCTAAAGGGCAGCTTTTAACTCCTTACTTTCTAGGTTACCAGTTACTTTATAGATTAAAGCTGCCCAACAGATATATAAATGTGAACCACATATGTACTTTAAAATTTCCTAGGAGCCACATGAAAAAGTAAAAACAGATGCAAGTGAGTCTTTGAAACGTGGTATGTATTTTACAACTATAATATTAAATCAGTTCAGACTAACAACGGTTCAAGTGTTCAACCGGACCATACTGAACAGTATAGTCCTAGATCAGGGATCAGCAATTTTTTTCTGTAACGAGCCAGAGAGAACCTTAGGCTTTGGGGGCCATATGGTCCAGAAGCACTACAGGCATAAATGAATGAAAGTGGTTGTGTATGACAACTTCTGTTCTAGATGGCTAAATTTACTGTAAGTCTGGCTGACATATATGCATAGTTACTTTTTATAATCTCATGTGACGATGGTGAACAAGGTATGTGCTTCATTCCCCTTGCCAGAGACTGATTCAAGAATGGGCATGAGTACTCAGTTAGAGATGGCCCACTTATATTTACTGAGAAGAGTTTAGAAGGAACTTTTTTATAAATGTGTCAACAAATTTAAGAAAAACAACGAAAGATGGTGTAGATTTTAGGGCTAGTAACACACAACCAGAAAGCTGTTACTATCCTGAAAAGTGAAGGAAAGCCGAAGAGAACTCTTTGGAAAGAACTGAACAGAAGTGATGGTCACCCAGCCCCTAAAGGGAACTGACGTTACAAAAACACTCCTTACTCTCTGCCCTTGGATCTATCAGTGCCACCCAACCAACCATGACCGAACCCTACCAGAGGGCACAGGAGCCATTGGATTGTGCCCTGGGAGGCTGATGCTATGGACTCTAAGTAGGGTAGAAAACAGTAAAGAGGCAAAGGGAAGACAGCATAATTTATAACCTAGTTCTGGCCAATGAGACATAAGAAGTCTGTTGGACAATTTCTAGAAAAGATTTCATTGCTCTAAAGAGAAACATACGGAAACAGATTTTCTTCTGATGGAAAATACTCTTTTGCTTTCCCAGTTTTCTTACCCAGCCGAGAGTTACTAACCCTCTGTCATTATTTCCATCCTTCCCTCATAACCACCACCAATTTCCTGGACCTGCCAAGCCATATCCCAATTCCAGATATTGCCCAACTGCTTTTTCTGATTTTGAATTGCCACACCTTGCAGAAATAATATAGAAAATAGGTCCACTATAAAAACTGATGCTGTCAAGTCTTAACCAGGCCTGCAATAAAAAATGTAGTATCTGTCTTTGCCTCTTGATGAATTTTTGTAACATTCATCACAAGCATAGATCCAAACATTTTCCACCTTTTTCAAGTCCCAACCTTACCAGGCAGTCGTACTTTCAACTGATCACTTTAGGTACCAACTCCTGAAATGTCTTGTATTTTAATGTTCACTATCTTTAATCCTCTTCTCCACTACACCTATGTCAGAGAAAGGGGTAGCCCATCTCTTTTTCAAGACTAACCCTTTAAACTATTGTCTTGATCCCTTATATGTCTTTTGAGAAACTGTTCAACTCATTCAACACATATATATCCTTTATATAACCCACATTACACTCAGAGCCAATGTAGTCTTTAAAAATTTGCTGAAATTATGATACAGATGTCATCAGTGGTGCTCAAAATCAAATCTGTGAATTTTTGTCAAGGAGTACATGTCAGAGAAGGCAATGGCACCCCACTCCAGTACTCTTGCCTGGAGAATCCCATGGACGGAGGAGCTTGGTAGGCTGCAGTCCATGGGGTCGCTAAGAGTCAGACACGACTGAGCGACTTCACTTTCACCTTTCACTTTCATGCACTGGAGAAGGAAATGGCAACCCACTCCAGTGTTCTTGCCTGAAGAATCCCAGGGACGGTGGAGTCTGGTGGGCTGCCGTCTATGGGGTCGCACAGAGTCGGACATGACTGAAGCGACTTAGCAGCAGCAGCAGCAGCACATGTTTACTTAACATTTTAGAAACAAATATGTAACTTAAACAAGCCTATCACTTCACAGAATTTATTGCTTAGGAGGAGGACCTTTCAGTGAAATTTTCTTTATAACAGTAAATACAGTACAGAGATAATAGCAAAATTAAAAATAACTGAAATATTGGAAACAATGCCCTTTGGAAACAAATGGCAGCTCTTTCCAATGAACCTCATCTTTTGTGACCCAAACATGCTATTCTTTTCTTTTTAATAAATGTCCTAGGAAAGTGATTTATACTTTCTATCTTCACTTTCTCACTCGTAATTCATCCCCAAACTGTTTTTGTAACTCCTCCTTTTCTGGAGTCACTATGGTCTCCAAATTTCCAAATCCTCGTCTTCATTAAACTTGCTGCAGGGAGTTCCCTGGAGGCCTAGTGGTTGGGATTCTGGACTTTCACTGACAAGCCCCGGGTTCAACCCCTGCTTGGGGAATGGAGATCCTGCAAGTCACGCGGTAGGGCAAAAAAAAAAAAAATTGCTGCAAAATTTCAATATTTATAAAATATTGATCATACCTCATCACATTTATTCTTTATAACAACCCAGTGAGATAAGAAGATAGTTAGGGGCTTCCCTGGTGGCTCAGTGGTAAAGAATCCATCTGCCAATGCAGGAGACATGGTTTAATCTCTAATCTGGGAAGATCCCATGTACAGAGGCGCACCTGAGCCCATGCGCCATGGCTGCTGAGCCTGTGCTCTGGAGCCCAGAAGCTGCAACAAGAGAAGCCAGTGTACAGAAAGGCCCACGCACTGCAACTGCAGAGTAGCCCCTGCTCATTGCAATGAGAGAAAAGCCCGTGCAGCAACAAAGACCCAGAACGGCCAAAAGTAAATAAATAAATAAAGGATAGTTGGTGCTCATTTCTATTTTCAAAACAAAGAAATAAGATTCAAAGGCACTAACCGTCTTGCCCACAGTCCCATGGCCAGTAAATAAATGAGCCTGAAGTAAAACCCATCTTCTGATCTCTACCCATAGAGATCAGGAAAAAAAAAATTGATCAGTCATAAAAAAGAATGAAATTATGCTATTTGCAGCAACATGAATGGACCTAGAGCTTATCATACTAAGTCAGAAAGATAAATATCCTATGATATCACTTGTATGTAGAATCTAAAATGTGATACAGATGAACTTACTTACAAAACAGAAAGAGACTCACAGATTTATAGAGAACAAACTTTCAGTTGCTGGGGGAAATTTCAACCAGGAGAAGGGATAATTTGGGAGTTTGGAATGGACATGTACACACTGCTATACTTAGAATGGCTAACCAACGAGGACCTACCCTATCGCACTTGGAACTTGGCTCAATGTTATGTGGCAGCCTGGATGGGAGGAGTGCTTAGGGGAGAATAGATACATGTGTATCTATATATGGCTGAATCCTTTCCCTGTTCACCTGAAACTACCACAACATTGTTGATGGGCTATACCTCAATACAAAGTAAAAAGTTTTTAAAAATTAATTAGTTACAATTTAAAAAATCAAGTGCTACTTATAGTGACTAAATTCTTAAAGATGACTAAGGAGTACAAGGTAGTGACTAATAACCATTTCTCAAGTTTCACTTCTTTTAGCTAGTGTTTTCTTTGTATCCTTGTGGCAAAGTACAGAATTAGCTAATGTGTAGGCACTGACTAGCAGGTTTTTACTTCCTATAGAAGTTCAAACTCATTTTAAAATCCTGGTTATTTTCTAAAATATTCTCATTGACTATACCACCTTCATCCCAACTTTACCTTACTCTCCACAGAGATACATATACTCTAAAACCGTCACGGGAAAGCCATCTCTATGTCCATAGGATGGATGGGTTTAGGAGTAGTCCTTGAAAGAATCAATCATTTATCAATCTTAGAAGCAAAAAGGGAGATTAAAAAAAAAAAAGTATAATCCATCTAAATCCTCTACTGCTCCACTGACCTCAAAAACCTTTCAAAATTCTCTACTAGTCACATCTACACTACTGCAGAGAAATGGAATCTGAACTAGAAATGAGGGTGATAAGTATTATATAGAAAAGGAGATTTAATAAATAATGTTGAAACAACTGGGTAGCCATTTCAAAAAACTATAAAATTAGATCCCAGCTCACTTATTATTAAAAATAAATTTCAGATGGATCAAATATTTGAATCTTAAAAAAACCATAAAGGCAAAAAAAAAATCATCCATTTTCCTTTTCCATAATCTTGGATGATTTCTAAGCATGACAAGACATCTAAAAGCAATACAAGAGTTATGTGGTTACATAAAAACTAAACATGCACACTATCAGCAAAGTCAAAAGATAAACAGTTAAAAATATTCATAGTACATAATAGTCAAAGGGAATAACTTCCTTAATATAGAAAGAACTCTTCACAAAAATAAAAGAAAAATAACAGCCATCTGATAGGGAACAAAAATGGGCAAAAAATAATGGACAGGGCTTTTGAAGAAAAAATATAGTAAATATATGGAAAAAGTTTTCTGCCTCATAAGTCATAAGAACAAATTTATGCTATATATGATACTGTTTTTCACCCCTCAAATCAGCAGGCTTAAAAAAAGATTAGCAAGACATATTAACAAGAGTACAGAGAAACAATATAGATGGCAGTATAAACTGGTATAACATTTTTAAGAAAGACATTTAGTAATATCTAAATTTTAAAAGAAAAAACTCTTTGATCTTGCTATTTCACTTTAAAGAATGTATCCTACAAGTACAAGTAAGCAAGGACATGGTTTCAAGGATGTTCTCTGCTCAGCACTTTTTATAATCTAAATTTGTGGAAGCAACCCAGATGTCCACCCAAAAGAGACAAGTCAAATTACTAAGCATTTGTGAAACAAGGTTCTTTGGTAGCTCAGACAGTAAAGCACCTGCTAGCAATGCAGGAGACCCAGTTTGATCCCTGGGTCAGGAAGATCCCCTGGAGAAGGGAACAGCAACCCACTCCGGTACTCTTGCCTGGAGAATTCCATGGACAGAGGAGCCTGGCAGGCTACAGTCCATGGGGCTGCAAAAAGTCGGACTGAGCAACTTTCATTGTGCAACAGAAATGCTACACGGATACTTTTAAGACAATTTCACTTACATATATTGAGTTAAAAAGATTTACCAAGTTTAGAAAAAGCAAATTGCAAAAAAGATCCCAAATATGATCCCACAAGTAGGAAAAAACAGAAAAGCAAAACATGATTACTTAAGGGAAGAATTATTACTTTATAACTTTCTACAATATTTGTATTTTTTAAAGAGCATACATTACTTCAAATTATAAAATAAGCACATTCCAGCAATTTGTTTCTTAATTAAATCAAACTGCCTTTTATTTCTTCAACAAGGACAACTGAAGAGGAAATAGCCCCAATCTATCATGAGGACAACAGACTGAAATCTTAAAGGTATATTATAGGTAAACTACAAAGGCAATAAATGGATGTACCAATTGCATCTGGTCTATAAGTTTTAAGCTATAAACAGATTTCTATCCTATAACTGAAATAACCCTGAACTACACTACTCAACCAGAGCTAACTTTGGTTTATTTTTTGTCACCACACCTGTATCAACTGTATGGGTTGCCCATATACACAATGAGAGAATCGGTCCTATTACCATTAAACTTTTACAGTATCATATAATCTTATTTTAAAATCAACAGAGATAACTTTTAATAGAAATGTTAGAAGGTTTGACATAGATTAAAAAATTCCCAGCTGATGTATTATATAGCAGGGAGTTCCTAAGTCTACTTTAGGATCTGCGACAGAAGAGCTGCCAGCACCATCAGCAAGAAGATAAACGAATACCTTCCTGAACTTAGTGAAAGAATGCTTTCACAGCTGCTCTCCTTGGTTTTGCCTAAGAAAATAAAAAATCTAAGTATGTCTGACGGCTGCAAGTCATCCACATAGGTATTGGGTTGGCCAAGAAGTTTGTTCAGTTTTAGGTAAAAATAAGACATATTTTTCATTTTCACAAAGAACTTTATTGAACAACCTATTCACTAACCAAAACAACCCAGAAAGTAGTCAGTCAATGACTGCATACACAGTTAGTTGGACTCCAACCCCTATCCTCTGATGTCCTTCTGCCTTTCCAATTTTGTCCTCCTGTCCCTAAAAGAAAAATAAAAACACCACAAATCCATCTCTGAACTACCTTCTCACCCCACAATCCTCTCCAAAAGCGAACAAAACACCACACACATAACACTGCACAGTCTTAACTCGATGCCTTTGGAACCCATTCCTTTCTCCCCGGCTTTCTGAAAAGCCCCTTCCTTCCCAGTCTCCTCCTCCAAGATCAAACTGAAATTCTACTTCCTCTGTGAGACACTCCCCTCCACTCCAGAGCAATGCTCCCCTACTCCCACCGCAGGTGGTCTCCTATACCGTTTAGTTACTGTATGTATTTAATTCCTTTTTTAACATAGGACTGTTTTTGCCATTTAGTATTAATCACTTAAATCCTACTGCTAGCAAACCTGGTACACAGCCTTATATACAGATCAAAAGTAAATAGATTTCCTTGATACTGAGTATTTACAATCCATTCAAAACGTGAAAGAACGGATTTCATGCTAAATCCTCATTTTCCAGTCCCAGAAACTGTTTACTTAATTTACTCATAAATACATGTAACTTTTAAAGTTTCTGAATCATCCAGCAATTTTAATAATATTAAACTGAGATTAAAAATAAAACTAAATAGATTAGCTGACATTAGATTAACCTGCTGGCCAAAAGGCTTAACTGATACTAGAATAACCTACTGGCTGAAAGGCAGTAAACCAGACTTAAATCTCAGATGCATGTGTTCTAAGTAATGGCATAAATGTAAGACTGCTAAAGGTAATTTTTATTCTAAGAGTCTAGAATACCAAGATTTAACTTTTGATAAAATTATTAAGGCTATCTAGATTCCAAAATGTTCTAGATAGGACAAAGATTAGAAACTGTAAGCTCTTCCTTCAAGCTTTGCACCCTTACATATTTCTAACAACTATTAAAGCTGTCATAAAGGTGATTACATATATTTTCCCCCATTAGAACACTGTTACAATTTGCAGTTATATTCCTGCTCCAAGGTTTCGTTGCTGTTGGTTGGTTTAGTCGCTAAGTTGTGTCTGACTCTTGCAAACCCCATGGACTGTAGTCCACCAGGATCCTCTGCCCATGGGATTCTTCAGGCAAGAATACTGGAGTGGGTTGCCATTTCCTTCTCCAAGGGATCTTCCCAACCCAGGAATTGAACTCGGGTCTCCTGCATTGCAGGCAGATTCTTTACTGAGTGAGCTATGGGGGAAGCTCCAAGATTTGGTGACATATAAAGATAAGATCAGGAAGGATAAATCATCAGAAGCAAAAGTCTATTACAAGACCCCTTTTTCGTTCAAAATAGTCAAGTTATCTTTCATGTCCTATTATTTTAAAATCAATGTACTCATTATGCCCGGGCAAAACTGTACTCAAATGATTTTTAGCAATTCTCCTGAAACACAAATCTGCCTCAAATACATCACACCCAGGAAAAAAGTAATCACTGACCATAATTTGGTTATCCTCTTAGAATCTGAAAGTTCCTCAGGATTATTTTTAAGCACAATTTAATAAAACAAAAGTTAAAAAGTTGTCAAAGAAAGTATCAGCTAGTAACTCCCATTTTTTAAACTAATCTTCCCATAATGAACTAAGATATCCAAACTCATTCTTTTGACCTTAAAAGCTATAAAAAGTACTGATTAATATTCAATAACTTTATTGCTGCTGGTAATTATGCCTCATTGTACAAAGCCTTTTTTCAAGTAAAGTAGAATCTGTCATCTCTCAAATGCCATAGAGTTTATTCACAAAGTTATAACATCCATGACTGAAGAAAGGCTGAAGAAATAAGCACTCTCATATTGCTACTGGGAGTGCAATATTTCCAGAGGGCGATTTGTCAATACTCAGCCCAAAAATCTTATGAGCATGTATTCCCACTGACCTAAAAACAATTTCTAGGGGCTTCTCTAGCAGTACAGTGGTTAAGACTGTGCTTTCACTGCAGAGGGCACAGGTTCAATCCCTGGTCAGGAACTAGGATCCTGCATGCTGCCTGATGGGGCCAGTTCAGCCAGAATAAATAAATAAAAACAATTTCTAGGAATACAGCCAAGGAAAAAATCATAGACACTTGAAATTCTGTTTATCTGCACTTTCTAAAACAAACATGTTTTGCTTTTACCCTAAGGGGAAAAAATGTGCTCTCAATCTACTTAGTTGATCAAAGCTCTACCTGGACCAGTCAGTTTTATGATTAGATGCATACATTGAATGAAGGTGCCAAATTACACAATAACAATGATATTTACCTTTTTTAATAATTTTTGCCAAGGGACTCTCAATTTTTTCATAAGGCAGGTTGTTCTCTCAGTTCAAACATTTATGTATGTATTGCAAAGAACCCTAAAATCAAATAAAACTAGAAGTCTACTAACCAAGTTAATATTTGTTAAACACTTAAAATAGTGCCTGGTATATGATAAACTATTAGTTGTTATTATTATGTATGCTCAAGTCACTAAGTCATGTCCAACTCTGCAGCTCCATGGACTGTAGCCTGTCAGGCTCCTCTGTCCATAGAATTTTCCAGGCAAGAATACTGAAGTGGGTTGCCATTTCCTCCTCCAGGGTATCTTCCAGACCCAAGGACTGAACCTGCATTTCCTTGCATTAGCAGGCAGACTCTTTACCAATGAGCCACCTTGGAAGCCCCCGTTATTATCATATTACCTTTACTCATTAATCAGCTATCAAATGAACAACGTAGCAAAATAAAAGGCAGTGAAGAATAGGTACTATCTTTAAATTAATAGAAAGATAGAGAATGTTCCCAACCTGATAAATGGTACCTGCAGAAACCCACAGCTAACGTTAAGTATCGGAAAAACTAAAAGCTTTCTCCCTAAGATCAGAAACACCCAATGTGCACTCTTGCCAAGTCTATTCAGCATTTTACTGGAAATTCTAGCAAGTACATTTAGGCAAGAAAATGAAACAAAAAGCATAATAGATTGAAAATTAAGAAATAAAACTAACTCTTATGTCCAGATGGCATGATTTTGTATATACAAAGTAGCATAAAACACACACAAAAAACTCACAGCTAGTAAATGAGTTCAGTAAGGTTGCAGGATACAGTATCAATATACAAAAAAAGCTGCATTTTTACATTAGCAACAAATGATTGAAAAATGAAATTAAGAAAATTCCACTTAAAATAGCAGCAAAAGGAACAAAATATTCAGAAATAACTTAAAAGTGTAAAACTTACAAACTGAAAACTATAAAACATTGTTGAAAGACATTAAAGAAGACCCAAATATAAATATACTTCATTTTACTGTGCTTTGCAGATACTGTAGGGTTTTGGTTTTGTCTTTATAACTTGAAGGTTTGCAGCAACTGTACACTGAGCAAAGATATCAACACTATTTTTTCCAACAGCATCTGCTCACTTCACGCCTCTGTCATATTCTGGCAATTCTCGCAATATTTCAGATTTTCCTATTGTATCTGTTATGGTGATCTGTGATCAGTGATCTTTCATGTTACTACTGGAAGAAGGAAACTTGAGAAAAACAGATGATAGTTGGCATTTTTTTTAAATAAAAGTTTTTTTAAGATTCCTTTTTTCTTTGATGTGGACCATTTTTAAAGTCTTTATTGAATTTGTTACAATACTGCTTTTGTTTGGCCTTCTGGCCAACAGGCATGTGGGATCCTGTCTCCCTGACCAGGGATAAAACAAGCACCCACTGCATTGGAAGGAGTCTTCAGCACTGGACAACAAAAAAAGTCCCAATAATACAGGCTTTTTAACTTAATGTGTGTACCCTGTCTTTTTTTAAGACACAATACACATTTACTAGTTTACAGTGCAGTGTAGGTCCGGGAAGACTCCACATGCCATGCGGCAACTAAGCCTATGTGCCACAACTACCAAGCCTGCGGGCTCTAAAGCTGCAACGAGAGAAGCCACCGCAATGAGAAGCCCACGCACTGCAATTAAAGAGTAGTCCCTGCTCGCTGCAACTAGAGAAAACTTAAATGCAGCAATGAACACCCAGTGTAGGCAAAAAAAATTAGATAAATTAAACAAAAAAACTTTTTTAATGGCCAAAGGGTATGAATAGATTCCAAGGAAGATCCACACGTGGCCAAGAGATATCTAAAAAAGTGCTCAACACTACCAAATGAGAAAAGTGCATATCAAAACCACAGTGAGGTATCATCCTATACTTAGTAGGATGGCTACTACTAAAAAGACAACCAGGGCTTTAATGGGGGCTCAGTGGTAAAAAATCTGCCTGCCAATGCAAGAGACACGAGTTTGATCCCTGGTCTGGAAGATCCCACGTGCCGCGGAGCAACTAAGCCCGTGTGCCACAACTATGGAGTCTGTGCTCCAGAGCCCGGGAGCTGCAACTGCTGAAGCCTGCGCACCCCAGAACCCGTGTTCCACAACAACGGAAGCCACCACAAAAAGAAAGCCGGACACAGCAACTAGAGAGTAGCCCCTGCTGGCAGCAACTGGAGAAAAGCCCTTGCAGCAACGAAGACCCAGCACAGACAAACCAACCAAAACCAAAACAAGAGAAAGTAGCACAGGTGGATGTGATGCAACTGGAACCCTTGTGTGCCACTGGTGGGACTGTAAAATCTGCAGCTGCCAGGGGAAACAGTATGCCAGTTCCTCTAAATATTAAAAATAGAGCTACCACAGAATCCAGCAATCCTACTTCTGGGTATCACAGCCTCCATCTGAGCCAGTCTCTCATAATAACTCAAAGTGTTTGTGTATATCTCCTATTGGTTCTGCTTCTCTTGAGAACTCAGACTAATACACATCCCAGTTGAGAACTGCTACTCTTAAGAGCTGTCTCTCAGACTTTAACCTGCATAGGAATCACCTGGGGATCTTACTAAAATGAAATTTTTATTCAATTAAGTGTGCGACAAGGATTTCTAATAGGCTCCCAGGTGACGCAAATGCCTCTGGTCCCAGCTGGCAGGCCACAATGACAGGCATGGCATGGTGTCCTTTAAGCCCTCATGGGTTTGGGTAGACTCCGGGAGTTGGTGATGGACAGAGAGGCCTGGCGTGCTGCAATTCATGGGGTCGCAAAGAGTCGGACACGACTGAGCGACTGAACTGAACTGAATTCACAAGTCACATTTTACCCATCTGCTTACTCCCCCAAAGTGAATCAATGTTAAAGTAAATGGAAAAACACTATTTTCAGATTGGCATTACTTACATTAAAACAAGCAGCAGCTCAGACTTCTTGTTTCAGGCTAAATAATTCAATTTTTATTATCTGCACTAAAATCTGAACGATTAAAACTTAATGAGCTAAGACAATACGGAATGCTGAAAACATGTAGAAGTTATACGTGTTTAAACACGTTATTTAAAACAAAAAGGGACAGAGAGAGAAAGTTATCTGATAGCAGAAAGTTTCAATAAAAAACAATGTGAATTAGCACCCAGTCCCTAAATCATGGAAGAGGAAGGTTTCTAACCAATGTTGGCTTACCATTTTGCACAATTTTCACATTTTATAATCACACTAAAATTAGCTCATGTGCCAATATAAGTATCTCATAAATAGCTAATTAAGAGTCCAACAATCAATAAACTTCATTATGCAAACTTAAGCAACAACATTTATATTCCTGATCCAGTGGCTGCATTTAATTTACAATTAAATTTGAACAGGAAAAGTAAAGCTTTTCTTTATGAAAGAAGTCTCAGGATGGCAAAGATAACCCATCTCAAAAAGTTCCACACCTATTTGTTAACCAAACAAGCTTCAAATTTCAAATCCTCACTGAAATCAAACCTATACCAATGTCATGGCAAAAAAACAGCCTGATGCAATAGATGACAAGTGACGTTGTGTTTACCAGTCTGTCAATCTTAAGCATAAACCTTGACCTTAACAAACAAGTACTGTGTCAGTTTTCTTTGTATTCATGTTAAGCAAATCTGGACATGAGAACTAACAAAATTCCCTCATTTGTCTCTCCCCCAAGATTTTTACCTAGGTTATGTACCCTGCTAATTATGCTCATTATGCTAATTACAACTATTAAAAGAGTAATTAGTAGCACTTATCTCTAATAATCTAATTATGTTAAAGGGGGAGAAGGGTTCTCATTCACTCAACTTGGAGCTCCACAAGGGCAAACACATCTGAATCAATCACTGCTGTAGCTGCAACATTTAGCAGAACACCAGTAAATACTGATAGGAATTAGGTAGTTGAAGAAACAAATAAAATGAATGAATGATGTCTAAAACATAGTAGATACCCACAAAATGTTCAATGAATCACTTTAAAAGGGTTTATTTTCTAGCTTCTTTGTTACCAAATAAATAAAACTAAATCATACACTGCAAACTCCACTTTCATCAGTAAAGCTCACCTCTATTATGAGAGGTGCAGCAATTCACACACCAGTGTCACTAGCAGTATTGAAAGCGGCTCTGACTGGCAATAAACCAAAGTGTTCCTTTTTATTCTCTTAATTTCTTTCTCTCCTCCGCACTTTACAGTGCCTACCAGCATATCCATTTTTAAGAGCTTACGAGGGACTTTCCTGTGGTCCAGTGGTTAAGATTCCAAGCTTCCACTGCAGGAGATGCAGGTTTGATCCCTAGTTGGGGAACAAAGATCCCGCATGCCTCATACCACAGCCGGTTAAGAGCTAAAGAGGTGGTAATCCTTGTTCAGTGGTAATCCTTGCTCCCTATTTCATTAATTCACCTCAGAAAAAGTAAAAGCCTCACCATTACTAGGTGTCTCTTGTGACTCCTCTGTACAGTCTCTCTGGCCTCCTTCCTCTTCCTCAGCATGGTTACTGGACTTCGATAGCCGTTTTCTTACAGACATCTTCTCTTCACCCACTACCGTGCTGTCTAGGAAAGAAGATATAAAAAACTTTAAACTAAGTATATGGCATAGGTAAATTTCATACTATCACCAAATTTAAGGGGAGGTGACAAATGATATATTTTCTTCCTTTTGTTATACTTTTAATCACATTTAAATATTTTCTGAGTACAAGATACTGTAACAAACATGAAGAAATCAGTCTTGATAAAATCATTGGCTGGTTTCAAAACAGAGCCCCCATTCTTAAAAAAATTAATTGAACAAACAAAGCATAAGTACATAAAAAATTAAGAATTAAATAAAGGGTAAATTAAAAGATGCAACAGGATAGGACACAATAAATAGTCGAGTCAGTGGTAAGAATGGTACATACCTGAAGTGCAGAGACAGAAGAGATCATTAAGAGGTGCAAAGGTTTCATAGAAAAGAAGGGATGTGACCTGAGTCTTGAAGGATGAGAACGGAGCACTCCATGGGTGAGAAAGGGTGAAAGCAACGTCCTTGTAAGTCCTGCTCAGGGGCCCATGACTGATCAGACTACTTCGCTAGAGGACAAGAAACAAGCTTCTGTTGAGTTTTACTAATTACCAGGACTCTGCTAGGTGCTTTAAGTTTTCTGTCTAATCTTCAAAATTCTGTCAAAAAAAAAAAAAATCCTATTATTACTCCTGGTTCACATATGAAAAAAAATAAGGTTCCAGGTAGTTATGGTCAATGCCTTCCACCCATACATAAGGAACATACCAACGGCTGGACGAGTTTATTAGGAATGTGTATCATGGGAAACTGTGGGGCATCTCAGGGAGAGACTATTCAAAACGACTTATTTAGGGCTTGGGATCTGACTAAGTGATTTTGGGCAGAGTCCAAAGAAGCAGGGGTTCCCTCTGGCTTGAGCGCTATCAGAAAGCAAGGACAGTGTGATGATTGGGTATACCAACAAATCTTCTCTACAAGGAGGCAGACTAGAGGGTGGCTAAAGCTGTGACTGGCAAAACAGCAACAATCATTCCCAGAAGACTGGGGAGGGAGATGTTGGATAATTTGTGACTTGGGCAACCATGATGATTACATGGTCTTATTCCTGTCTTGCTCCATCATGTTGACAGAATGGTCTTGTCTAAAGCTTATGTTCAGTGAAACCATTTATGTTCAACAGAATGCCCTGACGACCTCGCTGTCAAGTGCCAGGCTCGCCCACAGAAACTCCAAAGCCTAGCTGAATGCAGCAGAGCAGCTCCAGGACTATTTGCTTCTTCTTGTGACAGTAACTTGTCCAAGACCACAAAGCTCATGGCAGGGTCAGATCTGAACCTGGATCAGATCCAAACTACAAACATCACCTGCTGTTTGGAATTTTTTTTTTCTTAACTTGATAATAGAAAAAGACTTGCAAAAAGAGCTGGGGTCAAACTGTAAAGGCCTAACAAATTAGGACTTTTTTTTAAGGCAATAGTGGGCCATTTTAAGCACTGACAAACATAATCAAAACCAAATTTTAGGCAGATCAATATCAAGACTGTAATATGCTTACTCCAAAGCAGTGTTTAACCACATAGAAGTTTCTGGCAGTCTAAAGCAAAACATAATAAAGTATTCACTACATTATTTTAAAATCGTAAGATTATGGTCTTTTAAAACGGTTATGTTAAAATGCCCTTTACGTACAAAATGGAGTACACAGTGAATTTGATTGTTTTCTTAAATACCAACGCTTGGCAAAGTAAAAATTTGACACATCTAGATCACTTCCCTTCTATTTTTTTTTTTTTTTTTTTGCGAAATCAAACAAATGAAGCAGAATTATGGACTAGTCCCAGGTAGCTCAGTGGTAAAGAACCCACCTGTCAAGGAGAAGACACGATCCCTGGGTAGGGAAGATCCCCTGGAGAAGGAAATGGGGACCACTCCAGTATTCTTGCCTGAGAAATCCCATGGACAAAGGAGCCTGGTGGGCTACAGTCCAGGGGGTCATGGATACAATTTGGAGACTAAACAACATGTCAAGTAGAAATTTTAGGAGAACAATAGATTCAGTTTAGAAGAGAAACCTAGGGAAGAGGTCAAGGTAACTGGTAAATTTAAAATCATTTGTGTAACAGTGACAGAGGAAGCCAGAACAACATCTAATTCTCTAACGTGAAAGATTAGAGAAGAACCGACAACTAAACTCTGAGGGATGCCCTCTAGTAAGACCACAAGAAGTAGAAAAGAAATCAGGGACAAAGAGAGAAAGAAAGGATGCAAAAAGAACCAAGATGTTTCAAAAAGGAATTATACAAGCGTTAACAGTGTGGAATTAAAAACAGGGACTCTTACTTTTGAGTCCTTACATGTTTTACATGTATTATTATTTTAATTTCAATATAATCTTTAAAGTAAATACAACTATTTTATTCCCACAGTACTGCCTTTGGTCACCGTGTCTTCCTGTATACTCTTTCCTGTCTCAAAATATAGTTTAGGGAGGCGATTTAGTTTACTCCAAATCATAGAGGGATTCAAAACTGCAGAACAGGGATTCAAAACCAGACGTACTGATTCCCCAGCCTCTACTCTACTCAGCAGGTGGCCTTGACTCATCTCCTCTGCTAAGGTTTCTTTGATCACCTCACCTTCCTCTGTGGCCCAAATGCACCTTGGGTATCCTGTCACACTAAGATACTCAGTGAGCGATACTATCTGCCTCTTCCACTCAGCATAAGCTTCTTAAAGACAGGGACTAAATGGTATTTTCTCTTTGAATTCCCCAAATCTAGTGGGAAGTATCTGGAATATGATAGGTATATATTATTACTACAGAAAGTGATGTATCAGTTAATAGCACAACCAATTATTCTGAGTAATACGATACAGTTCTCTAAACTTAAGAGAATCAAGAGGAAAATCTACAATGGAAGAACACCAATGAGCATCATCTTCACTGTTAACAGCTTTACACCTTCTACTCAACAATAAGATTGACAATTGTTCTTCACTGGGGGTGGGGGCCCCCTAGACTAAGGGTCTGGGAAAGCTACTTTGGATATTTCAAATATAAACTGAAATAGACAATTATATATTTGTCACATAAAGCAAGCAATACAGGCTAACTATGTCACTTTGCTTGTGGCCTGAGACTATACCAACTCAGTGAGAAATCAGTATGAGAGGTTAAAAAAAAAAAGTTTGACAAACAAATGCTGTTAAATAGATCAAAATGGGAAAAAAATCTAAGCCTGAGTACCCTGTAGAATAGCAAAAACTTAAAAGGAGTCCTTGGTGATGCGGCTGGGAACCATCAACCTAGAGAGTAAAGACTAACTTCACAAGCTAAAGCACAAGTATTGAGTTTGCACAATTACACTGACACAGATCCACGGACTTATTTTAGAAGTGAGCCAAAGGAGAAAACACTAACTCTTCATAAAGACCTTTATGTCATAGTCTATACTAGTATCTTTGCCCTCAATGTCTTCCATTAGCAGGAAAAGAGAACCATAAGACAGCAGCGAAAGCTCAAGATGTGGTATCACAATACCAAGAGGTAGTCAATGTCTCTGCTCTATTACACTGCATCTTCACGTAAATCCTCCAACCCCTGAATCCTTCATCTAGAAAGTGAAATACTACTGCACACACACACAAAGATAATACACAGCAGAGTGCCAACATTTTATTAACAACCTAGTTTAAAAAATTAACTAAATGAATGCAATCCCTACATATCTACGCCCTGTGTGCTACATGACACAAATACAAAGTTGTATTGTCCCTCAAATTCTACATGTTTGCTCTTAATAGGTGCTAGATAAGGGTAGAGTTCCATAATTACACACTTTCTCACATGCAGCTCAAGCATCATACGGCTTCCAAGAAAACATTAATAAATTCTGTTACTGTCACACATACAGAATTTAGGAAGGAAAACTATTACCTATGCTTCATCTCAATTTTGACCAAATCCAAGACTATGAGAAGATGTCTGAATTGAGTGCCTCCTGCCATGCATGTCAGTAACAGTACATGACTACTGTGGCGGAAAATGGAAGGAAATTACAATAACGCTCAGTTCAACTGTTCCTTCTCTATACAGATGGATCCCTTCAGCCTCTGTGTGGAGAGCAGACCACAGGAGGACAAAAGAGTGTAAGCAAGGAAACTCCGTAACCAGGTGAGATGAAGGAGAGATGAATTTTTGACCATTTAGATGGGACTGTGAATCCACTCTCTTACCAATCTAGACACAGGCAGACTACTTCAGCTACTGCAAAGTTAAAAATTCAAACTGTCATTAATTCTAAGTGGTTTCTAGGTGCTGGCATGAATCACCTGGCTGCCCTTATATGTGAGATCACAGTCATTTCTTGCCCTTCTATTAGTAACAACACATTTCCTCATTTCCTGTTATTTCCAAGTCACTGTTCCTCCTTCCCTTTCTTAAAATACGTCAGTCAGATTATCACACCTGATACTTCTCTTTGTATGTACTGTCTTCCTGATGACTCCCCTCGTTTACTAAGAATGTGAATACATCACTCACTCTGTCTACCTTCCACTAACTCTTCCACACATTTACTTCAATATCCACGTTCCTAGATCCAAGCTCCTGGTCTCCAAGCTCCTAGACTTCCTTCTTTCTCCAAAAAGCTGTTCTTATGTCCCAGTCAAATCTTCCCCTAGAACTTACTGATACCAACAAGTGCACCATGTCCATAATTCTAATTTCCCTCTAATCACCACCAGTTCACTCACTATGATACTTTTCTCTCCTCACCAGACCCAGACTTCCCTGAGTTCCAGACTCCTATCCAAAGGCCTACCAGACCCTTTTATGTAGGCAGATGTCTTATGGGCATCTCAGACTTTAACAGGACCAAAAGTGAACTACCGATGTTCCCGCCAACTCCATTCTTTCGTCTTTCTTAATTCAGTTACTGGAACTAGCAGTCAGTCTTTGCCCAGATTAAAAACGAAAAAACCCAAATTATTCTTCTTTACTTTCCCTTAACCAAGCCAACAGCAGGGCCATTTTACTCTGCCTTCAAAATATATATCCCATTCTAACATCTTTTTACCCCATCCACCACCTTCAGCACAGTCTAAACCACTGCCACTTCTCACTGTAGTAGCCTAACTAGTCTCTCTTCATCTTCTCCCTTCTGGTCACACAGGGCCCAGAGTAAACTTTGTAAAAGGTAAATCTGAGCAGATCCTTGCCCTACCTCAAAATCCTTTAAGCACTGAATTGTCTCAAGTCCTCACCACTGTCGAGTAACTCCTCCATCCAAGATCTGCCATTCACCTCCCTAGCCTTCACCTCCCTCCACCTCCTACTACAACTCTCACTTGCTCCCTCCTGTCACTTTGGCCTTTTGCTGTTTCTTGGTCAAGCCAACCTCATTCCCACTTAAAGGTCTCTGCTATTGCCTCTCTCTGGTTCATCTCCCTCAGAAACCCTCAAAGATTCCCCCTTTACTTCGTTCAAGTTCTCAAATGTCCCCTCTCCAGGGACTCCCTATCCACCCCCAACTAAAATAAACACTCACACCCACTTTAGTCTTATCACTTCCCCTGCTTTATTTTTCTTCAGAGCATGTATGGGCTAATACACTATAGTGTTAACTGCCTATCTATCCCATGAAAAGACTAATCCCCATGAAAAGCAGAATTTTGTCTTGTTCACCACTTTATCCAACTATCTAGGACTCTGCTTCAACAGTCAGTACCTAATACATATTTGTTGAAAGAGTTAATAGTTATCAAGCATTTTCACACAGTAAGAAAATAAAACTTCCTTTCACATGGTCATGAAACAATCATCAAGAGGCTAGAATGAGAGCTGAAACTCATGTTCATTTCTAACTTTACCTTTTAATACTAAAAGATAAATACAGAAACCAGATTGGGGTTTAAGTTGTATGGATATACCTAAAAATGATCTGTTCTAGAGCTTAAGATTTTTCATCAACTTCTGCTAAAAAATGCTACGATTTTTACGTCACCGGAAAACCTCTCAAACTTGAGAGACTGTTCTCCTGAAATAACTCAAATAATTAAAATAAACATTACTTTCTGATAAGACCTTTGTGTATATTACCTCCTTTAAACTTAACAATAACCCTGAGGTAGGTAATTCTGTCCCCATTTTCAAAAAGAAAAAAGTAGTGACATCCAGAAGCATAATTAAAGACAACAATAAAGAAAACTTTAAAAGTGGGAAGAAAGGAGAAAGCAGGCACAGGTTTTTCCTCCGAGGGTTAAACAGCTTTCATTTCTTATAAGACCCCCAACACATCACTGCATCAAAGCAGACCTACTTCCCGTGCCACAGCAGTGAATTCCAACCACTAGGCCACCAGGGAACTCCCCTGAAGTTCATGCTTTAATGACGCTGGCACACCTTTTAAAAGGCTATGGTCATTTAAACATAGAAGGCAAGAAAAAAAATCTTAACGTACACTGGAAAACAATTTTTTAAACTTCTGACACAAAACACAGGTGTCAAGTATCTGAAAATTCAGGTATTTTAAGCATCTCTTTTTACAATGATGTGAGATTTACTGTAAATAATACAGAGGTCTACCCCATTAAATGTTCTCGCACACTTATGTGTGTGCATGCACACACACACACACAGTCAAAAGAAGGCATAACCAACCACTTGGAGAAGTTGGGTAAGTCCTCATAAAGGTGACTGTAGAGCCAGAGTTCAAAGAAGGAATGCAAGTTTGCCAGGCATCAAAACAGAGCCAGATGAAAAACACTCTGAAAACATGAACAAGTACAGACCTTGGTGATAGATCTATTATTTCAAACATGTTATTGAAGTCTACTACATACCAGGCCCTGGTATACAAAGATGATTGCAACAGTCTGAACCCTCAAGGAATGAAAAATTAGTGGGAGAAAGACATAAAAACACAATTACAGGAGTATTACAGAATAGTAATTGAGATGTATGTACATAATGAAGAGAATACAAGTCTGATGCCCAATAGAGCTTAGGAGCAATTAGGAAAGGCTTCCTGAAGTAGGTAAAATCTAGGTTAAATCTAAAAGAAAGAAAAGGAAAAGGCTAGAACACAAGGGAAATGGAAAGTCAAGGACAAAAAGTCAAGGGCCCTCAGAGGCGATTCTAAGGAGTCTGGAACTTATCACAAACAAGGAGTTGATAGAGGCTTTTAAACAAGAGTGACTTAATATTTGTCTGAGGTAGTATTTGTCTTTTAGTAAGAATTCAGACAGCAAGGTGGAGGATGTGTTAACAGAAAGGAGAGCTTGGCACTACTGGGGCCCAGGGTAGGCTGCCCCAAAATATGCCTCAATGGCACACTGACTGTATTGAAGAAAGAGCCGTTGTCAAGACAGACTTTGACCCTCCTCTCTGTCCTGCTTTCCTAAAAGCAGGAAATAAAATCTTCATGTAAAAGGTGCCCTCCCTGTATGGGCAAGTAGAAAGACATCCTTATCACCAGAGATGGGGAATGCAGGGCCCAGAGGCCTATATAAGGAAACACCTGGCACTTCTTTGCTAATTTACTACCCAAGTCCAAACTTTGCTTAAGATTCTTACTAATCAAGCACCCAAACCTAAGTTTCTTTGTCCAGTCAATTCCTAATTTATTGTTGGTCTAAAATATGTAAGAACTGCCACCTTCACTCACTTCTTAGGTTCTGTTTCTATGAGAAATCCATGCCCACGAATTAAAGATTCTTTTTCTCCTGTTAATCTACCTTGTATCAAGAACTCAAGAGGGGTTCAATAAACTATATACTCCAATATAAAATAAAGTTTTCGTAAAAGGTTAATTTATGTTATGTATTAGTTTATCAAAATAAAAAAGCAAATTCTGGGGCGGGGGGGGAAGAACTCAAGAAGGGTGAAGGGGGAAATTTTGCCCTCCTGGACCACAGGGAGAACAATGAGCTCTCACAAAATGATAAAAGCCTAAAGCAAGGCTCAAATGACATGTGTTTCTTAAAAGAACAAATGATTTTATGAAGAAGAGAGAAGAGAGATCAGATTAATTTACAAACATTAAGCTGAGGCATCTATGAGACACGCAAGTGCCTACATCCAGAGTGCATGCGTGCTCAATCACTAAGTTCTATCTGACTCTGTGACTCCATGGACTGTAGCCCACCAGGCTCCTCTGTGTATGGGATTTCCCAGGCAAGAACACTGGAGCGGGTTGCCATTCCCTTCTCCAGGGGATCTTCCAGACCCAACGATAGAACCCGCATCTCCCATCTCCTGCACTGGCAGGCCAATTCTTTAACAATGAGCCACCTAGAAGCTACTACATCCAGAAGGCAGTTGGAAATATAGATCCCAAGTGAGTTTCTGAACTAAGCCTCCCGGTGTGCCATTAAGCTAAGAGAAATGAGTAGGTAAGTTCATATGATACGCCTATGAGTCAGTCAAGTGATGACGGTCCACAGGCAGATGAACATACAAACCTGGACTGAAAACAGATGTGGGATTCATTGGTATACAAGCAGCAGCTAAGGCCAAACACAAGCAGGAAGTCTCAGGAGAAACCATAAGTCGAGAAAACAGATTACTTAGAAAATAACAAAGCTAACATTTGCCATAACTTTGGCTAATTTAAGCCACACAACAACCTATGCAGCAGGTTTGTTTTTTTTTTTGGCGAGCTACACAGCTTGCGGGATCTTAGCCCCCTAACCAGGGATTGAACCTGGGCCACGGGCAGGGAAAAGGTCCTAACCACTGGACCACCAGGGAAGTCCCACTATTATCCCACTTTAAAAGTGGTTTATGATTTTTCCCAATACTACAAGGCAATTAAAGAACTGTATAAAAGAAAGGCCCAGGAAAGATGAGAGGAAAACCAGGAGCAAGGAATGTTCCAAATCAAGTCAGAGGATTCAAGAGGTAACCTATGGTCAATATCATGGAAAATTCACATAAGACCTTAAAAAGAGAGGAGAAACGAACAAACAAAAAAAAGTGAGTGGGACATAGGCTATTTCACAATTTGGGGACATTAATAGCTACGATTTACTTGCAGTTAGTTTCAGAAAGAAATATATTGAATTGGGTTGCAAAATGAGTTGAGGAAGTGAAAATCATGATCATAAGACTAGACTCACCAGAGGTCCAGCAAGAAGGGAACCAGGCACTCACTCACGTTTACCATGCCAGGAACACTTACAGGGCTGGGTGCCAGTGTCAGGTCATACCTCACTTAACATTTCCTTTTTAAAAGATGCAAACAATTTCGAAATACTGCTGCTGCTAAGTCACTTCAGTCGTGTCCGACTCTGTGCGACCTCACAGACGGCAGCCCACCAGGCTCTTCGGTCCCTGGGATTCTCCAGGCAAGAATACTGGAGTGGGTTGCCATTTCCTTCTCCAGCGCATGAAAGGGAAAAGTGAAAGTGAAGTTGCTCAGTCATATCTGACTCTTAGCGACCCCATGGGCTGCAGCCTACCAGGCTCCTCCATCCATGGGATTTTCCAGGCAAGAGTACTGGAGTGGGATGCCATTGCCTTCTCGTCAGAAATACTACTCAACTCAAAGTCACATGCCAGTAAGTGGGAACAGAAACATTTTACACCCAAAGTGACATAAAGCTGACTAAATAGCTATTTTAAAAATACAACATACTGAACAATTATTCCTTAAGAATCCAATCAATTCATTGGTTTTGGTATGGTTCAATGTGGTAGTATCTAACTCGTCTTACACAAGCAAAACAGAAAAAATTGGACTGAACACTGAAATGTATTGTGCTAGAAAGAAGTGTTCAAGTGTTCTCTGTTAGCCTGTCTGCAGTGTTCTTATTAATAAAGCTTTCAAAAGAACCTGTAAATCTATAAAACACTGAACACCTATTCTAGGTGAAGACTTGGCTACAACACCCCCAGATTGAGTAGTGGTAAAGAGAAACACTTTACAGATGAATGTAACAATTCAAAACATAAACTCTCCCTTCCTTGAAAGGTTGGCCCTAGTACAACTCTATTTACGTATCAAAGAAGTAGGTCATTAAGTCAATCAGCAAAACTAAAGAACATAAATTCTCATTCACATCTACAGGGTCAGTATAAGCATTTACCTTCTGTGGTAAATTCTAAAAATACATTTCTTTAACTAGCCTTTGTTAAGGGGCTTCCCTGGTGGCTCAGACGGTAACGTCTGTCTGCAGTATGGGAGACTCGGGTTCCATTCCTGGAGAAGGAAATGGCAACCCATTCCAGTATTCTTGCCTGGAAAATCTCATGGACAGAGGAGCTTGGCAGGCCACAGTCCATGGGGTCGCAAAGAGTCCGACAGGACTGAGCGACTTCACTTTGAACTTTGAGCCTTTGTGAAAAACCCTTTTCCTTTTCCAAGGAAACAGATAACCTTCTCCAGTGAATATTTTTTATTCAAAAGCCCCCTCCTCTGTCCTCCAACTCTTTCACTGTGCAAGGTGCTGAGTCTTGAGAATTAAGACCTAAATAAGATGGACCAATCCAGCCTTCATGAAATGCTAGTAGAGGAAACAAGCGTTGAAGTAACTAATGCAGCTCATTACAACTGATAATGAACTGAAGCAAAGGAAAATAGAATGCTTGGAGGGATTAACCAGGACAGGGTGGGTTTCCTGAAGAAGAGATATTTGGGCTGACACTAGAGGAAATTAGAGAATTAGAGGTGGAGTAAACCCCTAAAGACCAGGAGATAAAGAGAAACTTTCTAAGAACAAAAATAAAGCTGGTGTGGCTTGAGCCCAAAGAGCCAGGAGACTATCGGCTCAAAGTGAACTGGAGATGACAGGGACAGTAGTGTTTTTTTTTTTTGACAGTAGTGTTTTGATCTTTATCCTAAGAATGTGAAATCTTTGCGAGCTCTCAGCACGTGATGCAGTGAGACACGTGCATTTTAAAATAATTACGCATTAGAGCTCCTTGCAAAATCCTTCCTCATGCCTAGATAATCCACAGCTTCCCTAATAAGCCATTCATCGATACTGTCCAAGTTAAAACAAGGGGGAAAAAAATGCTTCAAGTTGAATTCTACTCAACAGACTCTGAAAAAATAGTAGCTTAAACAGCTAAGCACCCACTTTAATATTAAGTAACCAATACACTTAATCCATATACAAACGTGGAAAATAGAATGTATCGTTGTTTCTCGCTTACAAATAATTTCTGAACATACATATCACTTAAATTGCATGCCTATTATCATTTAAAAATGATAGAAACTTAATTACACCCGAATACGGCAAAATAAAATATGAGCTAGATTAAACTCTTTGGCAGCCAGATTTACCACACTTTCTTCCCCCAAATCAATCAGAAGCTGACTCGCTGAGTGCGTTTTTGGTATCGCTTTTTCAGGAATAAAATGTCCTCTAATTCATAACTTTATCACTGGCTTGATAAAGGCCACAGAATTTGAGGGTGGACACCAAACAAACCTCTAAGGTTTAAAAGGCTGCCCGCCATCCCTGCACCCCAAGGTAACTTTCCCGCCCGCCCCAACCCCCAAAATGACCAGAACCCGCGGAGCCTCCCCTTCACCCGCAGCCCCGGGGCAAGGCCAGGCCCGCGGGCCGGAGTTGCAGCCGACACGTCTCTCCCCTTCCTCTTAGGCAGAGGTGGGCGGACCCGGGCGGGAACTGAGGCGGGGGACAGGGGAGCATGGGCCGGGGGCCGGGGAACCTCACCGCGGAGGGCAAAGCCGAGAAGCTGTCCCAGCCCCACTGGCAGGAAGGTCGGCTCCGGGTCGCTCGCTCTTCTGATGCCCCAGGCCGGCCAACGCAGCCAGCCCAACCGCAGACGAAGATAAAGCTCCCGACCCCTCCGCCTCCAGCCTCTAAGCCCGCTACGCAGCGTCACGCGCACGGCCATCGCCGGCTGAGGATTTCATTGGTGGTCCCGCCAGCCTCCAGGCTCCGCCCACCGCCCACGGCCGCCCCGCCCCTTCCCGGGCGCGCGCGGTTCCCAGGGCGCGAGTCCCCGGCAGGCCTTGGCCAATTGACGTGGGTACCTTCGCGCAAGCACGTCGTGACTCCCGCGACAGCTGCTTGCTTTCCACTTGTGCCCCAGCAATCTAATGTGCTGCAGAAATGGGACCGAGCCAACTTGGGACCCGTCTGAAAAGGCAGCTTTTGCCTGGTAGCGCGGGACTGGCGAGTTTGGTTGCCTCTTCTAGAGACTCGCGGAATCCGCCTGTAGAACTGTGGACCATTGCAGTTTGAACGGACACCACCACCCCCACCGCCCGCGCTAGCCCGAAGCGTTTGTCATGGGATGCTTTAATACTTTGTAAACAGTTCTTAACTATGTCTTTCAGGGAACTGGATAAGGATACAGTAAGATAAATGAAATAACGAGGCAATTAAGAAATTTAAAAGGGAACTTCACAATTCAAAAATGGTGCAGAGAGGTTTGGTTGTATGTGTTTAGATCGCTTAGGTTTTAGAAAGATAAAAGTGTGTGTCAGTCGGTCAGAGGTCTCTGACTGTTTGTAGCCCGTCAGTCTCCTCTGTCCATGAAGTTCTCCAGGCAAGAATACTGAAGTGGGTAGCCATTCCCTTCTCCAGGGGATCTTCCTGACCCAGGGATCGAACCTGCCTGTGTCCTGAATTGCAGGCGGCTTCTTTTACTGACTGAAGCGCCAGGGAAGCCCTTTATGAAGACAGAAGTATAGGTAAACTTAGGGGGAGGATAGATGAGAAGGGAATGATGAGGGTAGCAGAGTCTGAAGGGTCACACTGACAGCCTAAAACAAGCTAACCCAGCCCCTGTAATAACTCCACCCTTAGGGCAAGCAGGTTTGAGATGGCTGCCCATGACCTAATCAAGCGGCCGTGAACAAATGGATCAGAGTTACCCCAACTGGCTACTCTCCATGGATCTTTTAACAAGATTTGTATAGTTCCCCTGGCCATCCAGAACAGCCAGCGTTGTTCACCCCAAAGCAGAACCTGGCCTCAACATTCAATCAATTCATGACTCCCAGTCGTTGGCAGACCCACCCAGTTTACCTCTTCTGATAGGAACAGAGTAAAAGGACAAAGTAAAGGATTAAACAGTTAATCCTACTAGGGATTAACTAGAAAGTAGGTAAAAGTTCAGTTCAGTTCAGTTCAGTCGCTCAGTCGTGTCCGACTCTTTGCGACCCCATGAACTGCAGCACGCCAGGCCTCTCTGTCCATCACCAACTCCCGGAGTCTACCCAAACCCATGCCCATCGAGTCGGTGATGCCATCCAACCATCTCATCCTCTGTCGTCCCCTTCTCCTCCCGCCCCCAATCCTACCCAGCATTAGGGTCTTTTTCAATGAGTCAACCCTTCGCATGAGGTGGCCAAAGTATTGGAGTTTCAGCTTCAACATCAGACCTTCCAATGAACACCCAGGATTGATCTCTTTTAGGATGGATTGATTGGACCTCCTTGCAGTCCAAGGGACTCTCAAGAGTCTTCTCCAACACCACAGTTCAAAAGCATCAATTCTTCAGTGCTCAGCTTTCTTCACCGTCCAACTCTCACATCCATACATGACCACTGGAAAAACCGTAGCCTTGACTAGACGGACTTTTGTTGGCAAAGTAATGTCTCTGCTTTTAAATATGCTATCTAGGTTGGTCATAACCTTCCTTCCAAGGAGTAAGCGTCTTTTAGTTTCATGGCTGCAATCACCATCAGCAGTGATTTTGGAGCCCAAAAAAATAAAGTCTGACACTGTTTCCACTGTTTCCCTATCTATCTGCCATGAAGTGATGGGAGTGGATGCCGTGATCTTAGTTTTCTGAACGTTGAGCTTTAAGCCAACTTTTTCACTCTCCTCTTTCACCTTCGTCAAGAGGCTCTTTAGTTCTTCTTCACTTTCTGCCATAAGGGTGGTGTCATCCGCATATCTGAGGTTATTGATATTTCTCCCGGCAATCTTGATTCCAGCTTGTGTTTCTTCCAGCCCAGCGTTTCTCATGATGTACTCTGCATATAAGTTAAATAAGCAGGGTGACAATATACAGCCTTGACATACTCCTTTTCCAATTTGGAACCAGTCTGTTGTTCCATGTCCAGTTCGAACTGTTGCTTCCTGACCTGCATACAGGTTTCTCAAGAGACAGGTCAGATGGTCTGGTATTCCCATCTCTTTCAGAATTTTCCACAGTTTATTGTGATCCACACAGTCAAAGGCTTTGGCATAGTCGACAAAGCAGAAATAGATGTTTTTCTGGAACTCTCTTGCTTTTTCGATGATCCAGCGGATATTGGCAATTTGATCTCTGGTTCCTCTGCCTTTTCTAAAACCAGCTTGAACATCTGGAAGTTCACGGTTCACGTATTGCTGAAGCCTGGCTTGGAGAATTTTGAGCATTACTTTACTAGCATGTGAGATGAGTGCAATTGTGTGGTAGTTTGAGCATTCTTTGGCATTGCCTTTCCTTGGGATTGGAACGAAGACTGACCTCTTCCAGGTAAAAATAGTAAGTAGAAAAAATATGGGAGACCCTCTTTCAGTTACTGGTTACTCAAGAGAGCAGATTTGCTTAGCAACAAAACTGTGCAGCAGAAGCACAAGCTCTGCCCCAAAACAGTAAAACAGTGGTGGCACGAGACACACATCCTGCCCAGTGCTAACTGTGTCAACTGGATGACAATGGGATCTGATAGATCCCAATGGCTTTTGTCCTTCACCTCTCTGAATCACTTATCTATCATTTTTCCTCAAGCGGAATTCTTGCTAAGACATAGAGGACTATGGTACCAGAGCTCTTTGCTGTGTATGTGCTCCATCACGTCCGACTCTTTGCAACTGCGTGGACTAGATTCTGCCAGGCTCCTCTGCCCTTGGAATTTTTCTAGGCAAGAATACTGGCGTGAGTTGGCATTTCCTGCTCCACCCAGCTCTTTGGAGCCGCTAAAACAATTCCTAAACATTTTCACTTCTACAGTTGCGGTTGCTAATTGTGTCAACTGGATGACAATAGGATCTGATAGATCCCAATAGCGTTTGTCCTTCACCTCTCCCCTCCTATCAGTTTAAGAGCAGTAGGAACACAGCAACTCCTTTCTTTGAGACTCAGCTCACCACTATATACACACTTGTTTGACTCGTTTTCTTCCTCTGTTTCATTTATTCATTCAAAAAATACCGCATTTTGTTGTCGGCACTAGGGATACAGTAGTGAATATAACAGAAACCCAGCACTTACGTGTCTAGTGGAAAATATAAATTTTTTTATTAAAGTAAATAGGATAATTGTAGGCAAAGATAAGTGTTAAGAAGAAAATAAAACAGGGAATTCGTTTGTGGTCCAGTGGTTAGAACTGCAAGCTCTCACTGCTGGGGACGTGGGTTCAATTCCTGGACAGAGAACTACAATCCCACAACCTGAGCAATGTGGTCAAAAAAAGAAAAACAAAACAGAAGAGTCACTAAAGGACTTTTTGAGGAGACGATCTGAACGGAGACTTAAATGAGGAGAAGGAGCCAGCTATGCCAAGTGCGGGGAAGAAGACCATTCTAGACAGAGGACATGGTGTGGAATGCAGATGCTGAGCTTATTTGAGGAACCAAAGACCAGGAGGCTTGAAACACTTTGTGTGGAGGGTATGAGACTGAGGTTGTCAAGTTAAGCAGAAGCCTAATCATGTTGTTTGTACTTTGAAGCATTAAGTTATGTCTTGTTTTGCTTTGTTTTTAATAATTTCATGTATTATTTTATTTTTGGCTGTGCTGGGTCTTCATTGCTTCTGACTTTCTCTAGTTGTGGTGATGTGGTGAGCAGGGACTTACTGTCTAGTTGCGATCTCCAGGCTTCTCATTGCAATGGGTTCTCTCTCTCTCTCTTTTTTTTAAAGAGTATTTATTTATTTGGATGCCCTGGGTCTTGGTTTTGACATTCGAACTCTTAGTTGTGGCATGTGGGATCTAGTTCTCCGGCCAGGGATTGAACCCAGGCCCCCTGTGTTGGGAGCATGGAGTCTTTAGCCACTGGACTACCAGGAAAGTCCCAAGATGGCTTCTCTTGTTGCAGAGCATGGGCACTAGAGCATGGGCTTCAGAAGTTGCAGCAAGTGGGCTTAGTTGCCCCACAGCAAGTGGGATCTTCCCCAACCAGGGATCGAACCTGTGTCCCATACATTGGCAGGTGAATTCTTAACCACTGGACCACCAAGGAAGTCCTTGTCTTACTTTATAAGTCAACATGTTTTGTAGAGAATGACTTGCAAAGGGTAGAAATGGAACAGGGAAAATCAGAGAATGATAGGGAGCTATTGGACAAGTCCATGGGATATACGATGGTGACCTGGACTGCATTGGTTGCTATAGAAACAGAAATTAAAGAATCTCAAGTTATTTTCCTGAAGTGCAGGTGTGAACAAAAGTAGTAAACAAGGTGACTCCCAGGTGGTTTTCTTAAGCAAGTGGGAGGATGCCGTTTAATCCAAGGGGGAAGGTCATTTAATATGACTGAAGTGAAGTGAAGTGAAAGTCACTCAGTCGTGTCCGACTCTTTGTGACCCCCATGGACTGCAGACCGCCAGGCTCTTCTGTCCATGGAATTCTCCAGGCCAGAATACTGGAGTGGGTAGCCATTGCCTTCTCCAGGGGATCTTCCCAGACCAGGGATCAAACCCAGGTCTCCCTCATTGCATTATTTACCATCTGAGCCACCAAGGAAGCCCAATATGACTAGAGGGACCCTGAAAGCCTCTGCCCAAACTCTCCCACCACTGGCCTGAAAATCTCATATCACTCACTCCTTGGGGTCAACCCTTGGTTAAATATGAATGTTGGCTTCATCACATTCCAAAAACCACATATGCAGAACTTCTATTAGTTGCTAGGGATATAAAGATGAATAAAAACAATTATATATATTGGGGAAATTGATAATAACTAAGCCATTTCAAGACAATAAGAGAAGTATGTATTATAATAAAAAGAGGTAATAAAAGTGCCTCCCTTACAGAGTCACCAAAATGAGTTAATGCCTATAAAGCTCCAAGCACTGACGCTGGATTATAGAAGTACTCAATAAATATTAATTTTTTTAATACTTGTCTACACTGAAGTTTATCATTATTGTTGATGTTATTATCTTCTGGATTCAGTGGGAGCAGATGAAAGAATGATCACAGTCTGCTACTTTAGGAGAGGGAAGGTTGAATAGAAGAAGTCTACTTGACTCTAGCCTTCTGAACTAGTAGAAAGAAAGAGGAGTTAAGTTGACAAGCAAGGGAGAAGGGACATTCCAAGGAAAAGAAGGCCAAAAGCTAACAAGAAGAGAGCAAGCCAGAACTATCCAGGAGACAGGAAAGTAGCTGAGTATAGTTCAAGTGTAGGGTACTTACCAAGAAGAGGCAAGAGAGAAAGTTGCAGAGCTTAAGAAATGTGTAGACCATACTGAGACTTTCGAACTCAGACTCCCAAGGACAGTGGGGAGCCAGTGAAGGACATTTAGTAGAAAAGAGTCCTGATTTACGAGACTGTATGAGGCTTCCCAAGTGACTCAGTGGTAAAGAACCCGCCTGCAAATGTGGGAAACATGGGTTCGATCCCGGGGCCCGGAAGATCCCCTGGAGAAGGAGATGGCAACCCACACCAGTATTCTTGCCTGGAGAATCCCCTGGACAGAGGACCCTGGCAGTACATGGGGTTGCAAACAGTCAGACGTGACTGAACAACTGAACACAAACACACACACACACACAAAGAGGAAATGCAACTGGAAGTGGAGAGACCAACTAAAAGGGCCTCACAGTAACATAGGTGAGAGATGGTATGTGCCTAAACTGGGACAGCAGTAAGTGTAGTGAAAAAAAGGGGGCATATTTGAGAGGTATTTAGAGAGACAACTGACAGAACTAAGGAGTGTTTAGACGTGATGGTTCAGTATGTATTCAGGATTTCCAGCTTAGCAGACTGGCTGGCCGAAGTTAATGCTGACTGAAGTAATAAAATGCATCCTGGAGAAGGAGGAAGAATAAGCTTTACTCAGATTAATATTTAAACTAAACTAGTTCATCTCCAACTGAGACCTAAAGAAACTGAACAGTAAGTAATCAAGTTTTGTTTAGTTCTACAATAAAATAGCTTTAAGTTTCTCTCTTTTGACTGCGCATGTGGGACCTTGGTTCCCTGATTGGGGATTGAACTCGTGCCCCCTGTAGTGGAAACACAGAGTCCTAACCACTGGACTGCCATGGAATTCCCTAACTTTAATGTTTTTTGCTGATTATATCAATAATGTGTACATGTTACAGAAAATAAAATCAAATACAGAAAAGTACAAAAAGACATGTAATGTCCTACCACCCAGGGATGCAGCTAAACTGTTTCATGCAGGGAAAGAAAAGGACAATTGGCCTGAGCCTGAGGACTGAGCCCTATTACAAGAAGACACTGAGGTCTACAGGGAGCCAGAAAGGGAAATTAAACATGAATCACATCAAGTTTTAAAACAAAAATATCTCGGTTCTTCAAAGGCTCACATCTCCCTTAATGATACCAAACAAGCAATAAATATTTATTCCATTGCGAATACGTGTAATTTCTCAACTGGCACTCAGGCATAGCGAAAACATAGACTCATCCAGAGTTAAGGTTTCATGACTAAGGTGAGAACAATGAGGCAAGAGTGTAAATCAGGACGACCTTGATTGGTATGTCCCTGAAAACTCTTGGAGAGCTGAATCCTCTCTTGTTTATGTATTCTGGAAGTACCCAGCACAATATGTAAAAGAGTACCTGATGAACATGTTGAATGAGTTAGTGAGGTCAACTTAAAGAAGTCAACTGAAGTATAGGATTGTGTGCAGATCCCAAACTAAAGAAAGGTCAGATACAGCTTCATTCCTTCTCTTAGTGATTCAGTCATCTTGCATGCTGTCATCACTTGTTTATCTACTAACAGATTTCTTTAGATACAAGGGATACACCACCTATCCCTGTTAAGTAGACTGCAGCTTTATAGATTGCCTCTAGCCCTAAATAGCACAGTACATTTTAGGCACTGCCATAAAATAATAGAATAATAATATCAATAGTTCAAGCAATATACACACGTAAGAAAACACCCTCAAGGGGATTCTTATGGCCCAGTGGTTAAGAATCTGCCTTGCAATGCAGAGGACATGATCCCCGGTCTGGGAAGATCTCACATGCCACAGGGCATCTAAGCTGGTGAGCCACAACTACTGAGCCTGCACTCTGGAGCCCACGAGCCCAACTGCTGAGCCCACGTGGGGCAGCTACTGAAGTCCTCCTGCCTAGAACCCAGCCTTCACAACAAGAGAAGCCACTGCAATGAGAAGTCTGTGCATCTCAACAAAAAGTAGCCCTTGCTCTCCGGAATTAGAGAAAGGCTGTGAGCAGCAACGAAGACCCAGAGCAGCCAAAGATAAATAAATAAATGTTTTGTTTTGTTTTAAAAAAGAAAACATCCTCAAAATTTCCTGAATCACCAGATGTTTTTTTTTAATCTCACTGGAATTAAGTTGGTATAAATCTAAAGAAGATTCTGCTCTGTTAAGATGATATGGAAAGCCCTAGAGAAGCCACTAAGAAAATAACTCCAAAAGTATAGGGGGGAAATCATTCGAAGGAATTTAAATGTTACACTAGGAAATATTCAGTTAATGAAAAAAGAGTAAAGTAGAAAGAGACAAACCAAAAAGACATGAAATATAGAAAACAAAAATTTCAATCTCAGGCATAAATTCAACTATATCAATAATAATGTGTGAATGGATTGAACAAACTACATTAATAAGCAAGATCCATCTATATGCTATCTATAGGAGCACAATTTGGAATCAAAGATACACATAGGTTGAAATTTAAAGAATGGAAACAGATATACCATACAAAAAGCAATCATAAGAAAGCTGGAGTGGTGACAGTAGTATTGGACTTTATAGCAAAAATATTTAACTGGGTGCAACCACTTTGCAAAAAAAGTAGCATTACTGCCATTGTGACTCAGTAATTCCACTCATAGGTATATATATCCAAGAGAAATGTCCACACAAATACTTGTACAAAAATGTTCATAGCAGCATTATTCATAATAACCAAAAAGTAGAAACAACTTAAATGTTTATCAACTTGTGAATCAATAAATAAAACATGATATATCCATATGATGAAATATCATTCATCCATAAAAAGAAATTAAGTAGTGACATAAGTTTCAACATGGATGAAACTTGAAAATATTATGCTAAGGGGAACTAAGATTGTCACAGAAAACCACATACTGTAAGATTCCATTCATAGGGAATGTCCAGAATAGGTAAACCTGTAGTGACAGAACATTGGCCGTTAGGCAGAGCTGGGAGAACTGAATGGAAATTAGGAGTGACTGCTGAGAGATACAGAGTTTCTTTTGGGGGTGATAAAAGGGTTCTGAAACTGATTGTAGTAACAGTTGCACAACTGTGACTACACTAAAAACCATTTAATTGTACACTTTAAATGGGTGAATTTTATCTAAATAAAGTTGTTTTTAAATACAGGTTAAACTAATACCCAATCCTGAATATTCATTGGAAGGACTGATGCTAAAGCTGAAGCTCCAATACTTTGAACAGCTGATGTGAAGAGCTGACTCACTGGAAAAGACCCTGATGCTGGGAAAGACTGAGGGCAAGAGGAAAAGGAAGCAACAGAGGATGAGTTGGTTGGATGGTATCACTGACTCAATGGACATGAGTTTGAGCAAACTCAGGGAGATAGTGATGGACAGAGAAGCCTGGCATGTTTATGGGGTAGTAGTTCATGGGGTTACAAAGAGTCTAACACAATTTGGTGACTGAACAACAACAGAAACTAATATAGAGCTCTGACTGGTGGTTACCTTTTGCCAAGTTGTCAGTTGAGAGAAGGCATGAGGGAGACTGCTGGTGTGTTAGGAATGTTCATTGTCTTGATCTGGGTGGTGATTACATGAATGTACACAAATATGAAAGTTCTTCAAACTATATACTGAAGAATTGCAAACTTTGCTACATGTAATATATCAGACAAAAAGAAAAACATTTTAAAATATCATCTTTATTTAAATAGTTTGACTTAAAATATTGATATTCATTAACTATATTTTATTTTTCCATTTAGCTTTAATAGAATATTTTATAAATGAAATAACTTTTAAAGCAAATTAAAATAATTTATATTTTACATGTTTTGCATGTATTTCTTAATTAAAATATATTTAATACATTCAATTTTTGTGCACTTTAAATTCTACATTTTGTGTACTAATGCATTAGATCACTACTGTAGGTGTGTGTGTGTCTGTGTGTGTATTTAGTCATTCGATCGTGTCTGACTCTTTACAGACCCATGGACTGTAGCCCACCAGGCTCTTCTGTCCACAGAATTTTCCAGGCAAGAATACAGGAGTGGGTTGTTTTTTCCTATTCCAGGGGATCTTTTCGATCCAGGAATCAAACCTGTATCTCTTACATATCTTGCTTTGGCAGGCGGCCAAAGCCCATTAGGAAGCGCCACCTAGGAAGCCCATTACTGTAGAGAGGAACTAAAGAATGAAAATCTTAATGGTAATAACATAATTAATGCTTTTGGTGATGGTGGCAAGATAAAAGTTATGAATAAATACAAGATGATATATGAATTCAGTTCAGTTCAGTTCAGTCGCTCAGTCGTGTCCGACTCTTTGAGACCCCATGAATCGCAGCACGCCAGGCCTCTCTGTCCATCACCAACTCCCGGAGTCTACCCAAACCCATGTCCATCGAGTCGGTGATGCCATCCAACCATCTCATTCTCTGTCGTCCCCTTCTCCTCCTGCCCCCAATCCTTCCCAGCATCAGAGTCTTTTCCAATGAGACAACTCTTCTCATGAGGTGGCCAAAGTATTGGAGTTTCAGCTTCAACATCAGTCCTTCCAATGAACACCCAGGATTGATCTCCTTTAGGATGGACTGGTTGGATCTCCTTGCAGTCCAAGGGACTCTCAAGAGTCTTCTCCAACTCCACAGTTCAAAGGCATCACTTCTTCGGCGCTCAGCCTTCTTTATAGTCCAACTCTCACATCCATACATGACCACTGGAAAAACCATAGCCTTGACCAGATGGACCTTTGTTGACAAAGTAATGTCTCTGCTTTTTAACATGCTGTCTAGGTTGGTCATAACTTTCCTTCCAAGGAGTAAGCGTCTTTTAAACAGTCTTAAATGTAAACAGAGGAATAGTCAGATTTCTAAATTATCACTTTTTGACGCAATAGGTTGAAATTCCGTGACAGGCACACTTTCAACTGAGAGTATTTTTTTTTTTCCAAATAGCTTCTTTCATTCAAACTATTGATGAAAGCAATTTTCACATGGGGTATGGGATGAAAATGGGGAAGTCAATCTGGTTCATCCATGAGTTAACTTGAATTTTTTGTTAAGTAAAACAGCCTGCTTATGGCCTATCAAATATATGTTGAACATCTGCTTTAACTATTAAAGGAAAGGGTGTATTGACCAGAAGTAAATACTGTGCATGTTAAAAGTAAACATCAAATGCCTCCCTTCCTGGGATGCCAGTGCTGGTATTCCTTTCATGATAAGACTCCCTCCCTAGATGCCAAGGCCATGCTGTTTATATGGTGATCTTTTTGAAACTTTGAAAGAATGTATCCCTTGTTTGATGTTCTTTGTTCTGACAAGATAGGAAACTGCTGAAAACCATGCTGCTCTTGGAGTAGTTCCTCAGAGTTAGTCCTTAGTTTGACTCAAATAAAACACTTTGCTTTTCTATTCCTATTACAGACTATATCGACATTGCTTGGTGTAGTTGGCAGGATATCAAGAAAGCCCATCTGAGGTTACCTTGAGTAACCACTGGACCAGTGCTTGATACCAAGCACGGGCCCTTGAGCACCCCCTGGCTTCACAGAACCCTTCAGGTGCTTTTGTGAGTTTTTCCTGATACCTAGATATTCTTGTATTAAGTGACAGTCCAAGATTTTTATTTGGGCTGTTTTCTTAAGACTTGGGGTCTTCAAGGGGTACTGGTACATTTCCCAGGTGGAGAGGACCTAGGGGAAAGATGCTAGACAGAGGGCCTAGGAATATAAACTTTAAAAATTGTGACTCACTTTCCTGTACACCTGTAAAATGTAGTGTACATCAACTATACTTCAATTTAAAAAAAGAGTGATTATATTATGGTCTGTCTACTGAAAAATAGTTTCTCCAATTTTTGATAACTTGACGCTTTATTGTTGTTTAGTTGCTAAGTTGTGTCCAACTCTTTCTGTGACCCCATGAACTGTAGTCTGCCAAGCTCCTCTGTCCATGGGATTTCCCAGGCAAGAATACTGGAGTGGGTTACCATTTCCTTCTCCTGGGGATCTTCCTGATCTAGGGATGGAATCTGTGTCTCCTGCATTAGCAGGTGGATTCTTTACCACTGAGCCACTACTTTAAACTTAAGAGTTTTGCTAAGTTAAATTAAATAATGAGAATTCATTGAATATCCAGATCATTTCCAATTAAGACAAAATACTGAAATATTCATTTCTAAGCAAGTCTAAGTTTACCTACTTTTGTCTTCTTACTAAAAGAAAAACTAAAGATGTTTGGATTTATTAGACCTATGTCTTATACCACATTGAAGGAAGAATGCTATGAGAAAATGTACATTTCTAGAGGTTATAAAATATGTTCACAAATTTGCCAGTCAGGAAGTGCTGATGTGACAGTTTGCATAGCTTGCTTCTTGAGGGGTTAAGGTTTCTTAAGAGTTAAAAATTATAAGTGTAATTAAAACTACTAGAAACAATAAGGGAAACATTTCAGTATACAAGGAAAGTAAAATGTGTGTTTTCAATACAATGAGATACCAAGAATAGAAATGCATTTTGTTAAGGGAAAAGAAAGTGATTTTGTCCTGAAGCATCTCAAAGAGAGATATTAAATGAATTAGGCTTATTTTCTATATTAAATTACATGTCAAATAAAAGGTAACATGAAGTCTTCTTTATACTATGCTTATATATATAAATATCATTATTTATTATAAATAATTATATAAAATTCATGGAAATTATATAAAATTCATGGAAATCTTATACATCCTGGCATAAAATGTAATCTGTCATCATAATGTAGGCTCACCTTGAAGGGACTGAACCTGAGTATTAGAGAAATGTCCCAGCTGACTTGCATACAAAGACAGCAACAGCAGAATCTGTGAAGATTATGGCACATGTAGATAAAGTCCACTCTATTTTTTCAAAAATTAACCCCTTGTCAGGCTTTTGCCATCCTGATGTCCTTATAATATGGCAAAGTCTGCTTCTCAGTTAGAGAAATTAAGATGGGTATGGGTAAACAATAGCTGTGAATTAAACAGTCAGGACTACAGAAAACCCAAATAGCTTGGCTCTTCTTGACACCTTGGCAAACCCCATTTTTTTTGTTTGAAGGTTAAATCCTTCCTGTGCTGCAAGACTGATGCCCTCCCAATGCCAAAGAGACGTAGGAAATGTGTTTTCCACTTGGGTATTCGTCTACAGTCTCCAGTGATCAAGGCACCCAATTCACTGGGCAACTCATATGAGCCTCAATGAAAACCTCAGAAACTTCTTGAAATTATCACTGTCAATACAATGACCCTCAGTCATCAGGTAGTGTGGACAGAAATAATGGAAAAACTGAACTCAAGCATTGATAGAACAAAATTTAATTACATGGATTTCAATGAACTGATAAATATGAGAATTTTTTAATAATTTATTTATTTATGTTTTGGCTGCACTGGGTCCTTGTTGTCACGTGGGCTTCCCTCTAGTTTTGGTGAGTAGGGGTTACTCTCTAGTTGCAGTGCACAGGCTTCTCACTGTGGTGGCTTCCCTTGTTGAGGAGCATGGGTTCTAGGCGGAAGGGCCTCAGTAGTTGTGGCTCCTAGGCTCTAGAGCACAGGCTCAATGGTTGTGTCGCTAAGGCTTCGTTGTTCCGCTGCACGTGGGATCTTCCCAGATCAGGGATCAAACCTGCATCTCCTGAATTGGCAGGTGGATTCTTTACCACTGAGCCACCAGAGAAGCCCTGATTATAATTTTCATGACTTTTTGTCTGAAGTATTACTGTCTTTTAATCTTTCTTGTCCAAGTGCTAGGGAAACTTTCTCTTAAAGCTAATTATGGCATGGCATTTTAGTAAACTATATCCTTGTAAAGAGAATTGATGGAGAAGGAAATGGCAACTCGCTCCAATATTATTGCCTGGAGAATTCCATGGACAAAGAAGCATGGCAGGTTACAGTCCATGGGGTTGCCAAGAGTAGACATGACTGAGCGACTGATACAACAGAGAGAATTGAGGGATTTATCTTTTCTCTCATTAGATCCCTCCAGAATTTGGAAACTCTTAGGTTCCCTTTCAGGAATGAAGGAAGGAAGGTCACTTTCTGGCTGTTGCAAGAACCTTAAGATATTTTGGATTTCAACATGAGAGGAGTGGCAAATTAATGGTGAGGGTTCAAAGAGCTAAAGTTCAAAGCAGGGAGTAATACTTCCAACTTGGACTGGGGGGGATGACCAATGATCCTGGTTCGCTGAGGACTGCAGGGCTTCCTGAGACACAGAACTTTCAGAGAGAAACCCAAGATAGTCCTGGCAAGCAGGACAGCTGCTTATGTTAATAAAGGCAATGTTGTGGAGGAGTCAGAGAAGGCTTTGCAGAGGACAAGAGGCAGCAATCCCTGTAGAGTTAGTTGGACTGGATCACCTGCTTCATTAATACTTTTGACAAAAATACAAACTAACTCCCTTCACCACTCTTAGAGACAGCGGTCTGAGCAACTGCGCAGTGATTTCATTTATTGAGTACTTTCTTTTGATTGTCATGTGAGTTGAAATCTTTTATCAACCATAGGCTTCTGTTTTCATTATTGCACCTGTGTATCCTCCATAGTTTTCTAATTTTCAGTTGCTATATTTCCCTTCATCACTGTGTTAAAAGAGAACTTTTGTAATGCCTCTTCCTCTCAAACGTATTAAATTACAATGGAGTCTGTACTGTTGTCGTTGTTCAGTTGCTAAGTCTTGTTCGACTCCTTGCGACTCCATGGACTGCAGCACACCAGACTCCCCTGTCCTTTGCTATCTCCCAGAGTTTGCTCAGATTCATGTCCATTGAGTCGGTGATGATATCTAACCAGCTCATCCTCTGCCACCCTCTTCTCCTTTTGCCTCCAATCTTTTCTAGCATCAGGGTCTTTTCTAGTGAGTCAGGTCTTTGCATCAGGTGGCCAAAGTATTGGAGCTTCAGCTTCAGCATCAGTCCTTCCAATAAATATTCAGAGTTGACTTCTTTTAGGATTGACTGGTTTGAACTCCTTGATGTCCAAGGGACTCTCAAGGGTCTTCTCCAGCACTATGATATGAAAGCATCAGTTCTTTGGTGCTCAGCCTTCTTTATGGTCCAACTCTCACATCCAAACTTGACTACTGGAAAAACCACAGCTTTGACTACACAAACTTTTGTCAGCAAAGTGATGCCTCTGCTTTTTAATATGCTGTCTAGGTTTGTCATAGCTTTCCTTTCAAGAAGTTTCAGGGCTGCAGTCACCATCTGCAGTGATTTTGGAGCCCAAGAAAGAAAATCTGTCACTGCATCTATTTTTCCTGTTTCTATTTGCCATGAAGTGATGAGACCGGATGCCATGATCTTAGTTTTTTTAATGTTGACCTTTAAGCCAGCTTTTTGACTCTCCTCTTTTACCCTCATGAAGAGACTCCTTAGTTCCTCTTCACTTTCTGTCATTAGAGTGATACCATCTGTATAACTGAGGTTGTTCATGTTTATATCCAGCTTCTGATTCATCCAGCCCAACATTTCATATGATGTACTCTACATATAAGTTAAATAACCAGGGTGACAATATACAGCCTTGTCTTACTCATTTTCCAATTTTGAACCAGTCAGCTGTTCAATGTAAGCTTCTAATTGTTGCCTCTTGATCCATATACAGGTTTCTCAGGAGACAAGTAAGGTGGTCTGGTATTTCTATCGCTTTAAGAATTTTCCACAGTTTGTTGTGATCCACACAGTCAAAGGCTTTAGCATAGTCAATGAAGCAGAAGTAGATGTTTTTCTGGAATTCTCTTGCTTTCTCCATGATCCAGCGAAAGTTGGCAATTTATTCTCTGGTTCCTCTGCCTTTTCTAAATCCAACCTGTATGTCTGGAAGTTCTTGGTTTATGTAATGCTGAAGCCTAGCTTGAAGGATTTTGAGCAAAGCCTTACTAGCTTGCGGAATGAGTGAAATTGTATGGTAGTTTGAACATTCTTTGGCACTGCCCTTCTTTGAGATTAGAATGAAAAGTGACCTTTTCCAGGTCAGTATTGTAGGGAGTCTGTATCAGAGGTCAAAAATTAGAAGGAAGTCTGCTTAGAAGCATAAAATGGGTCTTCATTTGAATACAGATTCTCACAAGCAAGAATTGGCTTACTTTAAACTAAAGAGGAAAAGTGTTCACCTATGTGAAATACTGTAAACCAATGCTTCTCAAACTTTAATGTGCAAATAAACCACCATCTCCTCCTCCTATCTTGTAAAAATGGCAATTTCTGCCTAGTGGTGCTGGGAGGGCCTGAGATTCTTAATTTTTAATAAACCTCCAGTTGATTCCATCGCTGCTTATCCTAGTACCATATTTTGGGTAACAAAGGCTGTAAAGCAGAAAAACCCTTTCTGACATCTGTCCTTGCCCAAATTTCCCCCGATTCCCTAAAATTCTTTTATGTTGCTGGTGAGCCTGAAAGTCCACCAATTATTCTAAGCGGCAGATATATTCACAATGTAATGTTAACTCTTAATCAGATAGTTTTCCTCAACATATGAACTGAATTAGGAATAATCAACATCCATGTTGATTTCTGTGGGTCCATGGGGTCTCAAAGAGTCAGACATGACTGAGCAACTGAGCACACACACACGCACAAAAACGAATTTAGGAATGAGGTACCGTATAAAAGGGTGAAGATAAAGTTGGAGCACAAGGAGGTTAGGAAGAGCCGTGGGCGTTGGGCACCTGCCGAGTATTGTGAAAGGAAGACTACTTGGGGTTATGGTAAAGGATATACTAGCAAGTAGGAGGAGGTGAAGAAAGAGGTGAGAGGCTACTTACAATGAACCTCTTAGTTTTAAAGCCTTGCCTTGGGCCAGTCTGAGGAAACCCGATCCTAATAAAAATAGCAAGTCTATGCTTAATTTTGCATAGAAAGACAATATGACGCCTGTATGTATCAGTAAAGATTCACTGTTTTTTCTCAGTTTGCTTATGCAGTTGTGAAGTGCAAGAAGTTGGCCTGTTAAATGCACATGCTAGTTGAAACTATAGGAAACGTCTTCTAATAAATATTGAAGATTCCAAGATAGGATTTAGAGGTAAAATTATGACCAGTGACTGAGAACACAGAATGATAGCACTTAAAAGAGCTGGAGATCACTGAGCCTCTTTAATTCTGTGGATGAAGAAACTGAAAACAGGCGGATTTAAATGGATTTCTCAACTTCATTCAGGTAGTTAATGAAACAGTCTGAACTTGAATATCACAACTCTTGACTTTTAACCGAGGGCTTTCTATAACATGGTGTACGAGTCTGAGAAACCAGGTTAAATTTTCCTGAAAGTTTTCACATTTTAATTTTAATGTTTTTTTTTTTTAATGTAAAGAAGCATGTTTGTGCTTAATGATTTTATACTTAGTAGTTCAATTACTTTTGACAAATTTCCAATTTTTTGAAACTTTTTCTTTCTTTCTATCAAGGGTTCCATTTTTTGGATAACCAACAAGGACCTTCTGTCTAGCACAGGGAGCTCTGCTCAATGTTATGTGGCAGGTTGGATGGGAGGTGAGTTAAGGGGAGAATGGATACATGTATATGTATGGCTGAGTCCCTTTGCTGTCTACCTGAAACTATCACAACATTGTTAACTGGCTATAATTTAATACCAAAAAAAAGAGCTTTGTTTTTAAAGAAATTTCTAGAAGACCTATGCAATTTATTATATATAAGATCAACACCAAGATAAATACATTTATTTACTGAATATATTCCAGATGTCACCAAGAGTCCTCCTTTTGATAAAACAATAAAATCTACTTTCCTATCCTGAACATAAGCCTGGTTTTCTTCTAAAATTCCTCTATTATACACATTTTCCCATGTCTGGAATCTGGATAGCCAAAGGCAGAAGCAAAGTAGAAGTTTGAGTCAAATGAGATATACTTGTGAGTCCTGACCTCTGAGGCTACTCCACCTGTCAACTTAGTCAACTTTTTCAGGACACACCTGGAAGCATTTGGAAGGTAACTAAACAAATAAAGGTTAGTATGTTCTACCTCACAATGCAGATTGTAAAGCAGTGACATTTCTCACCAGGAAAGACACAAAACTAATATATTACTTTCCCAGGCTCCATCCTCCCCCTTATCAAAAATGCACTGAGGAAATTCCCTGGTTGTGCAGTGGTTAGGACTCTGCACTTGCACTGCTGAAGGTTCAATCCCTGATCAGGGAATTAAGATACCAGAAGCCATTTGTCACTACCCCTCCTCTAAATGCATTATATCAAACTTTCACACTCGAATGTGAGTTTTAGCTCAACTTCTTGCATTTTCTAAGACAATTTGGATCTTATACCTCAGAGCTTCCCTGGTGGCTCAGTCAGTAAAGAATCCATCTGCAATGCAGGAGATGCGGATTCAATCGGTGGGAAGGAAAGATCCCCTGGAGAAGGAAGTGGCAATCTACTTCAGTATTCTTGCCTGGAGAATCCCATGGACAGAGGAGCCTGGCGGGCTACAGTCCATGGGTCACAAAGAGTCAGATACTACTCAGCGACTAAATCACCACCACCTCAGCATTACTCTAAGTAAGAGTGACAAAAAGGTGAGGTTTCCAATCTCATCTATCACTGACTTTGGTAGAGAACAAGAAAGCATTGTGGAGAAGCAGTCTAGAACACCTGAAATCTCACTTGGTAGAGAACAGGCTATTCTGGCATTACAATATAATCCACATGCCTGTGCCTGCAGGTTAATTCACTGGGTAATAACAGAGTTCACTACAGTTCGCTGAAAAGGTGAATGCGAAATTTTGGACTCAATGTCTCTGAAAACAAGAGCATATCTTTTCAGAGGAGTATTTTAAATATAAGTGAATGTATGTTATGCCAGCAGGACTTTCTTTTTAGTGCCCCATTCAATGGAATTTTAATTGGAATACTTCTGGATATCCATTTATATTGCCTTCAGGGTTTATGTTTAAACAACATACTTTTAAATAGATTACCTTAGAGGCTGATCAATCAAAATAATAGAAATAAGAAATATATGCATTCATCTCTCAGGGGAAAGACAATAGATAAACCCATAGTAATGTCGTTATTGTCTTAAGATTTCTCTTTCTTTTACTACCTCAGGAAAATCTATTTAATAATTTTCTGAATGTCTCTAAAAGTCCAAATGTCATCTCTTTATGTTGAAATTTTGTCTGTTTTAATAAGATTTAATTTATAGCAAAACTCACCCATCAGAGATAGTTAATTGTCTTGTAAATTGATTTGATAAACTAATCCCTGCTAATGTTTTAACAAGTACGAACTTCTCAATGTTTTCTCTAGTAGAATTACACTTCTAGAAACTTTTTGAAATAGTATCCTATCCAAAGTAAAGATTCTACTGGATATAATTCCAAGGACACTGGCAGATCCATAATCAGGGTATTTTGGAGCAGGTAGATCTCAAAGAAGTTTTACTGCACAGACCTTGACTAACAGTCCAATTCCTTATACCAGTATTACTGGACTGCCCTATAAAAGTTTCCCCTATAAATGCAGAGGTAAATGAGAATTCCCCTTTCTGATAATATATGTAAAGCCTTTTTACAGGTCAGAGATGAAAGAGGAGAAAATAAATCCCTTCAGTGTGAGAGCCAGACCATAGCATGTTGATATCTGTGCTTTCCTTTTTCCTTTTTAAAAAAAATAATTAACAGACATCCCTCTGATAATTTTTAACCAAAATATCTTCAAATACAATTACTTGGCAAATGAATAAACATTTACTGAACACCTGCTATGTGTCAGATACTGTGCTGTGTGGCATTAAATGTGCACGAGCACATTTCATTATTCTTACTTTTCTAAAGCCCTTTTATAAAGCCTTCCATTTATAAAGCCAATCCAGTGTTTATGATGTTCACAATCAAGGCTCTAAATTTCATATGAAAGTGAAAGTCACTCAGTTGTGTCTGACTCTTTGCAACCCCGTGAATTACACAGTGCGTGGAATTCTTCAGGCCAGGATACTAGAGTGGGTAGCCATTCCGTTCTCCAGGGGCTCTTCCCAACCCAGGGATCGAACCCAAGTCTACCGCATTGCAGGTGGGTTCTTTACCAGCTGAACCACCAGGGGAGCCCCAAAATTTCGTGTATGTAAATATAAATAAAATGGTTATATGGTTTATATAGCCATTAGGCCACATTCCTGGAGTAGAAGACTACCTGTTTACTATTCTGTCCTCTGAGCCTGAACCTAGTCCAATGCCTGGCACTTAGTACATAGACTCTCATTAAATCTTTTTGGAAAAATTATTTTTTAAAATATTTATTTATTTGGTTGTGCTGGGTCTTTGTTGCGACACTTTGGATCTTCAGTCTTTCTTGCAGCATGTGGAATCTTCACTTGTAGCATTCAAACTCTTAGTTGCAGCATGTGACGTAGAATCTAGATCTCTGACCAGAGATTGAATGGGAATGCAGTCTTAGCCACTGGACCACCAGGAAAATCCCTGGAATAATTTCTCAAAGAAATCATGGAACGTTTTAGTGGACAGATCGTTTTGATTAGTTCTTCATAAGTGTGTTACTGATAGTAACGGTGTTTTGAGTAACTGGAGTAAAAGTGATTAATATGTGACCTTGTTTTCCCCAACAGTGCTTTGTAATAGTGAGCACCCAATTGATGCTTTTGAACTATGGTGTTGGCGAAGACTCTTGAGAGTCCCTTGGACTGCAAGGAGATCCAACCTGTCAGTCCTAAAGAAAATCAGTCCTGAATACTCATTGGAAGGACTAATGCTGAAGCTGAAGCTCCAGTACTTTGGCCACCTGATGCAAAGAACTGACTCATTGGAAAAGAACCTGATGCTGGGAAAGATTGAAGGCGGGAGGAGAAAGGGATGACAGAGGATGAGATGGCTAGATGGCATCACCAACTCAGCAGACATGAGTTTGAGTAAACTCCAGGAGTTGGTGATGGATAGGGAAGCCTGGCGTGCTGCAGTCCATGGGGTCGCCAAGAGTCGGACACGACTGAGCAACTGAACTGAACTGAATACAGATTTAACTGAATGAGAAGCTTTAAAAAAAAAAAAAAAGCATTGTGAGGGGTACAGAGCTGTATTGACATGGTTTTATAAAAAATTTTAAAATGTCATATACAGCTCTGTACCCCTCACAATGGTTAAAAAAACAAAAAAATAGGGCTTCCCTGGTGGCTCAGACAGTAAAGAATCTGCCTGCAATGTGGGAGACCCAGGTTCGATCCCTGGGTCAGGAAGATCCCCTGGAGAAGGAAATAGCAACCCGCTCCAGTATTCTTGCCTGGGAAATCCCATGGACAGAGGAGACGGACGGGCTACGGTTCATGGGGTAGCAAAGAGTCGGACATGACTGAGCGACTAACTTTATAAAAATATATGTAACCAGAGACTCCACTTCCCTAGTCCCCAAGCTTGGGGTTTACTCGTGCCCTCATTTTTCCTCAGAGTGTGGATACTGGATCCTAGTAGTCTAGGATGCTTAGAAATAAAAGGTAATCAGTACACAGAATTTCTTGCTGCTATCACATGAAATGGAATGCTGACAGTAAATGGCAGCTGGCTTCTACAGAGTGCTGGCTAGTCCTCTGTTCTGGCTTCTGCCAAGGCATTGGCAGGATGCTTGTTCGTAACAAGCTCCTCTAGCTGCCTGCACTGCCGCCTTATGGGCCATAATCTGGCCTTTGACCCAGAATCAGAATGTGCCTAAGTGTTTGCCCCTTTATGGACCCAAGGCTCTGGCTAATTTTACTCTTTTCCTCTTTAGAAGCCTGGCAAGTTACTTCTAAATTTAGCCCCAAATAGAAAGAGACATTGTTTTTCTAGCCCGAAATTCCAGCCAAACCTTCATCCTCAGAGTTATGACCATCTTCTAAGTCTCTGGGCCCCACAGGAGAGAAGAAATAGCTCTTTATTTATATTTATGGGCTTACCTTCCCGTACTCTCCTTGGTTCCCGCCATAGGAGTCAAAGAGTGGACAGCAACTACTTTTTGGCAGACAAGTAGGAGAGAGTCTAGCTTGGATATGACTAGCCCCCAGGCTGCTTTTTTCCTACTGTTTCGTGAGCCTTCCAGCCTCTTTTCTCCATCTTGTGTCCTCAGAGACAGAGCTTCTATCAGTGTTGGGATACTCTTTTCTCTGGGTTCACCTTTGTTTCTTGAAAACTTCAAAATATGCCTTAGCTTTTATGGTTCATCCTTCTATAAATACCCACCTTTTCCAGAGCGAATAAAAGCACGACATAGCTGGACAGTTCCTTCTGGCCTTAAAAGTCTTTGACGATTACTTCCAGACAAAGTTCAGAGCTGCTGACATTCCCAGTTGATTGCAGGCACCTTAGAGTGAGTCTGGATGGTGATTTCAAAAGGATTATGTCTTCTTTTCCTCTTTCAGAAGTAGCGTCCTTAATTCTAGAAATCTTGGAGGCAATTTTCACAGCTTTAGCCTACATCTCTGTCCTTCATTAAGAGCAGTGTCTCTGATGACTTGATTTCTCCATGGCATCCACTGGAGATAAATTTTTGGAGCAAAGCCCCCAAATGTGTATATCTTAATAATTTTGAATCTGGAGACTCCCTTTCCTTTGAGTCTAGTCTTAAAAACTTTTTGAACAGAGAGATCTGACAAGTTTCTATATTCTGAAAAAGAATTTTTTTTTTTTTGGTCTTAAAGTCGCAAATCCTAATACATGCAACAAAGTGGATGGATTGCAAAAGTATTATCCGAAGTGAAACAAAGTTGCATGCTGTATGATTGCATTTATATGTCATTCTAGAAAAGGCAGAGGTAGTAGGGACAGAGAACATGTCAGTGGATGCCAGGGACTGACAAGGCTCAGGGGAGGGACCGATTACAAGAAGACAGGGCAATTTTTTGGGAGATGGGAAGAAATGTTCTCTATCTTGATTTTGGTGGTAGTTCAATGACTCAGAACTCACAGAACTGCACTAGTGTACAGTGTTACTAAAGAATGTTTTTTCATATATAATTATAATTTTTTTAAATGGAGAAAACTGTTTTGCCCAACTACTTTTAAGAACCTACAAACACTTCACCACATTTATTTATTTTTCTTTTTTTTTCCTCTTATTTACCAGGGGAAAGCACAAATGCAGTCCCTCACTACCACAAATTATGCAGTCAAGTTTCCCACATTTGGGAAAATCACAGGGGTCAGCACATCCGGAGTGCAATGGATAAGCCTCACCCTGGGAAAACCACCTTCATGATCATGTACTTCACCACATTTATAAAGATATTTCCTAACTGGGGTCATCAATAACATTTGGGGAACCATTGCTGGAACACTTTGTTGATATCTAGTCCCTTTCTAATATCTGCTTCTTTTGCAAGACTTTAGCAATTTGTTTAAAATTTTATTTATTTCTTTCCTGGGAGTGGAAAGGTCATGCCAGACAATACCCTCAAATTCTGGAAGTCGTTATTTCTATAACAGGCTAAATGGCCTTTCCCATAGGTTATTATAACATGGGCATATCTCTGATGGCTTGTCCAGGCTTGGGGTAATTTGAGTTTTCTTGTATGCCAAGACTTGCCACAGTCCATGCAAGATCAAACCAGTCCTTCCTAAAGGAAATCAATTCTGAATATTTAATGGAAGGACTGATGCTGAAGCTGAAGCTCCAATACTTTGGCCACCTGATGCAAAGGGTTGACTCATTAGAAAAGACTTTGATGCTGGGAAAGATTGAAGGCAGGAGGAGAAGGGGACAACAGAGGATGAGATGGTTGGATGGCATCACTGACTTGGACATGAATTTGAGCAAGCTCTGGGAGATGGTGATGGACAGGGAAGCTTGGTGTGCTGCAATCCGTGGGGTTGCAAAGAATTGGACACGACTGAGTGACTGAACTGAACTGATGTTTCAAGAAGAGTGCTGTTATTTTTTAGAAATCTCAGGGGTCTGAGTTAGAAACTTGAGAAACTACCTTCTGTACATTACACAAACTCTCCAGGGATGAGGATCACAAAGAAGAAATTAATATCATGTCCTCTCTCTTGCATATTCTGCCAAGCACTCTGTATTTGTCTGGTTTTGAAGGCAAATAGCTTAGAATCCTCTCAAACTCAGACTAATCACAAACTCTAGTCTCTATCTACCATATTAGCAGGGACTTTAAGTATCTCACCCATCCATGTGCTCTAACCTATTGGTAGCATCATAGTCATTGTCTAAAAAACACTCAATACTTCCCACTTTGGGAATTTCAGTTGGTCCATAGTACAAGTATATGCTAAATGGAAATTCATAAATATCCTGGGATAAAGCTGCTGGTAATGTAATATATTGTCTCCATGAACACGTGATACAAAGATTGTCCTACTTTTTCATCTTTCAAAATAAATTACACTAGTTCCAAACCCCTTACCAGGAAGTCTAGAATTGCTATCTCTTCAGGCTTCTTCCTCCCTCTGAATTTTCGATTAAAACTCACAGCCTTAAGCAGTTCAAAAGGTCAGTCTGACACCATTCCTATGACAAAGACTGTTAGCTGATCATCAAAACTAGCATTATTAGATTTGGCATGTAAAAAATACAAGATGCCCAAATATTACACAGGACATACTTAAACTAAAAAAAATATATTGTTTATCTGAAATTTAAACTTAACTATATTTTATCTGGCAATGCTACAATAACCGTTTCTTCTCTCTGGATATACAGTGCTATTATATTACCCAGCTTCCCTTGCAGTTAGGTGGGGTCATGTGACTGAGTTCTAGCCATAAAAGCCTCTTAAGCACAATCCTCGTTTCTCTTTTTCTTTCTAGCTGGCTGGGGAATCCATCTGGTAAAGATGATGGAGCCATAGGATGGAAGGAATCTGGGTACCTATCACCATTTGGGTAGGAGCTGCCCAGGAGAATCACCAAGGACGGCCATGTGCCATGAATCGTGAACACTGCATAAACTGTTGTTTTTATTGTTAAGCCACTGAAATCGAACATTTATTTATTACAGCAGTTTTACCTTAACCAATACAGAACTTTAGTATCCGAAATGGATGGAATACCACTGTCGTCTGCTCGGCTGCTGTAACAGAGGACCATAGACTAAGTGGCTTATAAACAACAGAAATTTATTTCTCACAGCTTCAGAGAACGTGAAGTCCAAGATCAGGGTGCTGGCAGATTCCGTGTCTGGTAAGGCTCTGCTTCCTGGTTCATAGAAGGCCATCTTTTTGCTATGTCTTCACATAGTAGAAAGGGGAAGGGATTTCTCTGGGATCTCATTTAAAAGGGCATATATCCCATTCATGAGCACTCTATAGCTGTCGTAACAAAACCTTAAAATTTGTGACGAGCTTTGGGCTCCAAAATCACTGCTGATGGTGATTGCAGCCATGAAATTAAAAGACGCTTACTCCTTGGAAGGAAGGTTATGACCAACCTAGATAGCATATTTAAAAGCAGAGACATTACTTTGCCAACAAAGGTCATGCGAAGAGTTGACTCATTGGAAAAGACCCTAATGCTGGGAAGGATTGGGGGCAGGAGGAGAAGAGGATGACAGAGGATGAGATGGTTGGATGGCATCACTAACTCGATGGACATGAGTTTGGGTAAACTCCGGGAGTTGGTGATGGACAGGAGGCCTGGCGTGCTGCGATTCATGGGGTCGCCAAGAGTCGGACACGACTGAATGACTGAACTGAACTGAACTGAACTAGTGGACCAGCAGTGGGAAGTAAGAAAACAGATATCATAAACCTAGGAAAATAGAGATGCATATTATGCACTAACGAAAGATTTGATAAGGTGTCACTTGAAATAACTTAGAAGGATAACTGTGCGATTAAATGAATTTATAATTCTAGGGCAGAGAGATTTAATCTTTTCATCTGTTTCTTTTTTTGTTTTCTTCTTTCCTTCCTTCCTTCATTTCCTTTTTTCTTTTTGGTACCATGCACTCGTTTGGCAGTTTGGTGAAGCTGACAGACCCCTTTTCAGAGTAATATTTTAAATTTTTATTTAATTTTTTGGCTGTGCTGGATCTTCACTGATGTGTGGGATTTTCTCTAATTGTGGTGACTGGGGGGCTACTCTCTAGTTGTAGTGCATGGGCTTCTCATTACAGTGGTCTTTCTTGTTGCAGAGCACAAGCTCTAAGGCTGGTGGGCTTCAGTAGTTGCAGCTCCCAGGCTCTAGAGCACAGGCTCAGTAATTGTGGCTCATGGGCTTAGTTGCTCCGTGGCATGTGGGATCTTCCCAGACCAGGGATTGAACCCATGTCTCCTGCATTGGCAGGTGAATGATTTACCACTGAGCCCCCGGGGAAGACCCAGAGTAATATTTTTAAATGTATAAAATAAAATGTGTACAAGAATACCAAGTGTATTGATAAATGCTTATCAAAATACTTTCAAAAAACAAAGATATGACACAGTAACATATTCACATCTTTCTTAATCCATTAAGTATCTAGAAAAAGAAAGTGAGGAAGTGAAGTCACTCAGTCGTGTCCGACTCTTTGTGACCCCGTGGACTGTCACCTACCAGGCTCCTCCATCCATGGAATTTTCCAGGCAAGAGTACTGGAGTGGGTTGCCATTTCCTTCTCCAGGGGATCTTCCTGACCCAGGATTCAAACCCGGGTCTCCCGCATTGCAGGCAGTCGCTTTACCATCTGAGCCACCAGGGAAGCCCATCAGCAGGTGCCCAAACAGGACTTGAACCCTGGACCCTTAGATTAAAAATCTGACGCTCTACCGATTGAAGTATCTAGGTGCCCAGATATTTCATCAAACATTCTAGGTGTGTCTGTGAGGGTCTTTCTGAATGAGATTAGTATTTGAATCAGTAGACAAGCAAAGCAGATGGACCTCCCAGTGTAGGTGGGCCTCATCCAATCCAATGGAGGCCTGAATAGAACAAAAACGCTGAGTAAGGGAGAATTCATTTACTCTCTGCCTGACTGTCTTCAAGCTGGGACATTGGTCTTTTGTCTTGGGACTCAGACTCAGGCTTTAACTTACATCCTTGGCTCTCCTGGATCTCAAGCCTCCAGATGCAGAATAGAACTATACCATCAGCTCTCCTGGGTTTCCATCCTGCCAACAGCATTTCTTGGGACTACTGTAATTTCAAACTAGTGATGAGTATAAACAATATCTTGAGATATGTTACATCATGTATGCAACAACTATATATTATATGAAAATGTTGCTGTTGTTCAGTCGCTAAGTCATATCCCACTCTTTGTCCTTCACTATCTTGCGGAGTTTGCTCAAACTCATATCTATTGAGTCAATGATGCCATCCAACTATCTCATCCTCTGTCATCTTCTTCTCCTGCCCTCAATCTTTCCCAGTATCAGGGTCTTTTCCAATAAGTTGGCTCTTTGCCTCAGGTGGCCAAAGTATTGGAGCTTTAGCTTCAGCATCAGTCCTTCCAATTCATAATCAGGGTTGATTTCCTTTTAGGATTGACAGATTTGATCTCCTTGCTGTCCAAGGGACTCTCAAGAGTCTTCTCCAGCACCACAGTTCGAAAGGATGAATTCTTCGGCACTCAGTCTTCTTAGCCAGCTTTTTCGCTCTCCTCTTTCACCCTCATCAAGAGATTCTAGTTCCTCTTCACTTTCTGCATTACAGTGGTATCATGTGCAGATCTGAGGTTGCTGATATTTCTCTTGGCAATCTTGATTCCAGGTGTGATTCATCCAGTCTGGCATTTCACATGTTGTACTCTGCATATAAGTTAAAAAAACAGGGTGACAATATACAGCCTTGACATACTCCTTTCCCAATTTTGAAACAGTCTGTATTATATGAACTAAGTGTTATATGAAAATACCTGGGACAGAAGTCACAGGTGCTGCTAATACTACCCTGATTTGTTGCCTACATTCATAATGAATAAAGGAAATGCTAACTTTCAGCTGGGGGTTAGTGGTACAGCCACTATGGAGAACAATATGGAGGTTCCTTCAAAAACTAAAAATAGAGCTACCGTATGACCATACAATCCAACTCCTGGGCATATATCAGGAGAAAACCATGGTCCAAAAGCATACATGCACCCCAGTGTTCATTGCAGCACTGTTTACAATAGCCAAGACATGGAAGCAACCTAAATGTACACTGACAGAAGAATTAATAAAGGAGATGTGTACATATATACAACAGAATATTAGTCAGCCATTAAAAAGAATGAAATAACACTATTTGCAGCAAAATGGATGGGCCTAGAGATTGTCATACCAAATGAAATAAGAGGAGAAATATTGTATGACATCCCTTATATATGGAATATAAAAAAAATGATACAAATGAACTTATTTACAAAGCAGAAACAGACTCACAGACTTAGAGAATGAATTTATGGGGGTGGGGGAAGGATGGGGAAAAGGGATAGTTAGGGAGTTTGGGATCAACATGTACACACTGTTATATTTTAAATGGACAACCAGCAAGGACCTACTGTACAGCACAGGGAACTCTGCTCAATGTTATGTGGCAGCCTGGATTCGAGGGCATTTGGGGGAGAATGGACACATGTTTATGTACGACTGAGTTCCTTTGTTGTCCACTTGAAACTATCACACACTGTTAATCAGCTATACTCTAATATAAAATAAAAACTTTAAAAAAAGATATAATTTGTTTCCCATGTTGGTGGACACTGTTGGTGCTCTGCCTAATCTCCCCAGATCCTTTTTAGGGGTTCCATCTGCTAATTCCACAGTTTTATTACCTTTGCTTTGCCAGTTTTCACCTGTGATTTATTTCAGAGCACTATCCTTGGGCTACTATAGCCCGTTGTCTACAGATGTAGAAATCTGGGAATGCTTGTGTGTTTCAGTTCCCAAAGGGTGAATCATAGTCATTGACAGGTGAGGATGTATGACAGCCCAGTTTCTTTGCTTTGGGAATGTAACTTATGCTCCAGTGGGATCAAGCTGAGGCTGGAACTTTGCCTAAAACTTCATTCTATTGTTATTCTGCTTTTCCGTCATTCCTGGTTACTCATTAGTAAATCACTTGCATGAGAATCCTGATTTCAGGGTTTGCTTCCAGAGAACTTGACTTAATACACCATCCAAGTTACGAATCCCTGGGTCAAGAATCCCTGCTGTAGGGGGAGTGGTTGGAAAGAGTTTGAATGCTAGTGTGTTTGAGTTTTAACTTTCTGCTCTCAGCAAGTTATTATTCTTGAGAGAGATGGGCATAGGTTAGAACTGAGCTGGACTCAATTCAGGCAGAGGCCAAAGAGGATGAAGAAAACCCAGATATCATGAACTTTATCGGGCTGGGAAATCTTACTGCTTCTGGATTCCAAATATCAAAGGATAAGATAGAAAAAGCCTTGAGAGAAAAAGGCTCAGTGAGATTGTTGAGTAAGTAACAGGATAGCTGTGTAGCAACTAGGTAATTAAGGATGTTGTCTTCTCTGCCAACCCTTACTGTAACTATCTTTTAGGTGAAAGAGCAAATCATGAAGTAAAGATGCAAAGAAGTGAGATGACCCTGAAAACTGGATCTAGATATGGTTGCCAAATTTAGCAGATAAAAACACTGGAAACCCAATATTTTATCTGACAACCCTAGGTCAGGTAAAAACCTTTGGAAGTAGTTACTGGCACCTGAGTCTTTCTGAAAGCAAATAGATCAGAACATCCAAATTTTTGAGGGAATTACATTGATAAAGAACCCACAAGCCTGGTCTATAAAGCTTTTGCCTATCCAGGAAATTTTATTTTATTTTTTAAATTAATTTTTACTGGAGTATAGTTGCTTTTCTTCTCCAATGGCTCAGCGGTAAAGAATCTTCCTGCATTGTAGGAGACTCAGGAGATGCGGATTTGATCCTTAGGTAGGGAAGATCCCCTGGAGGAGATCTGCCAACCCACTATTCTTGCCTGAAAAATCTCACGGACAGAGGAGCCTGGCAGGCTACAGCCCAAACTGTCGCAAAGAGTCAGCCATGATTGAGTGACTGGGCAGACAAGAATATTTGCTTTATAATGTTGTGTTAGTTTTTACTGTACAGCAAGGTGAATCACCTATATGTTTACATATATCCCCTCTTTTTTAGATTTCCTTCCCATTTAGGTCACCACAGAGCCCTAAGTAGAGTTCCGTGAGCTATGGTTCTCATTAGTTATCTACTTTATACATAGCATTAATAGTGTATATATGTCAATCCCAATCTTCCAGTTCATCCCACTATCCCCCTTTCCCCGTTTGGTGTCCATATGTTTTTTTCTCTACATCTGTGTCTCTGTCAGGAAATTTTGAAACAACCCTCAAGCCTCCTCGTTTGCATGGGCAGGCAGCACACAGTGAAAGCACCTAAAGATGACACATTCTTCAACGTCGCCTTCAGATGTGACCGTGAAGGATAATGGAAAAGGGAGCACCTCGCAGAAGATGGAACCAGGGATTATAGAGAAAAATGGTAACAGAAATCCCACCCAAAGAGCAGGACCATAGTCTAGTCAAGTAAATTTTTTCCATCCCAAGATAGATATCTGCACAATGCCGGCCCAGCTGTTTTTCACAGCAACTGTATCTCCTGTTCTTCCTTTTCCTGAATGGAGGTTTGTTGTTTTTTTACTGAGGGTAGTAATGTCCCAGCTCTGCCACTGAATGTAGGGGAGGGAAAAGGACAATTTACAGAAAACTTGTTTTTATAATTTAAAAATCCTCAGATCAGGAGAACCTATATCCAGACCCAGTGGAAAATACTGTGTCATCCAGAGATCCTGGATTTTGAGCTTGGTGTGATAACTGAAAGATTACGCTAAACCATGGAGATTCTGAGGATTCATCTAAGACTAAGGCTAAATGGCTCCCAAAGTATGGTTCCAGACCAGCAGCATCAGTATCACCTGGCAACTTGTTAGAAATCCAAGGGAATTCCCTAGTGGTCCAGGGGTTAGGACTCTGGGCTCTCACTGCCAAGGGTACAGGTTCAATCCCTGGTTGGGGAACTAAAAATCCCACAAGTAGTGCAGAAAAAAAATTAGAACTCTAAATTTTCAGCCTCCACCCCAAATCAGAAGTCTGGAGGTGGGACCCAGCAAGACCTTCCAGTACCCTGATGCACATTTACGTTTGAGAACTATTGACTAAAGAAACAGCTAGTGTTAGGTGGACAAAACTAAGAATATTTACTGTCTAGATTCTGTGGTTCACCCACTTTCTCCTTGGCTACCATAGGAGCTGTCCCTCCTTCAGAGGGCTTTAGAAGCCATGAAGATGTGACTTCTGCTGTCAGAGCTTCCCTGAGGGCCCACGTCACTGGCGGGTGTAAGGTACACCCTGATTTCTCTAAGGATACCACTGTATCAGACCAACTCCTTCATTCAGTCACTGGACAAAGATTGTGCTTTTATTATGTTCTAGGAATTGTGCTAAGCACAGAAAAAAAAAATAGCTAGTGTTAACTAATATAAGAAAACAGATGGTATTAACTAATAAAACATCTGAGTGAGCAATCCTTAAAGTGGATCTGTCTACTGTTCTATTGTTTCACAGGAATACTATTGATCACTGGTCTAACTCTACATAGTCAAAGTTATGGTTTTTCCAGTAGTCATGTATAGATGCGAGAGTTGGTCCATGAAGAAGGCTGAGTGCCAAATAACTGATTTTATATTAAATATTTTATACTATATTTTAATAGTTTATGTTAAACCTCTTAGGTAATTTTGATCTGTCTCTTTTTTTTGAAAATCATCATTTTAGAGTAGGATTTCTCTATCTCAACAATACTGATATTTCAGGACTGATATTTTTTTGTTATGAGAGGAAGGCTATCCTGTGTTTATAGAATCTTTAGCAGCATACCTGGCCTCTACCCACTAGATTCCCATAGCACCACATCCTGAGTCATGTCTCCAGACAATGCAAAACCAAGAGGTAGGATTGCCAGAAAAGCTACAGTATGCAGGACATGTACATGTATGTGGGGCTTACTTATGCTAAAAAAAAATTCATTGTTTATCTGAAATCCAAATTTAACTGGACATCCTATATTTTTAATTGCTAAACCTGGCCACCCTACCTAAACGGCAAAATTGCTCCCAGCTGAGAACCACCACCTGAGAACTAGGCTGGAAATCGTTATGAAAGTTATAGATAAAAATAAAACCAAGTATAATTTAATATCCCTTTATTAGAGACACACTTTATTTATTAAAAATATTTATTTATTTATTTGACTGTCAGGCCTTAGTTGTGGCACTTAGTACCTGGCAATGTGTGGGATCTTAGCTCCCAGGTGGCACAGTTGTAAAGAATCCACCTGCCAATGCAGGAGGTGCAGAAGATGTGGATTCGATCCCTGGGTAAGTCAGAAAGATCCCCTTGAGAAGAAAACAGCAACCCACTCCAGTATGCTTGCCTGGAAAATTCCATGGACAGAGAAGCCTGGCAGGCTACAGTCCATGGAGGTGCGAAGAGTCGGACACGACTGAGCACACACACAGAGTTCCCTGACCAGGGATCAAACCCAAGCCCCCTGCATTGAAAGGTGGATTCTGGACCACCAGGGAAGTCCTAGAGATACATGCTTCAAAGAAAGACACATTTTTCCATATATTCCTCAAATAAACAGCCAAACAAAAATTGTTTGAATGATAGGGACTCAGAAATGTAACTGGAGCTCAGGAAACAATATATAGAGTCTATGGAGTCAGGGATCCTTGTTTTTGTTTACTGATAGATCCCAGAGGCTTTGAACAGTGCCTGGCACATAGTAATCAAACAATAAATATTGTTGAATGATTGAATGAAAGCATTGGTAGTGTTGAGTGTTGGGATGAAAATGTTTATGAGACTGTATGCATGTGTGCGTGCTAAGTCACGTCAGTAGTGCCCAACTCTGTGAGACCCTAGGGACTGCAGCCCGCCAGGCTCCTCTGTCCATGGGATTCTTCAGGCAAGAATACTGGAGGGGGTTGCCATGCTCTCCTGCAGGGGATCTTTCTGACCTAGGGACTGAACCCACAACATACGTCTCCAGCATTGGCAGGCAGGTTCTTTACCACTAGCGCCACCTGGGAAGCCTAGTAAGACTGTATTACTTCCTTGTAAATAGTGTATACTGATATCCTTTCTGCAGTGCAATCAACTCTGCCTCATTCCAAGCCTCTTCTTTGCTATTTGCCTGGAGTCCTTCCCTTCAGTGCGCTGGTACAGAAGTGCTGATTGGCCCTTAGATTCTGTTTACTTCGAATTCATTAAAAACCTGGGGTTGGTTCCAGGACCAACTTCAGACTGGGGACCAATTCCATTTTAAATAAGAACCTTAATGTGCAGACTCATATACAGTGAAATAAAGTTTTAGCAGCTTAGGAAAGGAAATTTTGAAATGCACTCAAACGTTTTGGATTGATCAAGAACATGAAGATTAAGTGACCCCTTACACTATTTTAATCTTATATTATGACCTTGTTGTAGTAAGTATCTGTGAAGAAAAAGAATGATAACAATTGAAGATGAACTCATTACTTTATAATGGCTTGATAGCATTGTTAAAACCAGAAGTTCATGGACTGTGAAGCCAAACTACTTGAGTTTGAATCTTAACTCTGCTACTTACTAGATATGTGACCTTTAGGCAAATAATTTCATTTCTCTCTACCTCCATTTCCTCATCTGCCCATTTAACTGAGGAGTTATAAAAAAGGCACAATATTGAGCAATAAAAATACCCTTTTAAATAGGGATGAACTAGCACAACCAAACATGAATAAATAAATACACAATTTTTTTTTAAAGGGTTGGAAGTGGGGGAAGCAAGTCTGAACATTTACACTGGCTTATTTTTGCCCTGCGACTTCTTTATTATCCTCACATCTCCTAGTATGCGACCTAGTTTATGTGTGCCAGATGTTTGTAGAACCATATAAACTGAGCTTTATTTATGTTCTGTTTAGAATTCTGAGGCACTATTAGACTCTTTGATCTATGTTGACCAAAGAAAAATGTGTATCTTCAAATGAGTGATCGGGAAAAGTCCTCAGTAACAATTAGCTACAGATTTCTTCTATCCAAGGAGGACACCTAGAGGCTACTTTTGTGATGTGGTTGCCAATCCTGAAATGCTTTTCAAATTGTTTTCTTCACAGATCCAGTCATAAATCATTCATCACCGATCCAGTAAGTCCAAGTAGAACAATGAATAACTAATCTTTAAGGAGAGGAAAAAGGCGAAAAGAAGTTACATTTATTTTCCAGGCACAGTAGAAGTACATTACAAGGTACAGAAGAACTCTTAAATGTGATAGTTGGGGGGTACAGTTATGAAGGACATTTGGGGAACCCTTGGGAAAATTTGAGTGTTAACTAAATGTTGGGTGATGTGATTGAGTTCGTGATGATATTCTTAGGTGTTGTTAGGGCATTGTGTTCTTGTAGAAGAATATTTCAGTTCTTAGGAAATTCAGACTGACATATTCAAGGGTAATGTAGGAGGATGCCTGAAACCTAGTTTCAGATGTTTTGGCAAAGGGAAGCGTGAGTACACATATGGAGAGAGATGAAGCAGGTGTAGCAAGATGTCAACAGTTGGTGAATCTAGGTGGGGAGGAATATGGATCTTCATTATACTGTTCTTCCAATTTTTATGCACATTCATTTTCCCCCAAAAGTTTCAAATTATAATCTAGAAGCATTGAGCTAAGTCACTTAAAATAGTAACTGTAGGATGTGAAATTAATACACAGAAATCTCTTGCATTCCTATACCTAACAATGAAACATTAGAAAGATAAATCATGGAAATAATCCCATTTATCGTCACTTCAAAAAAGAATAAAATATTTAGGAATAAAGCTACCTAAGGAGACAAAAGACATAGTCTCAGAAACTATAAGATACTGATGAAAGAAATAAAAGATGACACAAACAGATGGAGAGACATACCATGTTCTTGGATTGAAAGAATCAATACTGTGAAAATGACTATACTACCCCAGGCAATCTATAGACTCAATGCAGTCTCTATCAAATTACTAATGGCATTTTTCACAGAATTTGAACAAAAAGTTTTACAATTTGTATGGACACACACAAAAGACCATGAATAGCCAAAGCAGTCTTGAAAAACAAAAACAGAGCTGGAGGAATCAGTTTCCCTGACCTCAAGCTATACTAAAAAACTAGTCATCAAAGCAGTTTGGTACTGTAGGCACAAAAACAGAAACAAAGATCAATGGAACAGGATAGAAAACCCTGAAATAAGCTCATATACCTAATGGTCACCTAATCTATGAGAAAGAGGCAAACATATACAATGGAGAAAACACAGTCTCTTCAGTAATTGGTGCTGGGAAAACTGAACAGCTACAAATAAAAGAATAAAATCAGAACACACTCTAACATCACATGTAAAAATAAACTCAAAAGGGTTAAAGACTTAAATGTAAGGCTGGATACAATAAAATTCTTAGGGGAAAACATACACAGAACACTCTATGACATAAATTGCAGTAAAATCTTTTTGATCTACTTCCTAAAGTAATGAAAATAAAAACAAAAATAAACAAATGGGATCTAATTAAAAGCCTTTGTGAAGCAAAGAAAACCATAAAAAAACAAAAAGACAACCCTTAGGATGGCAGAAAAGATTTGCAAACCAAGCAACTGATAAGGGATTAATTTCCAAAATGTACAAACAGCTCAATACCAAAAAGCAAACAATCCAATCAAAAGGTGGGAAGAAGATCCAAATAGACATTTCTCCAAATAGGACATGCAGATGGTTAAAAAGCACATGGAAAGATGCTCAACAACACTATTAGAGAAATGCAAATTAAAACTATAACTAGGTATTACCTCACACCAGTCAGAATGACCATGATCACAAAATCTACAAACAGGGACTTCCCTAGTGATCTGGTGGTTAAGAATCTGCCTGCCAATGCAGGGAAAGGTGGGTTTGATCCCTGGTCTGGGAAAATCCCACATGCTGCAGAGTAACTAAGCAGGTATGCTGCAACTACTGGACCTGCACTATAGAGCCCGCAAGCTGCAAATACTGAAGCCTGTGCACCTAGAGCCTGTGCTCTGCAACAAAAGAAGCCACTGCAATGAGAAACCTGTGCACTGCAACAAAGAGCAAGCCCCACTCCCCACAACTAGAGAAAGCCCTCACTCAGCAATGAAGACCCAGCTCAGCAAAAAAATAAAAAAGCTTTAAATAAATAAAACATCCACAAACAATAAATGCTGGAGAGGGTGTGGAGAAAAGAGAACGCTCCTACACTGTTGGTGGGAATGTAAAATAGTACAGCCACTATGGAGGCTCCTTAAAGTACTAAAAATATATAGCTACCATATGATTCAGCAATCCCTGGGCATATATCCAGAGAAAACCATAATTTGAAAAGACAGTGTTAGTCTCTCAGTCATGTCTGACTCTTTGTGACCCCATGAACTGTAGCCTGCCAGGCTCCTCTGTCCATGAAATTCTCCAGGCAAGAATATTGGACTGAGTAGCCATTCTCTTCTCCAGGGGATTTATCCAGGGATTGAACCTGGGTCTCCTGCATTGTAGGCAGATTCTTTACCTTCTGATCCACCAAGAAGATCCTAACCTGAAAAGATACGTGCACCCCAATGTTCATTGCAGCACTGTTTACTATAGCCAGGACATGGAAGCAACCTAAATGTCCCTTAAAAGAGTAATGGATAAAGAAGATGTGGTACATATGTACAGTGGAATATTATTCAGCCATGAAAAGAATGAAATGCTTTTTGCAGTAACGTGTATAGACCTAGAGATTGTCATACTGAGAGAAATAAGTCAGATAGAGAAAGACAAATATCATATGTTATCACTTACATGTGGCATTTTAAAAAAATGCTACAAATGAACTTTTTTACAAAACAGAAATAGAGTTACAGATGTAGAAAATCGACTTTCAGTTACCAGGGGATAAGGGAGATGAGGGATAAGTTGGTAGACTGGGACTGAAATATACACTCTGCTGCTGCTGCTGCTGCTGCTGCTAAGTCGCTTCAGTTGTGTCCGACTCCGTGCAACCCCATAGACGGCAGCCCACCAGGCTCCCCCGTCCCTGGGATTCTGCAGGCAAGAACACTGGAGTGGGTTGCCGTTTCCTTCTCCAATGCATGAAAGTGAAAAGTGAAAAGTTGCTCAGTCGTGTCCAGCTCTGCACGACCCCATGGACTGCAGCCTACCGGGCTCCTCCATCCGTGGGATTTTCCAGGCAAGAGTACTGGATGGGTTGCCATTGCCTTCTCCGGAAATATACACTCTACTATATGTAAAATAGATAACTAGTAAGGACCTACTGAGGGGTTCTCAGTTGGCGCTGCTGGTAAAGAACCTGCCTGCCAGTGCAGGAGACTTAAGAGACTCAAGTTCTATCCCTGTGTCAGGAAGATCCCCTGGAGGAAGGCATGGCAACCCACTCTAGTATCCTTGCTTGGAGAATCCCATGGACAGAGGAGCCTGGCAGGCTACAGTCCATAGGGTCACAAAGAGTCAAACATGACTGAATGGACTTGGCATGCATGCACGCATGCACACAAGGACCTACTGATAGCACGAGGAACACTACTCAACACTCTGTAATGGCCTATATGGGAAAAGAATCTTAAAAAAGAGTGGATATATATAACAGATTTACTTTGCTGTACACCTGAAACTAACACAACATTGTAAATCAACTATACCCCAATAAAAATTTAAAAACTAAAGAAGAGGCCAGAAAAAAAGTTAACCGAATTTATATCTTAACTTGTGACACCTCTTGTGCTGGTTTGTTCTCCTGTGTTGATATTTAACTTTTTATGTCGTAGATACCTGCTGTATTGTAACCACTCACATGATTATCCACTGCTCGTTGTATCTCTCATAAGGGACACAGCAAATATGAATACTTGCTGATGCTAGAAAACAATTTGATAGGAAACTTCATAGTTTCCTACTTGCGCTCTCTCTGACCTCATTTAGGGACTGGAGGATGCTTCTCTCTGCCCTTTCCCCAACCCCCAGTTTCCTCTGGCTGATTCACATTCATCTTCCAGGTTTCCATTCTAGTGAAAGCCTTCCTTGCTCTGCCTCTGTGCTCTTAGGTCATTTCCTTTCTCTTAGCACTCATCACACAATATGTTACAGTGTCTGTTATCTCAGCTGAATACCCCATTAGACTATAGTTTTCCTGAGAAGGGAAATTTGTTTGCCTCTTTACAGCTGTAAACTTAGACACTGACACAGTATCTGGCACATAGCAAGAATTTAGTAAATATTTAGTGAAAGAATGGCCAATGCTAGAGTGACTGACTAGAGTCTCCTGTCCAATGCAGGAGACACAGTTTCAATCCCTGGGTTGGGAAGATCCCCTGGAGGAGGGCATGGCAACCCACTCCAGTATTCTTGCCTGGGAAATCCCATGGACAGAGGAGCCTGGAGGGCTATGGTCTATTGGGTCGCAAAGAATCAGACACAACTGTAGCGACTGAGCATGCATGTAAACTATACACATGTGTTTTATTAATTTTATATAAAATATTTTAAAATAGATGTCTATTTTATACAAAAGGGTTTAGTATAATATATGATAATGCATTTATTTATTATTGGAGTATAATTGCTTTACAATGTTGTATTAGTTTCTGCTGTACCACCAAGTGAGTCAGCTATATGTATACATATACTCCTCCCTCTAGAGCCTCCCTCCCACCCCAAATTATGCATGTTAATCCTTGTTAGCTTGTCCACTATGGCTTAACTAACTCAGCTCAGTCTATTTTAGACCGAGTATTGATGTCTTTGGGGGAGAGGAGATAACTTTTGATGAATTTAGAAGTACTTGCCTTTCTCAATCTTGATTGGTGAGACTCTCAGAGTCAGAGCTTTCACTTCCTCTTCACCATGTTCAATCTCAAATTCTTTTCTGCAAATTGTGTAGTATGCTCTGTTTTTGTTATTTACTTTTTTAGTCCTGATACATGTCTCCTTTTATGTATCTCTTATTAAAATAATCACAGTTGTTTAACTTTCTTTTTCAGTGATGTTTAGGTCATACTGGTGTAGGCATTGTCATTGTTCTTTCTCATTATCAAATTCTTAGAAAATGTGGTCACAATATACACAATACTGAAAGTCAAACTAGTACTATCTTGATACGTAGCATAATAGGCACAGCCAAAAGTGGATTGTTATAAGGCTTTTAAATTGCCCACTTAAACTGCATCAGAGTAAGGCAACAATGCTTCTGGGCAGGAAAGCTATGACAAACTTAGACAGTGTGTTGAAAAGCACAGACTTTACTCTGCCAACAAAGGTCCATATAGTCAAGGCTATGGTCATCCCAGTGGTTATTATGGTTGTGAGAGCTGAACTGTAAAGAAGGCAGAACACCAAGGAATTGATGCCTTCCAACTGTGGTGCTGGAGAAGACTCCTGAAAGTCCTTTGCACAGCAAGGAGATCAAACCAATCTTAAGGGAAATCGACCCTGAATACTCGTTGGAAGGACTAATGCTGAAGCTGAAGCTTCAGTATTTTGGTCATCTGATGTGAACAGCAGACTCATTGGAAAAGTCCCTGATGCTGGGAAAGATTGAGGGCAGAAGGAGAAGAGGGTGTCAGAGGATGAGATGGCTGGATTTCATTACTGATACAATGGACAAGAACTTGGGCAAACTTCAGGAGATGGTGAGGGATAGGGAGCCTGGTGTGCTGCAGTCCACGGGGTCACAAAGAGTTGGACATGACTGGGCAACTGAATGACTGAACAACAACAGGGCAAAATGGATGATCCTTACTGTGAACTGGTAATCAAGGTGGCAAACATCAGCCTAGGAGTAAAAACAGCCATCAGTGACTACGTAGGTGGGGTAAATTGTGTTGGAGCCATTTGACACTAAAACAGTCTTGCTTTCAGTATCTGTTTCCATCCTATGGAGGAGTTTCCCATTTAGTGGGATTTTTTAGTGCTACAGCTCCAACAAAGTAGAAAGGTTGATCACTCTAGTACTGGCAGCAATCCCTAAAATGTCAAGAGAGACATAAGAGATTGGCAACGCTCAATTTTCAGAAATATATTCCTTTGAGACTATAATCAATTCCCAACCAATAGATGGGGCTTCCCTGCTGGCTCAGTGGAAAAGAATCCATCTGTCAATGCAGGACATACAGGTTTGATCCCTGGGTTGGGAAGATTGCTGGAGTAGGAAATGGCAACCCACTCCAGTATTCTTGCCTGGGAAATCCCATGGACAGAGAAGCCTGGTGGGCTACAGTCCATGGAGTGGCAAAAGAGACATGACTTAGCGATTAAACAACAATAACTGACAGAGAACTTGTCAACATACATCCAAAAAAGCAGTATTCACTGAAGACAGCCGTGTTTCATTGTTTTTACAATTCTAATACACTGTTGTCCATTTTATTTTATTATCATTTTTCAAATATTTATTTTTGTTTACTTATTTGGCTGTGCTGGGTGGGTCTTAGTTACAGGACACAGGATCTTTCATCTTTGTTACTAATACAACATTGTAAATCAACTATACTCCAATGAAATTAAAATATAAGAAAGGAAAAAATAAAGTACCCTTGTTTCTTTTCTTGATAAGTTTATTAGTCAATGAAGTTAACTTCATAGACCTAAATATCTTGTTTTTTTGGTAAAGCACTAAACTTTCGACTGAAAAAAATTTGCAACCTAAAAACTGAGAATATGCTTCACTCGAGGACATTAATTGAGGACCCTAGCTCGGGAAGTCAGACTCTCAAACAGCTTTGATGACTCTTCCAAAGAGATGAGGGAGGGGCCAAGATATACAGGAAATTTTGCTGAAAAAAATGTAGTCAAACATTAAAAGATTACTGCTAATCACATAGGAAAAACAGGCATCTCAGATTAATGAGTGTAGGGTTTTTCTATGTATGCAAGAGTCTTGGCCTGATAAAACTATTCCTTTGATATGCATCTTAATAATCTAGGGCCACTTTTCTGTATTTCTTCATCCAAAATACCCCTCAGGGTACACCTTTGGGTATGGTTGCAGTGACTGATGGCTTTATGGCGACAATATTCTCTTTGTTTACTGAAAAGGTAGGCAACATTCTCTGTCCATCGAACTATTTGAGAGTAAGTCACTGATGCAAAATGCCATTTTTCCTTAGATGTGTCATTATTCCCTAGTATATGCATGCATGCTAAATTGCTTCAGTTATGTCTGACTCTTTGGGACTCTATGGTCTGTAGCCCGCCAGGCTTTACTGTCCATGGGATTCTCCAGGCAAGAATACTGGAATGGGTTGCCATGCCCTCCTCCAGGTGATCTACCCAACCCAGGGATGGAACCCACATCTCTACGTCTCCTGCATTGGCAGACTGGTTCTTCACCACTAGTGTCACCTGGGAAGCCCATTCCTTAGTATATTAGTGTGCATTTCCTACAAACTTTCTCCTATATAATCACAATACAACCATTAAAATCAAAAAATTAACACTTGTGCATGGGGATCTTCTATTTCAGAAGCTATTCAAGTTTTGCCAAATGTTCCTTAGAATAAACGGAGCAATCCAAGATGATGTTGTCTTTAGATTGTGATGCCTCTTTATTCTCTTATTCTGAAATAGTCTTCCCTTGATTTTCATGATGCATTTTTGCAGATTAAAGAATGTAGAATGTCTCTCATTTTGGAGTTTCAATGTTTCCTCAGTCAAACTCATTTTTGGTAGGAATATCCATGTTCTCTACTTGTAACCTATCAGCGGGAGAAGGATTCTGATTAGTTATGGTGATGTTATTTTATTTTGATCACTTCATTAAGGTGGTATCTGTTTTCTCCATTGTAGTGGGTCTTTATTAATAATTGTTTATTAATAAGTATTTTGTAGGGAGGTTCTTGAGAATGTCTGTAACTCATGACGTCAAACTTTCAAATTATTTATATATTAATTCATGTAAATATGGACTTATGGGTTCTTATTTTATTCAATAGTTTTCTCCCTTTCCTTATCTCTGACATCCTTCTCAAATAGTGAGCAAGCTGGCTCTCATTATCTTGAATATATTTACTTTTTTCATAATTATTTATTTTGATGCTCAAATTTTCCAGGTTTGTAAATGAGAGCCCATTCACACCAACCCTTGTGTTCTTTCAACATGCCTCACCTTCTCTGAGCATTGCCTTCTGGCATAGCTCTAGAGTCATCTATTTTCCTTCCCCAGGCTTGTTTCAGACCATTTTTCTAAGGAGCTCTGGTTCTTTTTAGTAGAGATTGGTGTTTAGAAGCCAAGATCTAGGTACTAGATGTGCTATTGCTATTGAGGTATTTCTGATCTCCAATCTTTTCATGGTCAGAGTAGGGAATATTATATATTTTAAATATATATCATATTTCATAATTACTAGTAAATACAGATGTACATTTCAATCTATGTAGATAGAAAAACCATGAATACACCCAGAGCTGGCATCATGGGTATGAGACTTGTGTGGTTGCACTGAACCCCACACTTAGAAACACAGCTGCAACTTGGTTTAAAACTCTGCTTTCCCCATCTTGAAATTTTTAATTTTGAACAAGGAACCCTCCATCTTCATTTTGCACAGCGCCCTACAAATTAAGTAGTCAGTTCTGAATACACACAAAAAATCTTCTAGTATAGTGTAACACCATAGGGTTCCTTTTAATTTTTCTCTTTCTGTATTTGTAACTCCTTCCTCTGGTAGTGAGAAACCTGGCTGAGATTCTGAATAAATTATAAGTTTACTTATTTGATTATGCCCCTTGTATGTAACTAATCTCCCATAACTGCTGCTTCCTTCCTTATGTGGATACTCTCCCCGTAGCATTTAGACTCTGACACCCCAGGCTGAGTTACCTCTTCCACATGGTTGCACTTCTCACAATATTCAGGTTCTGACAATTCATGCAAGACTGTTTCTCCATGGAGACACCCTGCTCAACCGACTTGGGCTCTGACACTCCCTCTCCCCACTGGCTGGCTGTCTTCCCAACATGAATTCTTCTTCAACTTCCTGAGGCTCTGACAGCTCATTCTGAGCTGCCCCTCTGGAGGTACAGTTTTTATACAAACAAAGAAACAAATGGATATAGACTAGACTAGAGAATACGAGTATATCATAAGAGTACATATTGTTTCCTGAAATGTTTAAATTTCAGTCATATACCAATGTGTGAGTATGTGAACATACACCCATGTATGTGTGTGTATCACTGGATTGTAATGTAAATAAATGCTTTTACTATGGAGCAGGGTAAAATAAAATTCAAAACCACTGATACATGCAGTATGATTCCAATTTTGCTTTAAAAAAATGGAATCCACCCCCTACACACGAAATAACATGATAACCCAGGGTGCCCACCCTAGGACACTGTGTAATGACCTAGAGGGGCAGGATGGGCAGGGAAGGAGGATGGGCAGGGGAGGGAGGCTTAAGAGGGAGGGGATATGTATATATATATATGTAGTTATGACTCATTCTCAATATTGTATACAGAAGCCAATACAACACTGTAAAGCAATTATCCTTCAATTTTAAAAAAAGTAACAATATGAGGTGATGGATGTGTTAACTTTATTGTGGTAATCGTTTCATAGTATATACATTATATCAAATCATGTTGCATGCCTTAACCTTGTATAATGTTATATGTCAATTAGACTTCAATAAAGCTGGAGGAAAAAAGTGAACCAACTTTTAGCAATTGAGGGGAGGCTTAAAGGACAACTTTGATTTTTTAACCTATGTTCTGTATGACTCTAATTCTTAGGACAGAAGAAGTTGTTTATTATTTATTTTAAAGATAAAACTAACAAAAACATTCGTGTCTGTGTGTGTATCTATACACAAAAAATTGAAAAGAAAAACATCAAAATATTTATCTTTTTGGTGTTATAGACATGGTATTATAGGCAATATTTAGTATTATAGACAACATGGTGGTATTACAGACAACTTTGCATTTTTCTGTATCATTTTCTACATTTTCTAAATCTCTTGAAATGAAATTTATTACTCTGGTAGTTTTCCATTTACATTTTCAAAAGAAATGTACTTGATAAATTATTTGTAGGAAAGATAGAAAGTAGAGATTTCTAATGTTCTATTTTACTTAAAGGCCACTTTGCATAAACCAGACACTGTACTAGAAGCTGGGGATACCCTGGTAAATGAGACCAACCTCTGCCCTCATGGAGCTGAGAATCTAGTGAGGAAGACAGCTATTAAGCATGTAATTACAATAATGGGGGATAAGTGTTGGTAGTGGGTAATGAATTGCTTTGGAAGTGCATAGGAGTTTGAAGGCGAGGTAATCTAACCTAGATTAGGGGTTGGAAAGTCTTCCCAGGGGAAGACTTGGGCTAAGAGACAAGTAGGACTTAGCCAGTCAACCTGAAAAAAGTATTACATTTTAGGCAGAGGGAACATTGAAAAATAAACTCAGCTTGCTTCTTCTGCAGAAAGCAGAGTCACGAGAGATACAGTTAGGAAGCTGGAGAAGAAACAAGGAAGCTAAGGAAAGTCTGTCAAGTCTTCTTATAGAAAACACGTGCAAATATCTTTGCAGCTTCTTCATATGCACTTGCAGCCTTTCTAGATAGCTCAGGGGAAAATATAGTAGTTTTTAAGTCAATAATCACTTATTCACTAAAGGAAGACACTTGTGTGTACAATAAAAGACGGCATTTCTATGAAATTTTCAGCTTTTTTTTCCTGAAGTCTTCATTTATTGCTAAAAGTTTATTATCAGTCACTTCAAAACATTAACATGTTGGGAAAGATCCTAATGGAGTATCATAATTTACCTGCTTTACAGACGTCATTCTCTGGTCATAAACCTACCATTTATGTGTGAGTGTCCGTTTCTTCTCAGTCATGTCCAACTCTTTTCAATCCCATGGACTGTAGCCTATGAGGCTACTCTGTCCATGGGATTTTCCAGGCAAGAACACAGGAGTAGGTTGCCATTTCCTCCTCCAGGGGGTCTTCCCAACCCAGGGATAGAGCCTGTGTCTCTTGTGTCTCATACACTGGCAGGCAGATTCTTGGCAGACCCATGTATGAGTGATACACATTAAATAAATAGGATTGAAGCATGGCATTTGTATTGGCTGTATTGATTAGGATTACAACAACAACAAAAAGTCTCAAACTAGCTTAAGCAAAAAATGGATTATAAATATAAATGCTTGCTTTTCTCTCTGCATATCAATTCCCTGTTCTTCTCTGCTCCAAATGAAAGGAAACATGGCTGCTGAAACATCTTGCACATTACATCTCACAGTTCAAGTTCTCAAAGAAAGGCTGCTGCTGCTAAGTCACTTCAGTTGTGTCCGACTCTGTGCGACCCAAGAGACGGCAGCCCGCCAGGCTCCTCCATCCCTGGGATTCTCCAGGCAAGAACACTGGAGTGGGTTGCCATTTCCTCCTCCAATGCATGAAAGTGATAAGTGAAAGTGAAGTCGTTCAGTCGTGTCCGACTCTTCGCGACCCCATGGACTGCAGCCTACCAGGCTCCTCTGTCCATAGGATTTTCCAGGCAAGAGTACTGGAGTGGGTTGCCATTTAGCCCCTCTCAATTCCAATTCCAAAATGTCCAGGGAAGGACTGTAATTGGCCACACTTGGGTCAACTGACCATCCCTAGACCAATCATTTTGGCTGGGGGTGGAGTGTGAAGCAATTTTATGTTATTCTGAGAGATTCACATATACTAACTCCTCATACAACCTCTGAAGATATACATTGATATTAACCTCATATTATAGATAAGAAAATTGAGAGAGGAGTCTTTAGAAGGAAGGCACACATCATAGCAAATGCTGAAGTTAGCCCGAACAAACTGGTAGCATGTCTGTTACTCCCCACCCACCATTTCCTTTCTGATAATTCTTCCCATTACCCATCCAGAGAAACTTTCATGTTATTCTGTGTCTTGCTGGGGTTTTTTTTTCCCAATAAACTTTGGAGATCTTTTTAAGCCCTATATACCTATTTCATTCTTTTTTTTTTTTCACCCAGGGTTTAGTATTACATTAACTATTTCTATGTTGATGAACAGTTACTCTGGGTTCAATTTTTCACAGTTAAAAACAATACTGTAACCATACCTGAACATGTATCTTTGTGTAATTTTTAGGAATTGTTGGGTAAAAGAATATATGAATTGCATACACAGTGTGTATACTGTTTTTAGGAACCAAGTATATGTATTGACAGGTACTGCATCAAAAATGGGTTTCAATTTACACATGGCCCAGTTTGTCCTTCATACTAACCTCAACAACTCTAAACAGGTAACTTCTAAATCCTGGGGCATAGGTAAGGGTTAATGTGGGCTCAGAGAAGGGACATCTATTCCAGCATGTCAGTTAAGGCTTCTAGGAGGAAGTGATTCCTAGGCTGAGATGGGATGATGCTAGGTGCCAAGGAACACCAAATGTTACTAGGAAATCACGAGAAGCTAGGACAGAGGCAGAGAACAGATTCTCCCTCATAGTCTTCAGGAGGAACCAACTCTGCTGACAGCTTGATCTTGGACTTTTAACCTCAAGAACCATGACAAAAGAAAATACTGTTAAGTCATCCTTTGGTACTTTGTTACAACAGTCCTAATCTCATTCTCCAGTAGGTTAGACTGTTTACATCAGTTTGCTAAGACTTTGCCATAACAAAGTACCACAGAATGGGTTAGTTAACAGATATTTATTTTCTCAATCTTCTGGAGGCTGGAAGACTGAGATCAAGGTGTCAGTAGGATTGGGGTTTTTTCTTATTCTTTAAAAAAAATTTGTTGTTGTTGTTGTTGTGCTATGTGCCATGTGGGATCCCAGTTCCCTGACCAGGGGTCAAACCCATGCCGCCTGCATGGGAAGTGTGGAGTGTCAACCACTGGACCACCAGGGAAGTCCCAGGGTTGGTTTCTTCTGAGACCTCTGTTTGGTTTGTGAATGGCTATTAAGAAATGAAATATTTCCTGCCATATCAGTAATCAGGGATGTCACAGTCATCAGCAATTGCAGCCCTCCTGTGTAAGCCAGTGAACCCTGAGGACACTCAGGAAGGAAAGAATATCTGCCATTTAGCAGCCATCAGACTGCAGCCACTCCCTCTGGTGAGCCCTGAGGAAACTCAGGATGTGAAAACACAGGATATTGGCCCCAGATAGCTAAGGTGCGTGTCAAAGGAATGATTTCAGTGAGCCGCAACTCTTGCATCTTCCCATACATAGGAAAGTGCTAAATTCTCTAACTTGGGATATCTGATTTTCTTTAATTTACAAAAATCTTTTGATTTTCATACTACCTGGCCTTTGTTGCAAAGCTTCTATATATCCTGGTTCCCCCCCTCCCCTCTTACCTCTTCAGAGCAGTTCTTTCAGGGTTACTGGAGATGCTGCCTCCCAGGCTTGAAGTCCTAAAAATTCCCACCAAATAAAAGATAACTCTCAACTTTTGTGTTGTGAATATTTTTTTTTAAGTCTACACTGTCTTCACATACTCTTCCCTTTGTGTGTCTGTATTCAAACTTCCTCTTATAAGGACATCAGCCATATTGGGTTAGGACCCACCCTTAGGGCTTCATTTTAACTTGTTTATCTCTTTTAAGACCCTATCCTGAACCTTTGCCTCAGTGGTAAAGAATAGGCCTGCCAGTGCAAGAGACATGGGTTTGATCCCTGATCCAGGAAGATCCCATAGGCCATGGAGCAACTAAGCCCATGTGCTACAACTACTGAGCCTGTACTCCAGAGCCCAGGAACCCCAACAACTGAAGCCCATGTGACTTAGCACCCATGCTCCACAACAAGAGAAACCATTTCAATGAGAAACCTGCACACCACAACTTGAGAGTGGCCCCTGCTTTCCACAACTAGAGAAAAGCTGGTATAGCAATGAAGACCTAGCACAGCTATAAATAAATAAATAAAAAGTGTTCTGAGCAGTTTATTTTAAAAAAGACCCTATCCTCAAATATGATCACTCTGTGAGGCACTGGGGGTTAGGGCTTTACCATATTAATAGGGAGGGAGGTGTAATTCAGCCCACAACAAGAGGCCAATGGAAGAAAACTAAGACAGTAGCACCAACTGCCAGATATGTGAGTGAGGCCATTGCCAACCTTGCAGCTCGGCTGAGGCTCTAGCCGAATGCTGCTTCGTGAGTGAGCTAAGGTGAAATCAGCAGAACTATTCGGATAATCCACACAATTGCAAGAAGTCAAAAATCACTGTTGTTTTAAGCCACTGGGTTTTGGGATAGCTTCTTATTCAGCAATATATAACTGGGGGAAAAAAACCCATTTCACATAAATTCTAAACTGGGCTCAGTTCCACTACACTAGCTAGTGATAGTCTACCTGTTAAGTGGATTGTTTAGTCAGCTATTTCATATTACCATAGAAAAGAAGTGGTGCTAATTTATTAATTTAAAATGAATAGACCTGGAGAAGGAAATGGCATACCACTCCAGTATTCTTGCCTTGGAAATCCCCTGGACAGAGGAGCTTGGCGGGCTACAGAGCACAGGGACACAGAGTGTTGGACACAACTTAGCGACTGAGCACAAACATTTTAAAGTATTTTTTGCGCTCAATTTAGCTCCTCTGTGAGTCTGTGATCATCTAAAACTTCCATGACAGGTACTGGGATGCAATAGTGGATGACCCTAGCATGTCCTCCTGTGGTCACAGAGCTAATATCTGGTTACTATGATGCATTACTGGAATCTAGGAACATGGCACACACAGAAACTGCCACTCATTACATGAAGATGCAGCTTTAAAAAATAGAAATAAAAGTGTAGAAAAAAAAATAAATAAATAAAATGAATAGACATTATTGCTACTAGTGATAATATGTATAGCATTTTGCCAGTTGTTCGAGATAGTCTGTTAATAATTTATAAAGTTTTTTAATCAAAGCAATATTGAATTATAGACCCCTGAGACTGAAAGGAACAAGAGGTCATTTAATCCATCTCTTTATCTTCACAGAGAATGACAATTCTATTTCAGCCAGACAAGAATCCTCCTCCTCACTGACATCCAAAAAAACTTTTAAAATGTCGATCTGTAAATGGAATGGTATTTGGCACTCTCTAGGCCTTTAAAGATTTAATACAATGATGCAGAGACAAACCACACTTAAAACTCAAAGTGCTGCATGCATAAACAGCTTAGAAAGAACAGATAAAAGAGATGTGATAGATACAGGCATACTTTGAGCATATTGTGGGTTCATTTCCCAACCACCGCAATAAAGCAAATATTGCAATAAAGTGAGTTGAACAAATTTTTTGGTTTCCTAATGCATGTGAAAATTTATATTTACATTCTGCTGGAGAAGGAAATGGCATAACCCCCGGGAACGAAGGAGCCTGGTGGGCTGCTGTCTATGGGGTGGCACAGAGTCGGACACGACTAAAGCGACTTAGCAGCAGCAGCAGCAGCTGGTGTCTACCAAATGTGCAATAGCATTATGTCTTAAAAATGCCACAATGTACATACCTTAATTAAAAAATACTTTATTACTAAAAATGCTAATTATCATTTATGCTCTCAGCAAGTCAGAGTAGTAACATCCAAGATCTGAATCACAGATCACCATAACAAATACAATAATAATGAAAAAAATTGAAATGTTGCCAGAATTACTAAAGTGTGACACAGAGACACAAAGTAAGCAAATGCTATTGGGAAATGGTGCCAACAGGCTTGTGTGATGTAGGATTGCCATAAACCTTCAATTTTTTTTTTTAAAGTAGTATCTGTGAAGCACAATAAAGTGAAGTAAAATAAGGTTTGCCTGTATATACAATGGAATTTTATTTATGAAAAAGAAGAAAATCGTGCTATTTGCAACAACATAAATTGGCCTTGAGGGAAGTGTGTTAAGTGAAGTAAATCAGACAGAGAAAGAAGATTACTGTATGGTATCATTATATGTGGAATCTTGAAAAGCCAAACTCATAAAAACAGAGGCTAGAATGGTGGTTAGCAGGGCCTGGAGGTAGAGGGGAGAGGAGGATTGCTATTTGTCAAATATACAAACTTCCACTTCAGTTCAGTTTAGTTCAGTCGCTCAGTCGTGTCCGACTCTTTGCAACACCGTGGACTACAGCATGCTAGGCTTCCCTGTCCATCACCAACACCCAGAGCTTCCTCAAACTCATGTCCATCGAGTTGGTGATGCCATCCAACCATCTCATTCTCTGTCGTCCCCTTCTCCCCTTGCCTTCAATCTTTCCCAGCATCAGGGTCTTTTCCAATGAGTCAGTTCTTCGCATTAGGTGGCCAAAGTATTGGAGCTTAACCTTCAGCATCAGTCCTTCCAATGAATATTCAGGACTGATTTCCTTTAGGATGGACTGGTTTGACCTCCTTGCAGTCCCAGGGACTCTCAAGAGTCTTCTCCAACACCACAGTTCAAAAGCATTAATTCTTCGGCGCTCAGTTTTCTTTATAGTCCAACTCTCACATCGATACATGACTACTGGAAAAACCATAGCTTTGACTAGACAGACCTTTGTTGGCAAAGTAACGTCTCTGCTTTTTAATATGCTGTCTAGGTTGGTCATAGCTTTTCTTACAAGGAGCAAGCATGAGTAACTTCTACTTACAGGGTGAATAAGTTTTGGGATCTAATGTACAGCATGGTTATTATAGCTAATAATACTGTATTATATACTTGAAAGTTGTGAAGAGAGATTTTAAATGTTCTTGTAATAGAAAAGAAATGGTAGGACTTCTCTGGTGGTAAAGTGGGTAAGAATGCACCTGCCGATGCAGGGGACATGGGTTTCATCCCTGATTCGGGAAGATTCCACATGCCACTGAGCAACTAAGCCCAAGTATCACAACTACTGAACCTGTGCTCTAGAGCTGGGCAGCCACAACTACTGAGTCTGCATGTTGGAGCTGCTGAAGCCTGTGTGCCTAGAACCTGTGCTCTGCAATAAGAGAAGCCACTGCAATGAGAAGCCCATGCACTGCAGCAAAGAGTAGCCCCCACTCACCACAACTACAGAAAGCCCACATACAGCAACAGAGACCCAGCGCAACCAAAAATAAATAAATAAATATTATATAAAAAGAGAAATAGTGTATTATATATACTAATAATATATAGTATTATTTATACTATATAAATAGTATTATATTTTTTATATATTATAAAAAGAGAAATAGTAATTATATAATAGTAATTATATACCTGGAGGTATTAACTAATTCTATGGTGGTAATCATTTTTCAATATATGTGTATCAAATCAACACCCTGTACACCTTAAAGAATGTCATATCTCAATTAAATTTCAATAAAGCTGAAAAAACCGATAATTGCTGCATATGAAATTACATTTTTCTTCTAATTTATCTACATAAACATTATGAGTCCATGTAGATAATATAGACAGAAGTTTACATAACTATACAAGTATATAGATTATATAGGTAAAAGAAAAGATTTTGAGAAACATGACAGCTGCCAAATATTTGAAGGGCTGTTATGCAGAAGAAAAGTGAAACTTAATCTGTGTAGTTACTGGGTAGAACTAAGACTAGGGGTGAAAAAGATGGAAATTTCAGGGTGGAATGTATCATTTTATCTTTAGGAAGAACTTTTTGACAATTAGAATTCTTTGAAATAAATGGGCTCCCTCACTGGAGTTACTGTACAGGGAATTCCAGAAGATTATCCTAGATGATCTCTGACGTTCTTTCCAACCCTATGACATTGAGCCATGTGTCAAAATTAAACACATTTGGGGGATATGCGTGCATGCATGCTAAATCACTTCAGTTGTGTCCGACTCTGTGCGACCCCAAGGACGGTAACCTGCCAGGCTCCTCTGGCCATGGTATTCTCCAGGCAAGAATACTGGAGTGGGTTGCCATGCTCTCTTCCAGGGGATCTTCCCCACCCAGGGGTCGAACTCACAACCTGCATCTCTCACATCTCCTGCACTGGCAGGCAGGTTCTTTATCACTAGTGCCACTTGGGAAACACTTGGGGGAATGTAGAGGAAGGTAACTGAATTTTACAGGCAAATAATCATTATCAGCTGTGGCTGTTTCAGGTATAGGCTGAGTAGAGTACAGGGAAACTATTGTGTGTCTATGGATAAGTCTGAGATTTTCCTAAGAAGGAGGCAAGATCTGAGTAGATTTTGTAGTTTGTAAATTCAAGTCCTGAATACTGTAAAGGAAGTCATTTCAGTACCATATTGGGGAGAATCTGAGTATTGCAAAAGTGAAATGAAAGTCACTCAGTCATGTCCAGCTCTTTGTGACCCCATGGACTTTACATTCCATGGAATTCTCTAGGCCAGAATACTGGAGTGGAGAGCCTTTCCTTTCTCCAGGGGATCTTCTCAACCCAGGGATTGAAACCAGGTCTCCTGCATTGCAGGCAGATTCTTTACCAGCTGAGCCACAAGGGAAACCCAAGGTGGGTAGCCTATCCCTCTCCAGAGGATCTTCCCAACCAAGAAATCGAACTGGGGTATCCTGCATTGCAGGCAGATTCTTTACCAACTGAGCTATTAGGGAAACCCTGAGTATTGCAAAAATCAGAGTTAAAAAGGAAGAAATCCTAAAGTAGGCTTATTGAATAAAATATATATGCCTACCATAGAAGGGGTGAGGGTTTGAGGAACAGGAGCTGATGAACATTAGGCAATTACAATTCAGGGTATACTGGGAAATAATTTTGAAACATCAGGTGAAAATTTTAGACCTTGTACATTATGAAGGGGAGGGGAAGCACAGTCAAAGCAATGACAGGAAGACGTATTTTTGTTTTAGTTAATTGCTTGGTGCTAAAGTTGAGGAATCTCAAAAGAAAAGGCTAGTAGCAGGAGAATCCAGCAGAAAGATGACCCGGATATCCATACAAATGTAGAGAAAGAAATATGGACTAATATGGGAAATAGTGTAAGACTGGCAATACTCTGGAAATCCAGATCAGTCAAGACAGGGAACTGGAGAAGGCAATGGCAACCCACTCCAGTGTTCTTGCCTGGAGAATCCCAGGGACAGGGGAGCCTGGTGGGTTGCCATCTATGGGGTCGCACAGAGTTGGACACGACTGACGCGACTGAGCAGCAGCAGCAGCAGCAAGACAGGGATCAGTGAAGCACTGCTTACCCGTTCCTTGCTTCTGAAAACTGTGGTATTACTTCTATTACAGGGAAAGTAAAGATGATGAGTATCTTTGTCTTCAATGTGCCTTGTTGATGATGATGGGTTTGATTTCCGTGCCATCCCCTGGCCATTGCTCAGGTGAGGCTGTCCCTATGCTACTGTGCACCATGTGCTCGACTTGTTTTTCATCTGGTTTCTGTACCCGCCTGGAGTTCACAGCTGCCCTCAATTTAGCTTGATCTAGTACTACTTGGGATTGTTGTAAGTGTTTCAATTGTTTCAAGTATGTAATTCTCAGGTGGGTCACTTGGGCTTGATTTTATTGAGATGAAATAGTGTCCCGCACCTAAGTAAGTAGGTTTCTCCCTGGTCTATTGCCCCTTACCCCCATTCTGAAAATTCCCATTTCACTTTGAAAAATATCTCTTATATTTGCCTTACTTTTGTGCTCCATCGTGCCTGACTTTTTGCAATCCCATGGACTATAGCCCGCTAGGCTCCTCTGTCCATGGGATTCTCCAGGCAAGAATACTGGAGTGGGTTGCCCACTCTTCCACCGGCATCTTCCCAACCCAAGGATTGAACCCACATCTCATGCATCTCCTGCATTGACAGGCAGATTCTTGACCACTGAGCCACCTGGGAAGCCCTTGCCTAAGTCTAGGCAGGATCTTAAGAATCTATGGTAGAGGAATTTTCATATGCTAAACAAAAGTAGTATTTCACATATAATAGTTCGCATATGCAGGTACTGGTGATGACCAGGTAGAGATGCCTGATAAAGTGATATGCGATTCCATGTGTTTTTATTGGTAGATTGGTGTTTTTGTTTTTAGTTAAGTGCAAGTTGTCAGGTGGTGGTGGTGGGTGGCTCACTTGAATAAATACTGTAGAATTTGTTCCATGATCTAAGCATATAACATTTGAAAAAATTAGGCCTGGAAATTTGATGAACTTCTGAAATCATTACATTTTTTTGGTACTAACAGTGCTTTTTATATGCCAAATACTGTGCCTTATTTTACATTAACCAATTTAATTCTCACAACAGCCCTACAAGGTAGGTACTATTGCTATCACCATCACGTCACAGATGAGGAACTGATGCCAAAGAGGTTAAATATTTGCCTAAGAACAAACAGCTAACAAGTAATCAGAGCTCAGTTTTGAACTCAAGCAGTCTGGCTTAAGTGCCTGTCCTTAACCACTGCACTATCCTATACTCATCCACTGCATACTGTTAAAGAATTAGCAGAGAACCCAGACTCGTCTCCAAGTGACATTCTCTCAGATAGTAAAAATCGAACAACAAAACAAATTCTGGCTCTATGATCACCTTTACCCCTTATCAGTAATTTTTTTTTTTTTCGCAAACACTTTGGGAATTAAAAGGAGAAAAAGTATTTAAACACAGGAAAACTTTGATCCAAATGAAAAATTCATACTGTATCCAGAGCTAAAGTACAGTGTTTCTTTTGCCATTTGGTGGGCAATTTCAGTTATTTCTGGTGATACCCTGGATGGCAATGGAACACCTTCATAGAGCTTTTATTGTAGTGAATATTAATGGTTCATCTTTCATCCTGTTCTATGAAAGATGTGCAAAGGAGAGCTCATCCACCTTTTCCCCTGGACCTTATCTTCCCAATGGTTGTTTTGTCTTTGCAATGGCTCCTATACTCTGCTTTCAAGCAAATTTTCAGTAAGGTACCCCCAATAACTGATACTTTTAATAAAGGACATAGGGAAGCTAACTGAATAGCTAAAAATAATTATCAAGTTCTTTAAGAATGTAAAAAACTGAATATTAAGATGCAAGAGTATGCAGTGAGGGGGAGACAAGTGAATATACAAATATGTCTGTGTGCTTGCGCTTTAAAAACATTTCTCTTTTCTGCCTGAGTCACTCTCTTTAGACAATACAGGCAAAAGATAAGTTCTGACTCAGAAACACAGTCAAAGGTAATTTTATTTTTCTCCTTTGTCATCAAAAGACCTGACCACGTGCACTGTATATAAAGCATGCCGGTGTGAAGATTAGCTTTACTGTCAAGCGACGTAAGGGTAACAGAAACACATACGTGGTTAAATGGTAAAGAAGTTCAAGAGGACTTCGTGATAATATAACAGGAGGAATCGGGTTATAACTGCTTCCCCAATGAGATTGTAGAGTACAGACAACCAAGGTGAGTGCAACTTTCCATCATGAAATAATTTCAAAATAATTACAATGAAATAATTTCAAAAAATTACAATGAAATAATGTACTTTATTATGTTCACGTAAATTTTATATCATTTACTTTTTTATGTCTGCTGCTGACACGGGTGTTTAAAGGAATCCTCCAGGGTATTTTAGACAGCCCCACCTGGATGGCAAGCACCAAACTTCTTGTGCTTTTCCGTCCCAGCTGAGTCGGCTAAAGAACTGTGCACCTGGGGCGCTCAGCGCAACTGATTGATTTGACAGGGTGAGGTGGGACAGGGAAACCTTTAAACCGACCGACCCCTCAAAAGGCGGTAAGCGCGTTGAACCGAACGTGTGAGGGGTAGGCTAAGGTGGATTCGGACGTGGGAGGCCGAGCTGCCGCGAAGGAACAGAAGGACGGAAAGACCTGAAACAGCTGTAGACGTGCCAAAGAGGTGGGTACCGGGGATGGCGGTGGGGGTGGACCCACCCTGCGAGGAGGCGGGGGCGCGCGGGAGGGGCGGGGCCGCCAGGAAGCCCGCCCTCTGAGTAGCGGAGATGACTGGTCGGGTTGCGGGCAGGAGACGCTCTGTCCCACGCTCTCCCAGTGCTCGGTGGTTTAAAGATGGCGGCGGCGGCGGCAGCGGCAGCATTGGGGGCGCGGAGCCGCGGGATGGGAAGGGAAAAGGAGAACCTGTGAGGCGTCGGGAGGCAGCGCGGCGCCTGCTGTGAGGAGTCGGGTGCGGAGCCGCAGGCGGCCGGACCGCTCAGGGCCGGGGCCTGGATTGGGAAGGAGAGGCCGGAGCAGCGCCTGGAACCCGAGGCCGGAGCCGAGGAGGAATGTGACCAGGGGTCGTCGGGGGCGCGGGAGTGAGCGAGCGCAGGGATGGGGCAGCAGGTGGGCCGCGTCGGGGAGGCTCCGGGGCTTCAGCAGTCGCAACCCCGCGGGATCCGGGGCAGCAGCGCAGCCAGGCCCTCCGGTCGCAGGCGGGACCTGGTGGGGCGCACCGCAGAGGCCGGCTTCAATATCTTCACCCAGCATGGTGAGTGTGCCCGGGAGCCGGCGTGAGGGCGTGGGGGAGGCCGGAGGTGGAGTTGGGGCGGGGTGGGAGGCAGACAGGCAGCCTTAGGGGGTCGAGCGGGTGGAGGGGTGCCCGAGAGTGGGGGCGGAATCGGCTGCCATCTGGGCCAGTCACGGGAGGCGAGTCACACCCCTCCCCCCTCCCGTCTCCAGCCTGGCTGGCAGCTCCCGGGGGCGGAGGAGGAAAGAGAAGTGGTCTTAGGGATCTTGGATGGACTGTCGTCTACACTGGACACGACTGTGCGGCGCGGGGAGGACGGTACATGCTATCCTCAGGGGAGAGGAGACTGAAGGGAGGTGTGAGCTTAATCCAGGTGTTAGCATAAATCGGTTGTTATCGAAGGGACAGTGAGTTGTGCCTCGAGGGATTGGGAAATAGGAACTGAATCTCAGGAGGTAGTGGCCTGTGAACTAGACGTACAAGCCAGGCAATGAGCGGTGTTAGGATAGTGAACAGTGCCCTGAAATCCCCTTCTATAGGAAAGGTAAGGATAGTAACTCAGCAATTGAAATTTTTTTATTTCGAACTGGAAGTGAAGGGTTTTGCCAAACCATCCTCTGTTCTGCTCTTTTTGAGTAGGACACAATTCTGAGATGGCTGGCAGGGGTCTGACGTTGGTGGGTATAGTTAGGACTTTGGGTAGGAACAAGAGTTTTTCTGCCTATCATGTGTGCATGTATACAAACATATATCCTCTCTATGGTCTGGAACCTATGACTTTGGCCTCATATCAAGGTATTTTTAAGTTGTCTCCAACTGCAGTTTTTAATATCTCTTGATCATCTACTCCAAGAATTTATGTATATTATATGTTTGTCCCACTGTACTAATATGTAACTTACAAATGTACACAGAAGCAGAATTTAAGAAAGGATGAGATGAAAAAATAAATATAACAAGAGTTCTAATCTATTCTTTCCTGCAGTCCAGTGGGTCCTTTTGCACTCCTCTTAGCTGCACCCACACCTTTTGAGGCCACTTGTCTAAAGGAAGAAGGGAAAAAGACTGACCTTCATGGAGCTGAGATACCCTAAGATCTGAGGGAGGCTGAAGAAATAGATGTGACTTCTATATAAAGGACTGGATAGTTGAGGTTGGCTGAGCCGCAGCAAACTGGAATTTCACTGAAGAGGCATACTGCTGCTAAGTCGCTTCAGTCATGTCCGACTCTGTGCGACCCTATAGACGGCAGCCCACCAGGCTCCGCCGTCCCTAGGATTCTCCAGGCAAGAATACTGGAGTGGGTTGCCATTTCCTTCTCCAGTGCATGAAAGGGAAAAGTTAAAGTGAAGTCGCTCAGTCGTGTCTGACTCTTAGCGACCCCATGGACTATAGCCTACCAGGCTCCTCCGTCCATGGGATTTTCCAGGCAAGAGTACTGGAGTGGGGTGCCATTGCCTTCTCCGGAAGAGGCATAAGGAAAATAATAAAAGAGAAAAGAGGGTGTTCTTTTCTGCATAGTGTAGGGAAGAAGGAAGGAAATGTGAACTGTTCCTTAGAAATGGAGTTTTGGAGGAAGTTAAGACAAATGGTGTTATGCAGAGAAAGAGTTGGTGAGTTGTATCAGAGTTCTGGGTTTGGACTTTGTGAACAAGCTGAGATTCTTAATGGAAGAGATATAGGTGATTTGGGCCATTCAAGTGTTACATGTCTACTATTAAAGATGTGAGCCTCTCTTCCAGAGATGTGAACATTTTATGAAGGTGCCATATAAGTTAGTCTTTATTGAAATCACTTCCTGCATTGCAGGAGGAAAGAATGGGTAAATAGTTTTCAGGGAAGAAATGATCCAAGCAGCTTTGCATTGTGGAAGGTGTTAGTATGTATTAAACTTGGCCCTGTGGGCAATGGTGATCCTCTTCCTTTAGTCTCTATTCAAGACTTAAGATTTTCTGAGAAGGAGGAGGTCATGAAGAAGGGAATAGGGAGAGATTTTGAAGGGTGGACAGGATTTGGATCTATGGAGCAAGAAAAAGGGCAGGCTGTTCAGGAGAAACAACTAAAGTGTGGACAATTGAAATGAACTTATTTTGTTGATGAAATAGTGAGCAGACATCTGACATGAATGAAGTAAATCTTCCAGGAGTGAATCCTTGAGCAAAAATTGCAGGAATCAAGTTCTGATCCTGGCTTCACCTGGCTGGGTGATTTAGCCACTTACTGTCTTTGGGTTTCTTGTTAAATGTTAGATTGGATGATCTCTAAGGTACCTTCTGACTCTAAGATACTATGATTCTAATTGAGAAGCAGTGGGAAGAAAACTTGGATCACGTTGGGTTATGGACTGTGTTATCGAAAATGTGGCAGAGGAGTTTATATCCTTTCACTTGATTGGTTAGTACATAGGATATGTGAAGAAACCTAAGTATGAGGTGCTCAGAGACTTGGCCTTGCGTGGAGGCAATGGAAACAGGTGGGGTGAATTTGAGATATACTTCATTCAACAAACAAGTTTTTTGAGCACCTATTATGTACTGGACTCTGAGATGCTGCTGTGAACATAACAAGGTCCCTGTCCTTGTGGATCTTAAGGACTTTATGATCTGATGTAGAGGATGAAAGAAGAGCAATGACTTTGTAATACTTAAGAGTATGAACTCTGGAGCCATTCTGTCTGGATTTGAAACCTTACTTGACTGCTTATTATCTGTAACCCTGGGCAAGTTATTTAACCTTTTTGTGCCTTGGATTCTTCATTTGTAAAATGAGGCTAATAAGAATACCTGGTAATAATAGTACCTAGATTAATGAGTTAATGTATGCAAGGCACTTAGAATATGCTTGGCATGTAGTAAGGGCTGCATATATTTTGGTCTGGCCATTACTCCTCCTCCTATTATTAAAAATAAGGATGATCAAAGACAAAAGATTTTGAAATTGGTTTTATTGACAAGTTTGGAAGTTAGAAGTTGATTGAAAAGATGGGAACACGGTAAGTTTGTTGCCAGAGACTAGTATGTAAAGAATACAATTGGCAAATAATATGTAAACAAAGGAGAAGTGAGTACTATTTTTAGACAGATGAGTATTTATAAACTTCTATAGCTCAGAGTTTCTCAACTTCTGCAGTATTGACATTTTGAGGTGGATAATCCTTTGTTATGGGAGCGGTCCTGTGCTTTGTACCGTGTTTAGCATCATTCTTGGCCTCTACTAACTAGATGCCAGTAGCACCTCTTTCTGGTAATCCCCACCCTCTCCTGTTGCAACAACCAGAACTGTTTCCAGACACTGCTAAATTGCCCCTAGGTGAGAACCAGTGCTTAGAAACACATGATAAATTCTGGTTTGAATGAATAAATTCAGTTAGATTCAGAAGCTTCTTAGTGGACCTATTGTTTGACATTTACACAAAAAACCTGGCAACTAGTGTGCAAATCACTGTCTTGAATTTCAGTATTGATGTATTAGCACATAGTTTCATATATGAAAGCTAGACCTGACAGACTGAGTTTACATGGAGGTTTAAATGTAGATTAAATATTGCATGTAGTTAGAAATGTATGTACGTTTATAGAAATGCTTTATCAAAGTCCATGATTTTTTGGTATTTTCTCTTTGAAAATGAGAACAGTATTTTTTTATTAAAATGTAAGTTATTGTAATAACTTGCTTTGCCAAAAATGCTTTTTGTGAATGTAATGTAGAAGGAATAAAAATAGTTGGGCTGTTTTTGGTGTGAAAGAGGTGAGTGCTGTGACTTTTCTGAACTCTGTTATTGAACCTTTTCGGTGAGTTGACATTTAATGATTGGTAATCTAGGGTTGAATACTTTTCCTTGTCTTTTTAATATCTGACATACCTCACAACAATTGAGTGATTTCACTTCAACTTTACTTCCTTCTCTCACTCATTTGCTGTAAATGCTATTAAAAATAAACCTTAAGTTGTGAAGTTTTGAATAATAAAATTTTTACCTTTTTAAATCGAGCTCATCATTTTAAGTGGTCTCATTTATTTAGGATTTGTAGTTCATGTTTTAATATTTGCAGAATGAAAGACGTAGGCACCACAGGTTGAAAAGGATACAGTAGAAAAGAACAGGAATGCTGTTTGCAAGGGAATTTGAATTATGGTGACCTAGTATAGTGGTCCGAAGAAGGCAATGGCAACCCACTCCAGTACTCTTGCCTGGAAAATCCCATGGATGGAGGAGCCTGGTAGGCTGCAGTCCATGGGGTCGCTAAGAGTTGGACACGACTGAGCGACTTCACTTTCGCTTTTCACTTTCATGCATTGGAGAAGGAAATGGCAATCCACTCCAGTGTTCTTGCCTGGAGAATCCCAGGGACGGGGGAGCCTGGTGGGATGCTGTCTGTGGTGTCGCGCAGAGTCGGACACAACTGAAGCGACTTAGCAGCAGCAGCAGTATAGTGGTCACTGATTCTTAGGAGAACTAAACTTTTAAAAGTAAGTCAGCTGTTAACATTTTTATTAACCTCCATATCTGTGTAAGATACAAGTATATAGTTGTGTGTGTGTGTGTGTATTTTTAGAAAAGTAACAATAATTTGTGACACAGATTGTTTTATTACAGCCCAATTGACAGTAAGGTCACAGGTAAATTTTGAAATCTAAAGTTTCTCCTTAAGGGTCTTCAACTTGCTTTAATAAGGAAATAAAAGCCAAACAAAAGAAAAACCAGCATCTTTCCCCCTTCCTATCCCTATACTGTATCGTTGTTTTCTTTCCTCTCTTCACTCTTTTCTATCAATGTCAGTAATGATGATGATAATTTATATTTGTGTAGTTTTTTTAAAGAGCTTATGAACACCTTTTATGTCCTTTATCTTATTTTGATCTTTACAATTATAATTGGCCCTTGAACTACACGGGTTTGAACTTCAAGAGTCCACATGTAGGCAGATTTTTTTCAATAAATATGTACTGTAGTTTTATTGCGATAGGTTGAATCCACAGATGCCAACCCCAGATGTGGAAGACCCACCTGTAAAGTTATAAGTGGATTTTTGACTTCTTGGAGGGTAGGCACCCCAACTCCCAAGTTGTTCAAGGGTCAACTGTACTCTGAAATAGGTGAGGACAGATACTAATCTTCCCATTTTATAGATGCACAGTAAAGAGAATTGAGTGACTTTCCAAGTATTTCAGCACATAGCTCTTTAAGTTATGATGCTGAAACTCGAGCCTTTGTCTCCACATCTTGCCATTGTGTAGAGATTTAAAGAACATAAGTTTTAAAATCAGGTAGAATTGGATTCAGATGTTACCGTGTCTTACATTAGTAAATGGTTATAACACCAACCTCAACAGTTGAATTAAATAATAAAATTTTGTAAGGTTCGTGAATAATAAATAGTAGTTTTGTTGTTGGCACTGTTATTTACCTCAAAATGATTGTGAAAATTATGAGTTTCATGTGAAAATATTGTAAGCTATCTTAAGGCATTTTGAAGTGTAGAATTGTCTTAGCATTTACATTTTATTTTTATTTATTTATTTTTTAAATTAGTTTATTTATCTATTTTTTAACTTTACAATATTGTATTTGTTTTGCCATACATTGCCATGAATCCACCATGGGTGTACATGTTTTCCCCTTCCAGAACCCCCCTCCCACCTCCCTCCCCATCCCATCCCTCCGGGTCATCCCGGTGCACCAGCCCCGAGCGCCCTGTATCATGCATCGAACCTGGACTGGCGATTCGCTTCACATATGATAATTTACATGCTTCAATGCCATTCTCCCATATCATCCTGCCCTCGCCCTCTCCCTTAGAGTCCATAACACTGTTCTATTTATCTGTGTCTCTTTTGAGGTCTCGCATACAGGGTGATCTTTACCGATTAACTAAATACCATATATATGTGTTAGTATACTGTTTTGGTGTTTTTCTTTCTGGCTTACTTCACTCTGTATAATAGGCTCCAGTTTCATCCACCTCATTAGAACTGATTTGAATGTATTCTTACATTTTAAATCTGTTTTCACGAAGTCTGTTATTCTCTCAAGTGACTCTTGATTATCAAGGGACTTTAAGAAAGCAGCAAAAAGATAGGGAAATTTTGGGACTCTGAAATCACCTTACGCCTGCCTTCCTTGAGGTTAAATGTTAACCTCTTAGGGTGATTGGTTTTATCGTTCTTTCTTACTCTTTTTGTACTGGTGTTTTTCTTCCTTCAGAGAAGTTGAACCAGAAATACAAGCCAAGGCAAATGTAAAGTTTAGGTTGAGACCTCATTTTAAGCTGGCACATTTATTTGCTAGTTAATATATAATGACTTTTATATTGTAATCTCCTTCATCTAACATCCTTTAAGACGTTTTTGTGTCTCCTTACTTAATGTTAACCTCATGAATCTTAACAGATTTCTTCTGCAATAGATAAATTTGAAGTTTCACTGTTGATACTTCACCTAATTATATAGAGTTGTTCTCAAACTTTTGTGTGGAGACCCAGATTGCTGGGTCCCACACTCAGTTTCTTATTTAGGTCTGAGGTGGGATTTGAGAATTTGCATTTCTAACAAATTTTCAGGTGTTGCTGGATGCTGCTGGTTGGGGCCCCACGTTGGGAACTGCTGGTAATGTGAAAGTAAGAAGAGTGGTTGGTGGATCAGAAGCAATTCAAAGATTGTCAGTTGTCAGAAGGCATAATGTATTGACTCTTCTACTTAAAATTGGTTTAAAAATCCATTTGTTCCAAGTCTAGTGTCCACATGCAAGTGTCCACTGGTCTTATACAACCTTTTTGTGTCAGGAAAAGATGCTTTGGCCTCAACCTTTTTTTTTTTTTAAATCTCTTAAAGTTTGTATATTGAAATTCTGTCAAGAGATGCACTTTTGAAAGAATTTTGTGTCGGGAAAAATGGAGGGAAGAGACAGAGTTCTGCTGACAGATCTAGAGTGGGCCCTAGTCCCGGGAAGAAGCCGTGAAGAAATAATTGCCACTTATTGAGTGCTGCTGTGTGGCAAGCATGTTCTAAGTACTTAAAATTAGGTTTTTTTTTTTTCACTTAAACTCCATAAAATCCTGCTTGTCCAAATTGAAAAAGATTAGAGGCCAAAGATGGGTACCTAATTGTGATTCTACAGTTATGGTATGATGGTGCCTAGTTACCTTTTGAGGTTTGTGTTTATGCACATATGTATTTGTATGTGTGTGTATATGGGAAGATTATTAGTTTTTTCTTTTTACCCCATCTCTCTTGAGACCAATGATGAGGTTTTCAGCATGGTAGACCAGGGTTGGGCTTCCCAAGTGGCTCAGTGGTAAAGAATCCACCTGCCAGTGTAGGAGACAAGGATTCGATTCCTGGGTCGGGAGGATCCCCTGGAGAAGGGAATGGCAACTGATCCCAGTATTCTTGCCTGGAAAATCCCAGGAACAGAGGAGTCTGGCAGGCTATAGTCCACGGGGTCGCAAAGAGTTGGATACGACTGAGGGAGCACACAGGAGACCAGCGGTAGATCTGTATATTGACTCTGTGACTGTGGATTGAGGCTTAGGTATCATGGGAGCAGGGACAGTAACACAGGGAGCAGTAGGCAATCACAGTGCAGTTTGAAATCTCATGATAATGTTGAACGACTGGCTTAACCTCTAGATTCAGTATTACTAGCATTTCTTATTTAAAGACTGACACCCCCCACTCTCGTTGATAGATTATACCTCTCCTTTTCTCTTTGTATTGGTATGTTTATAGCCACTTAAAGTGATCTGTTTAGTTTATCCTTGCAATATGCAACTTATAAGGATGTTTCTCCTTTTTAGGTAACATGACAATTTTTTGGAAAAAATTTAACATCCCAGAGTATTTTCTATGTTTCTATATTCAGTTAATAGTAATTGGCTGTGTTAATGTTGCAAAGAGAATTTTTAGGTATAATTTAGGCAGAATTGCTGTCCCAAAGAATGATGCTGCTTAAGTAGATACTGATGAACACTCTGATGAAACAGTTAAAAAAAAACTAGCCTTGTTTTGTTGTGTCAGTGTGTGGAGAAGTACATATTTTGTATAATAACTCTTGGTTATTAATCTCTGCATTTTTGGGTTGAGGGCATAATTTTAGTCTATAAATTTGTGATTATTATACTAATTATAGTGATTTCTCAGTTCAGTTATTTTCAATTGAACTTTCACTCCAATGTACAGATTAATACCCATTAAATATAATACCATGCCAAGTATAATTTTGGTTGCTTAGAAAAAGAAGAACTATATTGAGCCTTTTCTGTCTCTTTGCTTCATGGTGTAAATGTGCTGAGTCTATGGTAGTGGTACTGCTGCAGGCTCCTGTGTAGTTAACTCTGCCAGTATTGGCTTTTGATCCAGCAGAACACAAAGCTCACCAGCAGGCCCAGGCAATTTATATTCCCTGGCTTGCTTTCCCAAGAGAGGGAGGGTCTAGAAACCTTTCACTTGATGTGGTCAAGGTCAAAGAAAATGTTCTGTTCTGGCTTAATATAATATACAGTATGTACACAGACAATTTTGTTAACATATTCCTTTCTCTATGCTAATTCCAGCAAATTAAAATAATACTGAGTTAGGACCAAAGAGCGCCACTTAGCATCTTGTGGTTCCAGGTAATTACTAAGAAAACATTTTCTAAAACTAACAGTGCTAACTGGCACAATTCTTATCACCCATCTGTTTCTTATGGGGAAGAAAGGTTGATACTTGAAGGTTTTTGTTATAGTAGCTTTCTTTTATTTTGAAATTTGCTTTTTTAATTGTATAAAAATCTGTAAAGAGGTATGTGTGCGTGCTCAGTCGCTTAGTTGTGTCTGACTCTTTATGACCCCATGGACTATAATGTTCCACACTCTTCTGTTTATGGGGTTTTCCAAGCAAGAATACTGGAGTGGGTTGCCATTTCCTTCTCCAGGGGATCTTTCCAGCTCAGGGATTGAACCTGTGTCTCCTGCATTGGCAGTTGGATACTTTACCAGTGAGTCACCAGGGAAGCCTATATATAGTACATGTATCTAAAGCATATATAGGTGTTCTTTCACACTATTTTTTCTCCACGTTTTGCAGAAAGAAATGTCATTTGTGACTAGCACCTAGGATAAAGCGTGTGATTTATTGTATATGTTTGCACTGAGGAGTATATTAAGTTTGGTAAATATGTTCCTAATGTTGACAGTTCAGTCACAGTGCTACATCAGTAGTTGAGACCTCTGAGCATTGATTTTTGGTAAATGTAAACCTTTTAGCTGTGGAAAAGATGTGTTCTATGGATACTACAGAGGAGTTCCAGATTCTCTCCAGATTGCATTGGGACTTGTGTTTAGCTTCTGAATCAATATATGTATTTTTAACTTTGATAATCCATTAGCTAACTCTAAGACCAGATTCTTGTGCTATGTTTAATTCTGTGAAACTGAGATTTAACTTTTAAGGAGGTATGAGGAAAGAATATTTTCTTTGATAAATATGTATTTTTATCAGAAGTTAACTTTCTGATACCAATAAACTGTGGTCTATTCAGAAGTAGAAATGTGAAGAAAGCATTTTTTTAAAAAGGAAGTATTTCAAACATACAGAAAAGTACATATAGCAGAATGTCCAGGTACCCATCACCCAGATTTAACAACTGTTAATGTTCTGTCACATTTAAAAAAAAATTATAGAGACAGTTGAATACACTTTGCAGACCTTCTCAAACCCATTCTTCTCTCCATATCCTGAGGTTAACACTACCCTGATGGTGTTTATCCTTCCCTTCCACATAGTTGGATTTTATTCCACTTGTAATTATCTATAGAGTGTGTGTGTGTGAACACTAGTTTGTAACTCTGTATGTTTGAAAGATTTACATAAATGCTATGCCAGACATATCATCTTGCAACTTTATTTTTTATCCTGTGTGATTCTGAGATACATCCGTGTTGAAATAATATAGTTCAGTATTCCTTTGTACACCACAGTTTATTCAGTTTTCATATTGATGGTAGGTTGTTTTCCAGTTTTGCATAAAATAGATGGTTGGAGTTGCTATTTGCTCTGACCAGAAAGCTCTTTTTAGTTATTTTTATCAGAGAAATATATGCGGACAGTTTATAAGTAGTCAAAGAATATGACAAAATTTGGAGGGGGGGGAAGCAGCCCCATCCCTTTTCCCAGGTCGGCAGTGTCCAGTATGGCAGCTACTAGCCACATGTGACTGTTTAGCAAATGTTCTTTGTCCTAATTGAGAAGAGCTGTGTTAAAATAACACTACATTTCGAAAACTCAGTATGTAAACAAGAATATAAAATATCACATTAATATTTTTATGTTCATTACATGTTGACATGATAGTGTTTTATATGCCAGATTAAATAGATTATTAAAATTTAATGATTAAAAAATTTAACTTAGCTGCCATCATCTGTAAAATGACATATTTTTGCTTATATTTGTGGCTCCCATTTCTGTTGGACAGTCTTGCTTTAAATGATAAGCTCTATGAGAGCAGGAACTTGATCTTGTCCACCACCAGAGCCGTGACAGGCACAAAGCTGATGCTCGATAAATTTAAATGAGTTGATGTATTCAGCAGGTAGAGGTGTTTTTTTTTGCATTGTTCACTTAGGGTGCTTTGAGTTTTCTTTGCAGTTACTGATTGGTAAAAAAGTTACTTTGAATTTGGCTTCATTATCCAGTGTATGTTTTTCCTTTTACTACCCTATTTTTAGCTTAACTACACTTTCAAGTCTTAGGATATCATAATGTTTCATTCTGTCGTTATCATTATATTTTTCATTTTCTATTTTGAAGTGAAGTGAAAGTCGCTCAGTTGTGGCCGACTCTTTGCGACCCCATGAACTATACAGTCCATAGAATTCTCCAGGCCAGAATACTGGAGTGGGTGGTCTTTCCCTCCTCCGGGGGATTTTCCCAACCCAGGGATCGAACTCAGATCTCCCACATTGCAGGTGGATTCTTTACCATCTGAGCCACAAGGGAAGTTAATCCTGTTGTTTCGGAAAATTCTGATGGATTTGTAAGTTCTTTGATTTAATTATTTCAAGTTATAGGTTTCTTGAGATTATTAGCTGTCTTCAAAGAGAAAAGTCATCTTGGCTATGGCATGTGTCAGGATGGCTTTAGCTCTGTTAAATTTTCTACCAAGCTGTTACTTTCTCAAGTCTGGGGTCATGGTTATCCTTTTATATTTATCTGTTTGTTTTTTTTCCTTAGCATATAAAATCTTTTTATTTTAAAAATTCTTCCTCTTTTTTTCCTCTAGCTTATTGGGATATGGTTAACATAATATTGTGTAAGTTTAACGTACATATACAGCTGTTGATACTTTTATGTATTGTAATGTGATTACCATTATAGCATTATCTAATAACACTTCCATCAAGTCATATAATTACCATTTCTTTTTTGTGGTGAGAACATGTAAAATCTACTCTTAGCAGTTTTCAAATATATAGTATGGTGTTATTATAATCACTATGCTGCTGTATATTAGATCTTCAAAACTTGTTAATTTTATGACTGGAAGTTTGTACCCTTTGACCAATGTCTCCTCATTCCCCTACTTCTTAGGCCTTGTTAACCATCACTTTTCTCTCTTGCTTCTCTGAGTGCAGCTTTTTTAGATTTCCACATATAAGTGATACCATACAATATTTGCCTTTTTCTGTTCAGACTTATTTCACTTAGTGTAATGCTCTCAAAATTCATTCAAGTTGTTGCAACTGGCAAGATTGCCTTCTTTCTCATGGCTGAAATATTCTGTTGTGTGAATATATATACACACGTATTTATCCATTCATCTCTTGATGGACACTTAGGTTGTATTCTGTCTTGGCTGTTGTGAGTAATGCTTAGTGAACATGGGAATGCAGATATACCATCAAAATCTTGTTTTCACTTCCTTTGGATATAAATACAGAAGTCAGATCATTGGCTCATATGGTAGGTCTGTTTTTAATTTTTTGAGGAACCTCTATACTGTTTTCTGTGGTGGTTGCACCAGTTTACATTCCCACTAACAGTGCAGAACGGCTCCTTTTTCTCCACATTCTTGCCAATCCTTGGTATCTCTTGAGCTTTTTTTGGTGGCCTTTTTTTTTTTTTGGTTAAATGATAGCCATTCTAACCAGAATGGGGTGATAGCTCTTTGTGGTTTTGATTTGCATTTCGCTGGTAACAGTGATGTTGAGCACCTTTTCATATACCTGTTGCCCGCTTGTATGTCTCCTTTGAAAAAATGTCTATTCAGATTCTCTGCCCATTTTTAATTTATTTTTTTCTTTCTCTTTTTGGCCTCATGGTGCAGCTTGTAGGATCTTAGTTCCAGAGACTGAACCCATGCTCTCATCAGTGAAGCACAAAGTCCTAACCACGGGGACCACCAGGGAATTCCCTGCCCATTTTCAGTTTTTTTACTTTCTTAATTTTTTTGGTTGTGCTGTGTCTTCGTTGTTGCATGCAGACTTTCTCTAGTTGCAGAGAGTAGGTGCTACCCTCTAGTTGTGGTGCACGGGCTTCTCACTGAAGTGGCTTCTCTTGTTGCAGAGCACAGACCAGCTTCAGTAGTTGCAGCATGTGGGCTCGATAGTTAAGGCACGCAGGCTCAGTAGTTGTGGCACAGGGGCTTAGTTGCTCTGTGGCATGTAGAATCTTCGTGGACGAGAGATTGAACCCGTGTTCCCTGCATTGGCAGGTGGATTCTCATCCTCTGTGCCACCAGGGAAGGCCTCTGCCCATCTTTCAATTGAACTGTTTTTATGCTATTGAGTTCTATAAAATTCTTCCTCCTAAAGATTAAGAGTTTGGTACATAGATGCTTGAGAAGTCTGTCTTAAATGATTATTTCTCAATTTCTATGGAATGTACCACTTGTCTTGGTTTTTGGTTGTCCTTCTAGTTTAGGAAATTTTGACTCTTCCCTGGTTTCCACATTATTTGCCCTATTTTCCTTGTTTTCCTTATATTTATAGATTAGTTCTTATTGATCTTTTTTCAATACCTCGCCATTTTCTTACTATTATAAAGTTTCATCAAATTTATTTTTGATTTACTTATGTTGAACTGTAGGTATTACATACTCTCTGTAGTTACTTCTTTTCCCTTAGCAGTTTTCTGTGGGTAATATGTGTGAGTAGGACTCTTGGTTACAAGTGGGAAAGATCAACTGCAGATTATGTAATACACAGAAAATTTGTGTGGAGATAGTGGAGACTCAAGGACAGAAATGTAGTTAGGCTGGCCCAGAAACAGGAAGTGGAAGGCTGCTAAAATCTCAGGCAGTATTTATTTATTCTGTCTCTTGTTTTGGCTTGTGTTTGCTCACTTTATTATCTCTTAGACACTTAATTCATACCACAATTTCCTTTTTTTTTTTGTAATCTTTTCTGATCAAAAGGATGGCCCGTATTAAACTGAGACTTCTTAGTCTCAGTTGTAGAGTCTCAGGATTGGAATCGCCACTGTGACTGGTGGTTAGATCACCTCTGTAACATTGACATTTTAGGCTGAATGATCCTTTGTGGAAGTTGTCCTGGGTGTTGAATTTAGCAGTGTCTTTGGCCCTATCAGCTAGATGCCAGTAGCACTCACCATCTAACTAACAACCAAAAAATATCTCTAGATATTGCCAAAATTCCCTTGGAGGTAAAATCACCCCTGATTGAGAACTCCTGATCTAGAGTGTATTTGACTGCTCTTGGCCTACCACGTGTGAGAAGGATGTTTCAGAAAAGCCTTGTGAGCTAGACAGGTCCTCAAAATGTCTGAAAAGTATTTCCAGTTTTTTGTAGCAACTATAAATTTAACACTGTTTTTCATTATTTTACGTGTTTCTTTTTAAAAAAATTTTTCCTCATTTAAAGTATTTGATATTAATGTTTCTTATTAAAATCTTAAACCGGCACTGTAGAACTTGCTATTTTTGGTCATTACTCTGAATCTCTAAATTTCTCAATCTCCTGCTGCTTTTGTTTCTTTTCCTTGAGGGTGAGCATGTATATATGTGAGGATGTTGGTGGTTTTAAGATGAAATTTATGAATTTGGTAGCCAGACAGGCTAGGTAGAATATACTTTTTTTTTTTTGGGAGGGGACACTGCACAGCTTGCATGATCTTAGTTCCCTGATCAGGGATTGAAACCTGGGCCCTTGACGGTGAAAACGTGGAGTTCTAACCACTGGACTGCCAGGGAATGCTCAGTATTTTGATATATTTAATTTACAGGTAGATAAACTAATGCTTAGGTACATGAAACAAGTTGATCATGGACATGTAGTGTAGTTCAGTTCAGTCGCTCAGTCGTGTCTGACTCTGTGACCCCATGAACTGCAGCACACCTGGCCTCCCTCTCCATCACCAACTCCCGGAGTTTACCCAAACTCATGTCCATCGAGTTGGTGATGCCATTCAGCCATCTCATCCTCTGTCGTCCCCTTCTCCTCCTGCCCTCAATCCTTCCCAGCATCAGAGTCTTTTCCAATGAGACAACTCTTCTCATGAGGTGGCCAAAGTATTGGAGTTTCAGCTTCAACATCAGTCCCTCCAATGAACACCCAGGACTGATCTCCTTTAGGATGGACTGGTTGGATCTCCTTGCAGTCCAAGGGACTCTCAAGAGTCTTCTCCAACACCACAGTTCAAAAACATCAATTCTTCGGTGCTCAGCCTTCTTCACAGTCCAACTCTCACATCCATACATGACTACTGGAAAAACGATAGCCTTCACTAGACGGACCTTTGTTGGCAAAGTAATGTCTCTGCTTTTCAATATGCTATCTAGGCTGGTCATAACTTTCCTTCCAAGGAGTAAGCGTCTTTTAATTTCATGGCTGCAATCACCATCTGCAGTGATTTTGGAGCCCAAAAAAAATAAAGTCTGACACTGTTTCCACTGTTTCCCCATCTATTTCCCATGAAGTGATGGGACCAGATGCCATGATCTTAGTTTTCTGAATGTTGAGTTTTAAGCCAACTTTTTCACTCTCCTCTTTCACTTTCATCAAGAGGCTTTTTAGTAGAAGAGCACAAAAAATTAGAGTCTAGTTTTTATTATCTTTCTAGGTTTAGTTTCTAGTTAATCTTTGCTTTTGGTAGTAGTATTTATGTAATAATATTCAGTATTTATGTGCCAAACTCCATGCTTCAGATGTTACCTCATTATTCCTTGGCAAATAATGAAAACGGGTCTCATAGTAAGACATGTCTAACTCTTAATGTTATTCTCCTAACCATTGTTCTTTAATAGTAACATAATAGCATTGGGAAAGGGTTGAGTGCTTGTATCCCAGACCCTTTATTCTATGATATCACTTAATCCTCAGCACAACCTTGGAAGCTATACATATCTCCTGGTTTTACATATGAAGGCACTTAGCTGAGAGGGAGTAAGTATCTTAGTTACCTTAAAGGCCACATACCTGATAGGAAGCAGAGCCTGACTTAACTTTTGTGGTTTTCCCAAGTTTCTGCTGCACCTAGCGGTAAATACTCTACACTGATGCTCCACTGTCTTCACAGAGCTTTCATGATAATAAAATGAAGGAAAAATACAATATAATGTATATAGTTCACTTTATTAAGGATTAATAAATATTACCATTTTTTTTATTTTGAGACTAGTCTTCGTGTACTTGTTTGTGCCTCCTTAGGTATTTTATAGAATTGAGTTTAAAAGAAATACTAATAAAAGAAAGCTAGATAATTACTGTTAACAGGAAAATGGTTTTTAAAAAAATCATATTTAAGAGATTATTTATCTATCAGGAATGACTTTTTGTTTGCTCCCTCATCTTGATATAAACAGTTTTCACACTTGCAGGTCTTGAAGCTTTTGGATTTTCTAGTTGAGTGCTTTCGATTATAACAGCAGTCGGTGCCATTTATAAGCATGCTGTTAATATTGTGGTTGCTGGTGTTAGACTATGTAGGTTTAAATCCTGTATTAAATTTTTGATTTAACACCAATATTTTGACATGAGTGGAAAATAAATAGCTTGATGGGGTAATACATAGTTTCTAAGGTCTCTTAGGGTTCTCAATTTTTTATATGTGTCTGTTTCCTCCTCTGTAAAATAGTCATGGTAATAGTCCCTGCCTCATAGAGTTATGAGAATTAATTATTATATGTAAAATGCCCAGAGGGTACATGATAAAATCTTAAGTCCTCAAAAATTGGGTTTCCCTGGTGGCTCAGATGGTAAAGAATCCGCCTGCAATGCGAGAGACATGAGTTTGATCCCTAGGCTGGGAAGATCCGCTGGAGGTGGGCATGGTAACCCACTCCAGTATTCTTGCCTGAAGAATCCCCATGGACAGAGGAGCCTGGCTGCAGTCCATGGAGTTACAAAGAGTCAGACACTTCTGAGTGACTAACCATAGCATTAAAAGATGCTTACTCCTTGGAAGGAAGGTTATGACCAACCTAGATAGCATATTTAAAAGCAGAGACATTACTTTGCCAACAGAAGTCCGTCTGGTCAAGGCTATGGTTTTTCCAGTGGTCATGTATGGATGTGAGAGTTGGACAGTGAAGAAAGCTGAGCGCCAAAGAATTGATGCTTTTGAACTGTGGTGTTGGAGAAGACTCTTGAGAGTCCCTTGGACTGCAAGGAGATCCAATCAATCCATCCTAAAAGAAATCAATCCTGGGTGTTCATTGGAAGGTCTGATGTTGAAGCTGAAACTCCAATACTTTGGCCACCTCATGCGAAGGGTTGACTCATTGAAAAGACCCTAATGCTGGGTAGGATTGGGGGTGGGAGGAGAAGGGGACGACAGAGGATGAGATGGTTGGATGGCATCACCGACTCGATGGACATGGGTTTGTGTAGACTCCGGGAGTTAGTGATGGACAGGGAGGCCTGGCGTGCTGCAATTCATGGGGTTGCAAAGAGTCGGACACGACTGAGCTACTGAACTGAACTGAACCATAGCATAGTATGTTTTTTTAAAGTTGCCTTTCTAACATGTTTGTTGGTTAATGTACTTAGCAATTATGGTAATGTTAAGACTGAGATAATTTTGATACCTTAATACCAAGCAGTGTATTGTATTTAGGTTTCTTCTGTATCTAGGTGTAATTCCCAGATTTCAGTGCTTCTGGATGTATAGGTAAGTATAATGTATAGTTTTATTTTGGTACAATTATCACCATTCTGATTGGATATTTCTAGCTCTTCAATTAGATCACAGTCTTTCTTTCCTCTTTCACAGAGGGCACTTTGAAATTATCCTGAAATGCCTTCTCATTCATATGAATAGAATAGTTGTAGGGGCCTTAAGAAAAAAAAAAAGGAAATGGTGAACCAGTGGAGTGAACGCCAGTGGAAGCATGTGTTGTATGTGGCTACTCTGGGGATCATGACACTCCATCGATGGGAATCATGGTAGATCTGGGCCTAATGGTAACTGGAGCTAGTAAGCCATTAGAAATCAAGACTGCATACTCCATCTTTCTCTTTTAGGGGCTGTAAGGTTTTGACAACTTTTTTTTCGCTCTGTACATCTGTTCAGTTTTTCTTTCTTCCAGCTGGCTTTCTCTGTTTCAGCTTGCGGTATATGGAGTGTAATGGCTGCTCAGCTTCTTCATCATGACAGCTCTCAGCGTATTCTTCTGGCATTTATTCCTGCTGCTGAATGGCTCAGTCTTTTTCTCTTGTAAAATTTAAGTCATTTATTTATTTATTGAATGCTCAGTACCTTTATATAGTTCAAAAATCAAATGGTGCAGAAGTGTTTCTGCCACCACGTTTTCCTTGGCCACTCAGATTTTGGCAATCCAAACCACCAGTTTCTTGTGTGTACTTTCAGAGGTGTGTGTGTGTGTTTGTGTATGCATGCATGTGTATCTCCCCAGTCCTTTTTTTTTAAGACCATTGGAAGCATATTGTGTTACTGTTTTGCATCTCATTCCTACCCTTCCTACTTAATTTGTCTTAGAGATTCTTCCATGTTAATAAATAAAGAACTTGCTTTTTTTTTTTTAATGCATGGCTTTTCATTGTATGGATGAATTATTTAATTGTTTTCAAACAGTACTGTAGTGAAAAATATGCATCATTTTAAACATATGCTAGGAATAGCTATAGAACAAAAGCCTTGAATTGGAATTGCTGACAGGATATAAGGATTTCAAAATAGCCACTTATTGAATAACTGGCTTTACCTTTTTGTATACTAAAATTCTGTGTGCATTTGGTTTTGTTTCTGGATTTTCTGTTCTTTCTGATTTGCCTAATAATATGTCAGTATCACACTGTTTTAATTACTGTGTTTTTATAATGTGCATTATAGCATGACGGTTAAGAATATATAGACTTTTGTGCTAAACTGCCTTGCTTTAAATCTTTACTTCCTTAGCTGTGTGATCTTGGGCAAGTTACTTAACATCCCTGTAATTCAGTGTCCTTATTTGTAAAATGGAGATGATAACACCTATCTAATAAGGTTGTTATAAGGAATAAATGACTTAATATAAGTGCTTATAGATATATAAGCAAAGTGCGTAGGAATAATGTTTGGCATGTTGTTAGTGCTATGTAAGTATTAGCTCTTTATTGTTTCTCCCAGTGGGGCTAGTTCATTTCTCTGTATTTGCAGAATATTACTGGCTCTTCCTGCTTGCTTATTTTTTTTTTTGTATTAACTTTAGAGTCAGTTGGATTGTCTATAGTTAGGATAGACTAGGTTATGGGTTAGTAACAATAGCTCCTCCCACCCTAGTTTTATCGGATTAACATGTCAAAAGTTTGTCATTTGCACTACCTGTTGAGTGAAGATCACTGTGTGTATTGGGGGAGGGGGTCTTGGCAGAGGTGGCCAGAGGGATTCTGCCTGTTAGGAGCTTCCCTGGTGGCTCAGACAGTAAAGCGTCTGCCTGCAATGCAGGAGACCTGGGTTTGATCCCTGGGTTGGGAAGATCCTCTGGAGAAGGATATGGCAACCCACTCCAGAACTCTTGCCTGGAAAAATCCTATGGATGGAGGAGCCTGATAGGCTGCAGTCCATGGGGTCGCAAAGAGTCAGACATGACTGAGCGACTTCACTATTGTCACCCAGAGACCCAGGCTGACACTCTTACACCATCATTCTAGAATGCTGGCAATTGCATGGCAGAGGTAAGAAGAGATTGTTGAATCAAATACTAGTGGAAACTTTAAAAACCAGAAGAGGCATACATCATTTCTTTTTATATTTCATTGACCAGAGCAAGTCGTTTGTCATCACGTCATGCCATGGGGATGAAGAAGGTACAGTTTTGCTATGTGCCTGGGAGGGCAGGTAGAAATATTTGATGGAGAGCAATAATAACTACCTTAGTTTGTTCTGTTGGTTGCTAAGTATTAGGTCATCCTTTGTGTTACATGCAACACACTTTTTGCTGTTTAGTTGCTAAGTCGTGTCCGACTCTTTTGCAATCCCGTGGACTGTAGCCCACCATGCTCCTCTGTCCATGGGATTTCCCAGGCAAGAATATAATGCAACACAGTAAGCCTTTCCTTTAGAGAGAAGACCCACATTTCTATCAAGTAACTATGCTGAGCTCAAAATCTTTAATATCTGAGTCTGTTAGTCAGATTCAGGGGAGTTTCCTTTGGTCCAGACAGCTGTGAATAAAACAGGTGTTATCAGCTGGTCTGTTAGAAAAGCATCTTAGTATCTTCTTAGGCTCTTTGGTTGGGGGAATGGAGATGTAAAAAGAACTTCCACTTTCAACTCTATATATGTCTATATTATTTGACAAAATTTTTTACAGTTAACAGATATTGTGTAAAGAGAAATATCTTAAAGACAGCCTACCACAAAAGAATCCTCTTACATCCTATTTACATTAATTAAATAATGTTTAAGTGACACAGCCAGAGCTGGCCTGTAATGTAAGACTTATTCTAGCCCACTGTGCTTTCCAGTGTACCAAGCTGCCTCTCTTAATGCATGGACTTGGGTGTTACAGCTTTTTAACAATAATATAATTGTAGTTTTTTGTTGTTGTTGTTATTTGCAATGAATACAGAAAGAAAAAAAATTTACTTTGAGGAGGATAATTTTGGGGAAAATAATGAAAATGAAGAATGATCTAAGACAGTTACCTATGTTATTTGTACAAGTATAAAATGTTCATTTGTTACAGAGATCTTGCTTCATCTTTAAACTAGAAAAGGGGGTGAAAAGCCATATATTTACTACCCATTTCCTTCATTTCTCTAAGGGGAAAGGAAAAAAATTTGTTTGTTTCTTAATGTAAAAGTGGCATATTTCATTATAGAAAAGAAAGAACATGAGCAAAAAGTAAAACAAACCCCAAACCTACCTTCCTGTTCTGGTGTGTATCCTTTTAAACTTTGTTTTCATAGTTTGTGTTATTAACTAAAAAGGATATAAAACGTGTGTGTTTAGTCACTCAGTTGTGTCCGACTCTTTTTCGACCCAGTGAACTGTAGTCCACCAGGCTTTTCTGTCCATGGGATTTCCCAGGCAAGAATACTGGAGTGGGTTGCTATTTCCTTCTCCAGGGAATCTTCCCGACCTAGGGATAGAACCTGGGTTTCCTGCATTGGCAGGCAGATTCTTTACCACTGAGCCACCAGAAAAACTGTATGTAAAACATACATGAATTTTTTTTGTTAATTATTTTTTTCACTTTATATATTTTAAAACTTGTAAATTTGTTTCTCTTTCTAGAACTTCTGTTTTATTTATCCACATTACATTATTTAACTTCCATGCTTTTGTCTTAGGTTTTGTTATTCCTGTTTCTTCATTGAAGCCCTCTTCTGTATTCTTTGGAGCTCATATTAAGTATATTTAAGGGCAGGAAACATTAATGGGAGAGACTGTAGAGAAAAAAGCAGAAGGCATTTCAGCAACTATTTCAGGGTACAGATGAGGACACAGATCAGTCACTAAATCACTTATGGTCCAGTGTTGCTTAATTTACTGATATAAACCAAAACTAAGAAAGTGTGACTTTCTATATGTGTATTTAAAAACCTTTCCCCTTTTTAAGCTGAAGTAAGATATTCGTATGGTCTTAATTTTACTTTGAATAGCACGTACTTAGTCTGAGGAACTAGCTCGAAAATAAAAATGTGGAGGAGGACAGCAAGGTTATGTTCCCCGTTTAAAATGTCATGAGTTGTTTAACTTCTTTGAAGAGGGAAGCGTGGGTTTACTGTCTAGTTTTTAGGTGATGATTTATAAAAGAATAGCACCCCTACAGGGTTAACAGCTAATTTGTTACTATACATAGCAGTGTGTAGAATGTAATGGAACTGAGGCTTCCTTTTTTTTCTTTTCCTTTTTAAAGTATTACTGGGTCTGCTACAGTATAAACGATCAACAAAATCAAATTGCATCGAATAATTTTATCCCAATGTGGTAAGACTAATTTAACTGTCTTGAAGTCTTAAAAGGATTTTTTTCTCACAAATATATTCTCCTTTAGGATAGATACAGAATTTAATCATAACATTGTGTATCTAGTATACTTGTGGCTTGTAAAATAATTTTAAAAGTTGGGCATAGGTAGCTGATAAGTTATTAAAAAATATAAATCTCAGGAAAGGAAATGGGGACACATTTTGGATAGAAAGCAAGGATCACCAAAAACAGCAAAACGTTGTTTCCAAAGAGAACATCTAAGTGGTACAGAAAAAACTGAACATAGCCGACTTTAGATGATAATCCTTATAACCCCCTGCTTACAAGGTTGGCCCTTGACTGACGTCTGGTAACTTGGATTTTGAGAGGGTTTATTTCCACCATTCCCAGAACTGTGAAGAGTAGTTCACTGTCTAAACTGTTAGCACAAACAATTGGTTCATGCTAAACACCTACTTTCTTTCTGGAGCCCTACTTCGTAGGTAGAGGGTGTCTACGTGACCAGTCCTAAGAAAAACCTTGGATACGGAACCTCTAAGGAGCTTATTACTTTGTGGACAATGTTTTCACATATTGTTACAACTCATGACTGGAGGAGCTGTGTGTCTTTTGTGACTCCCCTGGGAGAAGACTCTTGGAAACTTGTTCCTGGTTTCCTGCAGCCTTCACTCCATCTGACTTTTCCCTTTGTTGATTTTGCTCTGTATCCATTCACTTCAATAAATCATTACTATAAGCACAACTGTGTGCTGAGTCATCCTAGTGAATCATTGAACCTGGAAGTGGTCTCGGGTACCACTGCCCACCCTCCAACACAGCAGTGGATCAGAGGAGTTTACACTGGATTGTACCGTGCTCATGGAAGAAGCTTCTACATGCAAGAGACCAATAATGTCGTTTTCTTGGTTTGTTATGTCTAAATAGGGCTTCCCCGGTGGCTCAGTGGTAAAGAATCCGCCTGCGAATGCAGGAGACGTGGATTTGATCCCTGGGTCAGGAAGATCCCCTGGGGAAAAGAATGGCAACCCACACCAGTGTTCTTACCTGGAAAATCCCATGTACAGAAGAGCCTGTGGGGTCACAAAGAGTTGGATGCAACTGAGCACACATATCTAAATAGGGTAGTAGATAGGATAAGTGAAGTTAAAAGTAATTTGGGGGGGTCTGTAGGAGAGGAAAAAAACTTAATCTGTGACTGAGAAACTTCTGTCCAAGGTTCTATTATTGTGAAACTGGATCTTGATGGCAGGCTATCTGCTAAGGTTCTGTACCTCGTAGAAATTTTATTCTAAAAGGAGAACTTAGAATGAGACAAGTATGACTCAATGCACTATGATATAAAAATTTAGCACAGGGATTTTGGAGCTAGACAGATTTCAGTCAGAATTGTGGTTTATTAATTGTGTGAATTGTTTGAACTTGCTTGTTTCCTCATTATAAAGTGAGGACGATAATACTGGCTGTGTGGGTGGCTTGATTATTAAACAAGATAATGTATATAAAGCTTCTACCACTATGTGTTGCACATAAATGACTTTAAAAATTGTTTGTCTACTTTTTCTGCTTTTCAAGATTTAGAGAGATTGGAGAAATTTAAAGGGGAGAAAGAGAGTGAAGTGAAGGGTGAAGCTTGTTTTTCCCTTATTGGTTTGATGGGAGATTGGGTAGGAAGGTTATTGAGGAGAGAATCATTAAGTTTTATAACATGGAATTTTAAATTTATCTTCAAAATCACTCGGGAACTTTTCATAGTTTAAAAACTAAGAATATTGTATGTGCAAAGTCAAGAAGGGATGAGAAGAGGCATAGAAACTTTGATGAATGGTTTTCTGTACCTTTGTGGTGAGATTGTCATGAATTAGTTGACACTTGAGTGTTAGCAAGTTTCAGTAACTGATTAAACACATCCAATCTCTAGTCTCTCATGATGAATACTCCCTGGTGATAATGGGACAGTTTTGACTAATTTATAGGCATGATTTCCTATTAGAATTTTTAGAATCAGTGTTCAGAAATAACGACATCTTAAAATAGAACTGTGTAATTCTGGTATATATGTTTTTGTTCTTTTTATAACTTTTTATTTTGAAAGTTATTATAGAATAATTGCAAGAAAAAATTAAGAACTCTTTTATTCTTTGCCCTGTTTCCCTCATTGTTTTAATGCTTTTTTAAAAAAATTATTTATTTATTTTTGGATGTGCTAGATCTTCATTGCTGCTCAGGCTTTTCTCCAGTTGCGGAGAGTGGGGGCTACTCTCTAGTTGTGGTCCTCGGGCTTCTCATTGAGGTGATTTCTCTTGTTGTGGAGCACGGGCTCTAGGGCACACAGGCTTCAGTGGTTGCGACACATAGGCTCAGTAGTTGCAGCTCCCGGGCTCTAGAGCACAGGCTCATTAGTTGTGGCACACGGGCTTAGTTGCTCCGTGGCATGTGGGATCTTCCTGGATCAGGACTTGAACCTGTGTCTTCTGCATTGGCAGGCAGATTCTTTACCACTGAGCCACCAGGGAAGTTCATCCCAGATTTTTAATGTTATATCTCTTTTGTTTTATTATATTGCCTCCTTCCTTTTCTGCCTTTTCCTCCTTTGCTTTCTCTGCTTAACTAGAAGTATGTGTCAAAATCACCTATAGAATATTAAAAAGAAAAAAATGTGTTCCTGCTAAACCAAGGAAAAACACCCTGCCTGGTAATTTGGATAGGTACATCAGATTAAGAATTAGTTCACTGTAATATGATAATGAGGGCTTCCCCGGTAGCTCAGTGGAAAAGAATCCTGGCTGTGCAGGAGATGCAGACTCAGTCCTTGGGTTAGAAAGATCCCCTGGAGAAGGAAATGGCAACCCACTCTAGTATTCTTACCTGGAAAATCCCATAGAAAGAGGAGCCTGGTCAGCTACAGTCCATGGGGTCACAAAGAATCAGACATGTCTGAAGTGACTGAGCACAGCATAGCCATCCTAACAGATGTGAGGTGCTAATATCACTGTGGTTTCAGTTTGCACTTACCTAGTGATTCATGATGTTGAGCATCTTTGCATGTGCTTATTGTCCATTTATATATCTTCTGAGGAGAAATGTCTATTCAAGTCTTTTGCCCAGAAATAAAGCAGATGTTTTTTGTTGAATTGTTAGCCTTTTTTAAAGGCCATTTATTTATTTATTTACTTATTTATTTTTGGCTGCACCGGATCTCAGTTGCTGCACATGGACTTTCTGTAGTTGTGGCAGGTGGGGGCTACTCTTCATTGTGACGTGTGGAGTTTTCATTGCTGTGTCTTCTCTTGTTGCAGAGCGCGGGCTCAGTAGTTGTGTATGGCTTAGTCGCTCCAAGGCATCTGGGATCTTCCCAGGCCAGGTGTTGAACCTCTGTCCCCTGCGTTGACAGGTGGATTCTTAACCACTGGACCACCAGGGAAGTCTCTGTTGGTCTTTTTTTTTTTCTGTTGATCTTTTTTGAAATGTCTTTTGTTTCTTCATTTACAATCATTACTCTCACTCACTGGAAAAGACCCTGATGCTGGGAAAGATTGAAGGCAAAAGAAGAAGATGAGATGGTTAGATAGCATCACTGACAGAACCTCCTCAGTTCCTTGATCATCTTTATGATCATTACTCTGAACTCTTTCTCTGGTAGATTGTCCCATAGTTGTTTGGGTTTTTCTCTTGTCCTTTATCTGAAACATATTCCTCTGTTGCCTCATTATGTCTAAATTGTTGTTTGTATTTTTATGTATGTAATAGGTTAGTTATAGGCTTGTAACCTGTGTAATAGGTTTCTCGACCTTGGAAGGGTGACCCTCTGTGGGAGATGTCCTAAGCGTCCTAGCAGTGCACTCCCCTCTCATCACCCAAGGACCAGGCACCAGTTGGTTTCAGGCTAGTGTCTGGCCTGAGTTTATGGATCTGGTCTGCAGGCTGCTGAATTGTAGTTTTCTTGGCTCTAGTGTCTGCCCTCGGTGAGTGAAGCTGGTCTTGTGCAGGCTTCCTGGCAGGAGGGGCTGGTGCCTGCCGGCTGGGGGGTGGAGCTGGGTCTTGGCCTCTGGTGGGTAGGGCCATGTCTAAGGCTGTGTCTCAAGGCAGTTGTGGGCTTAGGAAGTCTTAGGCAGCCTGTCTGATGATGGGTGAGACTGTGTGCCTGCCCAGTTTGTTTGGCCTGAGGTGTTCTAGCACTGGAACCTAAAGGCTGTTGGGTGGGGCCATGTCTTCATGCCAAGGTGTCAGCCTCCAGGAGAGCTCACTCAGATGAATTCTCCCTGGTATGTCTACTACCAGTGTCTGTGTCCCTAGGATGAGCCATAGCTGGCTCTCCTGCCTCTCCAGGGGACCCTCCAAGACCAGCAGGTAGGTCTGGTCCAGGCTCCTATCAATTCACTGCTTTTGCCCTTGGTTCCAGTGCATGAGATATTTATGAGTGAAGTCTTAATTTCCTCTAATTCTGTGGAGCTCCTGCAATCAAGCCCTGCTGGCCCTCAAAGCTGTATGCTCTGGGAGTTCCTTTTCCTGGTGCTGAACCCTTGGGATGAGCGGTCTGATGCGGGACTCAGAATTCTCACTTTGGTGGGAGAACCTCTTTATTCTCCAGCTTGTGGGTCCCCCACCGAGGGGTGGGAGGGTATGGGATTTAATTATATTGCAGGCCCATCCCTCCTACTTGTCTTCTTGTGGTTCCTTCTTTATGTCTTTAGTTGTAGAGGATCTTTTCTGTTGTAGAGGATCTTTTCTGGTGGGTTCCTGTTTTTGTCATTAACGGTTGTTCTGCAGTTGTGATTTTGGTGTGCTCCTGAAAGGAGATGAGCTTAGGGTCCTTCTACCCTGCCATCTTGGCTGCTTTCGTTTTTACAGTATCTTGAATTATATTTGTCGCATGTTGAAATGCCCCATGAACACTTCAGCTATGTCACTTGAGTTACTCCCATGGAATCACTGCAGAATACTGCTGAACGCAAAGCCTGAGGCTTCAGATACCCTGCTTGGCCATGGGCAAGTTACATGGCAGTCTCCTTCCAAGTAATTTTCCTGATAAACTTCCTTTGCAGTCAAATGCTCTTCCCCTGAGCTATACCCCCAGAATCCTTTGCATTAAATTGCATTATTAGAAAACTGTTAAAGGAGATTGATTTTGCATTTCTAAATTGATGCTCATTTTATGTAACAGTTCTTGGAGGAAACTATACTTGAAACAGTGGAAACAATGTTTTATCAAGAAACAAATTTGATTCTGTCTTGCAGCGCCCCCATTGAATTTACAATTATGAAATTAAAAGTTAAAAAGTTTTGCTTTGACCGTGGGAAAAAATACGCTTTTCAGCTAGGATTGTTAGTGAATTAGTTATGATCAAATATGTAAAAATTCAATTTAATAACCAAAAAAACACACCTGTTCCTCACCAGTCCACTAGGGGATACTCCAGTACTTAAGAAAATTGAGTTGCTACGATAGTTTGAAAATTATCTCTTAATAAAATTATTACTTTCCTGTTTGCTTACATTTAAAAAGAATACACTTTTTAGGACTGGTTTGGGTTATTAATTTGACAGTAATAATCATCTTTGGAAGAATTTGCAGCATTTCAGCTTTATTAAAGTATAATTGACAAATGGAAATTGTGCATATTTAATTAAGGCATCAAATTGTATGTTTGCTATGTTTTAGTGTAAGTTCATGATACAACATGCATGATGTTTAGATGTTTACATTGTGAAATAAGCACTGCAGTCGAGCTAATTAACATATCCAGCACCTCACAAGGTTATTTTCTTTCTTTTTTTTTTTTTGTGGTGAGGACACTAAAGACCTACTGTCCTAGCAGATTTCAAATATACAAATACATTTTTAACTCCAGTCCCTATGCTGTGCATTAGATCTCCAGAGTTTATTTACCTTGCATAATTGAAATGTTGTACTCTTTGACCAACATCTCCCTATTCCCTCCACCTTGCCTGCACAACGACCATTCTGTTCTCTGCTGCTGAGTTTGACTATTTTAGACTCCATGTATAATTGAGATTATGGAATTTCCTGCATTTTTTATAGTGTGGAAATTCATAATGTGATTCATCAGCTGCTTTTTCAGATGGTGTTGTCTTAGACTTCAAGCACTTTAGAAAAACTGGTTATTTTTTCATCCTTAGTACAGGAAAGCAATGGTTCTAATTTATTTTGTAAGTTGTGTTCTTCCTTGGAAGGTCAGAAAATCTGATACATGGTTTTAATTTGTTATAATTTTCTCCATTATATCATTATAATAACATACATCTTAGCAAGTATAAAATATGACCTTAGTTGCATGTAATGCAGAGGATAATTTATGCTACTGTTAAAGGAATTCAGCAGAGTTTAATATTACCTTGATTTCTTTCTAGTAATTTAAGGAGACTCGATGCAATTACTTATTGCCTTAAAGAAAAATGTATAAAAAGTTCCATTTTTAAGTTAGCAGAGACTCAAGAAAATAATTTAGATTTGTGTGTTTATTAGGAAAAGGTTATCACACTTAGTGTTTCAGAAAATACTTCAGTTAACCAAAAATTTATTATGTTTTTCCTAAGCCGTTTTTTTATTTTTTGTGTAATGTGATTGTATGAGTTTTCTATAAAGCATGAAATTAATTCCTATGTACCTTGAACATAGATTCTTTTTTTATAGTTTTTTTTTTAAAGATTTTTTTTTTGGATGTGGACCCTTTTTAAAGTCTTTATTGAATTTGTTAAAATATTGCTTCTGTTTTATGTTGTGCTTTTTTCACCCTGGAGGCATGTGGCATCTTAGTTCCCTGACTAGGGATCGAACCTCTACCTCCTGCATTGGAAGGTGAAGTCTTAACACCTGGACCACCAGGGAAGTCCCTGAACATAGATTCTTTAAAGTGGCTTGTCAGATTTAACTCATCAATTCATCTGATTTCTGCTATTTATAAGTACAACAAATGGGTGAAATTGTGATAGCATGATTTGAAAATAGAAAATCAGGCAATCTGGAATAAGAGCAAGTGTGTATATTTCTCCAGTGAAATTGAAAGTGGTATAGGTATTACTGAGAATTTGTTTTACTATGAGCTTGGGTGATAATTTGATAGGATATTATGATGATAACTGTTGTATGGAAGGGTTGCACTGTATTTTCTTTTATCTTTATACCCCTGGCAAAATGGGGAGAGAGCTAGAGAGTGTTGGGATAATCAAGCCTTTTAGTAGTGCATCTGGTTAGGTTTCCCTGGTGGCTCAGTGATAAAGAGTTGGCCTGCCAGTGCAGGAGACATAAGAGAGACAGGTTCGATCCCTGGGTTGGGAAGATTTCCAGAAGGAAATGGTAACCCACTCCAGTATTCTTGCCTGGGAAATCCCATGAACAGAGGAGCCTGGTGGGCTGTGGTCCATGGAGTCGCAAAAGAGTTGGACATGACTTAGCAACTAAATAAAAATACTGGAGCATATCTTAGAATATTCTTTGTTACTGCTGTCCTGGTGACAAAATTTCTGGTAACAGTGTCCTTGGCAAACAACCTGATAGTTACTTAGTAAAGGCGTTACCATACTTGGTGGTTTTGATGGCTGTTTTACCCTGTCTGAATGAACTAGTGAATGTGGTTAACAGCTTGCTAGTGATACTAGAGTAAGAGAATTAGTTAATATGATTCAAGAGTAAGGGAACATTTAAGAAGGAACATAAAACTTCTTGTTGTGCTCTGAGAAATTCCTGAAGAATCTTATTAAACTATCTTAGGACATGAAGAATGTCTTACTTTTACCATTAGTGTTCCACATCTTGAAAATGCAGAATGAACTGGGAAGGTTATGTTATTCCAGCATTAATATATATATTTTTAGTTAATTTATTATTTAATTGAAGGATAATTACTTTACAGAATGTTAATTTCTGCCAAACATCAACATGAATCAGCCGTACGTATACATATGTCCCCTCCCTCTTGAACCTCCCTTCCATCTCCTCCTACCTTCCACCCCTCTAGGCTGTTACCCAGCATTAGTATTACTATCAACTTTTTAAATGTTATTAAAATTAATAGAAAGTTAACATATTAATATAGTTCAAGATTGAAATTAATACATTAATATGATAAATGAAAAGTTAACACACTAATATAGTATTAACACGTTAATACAATTCAAGACTTAAGAGATATACATTTAATCGTCCTGTCTTGCTCTCTCTCCAGCCATCCAATTCTCTTCTCTAGAGGCAATCAATATTCCCAGTTTAAATACACTTTTAACATTTATTATTTAAAGGACTTCTTTGGCATGCATGAATAATTAAAGTCGATAGCATGGATTTTAGACTCAGATGTTTAAATTTTTCATTTACAGTTATCCCTCGGTATCTGCAGGGTTTTAGGACCCTCTGCAGATGACAAAATCTGAGGATGCTTAAGTTTCTTTTATAAAATGGTGTAGTATTTGCATATAACCTACACATGCCCTCTATATACTTTAAATTATTTCGTGATTAGTTATAATACCTAGTACATTGTAGATGCTGTATAGGTAGTTGTAAATACTGTGTAAAATATTTTCACCCTAAAAATCTTTGCTGCAGAGAGTTTTGCTGCAGTTGTACCACACAACTACTTGACCATAAAGTAATTTTGCCTCAAATGATAAAATAGCAAAAAAAGAAAAGAGACATTAAAAAGGGCTTAATGAAATGTGAAAAATTGAAAACAAAAATTTTAAAGCAGTAATACTCCTATTATGAAAGGTGAAAATAGAAAAATACTTCAATATTATGTGGAATGAGGTAAGATTCATTGTTATGTTTGTATTCAGATGTATTGGGAAGAAAGCAATGCTTCTTTCTCAAAGTCAGTCATTAAGGATATAGGATATAATGTTGAATGTAAGTTCTTTACACTATAAAAAAGTTTGCTGTTAAGTCTCTTCAGGTCTCCCTGGAAGTAAAATGGACAAGGGAGATGGCTATTTCTTTATAATACGTGTAACATAGAACTGGTAGTATTCATCTGGACTACATCTAACCATTCCATCACATGTCCATCCTTATATTTTACCAGATCATTTAAGCTAAATTAAGTGCCAAATACCAAAATTCTGTCTGCATCACATTCTTCACTATTAAATAATAAGAATTTTCACCATTTTCAAGAAACTAACACTCATCAAGAACCATGTAACCATTTCTTTTTGGGGGGATAGGAGTAACTTGAGTCTTCTTTGGTCTCCAGCTTCTAATATCAAGTGATAAAATTGGTAAAGATGGTGTTACAGAACAAGCTGTTGTATCTAAATTAGCTGAAGAATCAATAATTAATGCTCTTGAAGACTGATGTGAATTATTAACTGCCTCTTTTGTATTTGCCATAGCTTCGTAAACTTTTGGTTTTGTTGGATGGAAAGGATGACTATGCCCACCAAAAGATTTGCAAGAACTAATAGGTTATCATTTTCTAGTGTAATGAATCCAGAACTGTTGATCAGTGTATCTTTTAATGAAAAATGGTCTTATGGCCAATTAGTTGTTTGGCAAAACTGCTTGCCACAAAGTGTGTCATGGTGAAAATAACTAGAACTTGTAAATACAGTGTAAATGCTATGTAAATAGATGCTGGCATGTTGCAGATTCAAGTTTTGCTTTTTTTGGAACTGTATGGTTCACCCTTTTCATTTGAAAAGACGCTGATGCTGGGAAAGATTGAAGGCTGGAGGAGAAGGGGACAACAGAGTATGAGATGGTTAGATGGCATCACTGACTCAATGGACATGAGTTTGAGTAAACTTCAGGAGTTGGTGATGGACAGGGAGGCCTGGCGTGCTGCAGTCCATGGGGTCGCAAAGAGTCGGACACGACTGAGCGACTGAACTGAACTGATGGTTCACCCCTCCCCCCCCAAATATTTCCATCCGTGGTTGGTTGAATCTTGTCAGTGTCTAACCCATGGATATGATGGGCCAACTACATTTAATATTTGCACTATCTTGATACTGGTAATACCGCATTGAACAAATGAAACTACCTGCCTTCTTGGAGATTGTATTGTAGTGGGTAGAGACAGGCTCTAAATATTTATTTACTATATCATGAGTTCTGAGAGAAAAATAAAGCTGGGTAAAAGGACAGAGTGATAGGGGAGATGCAGGTTTGGATAGAGTGGTCAGAGAAAGCTTCTGGTAGTGTTGATACCAACCAGAATTCTTGGCCTTCCCCCATCAGTAGAAATCAACTAGAGAGCCGAGACCAGAGCCTTTGTTGAGGGCTCTGTTGCAGCAAAGGGGAATGAAAACAAAAGGTTTCCTTGCTTGGTTGCTCACTTGTGGTGGTGGTGGGAAGGTGGCAAGCTTGTTCCTTATATGGAGTGAGCATAGGGATTTGTCCAAGGGTTGGGCCAGAGGGGTGACTTAGGTGTTTTGCCCACCCTCTGGTGTTGTTGAGTGCAGGGGGGCATGCTCAGTCCCCTGCTTTTGCTCCCAGCATCCTCTTTTAGCTCTTGGTTCTTCAGAAGTTGCAGTAGGGATTTGGGGCCTTTTTGCATCTTTTGTCCGGAGTTTGCCCCCACTGGGCATGAGTGCAGTTACTGGTTTGTCCAGGTACAAGCATTGCAGCACTGCAGCAAAGGGTCCCAGGTCCCAGCCTGTCTAAAGGTGACATTGCAGTAGAGAATTGAATGATCTGAAGGACTGAGACTTAGGACTTTCAGGAGAAGTATTCCAGAAAGAAGACCATCGGAGACAAAATTGTGCAGGATATTTGTAAAGCAGAGGTTTTTGTCCATCGAGGATGGCAGAGGAGGCTAGACTGGCTAGAGAGGACTGGCGTTGGGGGAGAATGTTAGGAGATACACAAAGGGAGAAGGGAGGTAAAAGTTAATGTGTAGGATGGGAATCTATTGGGGTAGGCAGCTTAGATTTTAAAAGGTTCAGTCTGGGGACTTCCCTGGTAGTCCAGTGGCTAAGGCTCCATGCTCCCAATGCAGGGGGCCCAGGTTCAATCCCTGATCAGGGAACTAGATCTCACATGCTGCAACTAAGATCTAGCACAGTCAAATAAATAAAAATAATAATAATTATTATTGTTTTTTCTTTAGAAAAAGGTTCAGTCTGTCTGTTCTGTGGAGAATAAACTCTTGGGGGCAGAGGTGAAAACAGAGACTAGTTATGAGTCTAAAATAGCCATATAATATGTGGCAATGTACTAGATACAGTGACCTTTATCAAATTTAGTTTGGTATCATTTCTCTCTAGGATTTGACTTCTAGGTTGAATAATAGGGTAAGAAAAGAAAAGTGAATTCATAATGAATAGTTACTTCTAAATGGTAACTTTAGATATTATAAACTCTGTAATAATATAAATTTGTATAGGTCCCCAAGCATCACTTGCATCCTAAAGAAATATGGTAAGATTCCCCAAAGAACCTCCAGTACCCTTTATAGTAATATTACAGTATATGGTAAGTTTTTTTCTTAGGCCTTCCAAAAAAGGCCATGTTGCAGAGTTTTGCCAAATATTGAGTGCTATTTTTTCCTCTCCAATTTGACTAGGTGACATTTTGAATTTGAAGCTATTTTGGTTTCTTCAGCATGTATCAATAATGCTAAAAAGTATTTAAAAGTCAAAATTCTTAGACTTTAAGCAAGTAGGTTGCTGGTGGTGAAAATAAATGGAGTATAAAAATGTCAACATGTAAAATTTAAACTTTCAAGTAACTGAGAAATATATCTCAATTTGCTGGCAAACCTGCTGAATTTGATATTGTGGAAAGGAGTTGCATCAAAGGAGATTTGAGGATCTCAGAACACTTAATATCTAACTGGATGAATAAAGGCAATTTGAATCAGAAGTGAAATCATGGATAAGGGAGATGTAAAGATCAGACATGGTAAAGATGTAGGAAATACAAAAGCAAAACAGACATTGTGGAGCATACAGAAATAGTTAATGTTGGAAGGAGAAGAGGAATAGAGTATGAAAGTTAAAGGGAAAGCCAGTATATTGAGAGTTTATGAAAACTTTTAAATAAGGAATTACTGGATCCAGTCAAGTTTAGGGACTATGTTGAAATTGAGATATGAGATAGATGGAGCCCCTGGGCTAGATAGCTGGTGTTTGGCATGTGGAATAAAACTGAAGTTTGTTCTCACAGGCTCCCCAGGTTCAGTTCCTGGCCAGGGAACTAAGCTCTCTTTTCTGGACAGCTCACTGCTGTCTCTCTGAATGATCTGTTTGTTTCCAAGGCAAACCATTCAGTATCACAGTAATCCAAGTCTATGCCCCGACCAGTGAGGCTAAAGTTGAACGATTCTTTGAAGACCTATAAGACCTTCTAGAACTAACACCCATAAAAGATGTCCTCTTCATTATAGGGGAATGGAATGCAAAAGTAGGAAGTCAAGAGCTACCTGGAGTAACAGGCAAATTTGGCCTTGGAGTACAGAATGAAGCAGGGCAAAGGCTAACAGTTTTGCCGAGCGAACGCACTGATCGTAGCAAACACCCTCTTCCAACAACACAAGAGAAGACTCTACACATGGACATCACCAGATGGTCAGTACTGAAATCAGATTGATGATACTCTTTGCAGCCAAAGATGGAGAAGCTCTACACAGTCAGCAAAAACAATACTGGGAGCTGACTGTGGCTCAGATCGTGAACTCCTTATTGCCAAATTCAAACTTAAATTGAAGAAAGTGGGGAAAACCACTAGACCATTCAGGTATGACCTAAATCAAATCCCTTATGATTATACAGTGGAAGTGACAAATGGATTGAAGGAATTAGATCTAATGGAGTGCCTGAAGAACTATGGACAGAGGTTCGTGACATTGTACAGGAGGCAGTGATCAAGACCATCCCCAAGAAAAAGAAAAGCAAAAAGGCAAAATAGTTGTCTGAGGAAGCCTTACAAATAGCTGAGAAAAGAAGAGAAGCTAAAGGCAAAGGAGAAAAGGAAAGATATACCCATTTGAATGCAGAGTTCCAAAAAATAGCAAGGAGAGATAAGAAGGCCTTCCTCAGCAATCAATCCAAAGAAATAGAGGAAAACAATAGAATGGGAAAGACTAGAGATCTCTTCAAGAAAATTAGAGATACCAAGGGAACATTTCATGCAAAGATGAGAACAATAAAGGACAGAGATGGTATGGACCTAACAGAAGCAGAAGATATTAAGAAGAGGTGGCCAGAATGCACAGAAGAACTATACAATAAAGATCTTCATGAGCCATAAACCATGATAGTGTGATCAGTCCTCTAGAGCCATATTCCTGGAATGCAAAGTCAGGTGGGCCTTAGGAAGCATCACTACAACAAAGCTAGTGGAGGTGATGGAATTCCAGTTGAGCTCTTTCAAATCCTCAAAGGTGATGCTGTGAAAGTGCTGTACTCAATATGCCAGCAAATTTGGAAAACTCAGTAGTGGCCACAGGATTGGAAAAGGTCAGTTTTCATCCCAATCCCAAAGAAAGGCAATGCCAAAGAATGTTTAAACTACCGCACAATTGCACTCATCTCACATGCTAACAAAGTAATGCTCAAAATTCTCCAAGCCAGGCTTCAACGATTTATGAACTGTAAACTTCCAGATGTTCAAACTGGATTTAGAAAAGACAGAGGAATCAGAGATCAAATTGCCAACATCTGTTGGATCATTGAAAAAGCAAGAGAGTTCCAGAAAAACCTCTACTTCTGCTTTATTGACTATGTCAAAGCCTTTGACTGTGTGGATCACAACAAACTGTGGAAAATTCTGAAAGAGATGGAATACCAGACCACCTGACCTGGCTCCTGAGAAATCTGTATGCTGGTCAAGAAGCAACAGTTAGAACTGGACATGGAACAACAGACTGGTTCCAAATCGGGAAAGGAGTACGTCCAGGCTGTATATTGTCACCTTGCTTATTTAACTTATATGCAGAGTACATCATGAGAAATGCAAGACTGGATGAAGCACAAGCTGAAATCAAGATTGCCGTGAGAAATATCAATAAGCTCAGGTACGCAGATGACACCACCCTTACAGCAGAGAGTGAAGAAGAACTAAAGAGCCTTATGATGAAAGTGAAAGAGGAGAGTGAAAATTGGGCTTAAAGCTCAACATTCAGGAAACTAAGATGATGGCATCCAGTCCCATCACTTCATGGGAAATAGATGGGGAAACAATGGAAACAGTGACTGACTTTATTTTCTTGAGCTCCAAAATCACTGCAAATGGTGACTGCAGCCATGAAATTAAAAGACGCTTGCTCCTTGGAAGAAAAGCTATGACCAACCTAGACAGCATATTAAAAAGCAGAGACATTACTTTGCCAACAAAGGTCCGTCTAGTCAAAGCTATGGTATTTCCAGTAGTCATGTATGGGTATAAGAGTTGGGCTATATGGAAAGCTGAGCACCGAAGAATTGATGCTTTTGAACTGTGGTGCTGGAGAAGACTCTTGAGAGTCCCTTGGACTGCAAGGAGATCCAACTAGTCAATCCTAAAGGAAATCAGTCCTAACTACTCATTGGAAGGACTGATGTTGAAGCTCCGATACTTTGGCCACCTGATGCGAAGAACTGACTCATTAGAAAAGACTCTGGGAAGATTGAAGGCAGGAGGAGAAGGGGAGAAGGGGATGACAGAGGATAAGATGATTGTATGGCATCACTGACTCGATGGACATGAGTTTGAGTAAGCTCTGGGAGTTGGTGATGGACAGGGAAACCTGGCATGCTTGGGGTCCATGGCGTCGCAGAGAGTTGGACACGACTGAGCAACCTCACTTTCACTTTTCCCTTTCATGCGTTGGAGAAGGAAATGGCAACCCACTCCAGTGTTCTTGCCTGGAGAATCCCAGGGACGGGGGAGCCTGGTGGGCTGCCGTCTATGGGGTTGCACAGAGTCGGACACTACTGAGGCAACTTAGTAGCAGCAGCAGAGCCACTGAACTGACTGACAGACACTCAAAAAAAGATCTCTGAAAGTGAGTTCCAAAACTGTTACATTACATATTATATAGTTATAGCCTACAAAGATGTTGATAAGTTTCTCTATTCTTAATTTCTAGTAATTTCATCTCCTTGTATAGGATTCCTATAGTAATTTCATCTCCTTACATAGGATTCCTTATATAGGATTTCCTTTGGAGAAACCCACTCAAGCATTCTTGCTTGGAGAATCCCATGGACAGAGCAGCCTGGCTGGTTACAGTCCATGGGGTCGCAAAGAGTTGCGTATGACTGAAGCAACTTAGCAGTTCCTAAGACTTATAAAGTAGCTATTGAGAGTTTCAAGTTGATGTTTTAGAGGATAACTTCAGATTTTTTATAAGTACTTACAGAAGGAACTTTATCCAGAAAAGTAGTATATATTTTTATTAGTAAGTTCTCATGTGTTTTTATGAGTTTTTATTTTTGACATAGTCTTTATCTACAGCTACTATCTTTCAGATAGTAAAAGGCTACCTTTAACTCCAATTAGGTAATAATTTATTTTTATTTCTATTTAAGTTAAAACAAAATAAGACATAGGTTCAGTTTGGTTCATGGTATTAATACGGTTTGAACTAAAAATAACCTTAGGATGATCTCTTCCTTTGCCAGCCTTAATTTTGCAGATGGGGAAATGGAAACAGTAGATTTTCATATCTATGATGGAGAAAAGATTATACCTTAGTTCTGATTTTTGATTCAGTGCTCTTCTGTAAGTTTTACCTCTGCTTGTTTTGCAGTACTATTTTTGACTATTTTATTTGTACGTTAATAAAGACAGGAGTTATTTTTTGTTGTTAAATTGCTGCTTTATGATTATCTTGAGTGGTTTGTGCATACATACAAAGGTGCTCTGTTTACATTGAAGTGCTAACAGCCTTATCTTCCTACAAGTGGAAGTCAATTATACTTTCTAGGAATATAGTATCCAAACCTTTTAATCTTAATTTCCAGGTTTCTGGTTGTGTTTATTGCTTTCTTACTTATTTTGATGTGAATTAAATTTTGCATTGCTAAATTTATTTAGAAGAGCTAAATTTGCAGTGTATAAGTAGAAATTTTTTTGTTAAAAGCTTAGAAGGCCTTACTAATTTTAATAAGAAGGATCAGTTTAGCTTTGTAGGTGGATTTATGGCATATTTTAGGAGATTCATTATTTTTTTGAGGTATAGATAACTGCAGGTAGATTCAGTGGTTTGGCTCATAAGAATCATTGAAACACTTGATTTGACAAGTAGCTAAGGATGTTTTTAGTAGCATTTTAATGTGCTTAATTATTTAAAAAATGGAGAATCTATCTTTATAATTTAAAATTTTAAATACCTTTATCCTTAAAATTTTGTTGATATTATTTAGCAAGCCAAATGTTTGTAGATATGTAGAAACAAACATTGCTAATTCCTGAGAAAATATTTACAGTTTCCAAAACTTTGTGGTAATGAGGCTGTTAAAATACGCATAAATGTTGAACCCAAAGCCACCTGTTGGTATATAAAGTGGTATATCTAATGATTCCAGCCAAAGTGGAGGAAAAAAATGGAAGCTGCTTGTAACTGAAATGTGCTCTTTGTGGAAGTGTTATGAATGAAATTGCTTTCTTGAGCAATGTTTGCATAGCCAACTATACTCAACATTGGTTATAAAATTAATGCTTGGTAGGAAAAGTCACAACTATTAAGTGACAAAGGAAAGATCACCTCATTCCTTAAGCACCCAGCACCTGAGTCTTGAAGGTGATGCGCAGTGTTTTCCTTGATTGTGAATTTTAACCAATAGCTGTATGTAACGGGCTTCCCAGTTGGCTCAGTGGTAGAGAATCTGCCTGCAATGTGGGAGGCCAGGGTTTGATCCCTGGGTCCGAAAGATAAGGAAATGGCAACCCACTCTAGTATTCTTGACTGTGAAGTCCCGTGGGCAGGGGAGCCTGGTGGGCTACAGTCCCTGAAGTTGCAAAAGAGTCGGAAATGACTTAGTGACTAAACAACAACAGTAAATTCTATGTGATATAATTGTGTTCCTTGATTAGTTGTATCCAGTTTGAGTTTTGAAAACTACTGTAGGAGAAACACCTGTGCCTATCCCTTTTACTTGAAAGATTTTTTTTTTTTTTTACTTGAAAGATTTTTAACTGGAAAGTACACTACAACAATAAGTTGGAATTATTAGTAGATACAGTAAAATATTGCCCTGTAGGTAGTTTCCAGTAAAAACAACACATAACAAATACGTAGTCAGAAAGTTTCTGAAACTAAAAAAAGGATTGTTTGTTATACAGTAAATCAGTTTAATGGCAGAGTGGTTATATTTAGCATTAGTGGTATTATTAAACTAATATCAGTTTTAATAGTTTAAAAATATAGTCATTCTATTACTTTCTTACTTTTGAAACATCTTTCCTGGCCCTTACTTAAATATTTTGATGCAATGGTTTTCTTATAGTAGTGTATTTAAGAAGCTGACTTAAATGTAATTTATATCTTTTTGGTTTGTAAGTTTTATCTTCTCAATTCTGAACGTAGTGTAATGGGAACAGTGACTTGGGCTCCAGAATCACTGTGGACGGTGATTGCAGCCATGAAATTAAAAGACACTGCTCCTTGGAAGGAAAGCTATGACAAACCTAGACAGCATATTAAAAAGCAGAGACATTACTTCACCAACAAAGGTCCATCTTGTCAAAGCTATGGGTTTTCCAGTAGTCATGTACAGATGTGAGAGTTGGACCATAAGGAGGGCTGAGTGCCGAAGAATTGATGCTTTTGAACTGTGGTGCTGGAGAAGACTCTTTAATGTCCCTTGGACTGCAAGGAGATCAAACCAGTCCATCCTAAAGGAAATCAGTCCTGAATATTCATTGGAAGGACTGATGCTGAAGCTGAAACTCCAATACTTTGGTTACCTGATGGGAAGAGCCGACTCATTGGAGAAAACCCTGATGCTGGCATAGATTGAAGGCAGGAGAAGAAGGGGGCGACAGAGGATAAGATTGTTGGATGGCATCACCAACTCAATGGACATGAGTTTGAGCAAACTCTGGGAGACTAAAGAACAGGGAAGCCTGGCATGTCCATGGGGTTGCAAAGAGTTGGACATGACTTAGTGAGGCAACAACAACTGGAAGGAGCGAGTTAATAAGATAGAATCTGTATTCAGAAAGGGTTGCATGAAATTGAGATTGCTGAGAAGGGTTTATTGCAGGGTGTGACTGAGGTAAGGTTACATTTAGTTCTTTGATTTTCACAGCAACCCTATGATGTGGATAATGTAAGCATGTTATATAGATGAACCAACTGAAGTTCAGGGAGGCTGGACAATTTCTCCAAGGTCACAAAGCCAGTCAGTAGGCTGCCTAGGACTCAGACTCTCTTACTCTGACTCTCAGTACTCTCTCCTCTACCATACTGTATCAATTTTCTGAAAGTAGTGACTTGTTATTTTCTCTTTGAACGTAAATGGCAGTCTTGAGTGAAGATTTTTGAGAAATATACATAAAAAATTATTTTCCTCTTCAGGAATCTTCAGAGACTAACTTAGGCATAAGGGTGATGTTAGAGGGGTTCATTGCCACTGTTATTACCTAACTGATCTTATTGAGCATACACACATACATTAAACACTTAAATGAGACAGTTTTTGTTTACACTCCCTTTTGTAAGGGGGTTTAAGGTGGGTGGGGGACAGGACAAATAGGAATGTACTGTTCTGTCAGCAGCATGCCTGGACAGACAGCTGTGCTGTTAGAATGTGTCTGCCCACATCCATGTGCATTCTTTATGGTGGCAGTTTGCACCATGGCAAGTCTTGAGGAAAGGATAGTGGGCTACTGGATGGGGTCTGTTTGTGATACGATTCTCTTCTCTTCTGCAGTAAGATAGTAAATATCATATTTTTTTCTTTGTGTTATTACACATTTAGCTTTGTGGTGGGGTCCAGACTTTGAAGAGTTCTTAAACTTTGAAGGAAGAATGAGGGAATTAAGTATAATATGAACTCATGCGTTTATACATTTTTGTAAAAATGTTTGCCAGAGTAGAAAAAATTGGGTGTCTAAATTGCAGATGTTTTTTTCTTTTTTTAAAAAAAGTTGTTTTAAATTGTGGCAAAATACAACGTAAAATCTATCATCTTATCAAATGTTTTAATATGCTCTGGTTTTATTTTGTTAATATGATATTCTGTTTAAAATGAATAGTTCTCTGTGGATGACTCTTAAGCACTTTGGCCAGAGGGACTCTGCTTTCCTCTGTTACCACTCTTCTATCTGCTACTGGTATGGAAACTTTTTACCCTATCAGAGTGGAGTCTGATGACAGAATAAGAGAAGTGGTAGACCTTAGTTAGCTCCTGATGTTCATGTGGTATCTTTGAAACGTGGATCATATTAGCTCCTTTTTTCCCCATGAAGCCTTCATGCCAGCTCTTCAGAGAGATTGTATAGGAAAGCCTGAATCAGAGCGTATCGAACTTTGATCTTTCTTGTCAATTCCTTAGCAGCTTTCTTTCATTTCTTACCATCTTCAAGATGAGGTCTAAACTCCTTAGCAGGGCATCCAAGGCTTTCATAATCTCGTGCCTCCCAGGTTTTGTGCATGTTCTCTAGGCTTCAGCCATACTAAAATACATGTTGTTCTTTAAACATGGTCTATGCCTGCCAAGTAGTAGGCAGTCTAAAAATACTTCTTGAAAGAATGGAAAAAAATACATGTATGTGTACATATATACATATGCACGTATCTCAGTTGTACTTTTTTACATGCCAATGTGTAACTTTTATTCCAGGGTTGACTCTTGGCTTTCCTTTTAAGACTCAGGCCAAGAATCCTCTTTTAAAAGGCTTTCTCTGCCTTTGGCTACACTAGCCAGCACTCTTGCTCTGTGCTACCAAAACATTCAGGCCACATCTCTGTATATAGCCGCTGAGTTACTTTTTTGTTTTTCTCACTAACGTGAGATTCTTGAGGGCCAGGGATCATGTCTTATTTACCTTATTACTCCCTAGCTCTTTGCTTAATCTTCACAAGTACTTTAAGTTACAGAAAGTGTTTAAGATAGCTGTTGCTCGTTTCCTAATATTTATATTTTGTAGCATTCAGTTCAGTTCAGTTGCTCAGTCGTATCCGACTCTTTGCGACCCCGTGAACCGCAGCACACCAGGCCTTCCTGTCCTTCACCAGCTCTCAGAGTTTACCCAAACTCATGTCCATTGAGTTGGTGATGCCATTTAACCATCTTATCCTCTTAACCATCTTATCCTTTGTCGTCCCCTTCTACTCCTGCCTTCAATCTTTCCCAGCATCAGGGTCTTTTCAGATGAGTCAGCTCTTCGCATCAGGTGGCCAAAATATTGGAGTTTCAGCTTCAACATCAGTCCTTCCAATGAACACCCAGGACTGATCTCCTTTAGGATGGACTGGTTGGATCTCCTTGCAGTCCAAGGGACTCTCAAGAGTCTTCTCCAACACCACAGTTCAAAAGCATCAGTTCTTCTGTGCTCAGCTTTCTTTATAGTCCAACTCTCACATCCATACATGACCACTGGAAAAACCATAGCCTTGACTAGATGGACCTTTGTTGACAAAGTAATGTCTCTGCTTTTTAATATGCTGTTTAGGTTGGACATAACTTTCCTTCCAAGGAGTAAGCGTCTTTTAATTTCATGGCTGCAATCACCATCTGCAGTGATTTTGGAGCCCCCCAAAATCAAGTTAGCCAGTCAGCCACTGTTTCCACTGTTACCCCATCTATTTGTCATGAAGTGATGGGACCGGATGCCATGATCTTAGTTTTCTGAATGTTGAGCTTTAAGCCAACTTTTTCACTCTCCTCCTTCACTTTCATCAAGAGGCTCTTTAGTTCCTCTTCATTTTCTGCCATAAGGGTGGTGTCATCTGCATATCTGAGGTTATTGATATTTCTCCTGGCAATCTTGATTCCAGCTTATGCTTCATCCAGCCCAGCGTTTCTCATGATGTACTCTGCATATAAGTTAAATAAGCAGGGTGACAATATACAGCCTTGACGTATTCCTTTCATGATTTGGAACCAGTCTGTTGTTCCATGTCCAGTTCTAACTGTTGCTTCCTGACCTGCATACAGATTTCTCAAGAGGCAGGTCAGGTGGTCTGGTATTCCCATCTCTTTTAGAATTTTCCACAGTTTATTGTGACCCACACAGTCAAAGGCTTTGGCCTAATCAATAAAGCAGAAATAGATGTTTTTCTGGAACTCTCTTGCTTTTTCGATGATCCAGCAGATGTTGGCAATTTGATCTCTGGTGCCTCTGCCTTTTCTAAAACCAGCTTGAACATCTGGAAGTTCACGGTTCATGTATTGCTGAAGCCTGGCTTGGAGCATTTGTAGCATTATATATTGAATATCCCAGCTTTTAAATTTGCTTTCCCAAAGTGAAAGTTGCTTTGACACTTGACTTGAGAAATAATCAGTATTCCAGTGAGTATATGTCTTAAGTCACTATTAGTATAATATGATTGCTTATTATGGGATGAAATGTTAGGAAAATTAGAATTGCAGACTTCCTCTTCATGTGGAGGAATTATTTGAGGTGTTTAAATCATTGAACAAGACTATGTAAGCCTTACCCTTCTAGATCAGTACATCTGAGTTTGTGAATTTTAAATTGGTGACTCATTAAATTGTTCCTACTTAAGATGTAACTGTTTTAATGCATTTGTGTTTCTTAATTTCCTCCCTGTTTTTATCAGTGTTGCTTTCCTTTCTATTCTTGATGTCAAAAGTTGTCATCTGGATATTCCTTAGAATTTAAGACTTAGTGGGTGATACATCATTTGTTCTTTCAAGAAGGCTTTACTTTAGATATTCTTCCTTTTTTAGAATCCAAAATCCTAATCATTCTACTATAAATTTTGACTCTCTGTTCCTAAATTTAGTTGTGAAATCATTAGATGAAACAATATTCAAGGAGACTATGAGCATACTAAAAATGTCTTGGAATTTTTGGCATGACTCTAGGTACCATAAATATTTATTATATAAATAGCAACTGTGAAACCTCAAATTTATTTAGATTTATTTGGGTAATTAAAAGGGCTTCCCAGGTGGCGCTAGTGGTAAAGAACCTGCCTGGTAATGCAGGATACATACATGGGTTCAATCCCTGGGTCAGGAAGATTCCCTGGAGGAGGGCATGGCAAACCACTCCACAAGGAGTGGAATTGCTGGGACGTGTGATAAATCAATGTTAAGCTTATTGAAGAACCACCAAAATGTTTTATTTGGAAGCTGACCATTTTATATCTTTACCTGTAGTGTACTGGGATTCATTCTTAGGAGATAGTTCTACCTGTAAGGCCTTTGCTGTGGCATTCCTGCTGCTCTGTCATGTCTGACTCTTTGTGACCCCATGGACTGTAGTCCACCAGACTCCTCTTTTTCCAGGCAAGAATACTGGAGTGTGTTGCCATTTCTTTCTCCAGGGGATCTTCCTGACTCAGGGTTTGAACCCATGTCTCTTGTGTCTCCTGCACTGGCAGGCATATTCTTTACCATTGCACCACCTGGGTATCCCATTTAACTAGTAATATGTTACCTTGGATGAGTCTGTTAATTTCTGTTTGTATTTCAGTTCCTTCCTCCTTAAAAATGGTGCTTGAGTTAGATAATCTGTAAAATTTCTCCTGGGGATTCTCAGGTGGCTCAGTTGTAGAGAATCCACCTGCAAGTGTAGGAGACCCGTGTTCTATCCAGGTCTTAGATACTTCTCGCTGTATTGAGTATTTTATAAGTATTTTTTATCACTGATAAGAAAGCAAGTTACTTTTAAGAATGTAGCATCATTTACATGTAGATAATTATCTCTAGATGCCTAATAGAAGCTTGAAATAAAGGGGAGAAAGGCAGCAAGGAAAACTGAACTTAAAACACACACAACTACGTTTGCACATAGCACTGCAGTTACATACCAGAGTGTATTACACATACAATGAGTAGGGAGGCCAGAAGTCTTGGATCCTGTGTGAGGGACATTCTGTTCGAAGGCCATGACACTCCAATAGGCCATAATGAGTTAAGGTAAAGAAGTTTTAGGAAGAATTTTTCTCTTGGTTACTGATGATTGAACAGTCTGAGTAGCTCTTATTCCCTGACCAATAGCTCACTTTTAAAGTGGTTATGTAACCTGTTAATATACAGTTTACTCCAACTTTGCAGGAAAAGGGCTGTCTTGTATACTTAAGTATTTTACAAGTTGATTTTTAGTACCTATTTTACAGGTAGCCCCAGAAAAACAAGATTTGTGAGAGAGGTAACAGTTTTAGTCTATTCTTGCTTCCCCCAGTGAATTACGTGAAGTAATTGCTATTCAATTAAATAAATTAGGAATTCCCTGATGCTCAGTGGTTAGGACTCCATACGTGCATTGTTTAGGGCACAGGTTTGATTCTTGGTTGGGAAACTAAGATCTTCCAAGCCGCATGGCACAGCCAAAAAAAGAAAGAAAGAAAAATAAATTAAATGAATTAATTGCTATTAAATCCAAGGTTCCTTATTTTCCTGTTTATTTGGGTTTCAGTGGATAAAGAAAGAAGCAGTGATAACAGCTCATTGCCCTTCTGATAATGCCTTTAGTCCCAGGACAAGATACCCCCAAAGACTGTAGTTGAAAGGGGATGGTATGTCATGACTATTCTTGGAACCTGACTTGGCTGTTTCTATGCTGCTTTGGCAGAAGCCAAAGGGTTGGGTTGGATCTCAGGGCATCTTTGAAATAATCAAGATGCTTAGTGTGGCAGCCCAGCCTGCAACCACTTTTTATTGGTTTGTTTTCAAATCTCTCTAAATGCTTGTTCTTCTTGCTAGTAACATAAACCTGCACCTCACTAGTACCTTGCTTTCCCCCAGGGTGTTAAGTTACAGATTTTTTTTTTCCTATTGATACACTCACTCCTAAATTTGTTTCATCAAAATCTTGAGTTTTACTTTGAAAAAATGATCAACTACTTGTATTTTTTTTTAGGATATGCAAATGTAGCAACATTAAAAATGAGCTTCTTTTAATAATAGCCTAATAAGGTTTTTGTTTTTGTGAATAGCACTTGGTTATCCAGATATTTGCCTTCATCTCCCAAAGTAACAGACTCAGAGTTTTAAGAACTCTTTAATGCATATAGTTAAAAAGGAGCTATGATTGATTTCAGTCCGTTTCTTGTAACCTCTTTTGATTGTGGAGACTGGTAAGAATTTTTCTAGCCTGTAATCTCCTTTATTAATTTTCTTCATCATTTCTTTCATCAGCTTTTATGTTTTACTGGCTAGGGCATGAGCTCACATTCTCATTTATTAGACTTACAGGAGAGCATGCCAGACAGTAATAAAGCTTCCTAGGATGTTTGTCTGCTAGGATTAAAATTAACAGCTAGATTCCTTAAGGACATCCATCTAGGGAGAGTACCTCCCCCCTCCTATCAAGTAACTAATTTATTTCTTTTAGGTAGCTTCAGAATTGTCTGTTCTTATGTCCTAAATAAGCCACCAGATATTTGCTAAGCTTTTACTACTGAGGTATTCTTGGCTGTGGAAGTCTAGCCTTTACCAGCTCCAAGTGACTGGTAATGGCTTTTCTTTTCTGAGGCTAGTCAGGAAACAGAAGGCTAATTTCAAGGAGTAAAGGGAATAGGGTAAAGGAGCTGGCTTAACATCTAATATCAGCCTGGCCTAGCATTCTGTCCCTCTTCTTTTGCTCTCTGGTTTTGGCATCCCTAACTTTCTGTTGTTGCTGTGGCCATGCATGTTTTCTGCTTTTCCTATTTGTGCCAAAACCCACAAACAGACAAATCCCCCAAGAACTCTCTATCCTTTATATTTTCTAAAAGTGCTCTCAGAAATTTCACAGGGAGTAGCCAAAGGGAAAGGCACTAGAGAAGGTCAAGAGATAATCTCTCTTTTACTTCTCAGTCGTCTCCTTTTTGCTTAGAGTCAATAGAAAGGTTGAGGGACAATAAAAAAAAAAAAACAATTGTAGAAGGTTATAAGACTGTATCTGGACTGAATAAAGTAATATTTATGTATATTTAAAAATTTTTCAAACTGATTGTCGGGTGTACATAAGCAGTGGACTTCAGGGGGGGATATCAAAGAGAAGCAAACTATAGTACTTGATATTGATATAGAAATATCAATAACCTCATATACGCAGATGACACCATCCTAATGGTAGAAAGCGAAGAGGAACTAAAGAGCCTCTTGATGCAGGTGAAAGAGAAGAGTGAAAAAGCTGGTTTAAAATACAACATCCAGAAAACTGAGATCATGGCATCCGGTCCCATCACTTCATGGTAAATAGATGGGGAAAAAATGGAAGCAGTGACAGACTTTATTTTCTCGGGCTCCAAAATCACTGCAGATGGTGACTGCGGGCTTGAAATTAAAAGACAGTTGCTTCTTGGGAGGATGACTAATCTAGACAGCATATTAAAAAGCAGAGACATCGCTTTGCTGACAAAGGTTTGTCTAGTCAAAGCTATGATTTTTTCAGTACTCATGTACTTCTGTGAGAGTTGGACCATAAAGAAGGCTGAGCACCAAAGAATTGATGCTTTTGAATTGTGGTGCTGGAGAAGACTCTTGAGAGTCCCTTGGACAGCAAAGAGATCCAACCAATCAATCCTAAAGGAAATCAGTCCTTCATTCATTGAAAGGACTGATGCGGAAGCTGAAACTGCAATACTTTGGCCACCTGATGCAAAGAACTGACTCGCTGGAAAAGACCCTGATGCTGGGAAAGATTGAGGGCAGGAGGAGAAAGGGACAACATAAAATGAGATGGTTGCATGGCATCGTCGACTCAACGGACATGAGTTTGAGTAAACTCTGGGAGATAGTGATAGAGGGAAGCCTGACGTGCGGCAGTCCATGGGGTCTCAAAGAGTCGGACATGACTGAGTGACTGAAAAACAAAACTATAGCCCTGGAAAGGTTTTGGGTGTCTGCAGGTAGTGGAGGAGAAGGCAATGGCACCCCACTCCAGTACTCTTACCTGGAAAATCCCATGGACAGAGGAGCCTGGTAGGCTACAGTCCATGGGGTCGCTAAGAGTCGGACACCACTGAGCGACTTCACTTTCACTTTTCCCTTTCATGCACTGGAGAAGGAAATGGCAACCCACTCCAGTATTCTTGCCTGGAGAATCCCAGGGATGGGGGAGCCTGGTGGGCTGCCGTCTATGGGGTCGCACAGAGTCGGACACAACTGAAGCGACTTAGCAGCAGCAGCAGCAGGTAGTGGAGATGGGCTAAGTTGCTTATTCCTTGATCCAAGATGAGGAGGTGGGAGTAGGGGAGTAGGTATGTTCCCAGGACATGCAGGGGAGGGGAGGGAAAGTCAGAAACAAAGGAAGAGAACATGTTGGCAGTGAAGACGTGCTCCACAGCGGTGTTTAAGGTCAGAATACAAAACAAAAGCAATTTTTTCTTACTTATCTGAAATTTGATATGAATACACACATGCACACACACAAACGATTACTAAGGGGACACCGTAATAAAAATTCCAGTTTACTTATATATTTGAATCTTTTATCCCCTTGTAAATAACAGTATCATGCTTCAGGGTTTTTTTTGAGTGTCATTGTAATTTATTCTTTTGAAAAACATTTGTTTTGCTTCTGTATAGTCAGTCACATATCCCGTTAGGTTCAAATGTCATTCTTTTTTTGATAAGTATCTAGATAAGACCTATTTATCCCAAGGATATTTTAAATAATTGATAGAACATATCATATCTAATGTAATTGCTTTATATCTTTAATCTTCTCATGATCTATAAGTTCTCTGCCTTCATTCTTATTATTTTGTGCAAAGGAAAAGGTTATTTCTAAAAAGTCATTGAAGGCTTTTGTAGCTTTAAAATTTTTTATGTTACTCTGATTATATCAGCTGTTTTCTAGAATATGCTTCAAACTATTTCTTGATGGCTTTGAAAGAATGTGTGTGGAAGTTTTTTAACTAAAGATTTTATTTATAATTTATCATTTTTTTAGTTATTTATAATTTTTAATACTAGTTGCTAAATGTCCAAATGGGGCTTGTTATATACTCATTTTACAGTGTAGAGTTCTCCATAATATTCTGAGTAGACATTTGTCTGACCCTTTTAACTTAGTATTTTTAGAAGAGATTTGCTTGCTTTTCAGCCAAACTTAAAACAGAGCTAGTCCGTGTGTACTGAATATTTTTTAATAGGGATAGGTGAATAGGCTTTATGACATGATTTTAGGAACACCAACAGTCTCTTTCTGTCTGCTAATTAATGGCTAAAATTCTTTGGGGGAATTTCTTTCGTTTTTAACTGTGTAACCTACTAAGATGTAGATATCACTATTTAGGAAAGTGGTGGGATTCAGTGCCATTATTTGTGCATTAACATCTTAATAGAAGTTACTTATTATATGATCTTTAAATTCTAATTTTTCTAGAGGCTTTGTCTGGGGGAGTAAACACCCTTAAGTTGTTGTTTAGTGAAAATAAATGGAGGCTATTCTCTTCCCCTAATACCACTCTCCAATCAATGAAAAAAGCACTGCAATCCTTCGAATAGAAAAAGATTGACCTGGCACAGTCTATGTACATTCATGTATATGTGCGTACAGAGAATAGTAGAAGTATTGTAAGGGGTTAAAGTCCTTGGGAAATAAGGAGACATTCATAAGGGAAGTCAGGAAAGGAGGAGGGTACCTGCCCTCAAGGACTACTTTATGACTTTGCTTAGAATAAGACCTGGTTAAGGAGTTACCTTCTCTTAAAGTGCAGCATATACTAACTTTTAATTCAGTCTTTGCTCTTTGAAAATGCTGATAATATTATTTATTATTTTTAAGGTGAGTTGATTTGCTTTTTGCTTTGTTATGAATTGTTTTAAGCTTTTGCTCTGTGATTACTTTTAGTGAGGAGAAAGGTATTTATGTGTGGCTGTGTTGGGATTTCCCCCACTGTGGGGAAGTTGCTTAGCATCAATAAGGAACATTTGTGACCAAGAGTCGTTAGTTGGGTGACTTTATTGTTTTGGTTTTTTTTTTTGGGTACATAAAAACTCATTCTGTGAAGTTTGATAGAGTTCCTTATTGAATTTTATGTGCATTTCTTTGTATGTAGGTGTAGTACTAATAAGTACATGTACTTTATTTCCTAAGAGTGTAAAATGAACCTATTCTAACCAGATCTCTAGCTTAGATGTTAAGTTCCTTGAGCAGTCGATATCTTTCATCTTTGTATACCGCTTAGTATCTTGCCAATGATAAAACCTGTTGTAAGTGGGTCCAAAATGTGTGTTATGAAGAGGTTAGTAGAATTATCAATGAGCTTCTGCACACATTGCCAGTCAGCAGTTATGTTATATCACAATTATAGTCCCTTGAACAGAATAGTACAAAAATTTGAGTGAATGAGGATTTCTGTGTGTATTAATCAAGGCTAACAGATTACTGAAGTTTCCACTTTCCACTTAATTCTTTGTTCTCAAATACAACTATGTTGGGGATTTGTATTGTGTATTTGTTTTTAAGAGAGGTACTATTTAATGTTTGGTCTTAATGAATAAAATAATTACCTTATTACCATATTTTTCTATAGAGTTAGAATGAAATCAGTGTTCTTAAGTAATTCAACAGGAACTACTTTATTTTCTATATTTGACTTTTCCCTGCTTATATTTTTCATAATTGTTTAAAGTCCCTTGGTTTTGACTTTTGATCCTTCTCCTGAGATGCTTGGTGTTTTGAGAGACTGGTTGGATTCCATATGTGTGCAAAAGGGTTTATTCTCATTTGTATTATACTTTGATTTTCATCTGAAATTGCTGTTTTAAAGTGATATTTATCTAAGTCTCAACTTTCTGAAAAATTAAGGCAAGCAGAAAATAGGAGAAAATTTCCTAACTCAGAAGTATTTTAATACTTAGTACAAGCAAGCAACCTACTCCATTCCTCTTGCCTGGGAAATCCCATGGACGAAGGAGCCTGATAGGCTACATACAGTCCATGGGGTCGCAAAGAGTTGGCGACTTCACTTTCACTTTGATGCACTGGAGAAGGGAATGGCAACCCATTCCAGTATTCTAGCCTGGAGAATCCCAGGGACAGAGGAGCCTGGTGGGCTGCTGTCTCTGGGATCGCACAGAGTTGGACACAACTGAAGCGACTTAGCAGCAGCAGCAGCAGCAGCATAAGCAAGCAAACCTGTTTAAAGATAAGAATAGTTTCCAGATTAAGTTCATCTGTGTCATCCTCTGTGACTATGTGGAAAAACTTGTCTCAACTGTAGTGAACCCTGAGTCAGTATATTAACCAACTCAGTTTTGACTGCTTGATTATTTGGTCCCCAGAGTAGTTTTTACCGTTACTTATTGGATATTTTTGGCATGGTTAATATTACTAAATGAACTAGAATTTGGCTGAAAATTTGAAGCCAAATTTTACTGGATGAGTAAGTCATGCTAGTTAGTGTCATATAGCAGTGTTTTCACACTTTTTTGTTCACATGTTTCCTAAAAGGACTTTTGGAGAATCTAGGTTAGAGAATGTAACTGTAAAGGAATAGTATGAGGGAGATGTATGTATCTAATACAAATAGGTGTTGGTCACATGAATCTATACATGTATTAAATTAATAGGACTGTACCCCAAAAGAAAGGAAAATAGATGTGTACTCTCTTGCACATGTTTTGGGTGACATCTAAAAATTTTTTTCATCCCAAGTTTAAATAGTTGCTGATTATATGATTTTTGATGTGTTATAAATAATGATATTTTAAAATAAAACTTATGTTATTAAAAAAAAAAAAAGTAAGAATCTAAATACCACAGTGATTTATCACTTACCATTTGGCACCCCACTCCAGTACTCTTGCCTGGAAAATCCCATGGACAGAGGAGCCTGGTAGGCTACAGTCCATGGGGTCGCTAAGAGTCGGACACCACTGAGCGACTTCACTTTCACTTTTCACTTTCATGCATTGGAGAAGGAAATGGCAACCCACTCCAGTATTCTTGCCTGGAGAATCACAGGGACGGGGGAGCCTGGTGGGCTGCCGTCTATGGGGTTGCACAGAGTCGGACACGACTGAAGCGACTTAGCATTACCATCTAACAGCTGAAAGGTGTCGGTTCTTGTTTTCTTTGGATTTGTATTTCTGTCCTACTTCCCTCATTGGATTTTATCCTAATGTCGCATTTTATTGACTATCCAAAATCGTATCCAATTTCTCCATCTAAGATTGGTATATAAATTGAAATTGGATGTCTTTTAGTTTCTCTGTGTTTAAAAATTGTATGCTTGATTTAGGACTCTAACCTGTTAGTACATAAGTGTGTTAGTTGCTCAGTCATGTCCAACTCTTTGCGACCCCATTGACAGTAGCCTGCCAGGCTCCTTTGTCCATGGAATTCTCCAGGCAAGAATACTGGAGTGGGTTGCCATTCTCTTCTCCAGGGGATCTTCCTGACCCAGGGATCGAACCCAGGTCCCCTGCATTGCAGGCATATTCTTTACCACTGAGCCATGGGGGAAGCCCGTTAGTACATAATCTAAACAATATACATTTTTGATATTTAAAAGTAAGATTTTATTGGAAATACATTATATCAGCTATTGCTGCAAAAATGCTGTGTAGCAAATAATCTGAAATTTTCAGTGGTTTAAAACAGCATTTCTTTTTCTTTCATGAGTCTCTGGGCTAGCTGGGCCCTGGTTGATCTCAGCTGAGTTTTACTAGGTTCAGCTGGATTTGGCTCCAAACTCATAGGTCTGCTTTGCATGTCTCAATCTTCTCGTGAGGATAGTGAAAACACCAGAGGGGTGAGAAGCACACATGAAGGCTGTTAAGGCTCTTAATTCACAATTGGCATACTGCCCGCATGGCTGGGCCAAGAAAGTCGTATGACCAAGCGCAACCTCAGTGGGGCAGGGAAATAGTCTTTTTCTGTTCTAGTGGAAGAAAACCTGTGACAAACCTAGACAGCATATTTAAAAGCAGAGACATTACTTTGCCGACAAAGGTCCATATATTCCAAGCTGTGGTTTTTCCAGTAGTCATTTATGGATGTGAGAGTTGGACCATAAAGAAAGCTGAATGCCAAAGAATTGATGCTTTTTAACTGTGGTGTTGGAGAAGACTCTTGAGAGTCCTTTGGATTGCAAGGAGATCAAACCAGTCCATCCTAAAGGAAGTCAGTCCTGAATATTCATTGGAAGGACTGATGCTGAGGCTGAAGCTCCAACACTTTGGCCACCTGCACCTGAAGAGCTGACTCATTGGGAAAAACCCTGATGCTGGGAAAGATTGAAGGCAGGAGGAGAAGGGGACGACAGGGTGCGATGGTTGGATGGCATCACTGACTCAGTGGACATGAGTTTGAGCAATCTCCAGGAGATGGTGGAGGACAGGGAAGCCTGGCGTGCTGCAGTCCATGGGGTCGCAAAGAGTCAGACACGACTGAGTGACTGAACAGCAACAACATTCTAGTGGTAGATAACTGCCAAGTCTTTGGGCCACAGATTTGGATGTATATTTTTGTAACGGAGGAACTGAAAAATTGGGAATAATAGTCCAGCTTATTTTGTGCATTAAAAAAAGATAATTTTATTTATTTATTTTTGGCTGTGCTGGGTCTTTGTTGCTGCGTGGGCTTTTCTCTAGTAGTGGAGAGTGGGGGCTACTCTAGTTGTGGTACGTGCACTTTTCATTGTGGTGGCTTCTCTTGTTGCAGAGCATGGGCTCTAGAGCACACAGGCTTCAGTAGTTTCGGTTCCCAGGCTGTAGAGCACAGGCTTAATAGTTGTGGCACATGGATGTAGTTGCTCCATGGCATGTGGGATCCTCTCAAACCATTGATTGAATCTGTGTCTCCTGCATTGGCAGGCAGATTCTTTTCCACTGAGCCACCAGGGAAGCCCTGTTTTGTGCATCTTTTGATGAGGTGCTTTCTCTCATGTCCGTGGATTTTATTTACTAGAAATTCTGAGATATCTAAATTGAGATCGGAGCCTGTAGAAGTTAGCCAGGCAAAATCTGGGTAGAGGCAGTGGGCCACAGTATTAGGGGGTAAGGGAATAATATTCGACAAAATAAAAGAGGGTTTAGGGAATTAGAGAGTTGGGTGTGTCACAAGCATAAGATGAGAGACCGGCTGTTTACCAAAAAGAGAATGGGTAGTAGAATAAGGCCCAGGTCCCCACAGAAGAACCTTTTATGCCGTGTGAGGGAGATTAGACTTTAACCTGAAGGCAGTGTGGGGAAATCATTGGAAGGTTTTAAGCAGAGCGGTTATGTGATTGAATTTTCTTGTGCTCTAAAAGAAAAAATTATCTTTGGCTCTTTGTGCATTTTAGATAGATGTTAGAGAGACCATGGCAAAAGCCTAGGTGAAGAATGAAGGTGGCCTAACCTAAGGTTGTGGAATTAGAGCCTGGAAGGAGATGTTGTTGAGCCACAGAGAATTAGTTTAAGGTATTTTTATCTAGGGAGTACCTTGGTCATTGTCTCATTTATATGTAATTTGAATGTTAGAATAAGGGCAGTTTTTCAGTTAACATCAGTCCTCAATCTTTAATTTTATAAAACAGTGTGAATGCTAGCCTGCTTCCATACATGCTAAGTTGCTTCAGTCGTGTACGACTCTTTGTGATCCTATGGACGGTAGCCCGCCAGGCTCCTCTGACCACGGGATTCTCCAGGCATGAATACTGGAGTGGGTTGCCATGCCATCATCACAGGGATCTTCCTGTCCCAGGGATCAAACCTGTGTCTCTTAACTCTGTTGCATTGCAGGCAGGTTCTTTACCACTGGTGCCACCTGGGAAGCCCAACAATGTGTGTTAAAAAGGATTTTACTATTTACTATTTGTAAATTTTTTTGTTGTTCAGTCGCCAAGTCATGTCTGACTCTCTGTGACCCCATGAACTGCAGTGTGCCAAGCTTCCCTGTCCTTCACTATCTCTCTGAGTTTGCTCAAATTCATGTCCATTGAGTCAGTGATGCCATCCAACCATCTCATCCCCTGTCGCCCCCTTCACCTCTTGCCCTCAGTCTTTCCCAGCATCAGGGTTTTTCCAATGAGTAAATAGTAAAGGATGTTTTTTGAATCCCTTGGGAAAAAGAGTTAATAAAAGTGAATATGTTTTATTGAAGCTAGAGAAATACTATTTAGCTGTTTGTTCAGTGACCTAGTGTTTATTATCTATTTCCTTGGTTTAATGGTTCCTTCCTCCATAATTCAGAATTTTCAGAATACATATTTGGGGGCTTCCCTAGTGGTTCAGTGGCTGAGAATTCACGTGCCAGTGCAGTAGACTCAAGTTTGATCCCTCATCTGGGAAGATCCCACATGCCACAGAGTAGCTAAGCCCATGTGCCACAACTATTGAGCCAGTGCTCTAAAGCCTGGGAGCTGCAACTACTGAAGCCTGCATGCCCTAGAGCCTGTGCTCAGCAACAAGAGAAGCCACTGCAGTGAGAAGCCCCTGCACTGAAACTAGAGAGTAGCTCCTGCTTGGCACAACTAGAGAAAAGCTCGTGCAGCAACGAAGACCCAGCACAGCCGAAAAATAAATGAATGAAATTATTTGTCTGGAAGAAAAATTCTTGAAATTGTTACTGCTATTAATGGCTTCTAATTGCCAACAAGATAAATCTGAAATTCTTGGTATGGCATTCAGTGTTCTCCAAGATTTGATCCTTGCTTACCTTTCCTACTTGAGTTTTCTTAGCACTTCATTTCATGCATATATACCCTCCTCCGCACAAAGAACAAGTGGAAACCCTGGGGTCACACTAATTTTTTTTCACTTTCCATCATGTGATACGCAGTTTGCTGTCATTAATTCCTTTATTTTGAATGCCGTCATCCTCATTCACTACTTCAGATGGTTGATAGAAAAATGACTTGTATGTCTTTAAACTGGAGGTAATAGATGAGGCCCAGATTTCATTTTTCCAGTTTACAGATATATCTCAGGTGCTTTTTATTGTACAAAGTGGATGTCTGATAAATATTTGAATAATTAATACTTTGATGAATTAATGTTGAGAGTTAGGCATTTTAGAATTTCCTGTGGATTGAATTATTTTGTTTGTGGGCACAGACATCATATACATTCCATGCAGAAATGTGTGTGTGTATGTATGTGAGTGTATGTAAGCAGTTGTTGCATGCTTCCCTAGTCTCAGTGAAACAGCTGACTCCTTGGATTACAGAGGACTGTATTGTAGATCTTTAGGAATGATCTAGGTTTGTTTGTGAGTCCCTCCCTAGGAATGTGAGCTCTGAGCTTGCATTCAAGTCATTGTACCAGGTGTTAGTTACACTGACTTTGAGAATTCCATGAGGGAAAAAGGATTGGCACATTCCTTTCATCCCTCAGATATTTCATTATCTTTTGCTTAAATAACGTGGGCAGTGATGCATTTCTGTTAACATGCAAAGATCTTGGAATGCTGAATTCCACAAATTTTGTGTGTTTAGGCAGGTTATTACTTTCCTCTAAACTTCTGTCACACTTCTTAACAGAAAGGTATTTATTTATATCTAAAATAAGTGTGGAAATTTTAGATTTGCAAGTTAAGCTGCAAATTCTCATTTGTAGGTATTTCTAAAATGTAGTGTTCTGTGATTTATGGCGTGACTTTTTATTATTTTCATAACTGGTGTGAAAATGTATATGCTTCAGCTCCATTTTTTTCCTTTTTTCTCTTTAATTTTAAAATCATCACATAGTAAAATGGTTTTTTTTTTGGTTTCTTTTACAGTTCTGTGATTTTAACCTCTGCAGATTTGTGTAATCCAATAATCAGAACAAGTACATCATTTCAAAAAACTTTCTTGTGCAATCTCTCTGTAGTCACGTCTTTCTTTCAGTCCTGTACCCTGGCAACCACTGGTCTGTTCTCTATCATTATGCAGTTGACCTTTAAATATTAGGTTGGTGCAAACGTAATTCCAGGAAGACTGCAAGGTAACGATACTCAGTTAGAAAAACAATCTGAAATAGCAAATTTTGGAGGGATAGGCAGAGTTCCCACCATATTTTTGAAATATAGATTATTTAAAGTGTTGTGTTAATTCCTGATGTATAGCAAAGTGATTGTCTTTGTGTATATATTTATCAATATATATATGTGTATGTATATATGTATTCATATATATTCTTTTCAGATTCTTTTCCATAATAGGTTATTACAAGATATTTTAGTATAATTCCCTATGCTATACAGTAGGATCTTGTTTATGTATTTCATGTATAGTAGTGTGTATCTGTTAATACCATGCTCCTAATATATTCTGCCCTCTTCCCTGTTGGTAGCCATAACTTTGCTTTCTGGGAGTCTGTTTCTGTTTTGTAAATAAATTCATATGTATCTTTTTTTTTTTAATATTCCACATATAAGTGATATCATATGGTATTTATCTTTCTCTGTCTGACTTCATTTAGTATGATAATCTCTAGGTCAATCCATATTGCAGCAAAAGGCATTATTTGGCTGTTTTTATTATCACATCTTCTTTATCCATTCATCTGTTGATGGACAGTTAGATTGCTTCCATGTCTTATCTATTGTAGATAGTGCTGTTGTGAACTTTGGGGTGCCTTTATCTTTGTAATTAGTTTTCTGCAGATATATGTTTAGAAATGGGGTTGCTAGATCGTATGTTAGCTATATGTTTAGTCTTTTAAGAAACCTCCATACTGTGCTCCATATTGGCTGCACCAATTTACATTCCTACCAGTAGTGTAGAAGGGTTCTCTTTCCTCCACATCCTCTCCAGCATTTATTATTTGTAGATTTTTTTTTTGGTAGACCTTTTAATGATGGCCATCCTGACTGGTGTGAGGTGATACCTCATTGTGGTTTTGATTTGCATTTCTCTAATAATTAACAGTGTTGAGCATCTTTTCATGTATCTGTAGCTATCTGTTTGTCTTCTTTGAAGAAATGTCTATTTAGGTCTTCTGTCCGTTTTTTGATTGGGTTGTTTGTTTTTTGATATTGATCTATATGAGTTGTTTGTATATTTTGGAAGTTAAATCCCTTGTTGGTCCCATTGCTTGCAAATATTTTCTCCCACTACGTAGGTTGTCTTTTTGTTTTGTTTATAGTTTCCCTTTGCTGTTTAAGTTTGATTAGGTTGCATTTATTTTTGTTTTTACTACTTCTGACTTGGGAGACTGACCTAAGAAAACATTGCTATGATTTATGTCAGATAAGGTTTATCTATGGTCTCTTCTAGGAGTTTTATGGCATCATGTCTTATATTTGTCTTTAAGCCATTTTGAGTTTATTCTTAGGCCATTTTGAGTTTATTCTTGTATATGGTATGAGGAAGTGTTCTATCTTCATTGATTTACATATGTCTGTTTAGCTTTCCCAACTCCACTTGCCAAAGAGACCATCTTTTCATCATTGTATATTCTTGCCTCTTTTGTTGAAGATTGATTTTAGGTGTGTGAATTTATTTCCAAGGTCTCTGTTACGTTCCATTGATCTATATGTCTGTTTTTGTGCCAATATCATGCTTTTTTGACTATTGTAGCTTTGTAGTATTGTCTGAAATCTGGGGGGGGGTTATGCCTCCAGCTTTGTTCTTCTTCCTCAGGATTACTTTGGCAATTTTGGGTCATTTGTGGTGCCATATGAATTTTAGTATTATTTGTCCTAGTTCTGTGAAAAATGTCATGGACAATTTGTTAGGGATCATGTTAAATCTATAGATTGCTTTGAATAGTATGGCTATTTTAACAATATTCTTCCAATCTCAAAGCATGGGATGCCTTTCCATTTCTTGAATCATCTTCATTTTTTTTTATCAGTGTTTTTATACGGCATATAAGTCTTTCACCACTTTGGTCAGATTTGTTCCTGGGTATTTAATTTTTTTGATTTGATTGTAAAAGGGATTTTGTTTTTAGTTTTTCTTTCTGATATTTCATTGTTAATGTAAAGCAATACAGCCAATTTCTGAATGTTAATCTTGTATTCTGCTACCTTGCTGAATTAGTTTATTAGTTCTTGTAGTTATTGTATGAAGTCTTTAGGGTTTTCTATATATAGTAAGTCATCTGCATAAAATGACACTTTTACCTCTTCCCTTCCAATTTGGATACCTTTTATTTCTTTTTCTTGTCTGATTATTGTGGCTAGGACTTCCAGTTCTATGTCCAATAGAACATAGTATTGAGAGTGACATCCTTTTCTTCTTCCAGATTTTAGTGGGAAGTCTAGCCTCTTTCTTAAACAGACTGATCTCTTAAACTCATAGGGAGAAGATCAAGAAATCATCTCAATCAGAAATCCCATTATAAACAGCTATTGTTGATAATTTATGAAACAATCTGTTAGTACATTTGAGTCACTATCTTGTCTGGGACTACTTACCACTCCTTCACCAGCAAGATGTGATAATCTTCATGTGTGCTGTCATTGTTACACCATCCGTTACTTTAGTTGTGAGAAGAAAAGAAGTTAGCAGAGACCCTCTCTGTGTATTGAAAAATTAATTGGTCTTGGACATCAGGTTCTAAGTTCACAGCTAAAAAGACATTATCTGTCCTTAGAGTATACATTTTAACCACATTAAACTGGATGAAACCAGTTTTCATTGGAGCATCCAGTATAGTCTGATAGAAAAGGCAGAAGCTTCTTTGCTAAGGTCTGAAAATAGGGCTTGGTGTACATTCCTTCTAATCAGCATTTTCATCAGTTCAGTTCAGTCGCTCAGTCGTGTCCGACTCTTTGCGACCCCATGAATCGCAGCATGCCAGGCCTCCCTGTCCATCACTAACTCCCGGAGTTTACCCAAACCCATGTCCATCGAGTCGGTGATGCCATCCAAGCATCTCATCCTCTGTCGTCTCCTTCTCTTCCTGCCCCCAATCCTTCCCAGCATTAGGGTCTTTTCCAATGAGTCAACTCTTCGCATGAGGTGGCCAAAGTATTGGAGTTTCAGCTTCAACATCAGTCCTTCCAGTGAACACCCGGGACTGATCTCCTTTAGGATGGACTGGTTGGATCTCCTTGCAGTCCAAGGGACTCTCAAGAGTCTTCTCCAACACCACAGTTCAAAAGCATCAATTCTTCGCCATTCAGCTTTCTTTATGGTCCAAGTCTCACATCCATACACGACTACTGGAAAAACCATAGCTTTGACTAGATGGACCTTTGTTGGTAAAGTAAAGTCTTTGCTTTTTAGTGTGCTGTCTAGGTTGGTCATAGCTTTTCTTCCAAGGAGCAAGCGTCTTTTAATTTCATGGCTGCAGTCACCATCTGCAGTGATTTTGGAGCCCAATAAAATGAAGTCTATCACTGTTTCCATCGTTTCCCCATCTATTTCCCATGAAGTGATGGGACCAGATGCCATGATCTTAGTTTTCTGAATGTTGAGTTTTAAGCCAGTTTTTTCACTCTCCTCTTTCACTTTCATCAAGAGGCTCTTCAGTTCCTCTTTGCTTTCTGCCATAAGAGTGGTGTCATCTGCATATCTGAGGTTATTGATATTTCTCCCGGCAATCTTGATTCTAGCTTGTGCTTCACCCAGCCCAGCATTTCTCAGGATGTACTCTGCATATAAGTTACATAAGCAGGGTGACAATATGCAGCCTTGACGTACTCCTTTTCCTATTTGGAACCAGTCTGTTGTTCCATGTCCAGTTCTAACTATTGCTTCTTCTTGTTGTTGCTGTAAATAGGGTGGCTTTATTTGTTTTCAGAGTTATTGTTCAGTTTCCAGGCTCATAAGTGCCAGAGGTAGAATTTCAATCTCATTCCAAAATTGTCTCTTTGAGTATAGTCATAATTTAAAATTAAAAATGCATATAGTTTGCATTATGTGGTCTTTTTATCTGAGAAATTGAATATTTCTGTCAAGAGTTAAGATGAGGATTAGTGGTAATAGGTGTAAGCGGTTGGCTTAGATAAGCAAGTGTTCATCAACTGTTTAGATGTTAATTTTCTCCTAGCCTCTATTCTCTAAATTGCTCTTAAATGATGTGGTGCTCAAAAGTCCAGAATTTTAAGTTTTGTTTCTGTGGGTTTGGTATAACATTGCTTTTTTCAGCCTCTTACTTCTTCTTCCCTGTCCTTTATTTCTTTTTCTCACAGTCTGGCTCAGCATTTAGAAAACGTTTTGATATCAGATTTGTATTCTTCCTCAGTCTATCCTATAAATGTTGTTCAGTCGCTAAGTCGTCTCTGACCCTTCGTGATCCTATGGACTGTATGTAGCCTGCCAGGCTCCTCTGTCCATGGAATTCTCCAGATAAGAATACTAGAGTGGGTTGCCATTTCCTTCTCCAAAGAATCTTTCCCACCCAGGGATCAAACCTGTGTCTCCTGCATTAGCAGGTGAATTCTTTACCACTGAACTACCAGGGAGGCCCATAAATGTTATTAGTGAGCATGATATTCTGTTCTTCTACCATCAAGATAGAATTAGTGGAAATCTAGCAAAACTGATCAGGGAAATTGATATTAGTCATACTTTTGGGTTAAAGACACAAAGCCACTACTCTTGACCTGGGCCTGGACCTGGGCCTGGTGTTCTGGTGAAGAAATGCTGCTAGCTCCTGCTTGTAAGAATTGCATGTTTTTATCTTTTGGGTACCTCTAAAGTATTCTTTTTCCTTCCTTTCTGCTCTTCCTCTCCTCTTTGCCTTTTTCCTCTCCTCTTTCTTCCCTTTTCCCCTACAGCTCTCACCTGATTTTTGATCTTGTAACTGGGAAGGACCTTATTGTTAGTGGTGGTGGTGGTGTTAAAGCAGGGTTTTTTGCTACACCATGTTGTAAATTAAGCTAGTGATAAGAATGAAGTTTGGGAAAAAAAAAAAATCAAGTTTGAGTCATAGTAGATAGTCATGTAATACATAATACTTATGTAGTACTTTTAGTACTGTGTATTTTCAGACAGATCTTCTAGTAAAAATAACATTAATAGAAAAATAACATTAATAGAGAGCAATCCCACTGCTGGGCATATACACCAAGGAAACCAGAATTGAAAGAGATGCGTGTACCCCAATGTTCATCGCAGCACTGTTTACAATAGCCAGGACATGGAAGCAACCTAGATGTCCATCAGCAGACGAATGGATAAGGAAGCTGTGGTACATATACACAATGGAATATTACTCAGCCATTAAAAAAAAATACATTTGAATCGGTTCTACTGAGATGGATGAAACTGGAGCCCATTATACAGAGTGAAGTAAGCCAGAAAGAAAAACAACAATACAGTATACTAATGCATATATATGGAATTTGAAAGATGGTAACGATAACCCTATATGCGAGACAGAATAAGAGACACAGATGCATAGAACAGTCTTATGGACTCTGAGGGAGAAGGTGAGGGTGGGATGTTCTGGGAGAATAGCATTGAAACATGTATATTATCATATGTGAAACAGAACACCATTCCATGTTCGATGCATGTGACAAGGGCTCAGGGCCGGGGCAATGGGATGATCCAGAAGGATGGGATGGGGAGGGAGGTGGGTGGGGGGTCCAGGAAGGGGAACACATGTAAACCCATGGCTGATTCATGTCAATGTATGGCAAAAACTATTACAATATTGTAAAGTAATTAGCCCCCAACTAAAATAAATAAATTTATAAAAAAAAAAAAAGAGAGAGCTTTATTAACTAAGATTATCATTAACATTTTTCAGTGATTTTGTAATTTTATTGATATCTTGTTTTAAGCTGGAGAGTTTAGCCATGAAATAGTCTTCTTTTAAGCTGGAGAGTTTAGCAATGAAATCATAGGGATTGAATTCTGAGTATGTTTTTATAGATTATTTGAACAAATATATATATATATGTATTTATTTATTAATATGAGTCCTAAACCAAAAGAACTTTGTGACTTGATGTATGTTTTTTTCCCTTCTTACCTCTAATCATTCATGCTTTAGGGAGAGTTCTATTGCTTTGGACAGCCAGTTCTGCTGAAATAAGTAGAATGAATAAGGTCTTTGTTTCTTTTACTTAAGGCCATTGGAAATATCTGAGTTCAGCCAGCAGGAAATAGCTTGCAGCCAGGTCTCAAGTATAGGGAGTGTAGTATATACACACACACATGCATCTTCACAGGCATTGGAAAACTAGCTCCACCAGTCTGAAAGAGGAGAAATCAGCTTTTTTGATTTTTAACATCACACGAAAGGATAACATACCAAGTTATCTGCAGGGCAGTGACAAGTGTCCTAAAGGGTAAGGTTAGAGGACCTTTAGAGCGCGAAGAAATATTTCCTAATGATACCCACACATATAGTTTTTTTTGTTGTTGTTTGGGATGTTTGTGAGATGAGCCGTATGTTAAGGGAAAAATTTTGTTCAGCTTATTCTTCCATATTTGAGGACAAATCAGAAGTAAAGACACAGTCTGTTTTGGTCTAAATATAAGATTCTTCAAAGAAGAAGTGAAAGTTGTCAGTTATTTAGAGAAAAGGTTATATTTTTGAATGCATTTTGAATTCTGGCATGACTTACACAAACTTTTAAAACTCTTCTCTCAGTTATTGTGCCTTGACTGTGGAAAAATTTGTAATTGCTCTGCTGCTGGAAGTAAATTTCCAGAAATTTCCAGTTTTCTTTGTTGGAACTGGTGAGCACATGTGTATCATTCTGATTCGTCTCTTAGGTTTGACTTTAAATGTCATCCTATGTATAGATAGACGAATGGAGATCATTCCACTTGGGGAGTCTGGCTGTCTTAAAATTCTTCTCCAGAAGGTAATGAAAAAAAAAACATTTCCCAGTTGTTTTTGTGCCACTCTATTGAAGCAACTTCGAATAGTAAAAGAAGCATGGGCTTTGGAGTTATATAAGACCTACACATTCGAATCCTGGCTTCACCAGTTTTCTTTGGAGCTTGAATAAGATACTTAGCATTTCTGAGCATTTGTACATTGATGATAACAAAACCTGTCCTTCAGGGCTATAGTTAATATAAATTGTAAAATATCAATTAAGGTATGTAAAGTGCCTGGTTTATAATGTGTATTCCATAAATGGTAGCTATTATTATAATCATACTATAGAGAGAGCTAGAATTGCTTTCAGTTCAGTTCAGTCACTCAGTCGTGTCCGACTCTTTGTGAAACCATGAACCGCAGCACGCCAGGCCTCCCTGTTAATCACTAACTCCCTGAGTCCACCCAAACCCATGTCCATTGACTCGGCGATGCCATCCAGCCATCTCATCCTCTGTCGTCCCCTTCTCCTCCTGCCCCCGATCTTTCCTAGCATCAGGGTCTTTTCCAGTGAGTCAGCTCTTTGCATCAGGTGGCCAAAGTATTGGAGTTTCAGCTTCAACATCAGTCCTTCCAATGAACACCCAGGACTGATCTCCTTTAGGATGGACTGATTGGATCTCCTTGCAGTCCAAGGGACTCTCAAGAGTCTTCTCCAACACCACAGTTCAAAAGCATCAATTCTTCTGCGCTCAGCTTTCTTTATAGTCCAACTCTCACATCCATACGTGACCACTGGAAAAACCATAGCCTTGACTAGACGGACCTTTATTGGCAAAGTAATGTCTCTGCTTTTTAATATGCTATCTAGGTTGGTCATAACCTTCCTTCCAAGGAGTAAGCGTCTTTTAATTTCATGGCTGCAGTCACCATCTGCAGTGATTTTGGAGCCCAGAAAAATAAAGTCTGACACTGTTTCCACTGTTTCCCTATCTATCTGCCATGAAGTGATGGGACCAGATGCCATGATCTTAGTTTTCTGAATGTTGAGCTTTAAGCCAACTTTTTCACTCTCCACTTTCACTTTCATCAAGAGGCTCTTTAGTTCTTCTTCACTTTCTGCCATAAGGGTGGTGTCATCCGCATATCTGATGTTATTGATGTTTCTCCCAGCAATCTTGATTCCAGCTTGTGCTTCCTCCAGCCCAGCATTTCTCATGATGTACTCTGCATATAAGTTAAATAAGCAGGGTGGCAATATACAGCCTTGATGTACTCCTTTTCCTATTTGGAACCAGTCTGTTGTTCCATGTCCAGTTCTAACTGTTGCTTCCTGACCTGCATACAGGTTTCTCAGGAGCCAGGTCAGGTGGTCTGGTATTTCTGTCTCTTTCAGAATTTTCCACAGTTTATTGTGATCCACAGAGTCAAAGGCTTTGGCATAGTCAATAAAGCAGAAATAGATGTTTTTCTGGTACTCTCTTGCTTTTTCGATGATCCATCGGATGTTGGCAATTTGATCTCTGAATTGCTTTGAGTTGTTTTAAATTTGCATGGAAAACATGCTGGTGGGAGTTTTGTGAACATTAATTAAAAAATACTTGAGTGCCTGCTATGTGCACGGTACAGTTATTAGTACAGAGAAACATTAGTGATCACATTGTTGAATACAAACAGGTATCTGTTTAAAGAATCTTATCTGCAAATGGCTGGGTGACTCTTGCCCAAATGCAAATACCTTAATACTATCTTACAACAACTGTACCTTCAAAAAGAGGACAAATGATAAAGTGAGAAATATTGAGAAGGGGATACTATTAGGGAGATATTAAAGAGTTCTCTTAGAGACAACACAATCCCTGAGTTCCCCTTATATCACTCCTTTAAATTCTCTTGAAAGAATTCTCTTTCAAGAATGACATCTGCATGTGGAACTAATTAAGCAAGACAGGATATACTTTCTGTTATTAGAAGGAGTTTTGCCTTTAAGCCCATTGAAGAGATAATTAGCCAGGATCAAACTGTGGATCTTACCTCCATAGTTGCATGAAAAGACCATACCTTCCAATAAAAAATAGGAGAAAAACACAGTAGATGGAGAAAATGTAGCCCAATCAAAATCTCTGAATATAATAAATTATAGCAAGTTTTTGGTAATGTTTTTGGACTCCAGAATCAATACAGCTGGTAATTGCAGCCATGAAATTAAAAGATGCTTGCTCCATGAAAGAAAAAGCTATGACCAACCTAGATAGCATATTAAAAAACAGAGACATTACTTTGCCAACAAAGGTCTGTCTAGTCAAAGCTATGGTTTTTCCAGTAGTCATGTATGGATGTGAGACTTGGACTATAGAGAAAGCTGAGCACTGAAGAATTGATGCTTTTGAATTGTGGCATTGGAGAAGACTCTTGAGAGTCCCTTGGACTGCAAGGAGATCCAACCAGTCCATCCTAAAGGAAATCAATCCTGAATATTCACTGGAAGGATTGATGCTGATGCTTAAGCTCCAATACTTTGGCCACCTGATGCGAAGAGCTGACTAATTGGAAAAGACCCTGATGCTGGGAAAGATTGAAGGCAGGAGAAGAGAACGACAGAGAATGAGATGGTTGTATGGCATCACTGACTGGATGGACCTGAATTTGAGCAAGCTCCAAGAGTTGGTTACGGACAGGAAGGCCTGGCATGTTGTAGTCCATGGGATCACAGAGTCGGACATGACTGAGCGACTGTATTGAACTGAACTGATAGCAAGTTCTCCATTTCCTTGAGGGTGAAGTTGAAAGTCAAGATTTGAAGTCTGTTTTGAGAGGAAAATGCAGATCTGTGAAGGGAGAGAAGAGACCTCAACATCTCTTTCATAGAGACCAATACATAATTAAGTATGACATTTAAAAATAAGGAAAATTACAAGCTCATTGGAGAAGAAAATGGCAACCCACTCCAGTATTCTTGCCTGGAGAATCCCATGGACAGAGGAACCTGGCGGGCCGCAGCCTATGGGGTCGCAAGAGTCAGACACGACTTAGCGACTATACTACTACCAAAATTCACATTGGAGAGGGAAATGGCAACCTACTCCAGTATTCTTGTCTGGAGAATTCCATGGACAGAGGAGCCTGGTGGGCTGCAGTCCGTGGGGTCACAGAGAGTCATACATGACTCAGTGACTAACACACACACACACGCAAGCTCATTAGAGTAAATTTCTGAAACAGACTTTGAAAACTTTGCTGTTTGGTTTTAAGAACGTATGAGGGCTATTTTTCCTTTTGGGTAGTTGATGTTTTGCCCACAAAATGAGTAAAATACTTTGAGGGTGGATTATAACTTGTTTCATTTTAAATTTTGTTCATCCTTGAAAATTGAAATTGTTTATCCTTTATAAAGGTATAAAAACTACTTATCTATTGATAAAGTTGCTTTGAATTTCTTTCTAAAAAGCATATCGTGGGACTTCCTGGTGGTCCAGTGGCTAAGACTCCAGCCTTCCAATGCAGGGGGCCCAGGTTTGAACCTTGGTTAAGGAACTAGGTCCTGCATGCAGCAACTAGAGACCTGGCATAATGAAATCAATCAATCAGTCAATAAAGCGTGTAGCTTTTATGTCTTGAGTCTTATGAATCTGAATACATAAAAAATCTAAATGATATAAATCAAATTTTCACATGTCCTAAACAAATCTACAAACTAAATTCTTCTGTTGCCAAGTTCCAAATCTTAAAATCTTTCTATTGCCAAGTTATTGGAATTGGTAGGTTGTATATTAATTTTAACAACAAGGCTAAAAATTAATATTAAGAGTATGTGTTAGAGAACATGTGTAAGAACAAGAGAAGAAACTGGATATAAATGTATGAAGAATATTATCAGTAGTTATTTCTGGGTGATCAGATCCTATTGCTTTTAATTGTCTTCCTTATTGTGCATTTTGGATTCTAGAAAATGGGCAAGTATTGCTTCTGTAATTAGGAAAAAATGATATGTCAGCAGTTATTAAATATATATTCTAGGAAAATGTTTATGAGTCAGACATATAATCCCTGCCTTTGAGTCGGGTGGGACTGGAGTCAGAAATACAGGTAGTAGTACTTTGTATTTTTCTGTATCGTACAATTTTTCCTCCCTTCCAGTATCAGTGATGCCTTTCTCCTGGCTGGCAGCGTAGAGGCCGCAGGATGCCTGGAGTTACTGTAAAAGATGTGAACCAGCAGTGGTTCATCAGAGCTCTGGTGGCCTTCCTCAAGAAGTCTGGGAAGCTGAAAGTCCCTGAATGGGTGGACACCACCAAGTATAAAGAGGTCGCTCTCTGCAATGAGAACTGGTTCTACACATGAGCTGCTTCCACAGCATGGCACCTGTACCTCTGGGGTGGAGCTGGGGTTGGCTCCATGACCAAGATCTGAGAGCAAAGGGGGGCCGTCAGATACGGTATCATGCCCAGCCAAGCAGCTTCAGCAGAATATTCAAGAACATGGCGCATTGGGTCCTCCAAGCCCTCAATGGTCTGAAAATGGCAAAAAAGGACTAAGATGAGGGCTGCAAACTGACACTTCAGTGACAGAGATTGGGACAAAATCATCGGACAAGCAGCAACTGCCAACAAGAAGCATTAGATCCAATGATGCTGGGTTATAAATGGCCTCATTCATTAAACAATATTACCAGTGGTAAAAATCCATGTAATTGTAATCCAGTAGAGAGTTATAAACATTATTTTGCGTGAAAATGAAAGGTCGCTCAGTGGTGTCTGACTCCTTGCGACCCCATGGACTATACAGTCCATGGAATTCTCCAGGCCAGAATACTGGAGTGGGTAGCCTTTCCCTTCTCCAGGGGATCTTCTCAACCCAGGGATCGAACCCAGATCTCCCGCGTTGCAAGTGGATTCTTTACCAGCTGAGCCACCAGGGAAGCCCAAGAATAGTGAAGTCGGTAGCCTATCCCTTCTCCAGAGGATCTTCTCAACCCAGGGATCGAACTGGGGTCTCCTGCATTGCAGGTGGATTCTTTACCAACTGAGCTACCAGGTATTACTTAACTGACCTAAAGAGAGTTAACTTGGTACAAGTTTAGGGGCTCATCAGTTGTTTATTTTTATTTCTGTACGTTTGACTTCTTGTTAGTCATGCAAATCTTCCAGCTTGAGCTCAACACATTTATTCTGTCAATTTATTTTCAAGGAAGGCACCACTTTTAGACTACGGAGGAACTAAAATTTTTAATTATGGTGTGAAGTTCTCTACTAAGCACTTTACATGCATTTAATCTCATTTAAAGATGCTGAAAAGTACTTGCCATTATTTTCCTGTTTTACAAATGAAAATTGTAAGATATTTAAATAACTTAGTGAAGGAGACTTCACTTTTTAAATGGCAGAGCACAAGGTTTCTTAATACAGAGTCTGAACTCTTGGGTTTAAGAAACAAAAAGCTTGTTAATATTAGGGATTGTAGCCTTTTTGTAATCAGAGGCCAATATTTATTCCTAAAGACTTGGCGGCGTCACAAAAGGAAAGGTAAAGATGTGAGTGCTGAGAGTATAGTAGTGTAGTGTGAAATTGATGCTCTTTCTTCTTAGAATGCTAATTAGCTGCTCTGTTGGGAGGTTGAGGGTTAATAACAGGCAGGATATGGCCACTTTAGAGATCATCTCGTTTTTACTTAGCTTTGTTTCTTTATCTCAATAATAATGGAATTGAACATTTTAAGGACTGCCATTAGATCCTGAATTATTAGTGAAAGGACCCCTGTCTTAAAAGGGGAAAAAGTGGAAGCAGTGACAGATTTTCTTTTCTTGGGCTCCAGAATCACTGTGGACGGTGCCATGAAATTAAAAAGATGCTTGTTCCTTGGAAGGCAAGCTATGGCAGACCTGGACAGTGTATTAAAAAGCAGAGACATCACTTTGCCGACAAAGGTCTGTCTAGTCAAAACTATGATTTTTCCAGTTGTCATGTATGGATGTGAGAGTTGGTTCATCTATGTTATAGCATGTATTAGTATTTCATTCCTTTTTATTGCTGAATAACTTTATCCATTTGTTAATTGATGGATATTTTCATTGATTCCACTTTTGATGTTATGAATAATGCTACTTGCGTTTTCATCCTTTTATTTTTAACCTACTTATATGATTATGTTTGAAATGAGTTGTCTATAGCTGGATCATATATCTGTCTTTAGGCTGTTGTCATATAATGTAATTATTAATATGTGGATTTAGGTCTGCCATTCTTATTTTTTTCTGTTTGTTCCTCTGTTTCCCTTTTCTTGCCCCCTTGGATTATTAACTTTTTTTTTTTTAGTTTTGCATTTTTATCTGTTGTGTTTTTGGCTATATATCGCTTTGTATAGGTTTTCTAGTGGTTGCTGTAGGGATTTCAGTGTACATATTGAACTTTTCACACTCTTAGATTCATCATTTTACCACCTCAAGTAAAATATGGAAGCCTTACCGTCATACAGTTTTCTCTTCCCTCTTTATGTTACAGTTGCTATATTTACATGCATCGAAAAGTCCCTGCAATGGTGTTAACACTTTTTGCTTCTAACCATCAAGCATATTTTAAAGAACTCAAGAAGAGAAGAGTAGTTTATATGCTATTTACTATTTTCATTTCTCTTTATTTATTCCTAATGAATAAAGTTTCCTTCTGGTATTTTCGTTCTATCTGCAGAGCTCCCTTTAACAGTTCTTTTAGAGGAGGTCTGCTGGTCACAAGTTCTTCCCTTCAACTGAGAATGTCTTTATTTCGTCTTAATTTTTGAATGTTTTCTGTGATTATGGAATTTGGGGATGACAGCTTTTTTTCTCTCAGCACTTGAGATAATGTTTTTTCATTTCTTTTTAGCCTTCAAGGTTTGAAATTCAGAGTTGTCAATATTCCAGTTCTCTTGTAAGTGTGATCCTGCAGTGAAGTAGTGAAACTCTCCACCTTACCTCAGTCTCTTATATTTGTCTCTTAATGGACTTTACTTCTGGCCTAGCACCTGATGTATCCTGCCTAGCAAATACTTTGCACATAATATCCACTCAATAAATAATTAACTGGATGAATGAAACATGATATAGATTAAAAGGGCCAATATTTTAATAGTTTAATAAGTGTGGATGTAGAGTGGATAGTGTGTTATTGTCTGTATGTAGTTCCAGATTTTCAATGAGTATATATAATTTCTATAAACTGAAAACAATTTAAAGAGAACACATCATACTAATAATTTTGTTGCGTTTAGTCTTATTGGCTTTCATTTATCATTTTTTGATGATTAGTTTTTCATGCTCACTTTTATTTTATTTATTCTCTAAAATGTTAAAGGTGGTATTAGATGGCTTAGGTCATTAAAAGCAGCATAGAATGAAAGTTTTTTAAAAAAATATTTCTAGAGTATCTTTTGTTAATTTTTATAGTTTTCTAACTTAGATGGCTGTTGTCATTTAAATTTCATTCCCCACAGAGCTGTTTGCATATCCTTTCAGTGCCCTTAATGACGTGATGAACCTTGCCTAATTCTTACTGTGGGAATTGTGTAGGCTTTTTCCTTTTCCTTGAGCTGTGTGACTACAGACAAGTAGTATTTAATGTAAGGGTTAATGTGAGCTCCTGAATGTCCTGTCATTGTAGCTATTCTTTTCTTACCCATAAATAAATAGAAATTAATTATTGTCTGAACTATAGTTGCTTTTGTAGAGAAATGTTGAATTATTGAGAATTTTTTTAGGGGTCCCTTATTCAGTGCTGTACCGTGCAATTTAGAGGGGGGTCAAGATGCTTTAGCAAAACATATTTGTTGATTTGTGTTTGTGTGTGTAAGTTTATAACATAAATGGAGATGTCTAGTTGCTAATTAGGAACTGAACAACATAAACAGCACTGATTATTTTTTTTCCAACTTAACGGATGAACTACTTAATTGGCATTTTTTTCACGTTCATGATCCAGAGTTTAAAAACTTACTGTTTATTCTCAGTTGTCCTCATTTAAGAGTGTGGTATTTGGCATAAAATATTATGCAGCTGTACATAGGAAAAGAACTATTTCTATGTGCTACTGTGGAGTGATCTTACAGTTAAGTGAGAAGAGCAGAGTGGAGAAAGAGTGTGAAATATCCTACTGTTTAAGAAGAAGGGAGGGGATGTGAGCATGTATCCATTTACATTAAAACAGTGTAAGAGTAAAGCATATCAATTTAGGTTTCCTCTAAGGAAGGAGTGACTAGGATAGAGGGAAGGGTGCCTCATTCTGTGATTCAACTTTGGAACCATGTAAATATTTTATGTAATGAAACAAAATGTACAAAGCAGAACTGAAAAATTGAAAATAAAATGAAGCAGTTTAACTCATGTGGATATCCTAGTAGCAGCAGTTCTCAAAATTTGATTGTATTCAATAGACTCCTCTGTTGACATTTGCACTGATGGTGCCAAAGCACTGTTGATAAAATTGCTTAGTCCTTAATAGAAACCAAGTTAGTGACATTACATGGTACCTAGCCGTCACCGCATTGTCACCGCCACATTCTTGCTAAAAATTTCCTTGATGAAACAGTAAAAATGATTTATGTTTATGAAAATCTTGATTCTCGGCTACATGTCTTTTTAGTATTCTGTGTGACAAAATGGAAAGTAGGCAGAAAGCACTTCTGCTGCTTACCAGAATGCTATGGCTGTTTTTAGAGAGACCCATGTCCAGTTGTTCTGTGTTTCTGTCTGAACTGGCTGTTTTTTTCTGGGAACACTGTTTTCACTTAAAAGATTGAATGACAAACCATTCAGAATTGGGATTTGGTAGACATTTTCTTGAAAATGAATGAAGTAAATTTGCTATTTCAAAGAAAACAGATAGGAATTGTTGGAAATGGTAGAACTTGCACTCTTAAACAAAAATTAGAATTTTATAAAATTAATAACCACCATTGTGATCATGAGAACTTCCTGATACTCAAAACTTTTGTGGTAAGATTGATGGTGATGGTAATGAACAGGATGTATCAGTGTTATATAATGGAATATATCAACATTTAGTGGATCTGTTTCCAGATGATCAGTACATGATGTTAAAAAATGCAAAGTACAAGATAGACCTATTTCAACTACAAAATAAAACAGTAAATTTTAGTTTGACAGATTATAAAAATTTTATCTATTTGGTTTCAGATTTCAGTATACAGTTAGCGTTTAAAGAACTACTATTTATTGAGTTTTGGTATAGTATCAGAAGAATATCCATCATCATCTGAAAGATTGTTAAAATATCTTTTCCTTTAGTACCTCCATATCTGTGCATAGTTAGATTTTCATATACTTCAACATTTATAAATAACATCACAATGGATCAAATGCAGAATGAAGATTCATCTATCTTGTTTTAAGACAGATATTAAAGATATTTGCAAAAAATGACAGTGTTACTCTTACCTCTTAATTCTCTTTTCAAGAGTAGTTATTTTGAATAAAATATGTTAACATATGAGTTTATTGTTATTTTGAAATTAATATTACAATTTCTCAGTTTTAATTTCAAATATGGTAGATAATACTTACATAACAGAGGTCTTTGGAGAGTCAGTACTTATTTTTTATAAGTTTTTAAGAAATTATGAATTTATAGCTGTGCCATGTCTTTGCAGTGCACAGGCTCTTCCTTGCTGCTCATGGACTTTTCTCCAGTTCCGGCAAGCGGGAGCTACTCTAGTTGCGGTGCCGGGGCTTCTCATTGTGGTGGCTTCTTCTGTGGCAGAGCACAGGCCCTAGGGTATGCGGGCTTCAGTAATTGTGGCTCACGGGCTTAGTTGCTCCTCGACATGTGGGATCTTCCCGCACCAGGCATCGAACCCATGTCCCCTGCATTGGCAGGTGAATTCTTGACCACTGGACCATGAGGGAAATCCAATACTTATATTTTTACTTTAAAAACTTTAATTGGAAAATATACATAGCATAAAACTTACCTTTATACTATTTTAAGGTATACAGTTTAGTAGCCTTAAGTATATTACATTCCACCCAAGTGCAGAGCTATATTTCCAGAGCTAGAATAGTTTCTAGATACTTCGTTTAAGTGGGATTGTACAATATTTGTCCTTCTGTGTCTGACTTATTTCACTTAACATAATGTTTTCAAGGCCCATCTATATTGTAGCATATATAAAAATTTTATTCCTTTTTATGGTTGAATAAATTCCATTGTGTGTACCATATTTTGTTTATTTGATCATCCTCTGTACTCCTGGTTATAATATAGGAGGATTAAAAAATGTTAACTCTTAATTATTGGTAATTTAAGTAGCAGATTTACTGAATAAATAATAAATCATATGGTATAGAATATAGATATCTATAGAACATGAATTATGGAGCTCCTTTCCCTTTTAGTTTTTATAATAATTTAGGGAAGGAGAAATTCAACCTGGTATTTGAAATTCTGAGTCATTAATTTGAGGTAACCCGTTAGTCATTTAACTCTTGCTTTCCTCATGATGTTAACAGTACTGGCTTCATAAAAGGTTAATTTCTTTGAGTGCATAAGCTTTGTATTTTTAAAAACTAAATTATTACAGTTTCCTGGTGGATCAGAGGGTAAAGCGTCTGCCTGCAATGCAGGAGACCCGGGTTCGATCCTTGGAGAAGGAAATGGCACCCCACTCCAGTACTCTTGCCTGGAAAATCCCATGGATGGAGAAGCCTGGTAGGCTACAGTCCATGGGGTCGCAAAGAGACGGACGTGACTGAGTGACTTCACTTTCTTTCACCTTTCAATTGTTACCTACACCAGAGTCATTCTTTGTTTAAGCTTGCCTTATAACTTTTGTAACATCTTTATTGAAGACTGTGTCAGTTTTACTGTCAATAATTTTACCCTGTTACTTTTGTTGACCTGGAACCTAGCACAGTGGCTAGTACATAACAGCTACTTAACAAATATTTGTATAATAAGAAACATTCTAGAATTATTTTTGTAGGTTATATCACTAAAGTCATCCATCATTGGTAGATTTCGCTAGTTTCATTTTTAGAAGGTTCTTGAGTTTTATTTAACTTTGTTCCTATATATTAACAAGGATTAGGCTTTTGCTTTCAAAACCTTTAAAGTTTTTAGTGTTATCATGCCATGTTTTTCACCTTTATTAAGCAATAGAGCCAAAATTGTACTGAAGGCCGTCATTTCCTGGCTTCTGTGCTTATGAATCAGATTGTAACTATTTCTTTAACTTTGGATTTGTGGTTTCTTGAATTACTTTAAGTGATGCAAAAGATGACTCTTCTTAGGCGTTTCCTCTCTTTTAAAAGTGTATTTGGTGTTTTATTGTAAACACGTTTTCTCCAAGGAAACTTTTCTCTACAATCTCACTTCATCATCACCTAGGAATGAAATCCTATCTACATGCACTGACGCCTGTGTATTTTATCATCTGTTACTCATGTGTGTTGGTTTTTACTTAGTTTTTCAAAATGTTCCAGAGGTTTTGAAGTAACTCCATTCTGACTCAGTGTTTTGCTGATTACTAGACATTTCCCTTTAGGTAACTCTCCACTCGCTTTGAACTTGTAAATGTTAACCCTGCCATTGGTTCCCTCTGGCCACTGAGTACATGAATAAGTGTCACATGTGTGTGGTATTGCTTGTCAGAGAGTGGAATTCCAAGACTTTATCTGTACATAGAACAGTTAAACTTTCGTGCTTCTGGGCAGAGGAATGGTGTTTGGAACAGTTCTGCTTCCACCTAATTGTTATGGCCGAGATCAGGACACATCGCTTTGCTGTCTATGCAGCAAGGCCTCAGAAACGGCTCTCCCCAGCTTGACAGGTATGATAACAGGGGTGATCATTTGGGTGAGGGTAGGTAAGCACAGTAATCAAACATGAAAGAGATTCCAAAAAATGTGTACGGCTGTTGTTGTTAACATCTTTATTCTTGGCCAGTGAAGCTTCATGTGTTTTTTCCCTGGTAGGGCCTTAGTAATGAAACAATAAGTGAATAATGTGTAGTATTTTGTAGTATTAAGATATGTATGGCTTGATATTGAGAACAATTGAATGATTTATCCAACCACCCTACATAGTTTTTAAAAGAAGTATTAGCTTCCTTAGGGATTTGCCTGGTGGTTTAGTGGTTAGACTCCACGCTTTCACTTCCGTGGGCCCATCTGGGTTTAACTCCTGCTTGGGGAACTAAGATCCTTCAAGCCACGTGGCATGGCAAAAAAAAAAAAAAGTATTAGTTTCTAAGAATATGCAGTCAGACAAAGTAGAATTCTGGCAAGGTAAGTGTTTATAAAAATGCCTGGAAATGCCTTTCAAACTGAATTTTTAAATTAATTTCTCCAATTAATAACTGACGAATTTCTACTTAAACTGATAAAATTTATTGAATGACTAATTGGTGAAAGTGTTTTTAATAAACATTAAATTTAGGAATTATCTGTGAATTTGAGTCTTGTTTAGTCCTGATAATTTTCTGTACAAGCTGCTCTTGCCACGTTTTACCTTATTTTAATTGTATCCTACAGGCAGATCAGTAGGAAAAAATGACCTTTTCTTAATAGTCATAATGTATTTCTGCTGGGACCTATTTTTGAATTCCATATTCCATAAGTAAAAATTAGTCTTCTGTTGCCTCATCGTGAGTCCATGATGTGCCTCCATAATAGTGATTAATGAAGGATAGCTCACTATCTAAGGTACTTTATATATAGCAGTCACTTAGCATTGTTCAAAAATAAAACATTCCCAGCCTGCGCACTTGTATTCAGGCGGATGCAGTACATCTGAATCATCCAGATTTGTCTGTCTTAAAGCTGACGAGGAAAGGAACATAGGCTGGATCTCCTGGATAACACTGTGGCATTTACTTCTAGGCCCCCCTCCCCTTTTTGTCTTCATTCCTTAGCTTTTTCGCCTCCATTTAGCTCTTTAACTCTTTATGATTTAAAACATGTTCATTCTCAAGAAAATGTTAGGATGTTTCTTGTCTTTGGAAAATTTCCTCTTTTGTTTGGTACTAGTGGGTAGGATGGTGTTTAAGTGGATATCCTGTGCAGGCAGATTGTACAGGAAACTGACCCTTAGTTCTTTGAGAACAAAAGAGTGAGTGGGAAGAAAAGAAAGGAAGGAAATAAGATCTTTAGACTTGACCAAAAAGACTGTAAAAACCAGAGATGGGAAGAAGGGGATTAGAGAATAACAAGGATTGTTGTCCAAGTTGTGGTTCTTTTTGTACTTTGGCCTCAGAAATGATTGTCTTCCTGTATTTATTATTTTGTATATTTGAGAAATGTACAGTATTGTTTGGCATGTATATATGTTTTAAGTTTTCATAAAGTTGTGCTGAAGGTCTCATTCTCTTTTCTCCTTTTGTCAAGTAACATGGTTTTAAGAGGCTGACTTGCCTTTAAAAATCCTCCTTTGAGTTTGATGGAGTTCCTCTCCAGTACAGATGAATCACATGTCATAGACATATCCTTGCATTTTGACAGTCTGTCATTCTAGTGTCATCAGTGCAAAATCCAGTTTAAATGTGCTCATCCAATTTAAATGCTTTCTTTTCTCTGAAACCTTTTCTAACTGCAGAGTTTTCTCCTCTGTCCTCTCAGTGTATACTCTGTAAGTGTAGCAGAATGTGTGATTCATTTATTCAATAAATTGTTTTTGAGAGCCTCTTATATGCAGTAACTGTTCTGGGTGCTTGGAATTTATCAGTATACAAAGCAGACAAAAATACCTGTCCCCATAAAACTAGTATTCTCATGGGGTGGGATAATAGCTCACGTGAATATGATGATAGATAAGTAAATTACATTTTGGGGGGTGATACAATCAATGCAGAGAAATTAGTAAAGGAGACATAGGGGATGTGGAAGTGTTGTCAGGAACAGATGCATTTTAAAATAGGATGGTCAGAGAATGCCATACCAAGAGGGAAAGATTTGAGTGAAGTGTCGTGTCAATAGCTTAGGGAAGAATGTTTTGGGCAGATGGAAAAGCCAGTACAGAGGTCCTGAGGTAGGAGTATGCCTGTCTTGTTCAGGTAACAGCAGGGAGGCCAGTAGTCAGAATGAAGTAAAGTAGGGAAGGAAGAGTAGGAAGATGAATTGGGCAAAGGCTTTCGTAAGGACTTTAGCTTTTATTCTAAGATAGGGAGCCGTCAAAGAGTTTCCAAGTTTGGTCATCCTAGTTTATTTCAGTGTATAATACAGCTGTTCCTATTCACTATGATTATGTGCTTAAACAAGAAGCAAGATACCTGTTTCAGATTACCTTTTCAGGACATTTGGACATATCTTCAGGTTTGTTGTAACTTTTTTAATGCAAAATGACTTAATTAGCTGTCAAACTTAAAAAACATACTCTTTTTAAGAGGATGAAGGAATGTGAAGAAGTGAAATAAACTGTTAGGAAAGCATCCGACCTGCAAGAGGAATTTCTGCCTGTAGGATATAGACAGCTATGAAGCCATTTAAAAAACATTGGTTAATGCTATTTTAAGTTTAAAAGACACCTCATTGTTTCCTGTCACTTATATTTCTATGAAACTTATTCATTCAGTCAAAAGTTACTGAACACATATTATGTGACCTTTGCTAGAAAAAAGATCAAGTTCTTATGCCAAGAAGTGCATTGTAAAGTTGGGGAAATGAACATAAATTGAGGATAAAAATAGGAGGTATTACTGTAGCAAGTGTAATGTTATGTGAGGCTTCCAAGGGGAGGTTACATTGAAGTTGAGTGTTTTTAAAATGAATAGAAGTCAGCCTGTCAAAAAAAAAGAAAAAAGAGTGGGATGAGTTCACATTCTGGGAAGATAGGACTATGTGAACAAAGGCAGAAAGGTAGGAAGCATCCTGGTGTTTGTTCAAATTTAAAATTTAAGGCGTGGAATGGGAGAGAAGTGAAGCTGGAGAAGTATTAATAGGTGGAGATCTGATTATAAGAGACCTTGAAGGCCTTGTTAAAAGAAATTTGTAGCTTAATGGTGAACTACTGAAGAATCTTAAGAAGAGTGACATGGTCAACTTTTTGTTTTAAATAGATCACTTTGCCAGCTGTTTGGAGGATGGATTTGAGGGAGACAAGACTGGAGGCAGTAGTCCAGGTGAGAGATGTTGGGAATCTGAACTAAGACATTGGCAGTACAGGTGGAGAGGAGGGATTGGATTGGAAAATAAAACCACAGATTCAAGGGTTTTTCTTCTTCATATATGATAAAACCAAGTTTAAATTAAAAATTAGTGGAAGAGAGAGAGACATACTAGAAAAGAATTGTTATATGACAGAGGCAGTTGCATAGTGGCCGAGTGCCACTAAAACCCATTTTTAGTGACTAAGAAAATTGCTACTGAAAGAACAGTGTATTTTTGGTATGATTATCCTGAACTGTGAGAAGCAGGTGATCTTTAACTAAAATGGTATAAGGATCACCTGTTTGTTCAGTGTAACTAAATTTAGGAACCACAAAGTCTTGAAGAAGAAACCAGGTCTTACAAGGCTTCAAACCATTACAGGCGATAGAAACTCAATAAATCATGCCCATTGCTGGCAGTGTTTTTCTAGAGCCCTAATTAAGTTACAGTATTTTATGAAAAATGTATGAAAAGAAAATAAGGAAAAAATTTTTTTCATTAGAACAATTAACAGTGGAAAGCTGTTATGTTATAGACTGTACATGGTAGTACAAAGGTATTTTGGGATGCCAAGAATATTTTGTATTAAACCAAAATACTTTTCTGTTTAATGGATAATTTAAGGATTTTTTTTTCTAAAAGCACTATTTCTATAATTTTCTATATGTAAATGGAGGGCCTGGATTAATACAATTTATGCATATTAAAATCCCTGTTATCTTTTCTGCAATTTGTTTTATATGGAGATAGTAAGGGGAGAAAGGTACTTTGGGAAGACTTAACTTCACTTATAAAACATAACTATTCCTTCATAAAACCACCATCATCTAGACAAAATATCTAGTGTGTTTTATAAAATGAACTGCCATTTCTGAGTTTTTTTCTTTCTTCATTTTGAGAACACTGTGTTTCCTATTCATTTACCTCTGATTTTGGTTCATGCATAAACATCACAGCTAAATGCTCATCTTATGTTCTTTTCTCTGTCTTGTTATGTTTTCAGCAAGTAGATTTCCCTCCTGCTTTGGGAGACATGCCATCTGCTCATTCTTCATGACCCACAACCATGTGTGCAGTTTTGTTCCTCGCTGGAGCCGTCAATATAATGCCAACAGCTAAAAGACTGTCTATGTACTGAATTCAAGTGAATTTCCAACTCTTGTACTTAATGTAAACTCCTTTCTCTGTGTGTCTTTCAGAAGCCTTACACCGCCCCTACGGCTGTGATGTTGAACCCCAGGCCCTGAACGAAGCCATCAGGTGGAGCTCCAAGGAGAACCTGCTCGGAGCCACTGAGAGTGACCCTAATCTCTTTGTTGCACTTTATGATTTTGTAGCAAGTGGTGATAACACACTCAGCATCACTAAAGGTGAGCTTCTACGTAACTTCCTCTCACTTTTCAGTTTTTATTAGTGGTTAAGAAATAATGGGATCTATTCTGGATTCTGCCTCTGACTGGAATTAGGTAGCTAATTTGGGCCCAGATACCTCTGGTTCATTCTCTTTTGAAAAATCTTTATAGGGGATAATGCCACCGTATCTACTTCATACGGTTTTTATTAAGGCTAAAATGAGACAAAGTACTTTAGGAAAAAAGAACCACTGCACAATATATACACAAACTCGACTCCTTCTCAAAATTCTGTTCTGTAGGTAATATACCACAAAGGTCAGGTTAACCGTACACCTCTTTTCAGTGAACTGTGGCCCACGAAGAGGAGTCAGGTTTCAGTCACCAGTGCTACTTTGAGTGTCGTTCGTGGGCTGACTTCCTGAGAACCATTCATTACCAGTCTACGCTGACATTAAGAACTTGTACTCAAAATGTAACACAACTGCATTGCTAAGTACACTTATTATTTAGTTCAGCTGACATTTCTTTTTTTCTAACAAAACTGAAGAAAGTGGTCCAGTGATTCATACTCTGACACAAGCATCTTATCTTGTTGTGGACCTGCTTTGGGTAGCACTGGCCTAGACAACTTATCTCTCATTTGTGTTTATTTGCATTAGTGAGAGGACTAGTAGGAAGCGTTTCTATTGCGATAACACCCACAACAGAGTAGTAGTACTATTTTAAGTAGTAAATTCTTAACAAAGAGAACACCAAGAACATAATCATGTAAAAACCATCCATTATTGGTTTTCTGAACAAGGACAGAAAATGTGGAATTTTTATGAGAAAGAAATAGGAGTGTAGGGCATTGTCATTGTATACATGAGTTGGATTGATAATCTGCTTACACTTTTCTTGTCTTTTGAATTTATGAAAGCTTCCTACTAGGAAAAAATAAGATTCTGAATAATTTTTAGCTACGTGAAAGTGTAAATGAAATGATTCTTTGTCAAACAATACTTCTCTTATTTGTAAGGTTTGAAATGAGGTAGTAAGTGAGAGTGGATCACCAAATTAAGACAGGTCTCCACTCAAGGAAGGTTACCCTGAAATAAAATATTTTTGTACATCAATTTTTAAAATCCAGCTAGACTCATCAAAAGCAGAAATCCTTAAAACTGAGTTTCTGGGGTGTATGTATGTCCCAGAGTGGGGATGATGGTATGTATACATGCTTTTGATAGTATTTGTATGTGTGTGGAACTGTGTTTTATGATGGGAGGAGAATTTTACACAGTTTTAGGATACAGAACTTCAGAAATATTTTATACTATGTGTGGTAGGTAGTCTCTTTGGGCTATAACACAGTCTTTTACCTTAACATACTTCAGTGGGAAAGTTGGTGAAGGTGACTCAGAACGTTGTTTCCTAGATATAATTTTCATGTCAGTATTTTCCAAGATAGCTCAGTCACCAAGGATACATTGATAAAGAAAGCCTTTTGATTCATCAGTTACCAGTTATAGCAACTACTAGTATACATCTCAAAAAGTGGGATTTCGTTTATCTTACAGTCAACAGTGATTTCTTTTAAGGGCTTCCCTGGTGGCTCAGCTGATAAAGATTCTGCCTGCAATGCGGTAGACCTGGGTTCGATCCCTGAGTTGGGAAGATCCCCTGGAGGAGGGAATGGCTACCCGCTTCAGTATTCTGGCCAGGAGAATTCCATGGACTGTATAGTCCAAAACCTATGAAATGCCAGATTTTTATCCAGGTTCTTATTTTTAATTTAATATAAAATGTTGTCATGCTAAAGCTGATTTTTTTATTTTAAAAGACAAGAAAATATTTTTTAAAATTAAATAACAATACATATTTTAGTTCTTTCTTTGAAGGCAATATTTTGCTTGAATTAAAAAATTAGGTTTCCTCTGGCAATAGGGTCAATGTTTATTCCATTGTTAATCTTCATGGTATTGAACACTTCCAGAGTGGAAAATTCTCCTCCTAACTGCCAAAAAAGAGAAAAGCAAATAGCCCAAAACCTAGAGTGTTTGACTATATCCTGATTATGATGACCTGTCATTATCAGTCCTTTGTAAGGAAGAATAATGTACTTGGTAAAGAACTTAGTCTTCTCATTTTCTTAAGAATATTAGAGAAAAGCTGCAGACTGACAAGTCTTATATAGCTTTTCTGACAGCACTAAGATTTGTTTTCCCTGCAGATATGATTGGGGAGTATTTATCAACACACTTGTGCATTTCCACCGCCACATGTACACACACTATCTACCTATACGTGTGTATATTTTCTGTGTGTGTGCGTGCACGTGCACATACCCATGTTTTTTCTCACTGAATGTCTCACAACCCAGGGTCTTGAGTGAGATAGTAGGGGCAAATAGAAAGTCATACTATGGCAAACATTTCTGTAGACCACTGAAAAAAGTTAGATTACTGGCAGAATAATAATTTTGAGTTTTTCCCCAATAGCCTTTGCTTAATAAGTACTGGGCCACGTGCTTTTGATTGCTGCGGCTTTCTTCTGTTCTCTGACACTGAGAGGTGGATGTGAACTCTATAGGAAGGCTTGCATCTCTCAGATATGGGGGTGCAAGGCCTTATAAGGATTCTTTATTTATATTTTTTTTTATGACCTTGCCATGCAGCATGTGGGATCTTAGATCAGGGAGAATCCATGCCCCCATGTATTGGGAGCACAGAGTCTTAACCACTGGACTGCCAAGGAAGTCCCAGGATTCTTTAAATTATCATTTATTGATAATGATCTCTCTCACTTTTCCTATTTTGCCTGTGCTGCAAGTACAGAGGAAGGATGCATGTTTAGGGAGTCTGAAGTTGATACTCACAACTTTATTAGAGAAATCAAGGACATTGAAATTGATAGCAAAGATACTCTGAGTAACTTGAGTCTTAGCCTCCAACATCAGACTCAACTTCCCTTTGCCACACACTAATTTGAGAGGAGCAGATGGGTGATTCATTCATTATGGGGAATGGGAGGGAAATTATTTTAAAACTTGAGTCCTGGAAAAGATTGTGCTTTCAAGGTCCTGACTGCTGACCCCTACCTCCACACTTTTCTTTCTGAAATATTGCTGATAGCTCTGTGGTCTGTGCTTTTGTTTTTTGTTTTTGCATTGATGGTTTTTGTAGCCTTGTTGCCAACTGAAATTTAGAAGTAACTTTGTGTTTTACATGTCTAATCTCCAATCCTTGATTGCTGTTAGCATTGAAACATATATATGTTCTGTGACAGACTCTTTTGAGGAAAAAATTAATTTCATTTTTTATGAGGAGTGAGACCATGTCCTATTCCAGACATTTGAGTAACCTTTTAATCTTTGTATGCTACCTTAGTTACATATATGGAGTTCCCTGTAGTATAAAAGCTTTTGAAACCCTGTTGATAATGCCAGAAAACCATTTCTAAGTATGCTTCTTTTGTTTAAGCTGCAAGCTAAAAATATCAGTTAGGCTATGATGATAGCAAAGTTCATTTTCATTATTAAAAAAAAAAATTGTGTTGGTTTAAAAGTTCTTGATTCATTTTTTCAGTGAATTTCAAGCTTGACAGTAGACTGCTTCTGTTTGAGATAAAGTCTGACATCTTTTCTTTCCCTTTGTGATGATCTCCTGGCCAGGTGAAAAGCTCCGAGTCCTAGGTTACAACCAGAATGGAGAGTGGAGCGAAGTTCGCTCTAAGAATGGCCAAGGCTGGGTGCCAAGCAACTACATCACCCCTGTGAACAGCCTGGAAAAACATTCCTGGTACCATGGACCTGTGTCTCGCAGTGCAGCAGAGTACCTACTCAGCAGTCTAATCAATGGCAGCTTCCTGGTGCGAGAGAGTGAGAGCAGCCCCGGGCAGCTGTCAATCTCTCTCAGGTACGAGGGGCGTGTGTATCACTACAGGATCAATACCACCGCAGATGGCAAGGTAAGACTGGCTGGCAGCCACCTCTTGGTGTGAATGGGCCTGCTCTTTAGAAACAATATTCAGAATGACTAAAGAATATAATTTTTATGTCTGACATGGAAGAAACTAATGACTGATGTGAGTTTGAGCTGTTTGGCACGTGAGAGAGAGCTTACTCTTTTCAAAACAATACAGTAATGGAAATTATGTTATTATGTTAAGGGTTTAAAGATGAGCTAGATTTGAAGGTGAAAAATGAAGGAAACAGCTGTATAAGTTAACTGTTATCATCATCATCAGTATACAGGTATGCACATATACATCCAATACATTGTGTGGAATTTTATAAATTAACCCTTGTATCTATGAAAATTATAATCTCTACCAGAAAGTTTAAAGAGTAAAACTTTAGGCTTCCGAGACTGATGTTGATCATTAATGTATGTTAATGTAAATAGGTCCATCAGTCATTTAGCACTTTGCAGGTTAGAAAGACCAACTGTATAAGAATGGCTATGTTAGAATGGAACTGTCTTACTTTATAAATGGTAAAGCGTAGGTTTATGTTAGTTCTTCTATTGAACAGTAAATTTATAGTTATGATGTGCAGGCTAAGTTGCTCTGTGTCCTGTGGGATCTTAGTTCCCCGACCAGGGATTGAACCCACATTGCCTGCATTGCAAGGTAGATTCTTAAGTGTTGGACCACCAGGGAAGTCCTTGAACAATAAATTTAGATTGAATTGTTTCTTCCACTCTTTCTCTTTTTGTGATATGCATAGTAGGGGAAAAGCATAGGCTTTAGACAAATCTGGTTTGCTGGGTAATTCCATCATTTATTCACGTTGTAACCTTACTTAAGCCTCAGTTTCCCATCCCATTTTATTGGAAGCATTCAGTGAGATAATTTCCATAAAAGATAATGGCTGGTAAAAGGTAGGAAACAGTAAATTATTAATTTTCTTTGCATCACCTTATAAGACATATTTTTTCTTCATGAAACCAAATAGAATCAGAGAAGTGATGATATAAGGGCCACTCAGCAGATCTACTTCTGGTTGTCTTCCCAACAGAAGTGAGTTCATGTGTGTTCAGCAGACATGTACAGGAATGTTCACAGCAGTGTTATGTGTAGTAGCCAAAAACTAGAAACACTCAACTGTCTTGACAGCAGTAGACTGAATTAATAAATTGTGGTATATTTGTAAAATGGAATCTCATACAAAGTGAACATAGTACCACTACACACACTACTAGGAAAAACTATGACCCATTGGCTGCCTACTTTTGTAAATAAAATTGTATTGGAATACAGATAAACCCATTTGTTTATGTATTGTCTATGGCTGCTTTCTCAACATTATGGCAGACTTGAGTAATGACAGAAATGCTATGGCCACAAACCTAAAATATTTACTATCCGGCCCTCTGGAACAGTCATAGATGAATCTCTTACACATAAAGTTGAGTAGAAGGGATTAGGGATTACTGAGGAATGGGATGAGAGGAGTGGGAATGACCTCTAATGGGTCTGGGGTTTCTTTGTAGGGTGATGAAAATGTTCCAAAATTAGATAGTGGTAATGGTTGGACAATCAGTGCATTTATTAAAAATCACTGTATTGCACAATTGAAGTTGTGAATTTTGTGGTGAAATATATGAATTATATCACAATGAAAGTTGAATGAAAGAAAACAGGCACAAAACAATACTTATTGTGTGATTCCATTTGCATAGGTACAGTTCACAATCTAAGCTAATCTAAGGTGTTAGAGGTCAGCAGAGTGGTTACTTTTGCAGGGGTCAATAGCTGGGAGGGCAGGAAGGAGGCTGCTGGGTGCTGGTAATACTATAATTCTCTTGTGTGGGAGATGTTTATCATGGGTGGATTCACTTTATAGAACTCATCAGTTCTCCATTTATTAATTGTATGCTCTTCTGTATACACTAGAAATCTCTTTTTAAAAAAATAAACAAGCACTCTTGGAAGATAAGGCTCAGAGACTGCTATCCTACTTTATCCTTCTTCTTGTTTATCACAAATTAACTACTGTTTTGTTTACTTTCTGAAATAAAATTGTTACTCTTTTTAAAAAATTGCTTGGACACTCAAAAGTGCATCTTAATGAAATAAAAATCGTTAAGATACTTGAATACCCTCTCTCTACCAAAAATATTAAAATCCGTGGTTTTCAAATTATGTTCTGTGTAAGATTCTGAGGTTGGAGTTCATGAACTTTTACAGGAAGCCATTCCCCTCTTACCTACTTTAATCAGCACTTCTCTTCCTTTATCTTATATATTTGGGTTCCTTAGTCGTTTAGCTTAAAAATATTTGAAGACCAGTTATCTTGATGATCCAGGTAGATAGAAGTTTTCTCCCTCAAGACTCGAGCTACTTTAGGAATCATAAGAAGAATAGTTTAAATGAGATTAAACTGAAGTTCTCTGCCTCTCCCCCCCATCATGGTTAAATTCTTCCGTAATTCTTCCATTTATCTCAGTAAGATAATGCCTTATTTTCATCTTTTTTTTAAATAAGCATTTTTAAAATTGAAGTATAGTTGGTTTACCATGTTGTGTTAATGTGTGCTATACAGCACAGTGATTCAGTTATACATGTATCTACATTCTTTTTATATTATTTTCTATTATGATTTATCATGGAATATTGAATATAGTTCTCTATGCTATAAGTAAGACCTTGTTGTTTATCCATTCTGTATATAATAGTTTGCATCTGCTATCCCCAGCACCCATTCTGTCCCTTCCCCGACCCTCTCCCTCTTGGCAACCACCAGTCTGTTCTCTCTGCCTGTGATTTTCTGTTTCATAGATAAGTTCATTTGTGTCGTATTTTAGATTCCACATATAAGTGATATTGTATGGTGTTTGTCTTTCTCTTTCTGACTGACTTCACCTAGTATGATAATCTCTAGTTGCATTCACGTTGCTGTGACTGGCATTATTTTGTTCTTTGTATGGCTGAGTAATATTCTGTTGCCATCCGTACACACACCACATCTTCTTTATCCATTCATCTGTCGATGGACATTTAGGTTGTTTCCATGTTTTGGCTGTTGTGGGTAGTGCTGCTTATTTTCATGTCTTGAGACCAGTGAGATAATGACCCCTTTTCAGTTGGTTTATTTTTCTCCACTCTCCTTACCAGGTGTATGTAACTGCTGAGAGCCGCTTCAGCACCTTGGCCGAGCTTGTTCACCATCACTCCACAGTGGCTGATGGGCTGGTGACGACACTACACTATCCGGCACCCAAGTGTAATAAACCTACAGTCTACGGTGTGTCCCCCATCCATGACAAATGGGAAATGGAACGAACAGATATTACCATGAAGCACAAACTTGGGGGTGGTCAGTATGGAGAGGTTTACGTTGGCGTCTGGAAGAAATACAGCCTTACGGTTGCTGTGAAAACATTGAAGGTGGGTTGCTGAGAATTACAGTTTTCAGGCGTCTTTTTCTTTTGTGCTGAATCACTTGGAAATACCATCGTGCCCTTCTTTAACTTTGGAACACTTTCCACCCACTTGTGCCAAGCACATCAGCAAATTGTGATGATTAACCCTGGTGCCATTGCTGACAATGCAGGGGCAGATTATTCACTGCAACGCAGTGAAACCCACATGTGGGGAAGGTTTGTCTCTGGAGGATGTTGATACAGATCTTGGTGGGAGGTTAGAAGCAAATTATAATTTGTAAAAGCAAAGCGAGCTGTTTTCCTTCCTCAGAACAACCCCTGCTGGGCAGAATTCTCCATGCATTGTTGGAGAATCACTTTCTTGTTCTGTCCTTTGTCTCCCTGCTGCTTGCTTCTCCCATCTCCCTGAGATTAGATCACCTTATTCTTCATATTCACAGAAATCTTCCTGATGCCAGCCTGTCTCTCTCCTTTAAGCATCCTGGTAGCGAGTTACAAGTTTTATCACTCATCCCATTCTCTGAAGATTTTCTCATATGCCTCAGTAACTCTGGAGGACTCCTAAGGACTGCTCTTCACCTCTGAGTAGTAGTCAGTTCTTTTACCAAGCATTTATTAAGTGCTTGTTCTGAGTGTGAACCAATATGCACACACAGCCCTGCAGACACACCTTGCTCCTTAAGGAATTTGTCAGGAATATAAATATGTAAACAGGTAATTGTTCTGGCTCCTCTTTCAAAGGCTTGAGATATCTAGAAAGAAACTTTGAGAGAATTGAATTGTCTATCCAGGTCTTTTGTGTTTCAGTTGTGCTAGGACACAATTGCTGAATTTTACTTACCCTACTAAATTTTACTTCAGTTTCAAATACTGAATAAATTAAAGGAGACATTTTTCTTTGTTAATTGGACTTATACAGAGCGCACTATGCAGCGATAAAATTTCTTGAAGTAAGTGCTAAAATATCCAAAAGGTACACGCTTTTAAAACTGAAGTTTTAGGAGTGTGAGTTGACTCAGATGATTAAGGTGGGGGCTTGTCCCTCTCCTCTTTTTCTTTCTTGTCTTCCCCCCTTTCCAGGAAGATACTATGGAGGTGGAGGAATTTCTCAAGGAAGCTGCAGTGATGAAGGAAATCAAGCATCCTAACCTGGTACAGCTATTAGGTGAGGGAGCTTGTCTGAACCATAGGTTTCCTCAAAGATGCTTGTCCCCCAACCCCCTGTTGTCCCCCAACCCTCCTTTTGTATCACCATGGCAGAAGCTCTCAGTATAAATCTATTTCAATAAATGGTTATTATTTTAATCAGCAGTCTCTGTTTTAAAATTACCCAAGAAACAGTGACCTGGATTGATTGCAATGTATGAAACTGCCCAGCTTGTGCTGATTGCCCCAGATCCAAAGTTCGGAATCATTCAGAATGATACTAAACCACAAACTGTCCTGAAATATTTTTTACAAAATAAAGACATAAAGCAAAGGACCATTGAAAAGAAACGGATTAAAAATTGTGACCACCCAAGTGCTTTGCAGTGATCGATAGGCTTCTCACCTATTCAGGTCACAGAGAAATCTTTGACTGAAACAATTGCCCTTTTAAAAATAGGGCCAGTTTCTTTGGGTGTTCATTGAGCCAAACTATCCCAAAGGAAATCGCTTCTTTTGGATTTTTACAAGGAGTCTGCTATGTAGTAATGAAATCCTCAACTATGAAAAGAGTTATAATCATTTTATAAAGCATTATTGCAGTCTGGGCTCACATAGTCTTTACCGTATGCACAGTTTCTGTTACTTTTAGATAAACACTGTCAGCAGGAGGCAGCTGAGGATGTGAAATCAAGGGCACATACAGAACTCTAGAGGTATTGGTGGTCCTGACCCCTTATGGAATTAATGCAAGTAACTCTGCCTTTGTTCAAACATTCTCAAAATGCATGTGAATTTCCAGAGCATGGTATCATTGGAAGTAGAAACTCACTACCATCCAGCTTCTTAACAGTTGCTCTGTTCTTTTCAGAGAATGAAATGGCAGGAAAGGAAAAGATTACTGCTGGACTAGATTTTAAAAAATTGTCAGTTATTCTTGCCAGAGTGGTTGGAGTGTTTAAATATATGCTAATAAAACAAGCTCTCTTTGAACTATCAGGTGTATGTACCTTGGAGCCACCATTTTACATTGTGACTGAATACATGCCTTATGGGAACTTGCTTGATTATCTCCGAGAATGCAACCGTGAAGAAGTGACTGCAGTTGTACTGCTTTACATGGCCACTCAGATCTCTTCTGCAATGGAGTATTTAGAGAAGAAGAATTTCATCCATAGGTGTGTAAAACCCGATTATCACCTGTGACTAACCAGGAAGCTGACAAACAGATAACTCAGGAAAGTAGTTTTCTCTTTCACAAGGACCTTTGTAATGTCATTTCCAACTTAGAAACCTACTGTGTCCTCTGATTAAAGTACTAATGCAGGGCCTTTGCTGTTCTCAGAACAGAGGGCTCTTTATTTTGCTCAGGACTAAGTCCAAGATCATTTTGCTCCATCTAGTGGCTTGATTTTAAAAATAGTTTTCTGTCTTGGTGAAGAAACTAAAACCTCTGTTACCCACCTCTGAAACCTATCCCAATGTACTTATAAATAGGAACTGGTTTTCTGAAGCCTGTTTTATTGTGGTATCACATAACTGCCTCTTGGTGAGTACTCTACAAGAGATGTATAATTAGTGGCTTTCTACCATGTTAGCAGTTTTCATGAAATACTACCATACCTGTCAGCACTTACTTATCAAACTCTGCTTGTAGCACAAAGAACTGATAATGGAGCATTCATGACCATTTTCCAGAACCATCCGAATAGAATCACAGTAGGGTTTCTTTCCCACAGGGATCTTGCAGCTCGTAATTGCCTGGTGGGAGAAAACCATGTGGTGAAAGTGGCTGACTTTGGCTTAAGTAGATTGATGACTGGAGACACCTATACTGCTCATGCTGGAGCCAAATTTCCTATTAAGTGGACAGCACCAGAGAGTCTTGCCTACAATACCTTCTCAATTAAATCTGACGTCTGGGGTAAGGTTGGAAGCGACATTTTTCTGTGTATCATCGTTTTCTTTATACGTAAATGCTTAATTCTTTAGAGCTACTTTTTTTGTATATGATCAGTATACTCTGCTTTTACACCCATCCTTCTTCAACTGTTCAGCAAGCATTTATTATTAATAAATACTATCTGCTGGGCATTTGCAGGGTACTTACTGTGGAAAGAAACTGTAAAGAATAAAGTTAAAAAAAAAAAAAAGTCCCTGCCTTGGGAGCACTCACAGTCTAGATACTATATTGCACTGCAATTCTAACGATCCTCTCTATAGAGCTCCATATTTTCCATGTTGGACTTTATTGCTTGTATCTAGAGCACTGTGACACAGAGTGGTAACCTCCTTTCAAGGAAGGCATGGTGAAGTTTTATCTGGAATTTGTCCTTTTAACTGATCTTGTTTCTACTGCCCTGAAAAGGAATATTATTTAGTAGAGACTTGGGGGACAGAACGAGTCTGGATGTTTGGATTTGGGGCAGTAGAAATAGTTGAGAATTCTAGATTGTGTTTTACCAGCAATCTCAAACTCAAGAGTAACCTGTGACAGAATCAAGCAAATTCTTTCTTCGCATGTGAATTTCATTTGATTTCAAATGTGTCCATTTTTATATTCTTCCTTTAGTATTAGTGACTTAAAAATTGTGAAACTCATTAAATAGATTGTAAGTTGCTTTAAGAATAGTTTTGATTATGCCCCAGACTTCTTATATGGTCCTAGTTTATTCTCCCTCCTTGTAAAGGAAATCCAAATAGAAATCGGGAAATTTATTTATGTATTTATTTTGGTCATATCTTGTGTGGCCCTTAAGTTCCCTGACTAGAGATTGAACCTGCCCGCCCTGCTGTGAAAGCATGGAGTCTTAACTGCTGGACTGCCAGGGAAGCCCACCAAACTGGGAAATTTAAAGAAAACTGTCTTTAGATCATACCTAAACTTTTCCTGTGGAAAATATCTTAGAAGAACAAGTCATGTTTTAAGAATTATAAGAGTATACTAATGTTGTAACATTGTGACAATTTGAAAGAGAAGTCACCTAATGGTATAAAATAAATAATAAATTAGAAGAAACATAAAAGCTCTTTTTTTCAAATCCCTTCTGCAGCATTTGGGGTGCTCTTATGGGAAATTGCTACATATGGGATGTCACCATATCCAGGTATTGACCTGTCTCAGGTATATGATCTACTGGAAAAAGGATATCGAATGGAACAGCCTGAAGGATGTCCCCCTAAGGTGTATGAACTTATGAGAGCATGTGAGTGTTCTTGCATATTTTAATTTTGAAGTAGTTTAAGTGAACAATTCAGGATGATTAACAAAATTGAAAACATTTTCCCTATCAATGTTGTAAGATTGTATTCAGCCTCATGACATAGAGTTGGTCATTGATCAATCAGTTGGGATACTGTATGCTCTACTACTGAGTCATACTGGAATCCTAAAAATCATTGTCTATGGCCCAGATATTCCGTTTCCCAAAACATTTGCATGTATAAAGGATAATAAAAAATGGATTTGGAGATTAGCTTGGGGAGGGCTGCTCTCAGCTACACAAAATAAGTGTTGAAGACTGGAGAATGCATGGAAGTGACTTCTGTGATGTGTAAACAAGAGCATCTGACTTCTTAAAGATGAAAAAGTAGGGAGGTGACTAGTGAATTAAACTGCAATGTATTTGAGTCTCATTATTTTCTCACTGAGCATTGGCATTGCCAACTGCTCTTGTCAAATGTGAATTCCAAACTCCCCTTTTCTGATATACTGTTATGTTTTGGAATGTGTACAACTAGTTATTTTTAACAGTGAGTTTGAAGACAGGTTTTACTACTTTTCATTTTTCCAATGGAAGAAAACTTTTCTAAACCATCTCCCCACCCTCTGCATCCCTTGAGTGGAGGGAACAGGAGCTGAGACTGCATAGAAGGACTAGCCCTAGGAAGAGGGTTCATCACATCTCTGGGGCTGGGACTAAGAAACAGCTGCCTCACTGTCACTGCGGACTTGCTGTAACTGTGCCTTAACTAGCACATGTCCCAGTGCATGGAACTCACCCTCAGGTGTGCCCTGAATATTTAATTTCTGCCAAGAAGCTTTTATTACTGTTCTTTTTTGGTTACATAGGCTGGAAGTGGAGCCCTGCCGACAGGCCCTCTTTTGCTGAAACACATCAAGCTTTTGAAACCATGTTCCACGACTCGAGCATTTCTGAAGGTGAGAACCTGGTGATTTACTGTTGGTGCGGGCTAGTTCTGGATGCTGGGGATGATAACATTCCAAAAATGATAGTGTCTTATAATTTGAGACTCCATTTCAGGATATTGAATTAATTCTTGACCTTTATTATTGTTGTTTTACTTTTTCTTTTTTTTTTTCTGTTTTAAAATGTATCTTTGTCTCTAGCTCATATTTTTAACATTGAAATATTTTAAGAGTATGAACAAAGATTTAGCTGTAAGGGTGTTACATCAGAGTGTAGTTTATAGTACTGAAAAATTAAGAACATTTAAGTATCCAGTATGTTAATTATTCAGTTCAGTTCAGTTGCTCAGTCGTGTCTGACTCTCTGCAACCCCATGAACCGCAGCACGCCAGGCCTCCCTGTCCATCACCAACTCCTGGAGCCTACCCAAACTTATCCCTGTAATTGAGTAGTTAAAATGATATTCTTAAATATATTGACACAGAAAGGAGTTTAGAATGAGAATGTTAAATAAGCTAAGCTATGAACAGTGAGAATCTTTTTCTTATATAAAAAACAAGTATATGGACACGTATAGGAAGTTTCCTACTTTTTCGTATAATGCGTCTTTAAAATTATATGCAAAAGTCAAAAAGTAAACGTACTTGTTGGGGCTTCCCTGCTGGTCCAGTGGCTAAGACTGTGAGCTCCCAATTCAGGGTACCTGGGTTAGATACCTGGTCAGGAAACTAGATCCATCATGCCACACCTAAGAATTTGCATGCCACAATTAAATATCCCACATCTCAAGATCAGAGATGCTCCACCTAAGACCTGGTGTAGATAAATAAAAATAAATATTGAATAGATAAAATGCCCAATCAGAAAATAAATAAACTTATTTCTTATGAAGAGAGAGACTGGACTTCCCAGGTGGTCCACTGGTTGAGAATCTGCTTGCCAATGCAGAGGACACAAGTTGGATCCCTGGTCTAGGAAGATTCTACATGTTGCGGGGCTGCTGAGCCTACGCGCCATAACTACTGAAGCCTCTGCTCTAGAGCCCATACTCTGCACCAAGAGAAGTCACCACAGTGAGAAGCCCGCACACTGCAACTAGAGAGGGGCCGCCACTCACCACAATCAGAGGATGCCTGAGAGCAGCAACAAAGACCCAACGCAGCCACAACTAAATAAATACTTGAATAAATAAAATGAAAAAGAATATTCTTGAGAGCTAAAAACACAGAATTCTGAGTTATACTTGCCTATTAGATATTTTGGTGTAATTCCAGAGTTGTATACACATTTTTTCAAATTTTTCTTTTTCTTCATAATTGAACAGAGCACTTACTACTTAAGTTCAAGTTAAAAAAATGTTTGAAGAAGAAATTAGGCAAGTTGTTTTTTTTTCTGCTTCCTTTAGTGATTTATCATGTTTTGCTGAGAAGAAAGGGAAAAGTACACCACCAGAGTTGAACGACAAGTATTTCCATCCTTGTCCTTCTATACATGGAACTTCTACAGGTTGGGGAGGGCACAGCTCGCCCTCTGCGCCAGATTGAGCAGCTCCATATCACAGCACTTCTCTTCCCTCTGTACCCTTTAGTTCCTGTGGAGTCAAATCCAGAATATCATTGGAATCTCATTGGCATGGCTTGAATTATGTGCTATGTCCCCACACTTGTGGGGGGGGTCAATTTTGAAAAATAATTACCAAAAACGTTGTAAATTACAAAATGACAAAATTTGACTGATCCGTACTTCATTTTTGTTCAGGAAAGAATAGCAAAGTGAGTCTTTTATTATTGAAGCCACAAAACCCATGGCCACTTCTAATCGGCAGAGGCTTACCAATGCGATGAACACATTTTTAGGAGCCTCATTTGCTTCATCGGCATGCAATGAATTGTATCTAGCCTCCTTTTTTTTTGCAAGGCACAACCTGAAAATAAAAATATCTGCAGATAGCTGTTTGCTTTGTTCAACCTCTGAATAAGCTCTTTGTGAATAAAGATATCCAGTTGACCGGTGAGCATATGAAATCACCCATCATCAGAGAAGTACAAAATAAAGCAATGAATGGCCACTACATACCTACCTCAGAAACGCTAAAATTAAAATCAAATGAACAGACATCAAACTTTGGCAAGCATGCGTAGTAACCAGAGCTTTCCTATAAGTTAGTGGGGGTGGAGATTGGGACAGCCAGTTTGGGAAGGCAGTTTGGTCCTGTGACCCACCAGTCCTGCTCCTGTATCTAGCAGGCGTGCATACCACTGTTGCAGTCAAAGACACATAGTAGGATGTTTCTAGCCATATAGTCATAATAGCCCCAAACTGGAAACAGCAAGTATTCATCAAGAGGAGAATGGACACAGCAACAAGAAAACCCCCTGCCACATTCAGTAACATGGATGAATCTACAGCTAGAATGCTGAGCAAAAGTAAGCCCAGACTCAAAGGGTACGCACTTTGTGACTCCACTTACATGTTTTAGTACTCCATTTTTCAGGTCCTCTCAGTTGTCTGCCTTTTCTGAAAAGAGAAAACTCCCTGTTTTCTTTTTTGTCATGAAATTGTTCTTTTTATCATTGCCCTGTCCTCCCCACAGAGGTTGCTGAGGAGCTTGGGAGGGCCGCCGCCTCCTCTTCTGTGGTTCCATATCTGCCCCGATTGCCTCTGCTTCCTTCCAAGACCCGGACGCTGAAGAAGCAGGGGGAGAACAAGGAGAACATTGAGGGGGCACAAGATGCCACCGAAAATTCTGCTTCCAGTTCAGCACCAGGTACGAGTCCCTAGGGAGGCAGAGGCAAACTGCCTTGTTTAAAGAGCCATGGGGTATGAAGCTTTTATTTCCACTTTCCTGCCTGTCTTCCTCAAGGAAAAGTGTGGCCAGCATCTGTTTTAAATACCATTCTAGTCCTCGGTTCTGCATTGCCAGTGTTAGTAGTCGTGATCTGTCCATTCAATACACAACTCTGCCTCCCTCTCCATTTCCTAAACTCCTGATTCTCAAATAGTTGCAGTCCTTATGGTTCTGGCAAAAATTTCTTCACTGAGTCTGATAGGTAAAGCCAGGTTGTGCTGTAGTTGCTAGAGAAAAGATGGATGCTGAGATAAAAACCAGCAGGTTTATTTCTTTCCATTTATATCTCACATCACATTTGGAACAGCAGTGTGACATGATAATGTATTTATTAGTTTCCTCTGAGCCCTGCTAACACTTGACTTTTAATAGATGCCAACAACACTCTTCACAATCCAGCCTTAGTAACTCAGGCGAGTCACTTACTTTTCACAATCCTGATTGGCTGTTCTTTTTTTTTTAAATCAGGGTTCATTAGAAGTGCACAGGCCCCCAGTGGGTCCCCAGCACTGCCTCGAAAGCAGAGAGACAAGTCACCCAGCAGCCTCTTGGAAGATGCCAAAGAGACATGCTTCACCAGAGATAGGAAGGGAGGCTTCTTCAGCTCCTTTATGAAAAAAAGAAACGCTCCCACACCACCTAAACGCAGCAGCTCCTTCCGAGAAATGGAGAACCAGCCCCACAAGAAATACGAACTGACGGGTAACTTCTCATCTGTTGCTTCTCTGCAGCATGCTGAAGGGTTTTCTCTCACTCCTGCCCAGCAAGAAGCGAGTCTGGTGCCACCCAAGTGCTATGGGGGTAGCTTTGCACAGAGGAACCTCTGTAATGACGACGGTGGTGGGGGTGGGGGCAGTGGCGCTGCTGGGGGCGGGTGGTCTGGCATCACAGGCTTCTTTACACCACGCTTAATCAAAAAGACACTGGGCTTACGAGCAGGTAAACTCACAGCCAGTGATGACACTTCCAAGCCTTTTCCAAGGTCAAACTCTACATCTTCCATGTCCTCAGGGCTTCCAGAGCAGGATAGGATGGCAATGACCCTTCCCAGGAACTGCCAGAGGTCCAAACTCCAGCTGGAAAGGACAGTGTCCACCTCTTCTCAGCCAGAAGAGAATGTGGACAGGGCCAATGACACGCTTCCAAAAAAATCAGAGGAAGGTGCCGCTCCGACCAGGGAGAGACCAAAAGCCAAACTTTTGCCCAGAGGAGGCACCGCTCTTCCTCTCAGAACCCCCTCTGGGGATCCAGCCACTACAGAGAAGGATTCTCCAGGGTTGGGGGTGGCTGGAGTGGCAGCTGCCCCCAAGAGCAAGGAGAGGAATGGTGGGGCACGACTTGGCATGGCTGGAGTCCCAGAGGATGGCGAGCAGACCGGCTGGGCTTCTCCAGCCAAGACTGCTGCGGTCCTCCCAACCACTCATAACCACAAAGTGCCCGTCCTTATCTCACCCACTCTGAAGCACACTCCAGCTGACGTGCAGCTCATTGGCACAGACTCTCAGGGGAATAAATTCAAGCTCTTATCAGAGCATCAGGTCACTTCCTCTGGAGACAAGGACCGACCCCGCCGGGTAAAACCAAAGTGTGCCCCACCCCCACCACCAGTGATGAGACTACTGCAGCATCCGTCCGTGTGCTCAGATTCCACGGAAGAGCCAATCGCCCCGACTGCAGTCCAGCCTAAGTCAGAAACACAGGAGGGAGGGAAAAAGGCGGCTCCAGGGGCGGTGTCCATCAGTGGGAAAGCTGGGAGGCCTGTGATGCCTCCACCTCAAGTGCCTCTGCCCACATCTTCCATCTCGCCAGCCAAAATGGCCAATGGCACAGCAGGTACTAAAGTGGCTCTGAGAAAAACCAAACAGGCGGCCGAGAAAATCTCAGCCGACAAAATCAGCAAGGAGGCCCTGCTGGAATGTGCTGACCTACTGTCCAGTGCAATCACGGAACCTGTGCCCAACAGCCAGCTGGTGGACACTGGCCACCAGCTGCTCGACTACTGCTCAGGCTATGTGGACTGCATCCCCCAAACTCGCAACAAATTTGCCTTCCGAGAGGCTGTGAGCAAACTGGAACTCAGCCTGCAGGAGCTGCAGGTGTCTTCCGCAGCTGCTGGCGTGCCTGGGGCAAACCCTGTCCTTAACAACTTACTGTCGTGTGTACAGGAAATCAGTGATGTGGTGCAGAGGTAGCCACTGGTAGCCAAGTGGGAAGATGCACACATTTCTGAGGAGAGAGGGAAAGGGACTTGTTTTACTTGTGTTCTTGTTTCAGAAAATGGAAGACTGATACTTGAGTGTGTTTCTGTGAAGTACCTCAGATCTCTGAGTTCTCACGTTTACAGGTTCATCTCAAAAATAACAAAAAGCAAAATCCATAGGAGAGAGGGAAAATAGATGGGGGCAGGGCAGTCGTGGGCCAAATCGGAAGCTGCACTGAAGCATCAGGGACGTGGGCCTGTCGAGCTACGAAGCACCGAGTCCAGCCTGTCCTTACCTGGAGTGATGTGAGCTGGCCAGATAGGGCCGTCCAGCGAGGCCGCAGGGCCTGTGCCCAGACAGCGGGGTGGCTGTGGCTCTTGCTTTGCACCGCATGGAAGGGAATTGACTAGGGGCTCCAGTAGGTACTAGTGGTACTGATCTCAGTGAGTGGGTGGGGACATGCCAAGAGGTTTTGTTCAAGGCTGTTGGAAGCTGCTGTTAGCCTGGCTCCCACAAGGTCACGGCTGCAGTAAGAGCTGCAGATCAGACGGCTGGATGCAAAACTGGGAAACGTGGCCCTATCTCTACGCACCTGTCCTGTTTTCTGTTGGTGTGTTAGTTGGTGCCGGAGGTAAGGAACGCTAGGATGTGTGTTCAGGGAGATTGAAACCTCCCGCTACATTGTATACTGCCTAGCAGAAGCCACTTCTCCCAGGCTAGTGTATGATTTCGTAATGCATGAGGATGGGCTTTGTGCTCATTGGTGCCTATCTGTGATCCATAGGCATAGGGGGTCTCTGGTGGTTTTTCTCTGCCCCTTGCTGGGCAGGCTGTCTTCCTCTGTTCCTGGCAGCATTCAGGGCATTAACCAGCATTGAATACTATTGAAAATAATGGTCCTGGACCAGGCTCCCAGGGGAGTCTCTGCATACTGACATACTGGCCAAGGACTTGAGCAGCTGTATATGTTTCTTTATCGACTAAAGTGCCAGGGAAAGGGTGTCTTCTTGAAACCCAGCATTCAGCCCAGGAGCCTGTGACTGAGGGGAAAAGCTGGCTTGGTCCTAATGACTCTTCCTCTGTACCTTTCCTCTCCCTTATCACCTTAGACCCAATCCAGGTAGAGAGTGGGGAGAAGCGTTCTCTCACTCTGTGCGGATTTCGAATGAATCACTCTAAGTTATTGTCACATGCTTTTCTTCTTTCACTGACTCTGCCTGCCAATTGTTGTGCTTGTTTGTAAAGATCATATTGGAAATATTCTTTAATATTTATTTTTTCACTTCACCTCTATTTAAAAATGCATAATTGAAGAAGCAGGTCATTTTCAGGGGACACCGACTAGATCCTGGACACCTAATGGCTCCTTTTCCTTCCCTATTCAGTTATTGTTACAGAAGTTAATTAGGATCACTTCTGAATTTAGAACCAAATCTAATTGGTTAGATGTTATAAATACTTTCGATACCAGGTCTAAGTCCAGTGACCACTTCATTCTCTTTTTAAAACTTTATGCCCCCTCCATTCCTGCCTCCAAAGAGAATGCAGTATTTTTTTAAAAACTCATTATTTTTTTCTCCCAAAGGAATATTAACTTAGGAAGATAGGAATTCAACACTGATGGACAGTGAGTTTTCTTCCTGGCTCTGTCATTGATCCACTGTCAGCCCCGTAGCCCCTTCTCTTAATCTGTTAAATGGAGGTAATGATACATGTTCTCAAGGGTGTTTTGCCAATAAGTGTATTGTTATCCCTTTGAGAGCCTCTCTGGAAAGCTCTTTAGTGCAGTATTGTTATGTATGAATACATGTTTTTCATTCTCCTTTTTCATCATCTTTGCGTGGTAGCAGATAATGAAATTTAAAACTGCTGAGATTATACTAATCAGGCTAAGGGGAAAAATGGTTTTGGACAGAGTTTGGCATCTTTGACCAAGGAGAAATTTTATTTTTCATTAGAAAGAAAGGAATTGATTCTTTCTATGGATGTTCCAGAGGAGTCCCAGGCCAAGAGAAGAAAAAGCAGAGAGGAGACGGTATTGGGCATTCCTTTCAGGGATTGGGTGGTCCCTCTGACTGTTACTTGTTGGTTGGAACACAGGCAACCAGAGATCTGGCTAATCTCTTTGTAACGTTTGGAAGAGTTCCCTTTAACTTGGATTTGAAAACCAACAATCCTCCGACTACCTTCTTCTTTGCCACTCTCCTTCATCATATACTTCCATAAACTTGAAATTGTTTTAGCAATTAGCCTTTTAAGGGTGGGGCAGGGAAAGCTAAAACTTTAGAATATTATTATGCTGCTTTTTAAGTTTATCCCTGTCATTGTGGATGCAAGTTGAGGGATTATAATCGTTTTTCAGGGGATTTTCTTTCTTTCTTCCTTTCTTTTTTTTTTTTTTTAAAGCAAGGGGTCTTTCCTTGAGAGCTCTGAAAATAAGCCTTGGAGGAACACTACTGAGTGTATTTAAGCTCCCTGGTTTTCTCACCGAAGAGCAGTCTTTGTGGGTGAGGGCTGGGTCTTACTCAGGGGTAGCACCTGGCTCTGTCTCATTCATAGTAGGTGCTCAGTATGTCCATGAATGGATTTTTTTTTTTCTCAACACTGTCAAGAGTAGCATTGACTGTTGCAGCACACTCCATCCACGTGATGCTTTAACTGTAACTTCAGGAGTTGAGGGCTCAGGGTTCGGGTTAAAGAGACACTGTCAACTTACTATAAAAATGTATCTTAGGTTTTTTTCCTTTTTCTGCTTGAAAGGGACCAGATTTTTTAAAAAAACTAACCATATATAAATTTAGACATTTGAATTTAAAGCAGAGAAAACTACTTTGAGAAACTAAAAATGTAGTTTAATTCTGTCTAGTTTAAAAACAAAGCAGACAGCAGGAGCAGAAACCATTCTACAAGGTGTTGAAAACTTTCGAAAGTGGTTATACGTATGCGTCCCTTTGGGGTTACCACGATTGAATCTTTTCATGTACGGATAATATGATTTCAGTTTAGATTTACTACCTTACAATGCAGTGTTGTGTAAAATACATCTTGTTTGTGCTTTACATGAAATATTTTCTTAAAAGGCTTTGTGTACAATTAAAATGTGTATATTTTCCTACCGATCTCCATCGTGACTTTCAGAGATATAGCCTTAAAAAAAAAATTGGCCCTGAGAAATTTATTCAGTGTTTTTCCGGGTGACCTCTATATATTGAGGTTATTAGGTCTCCACTAGACCCTTTTTATCTGAATTAAGGGGTTTAAGTTAGAATTTTTGTACACTTCAGCTGAAAGTTGACTGGTAAAATAGTGCCCAGTTAATAAAATGCTGACTTTGCTAATTCACCACCCATATTTATTTAACAAAGCCATGGAGCCTTTGGACTTTAAGGATACAGTTTAGATAAGTGATTAAGAGTTCAGACTCTAAAGCCAGTCTAGAAGGCAAGTCACACTTAACCTTCCTCAGCCTTAGTTTCTTCATTGGAAAACAGGGATAATAATAGTAACTACCTCAGGGTTGTTGTAAGGATTAAATGAGATAATGTGTGTAAGATACTTAGCTTGAGTGTCTGGCATGTAATGAGTACTTCACAAATGTTAACTACTACTGTTATTAACACTTAATCCAATGAGTTTTTGCCAAGAATGTGCAACAAAATTTCCTGGGGTTTAAAAAAAAACCACCAACAAAAATCCTGATGCATTGGCCTCACCCTGTGGAATTCCCTGTGGGGTTGGGTCTCAACCAATATGTTTTCCAAGAATCTCTCCAGCACTGTGAGCAGTAGCAACACTCCAGCTTTTTTCTTTACAGCTTAAGAAATGGGAAGAGAGGATGTTGAAGTTACTTACCCATTAGCTCAGAGCAGTTAATCAGTGGCAGAGCCAAGGCTAGAGTGTGGTTTTTAATTCACTTTCTCATTGTGGGGTCTTGCCCCCGTTCCTGTTGCCTTGTGAGACCCTGCAAAAAAAGTGACTCAGATAGACAATCCGTCTGCACGGTGCTGCACACTTTCTAAAGCACACGTTCCTGGCGCGCTCTGACCTTAAGGGACTTGAATGTTAAGTAATGGCTACACTAGCAAAACAGGCATTCAGTAGAACTCAGTAATTTAAAAAATTATATAGGGTCATTCTTTTGGACAGACCTTAGTGACAGCAATCTGCACTTTGTAATGAAGAAGTAGCAACATAAAAAAACCTAGTCCTACATTCCTTTTTCTTAAAAACAAAAAAACTTTATTGTTTCGTATCATTTTGATAATTGAGATAATGTATGAAAGCACTTTGAGAAAAAGTATCTAATATAACTATAAAGTTGTATTATTAATGTCTATTTAGACATAGACATCTGTAATGTCTATATAGATGTCTATAATTTAGACATCTAAATTAATGTCTATTTAGATGATGATTGATTCATAAGCTTTTGCTTGCAAGGGACCCGAAAATAGATACATAAACAATCAGCTCTGTGATGTATCACATTTATAAGTATGAAACTGCTAAATGAGTATGTGAAGGTGTAGTAACTGTCTTGCTAAAATGGTAACTCAGTGCCGAATAACTTCCCAAAACTAGGGACCAACTTTCTAGTTTAATTATAAAACTTTAGTAACATGTACTCACTCCAGAACAAAGAAGCTCTTCCAGGGACCTTGACTCAAGAAGAGTGAGGCCCTCACACCCCTGAACATTTGTCCACCACATGCTCAGCCATTTCATGTCCTAAATATAGATCGTGGGAGCAGACTCGGTACCTGTTCACGTTGACAGTGTCTTTTTTAACCTATGTCCTGTATAGTTTTGTTGTTGTTTGGGGGGGTGGGGGGATGGCTGTAGAACCAGTGCACTTTGGGAATTACTTTTCTAGGGTTTCCTACCAGTTATAGGTGAGCTTGACATTTATCATCCATGGTTTTTTTTTTTGTCTCCTAAGAGGAGTGGCGGACCATAACTCACCTCTCAAATTATAAAGATACTCAAGAGGAAGTTGCGTTGGTGGTCACTTCTGAATTGTAGCTCACTGCTTTCAGGTCTCTCCTACTTCCTTCCATTTTTGCTGCTGCTGTTACTGTTACCATCAGGCTCTGCATTCAATGCCCCCCTCCCCCCCACCAAGGCATTCACGTTGAGTTGAGTTGAGTTGACAGGGTTGTCTACATTTTTATTCTTGGTGATTTTGGGGTTTCATCATCTTGCTTGCATTAACTCATTCTACCTGGATTTGAGGGCCATCTCTGTGTCCCAAGCATCTGTTACGACCAGTCATCTTTAGGTAAGTGTCTGTGGACATAAATTTCTTCTTATGTATTAATAGACTTCAGCTGTCTGTATCTCTGTCTCAGCTTTTGTCAAGCCAGTAGCTCAGTTCTTTGGTAACCTCCTGCTTCAGTCGGGGATGTGTGGGAACAGGCGAGAAATAGGGAAAGGCAGCCCTGGGGTTGCCCGTACCTTCCACGTGAACGCCCAGGGACATCGCTACTAGCCGGTGCCTCACCAGTCAGAGAGAAGAGGCCTTGGGCTGGTTCTGAAACTTGTCCCACTCTTTAACAGTCAGGAATTTATATTCTTTGGAAGGAGTTCCAGTTTTTCCAGCTACCAGACTTTTAAAAGTAAAGGCTGGCTTTTCTTTGGCAAGCTGGCATTGTTGCCTGGAGTGACAGTTACTGTTACCGGCTTTGTTGCAGCTCCGTGACAGCCAGAAGTTCACTGCCATCCTCTGCCCTCCTGTGTGACTTGGGGGAGGGGGTGGGGAGGATCTCAGGGCTGTGGAATGGGCGGCACCCTGCCCCCAGCATCTGCCCCAGTGACTGTCTTCTGAGCCCCAGTGGCCCCAGCCTGTCTTCTGTGAAGTTTACTGCGGAGTCCCAGAAGAGGAGTCCCAGAAGACGAGTCTCTGCCCTGGGGCTGCTGCTTTTCACACCACCCACCTGAGCTGTGTGTGTTCTGTCTTGAGATAACAAGGGTGCAAGAGATTTCCTTCACTTCTGACTCCACATCCTAGACCCACATCTCCCTCGGAAGTTAGGGAAGACTCCACCCTGTGATCACCCAGGTGATCATCAGTGTTTTTCTCCAGGTGAGGAGGCTGGCATGGGGCATCTTGATTCCGGGCTGACTCGGAGTGGCAGAGATCATTCGTAGAGAATTGTGCCTTCGGAGATGGGTTTCGTGTGTTTTGCAGCGGAAAGGATTTGTCAGCTAGGTTGATGTTGCACGGTTACTGAACTAAAACTGGGGGAAACGAACTTTCTGGTGGCGGTGGCTCGGAGCCGGTCAGTGGGCTGTTCTCTCCACATGGGCTGCTGGCTAGGTAGACGCTGCATGTTTCTCCACCTGCTTGGTGAGCTGGGGGGAAGACTCTCTCAATTGACCCTTTCTACCCTCCAAGTGCACTATTACAAATTTGAAACTGTTGACCTCTCCTAGAAAATTTACTTCCTTTCCCTTCCCCATTGCTCTGTGACCTGAACACAGCAGCAGGGCCTGTGACCTCAGCCCGCAGTCACAGGTGGCATGTGTGCAGATCTTCAGACCTGCAGCCCATCTGTGGGAAAGGATGTGTCCTTTTAAGTTGAAGGGCCCTGCCCCCCAACCCCCCGCCACACACACACACCATCTGTGTCTGTTCTGTGAGATTCTCTGTTCATCATTGTACTCAGAGCACCAAGTTTCCGGATCCTCCATGTCATTCAAGCTGCTGAGCTATATTATACACACAGCGCTTGAGGTCTCAGTGAGTTACCCGCTAACTCTTCAGAACTCGGGGGAGGTGGACTGTGAAATGCCAGCAGGCTTTTAGAAAGGAAATGCATAGTTTGTCTGGTTGGAGCTTGCTTAGATTTGCCTCTAAGCCTCAGGATAGGCATTTTGAATCTTGTAATTAAGCACTATAAACTCTTAATTGGAGAATGGGACTTCTGGTTAGTAAAGTTTTCACATCAAAAGATAATTTTCAGCATTTCTAACACAGTAATAACATAGGTAGGCCAAACAAATTTATTCTCGATTCAGAAGTTATTGGTGGAGAATCCAAATACTGTTCTGTACAATTCAGAAGTAGCGTACCATGTGTTATGAGTGGCAAGAATGCCACGAGACAGATGTTTCCAATAGATGAGGGCCAGATAACCAGCCTTCCTCTGTTTTGACAAACCGGTTTTCACTGTGACCACTCTTGGAACTCCATCTTGAAGGACATGTGCTGAGACTTTGAGAAGTCACCTTGATTAGACTGATTGTCCTTCAGAGAAATTAGTATTCAGCAGCTGGAAGGACCCATGAGGTACTCATTGTTCTTTAAGGCGTATGTTTGGACACCACCACATCTCAGATCTGCGCAGAGGGTACATGCGATTCCACATTATGTACATACACTGTTGTGCTCACTAAGAAGGAGGGGAGTGTACTCAGATTTCCCTGTGGTGACTGGAAGCTGTGCCCTGGTTCGTGTGTTTGCCGTGAACAGGCTGACTGAGCTGTCTGTGCATGCTCAGAGCCCTGTCCCCTGGGTAGACCCCACGCTTTTCTTTCTTTGCAGTCTTAATTCTGTAGTGACTATCAGTGGAGAAACTCCAGTGTTGTGCTCGCTTGGCAAAAATAAGTTTGAACATTTCATGGTGGTTGATAGAACTTTGTCCTTAAACCATATGATTCAGATTTTTTAAGACTTGTTTAATGTTTATACCAAAGGTCACGCTCTGCAGGTGTATGTGTGATGGGTGCACAGGAGCAAGTCTGGAGGGCCTACCCCTGGGTGCACTGCTAAGGGGACACAGTGAGACAGTATGGGATTTAACTGAAAACACATCAATCATGGGTCACACTACCAGTGTTGTCAGGTATTTGTTCTTGTTATTGTAATATATTTTCAGGTGTTTCGTTTTTCTAATTTAATACTTTCACCCTGTTGTCTGACTGTGAACTGCTAACAGTGTTAAACTTGATGTAAATAATGAGACCCTCGAAAGGGGAATGCTGTCTGCCTGTTGTCTCACAAGGCTTGCCAACTTGTGTTTTATTTTAAATAAAGGTTGCAATATTTTATTGTCAATATAGGCTTGTGATTGGAGTGTTTCTCCCATAATTTTAACTGATGGGTAATTTAAGCATAATTTCTCTTTATTTATTTATATATATATATATATATATATATATATATATATATATATATATATATAATGGTATCTGTAAGGTAAAGTAGCTGATTTTAGCAAGCATCCCCTGGAACATTCTTTCAAGTGGTCCTTTATGGGGGTGGATACTCATCCTCTGATGGATTATAGTTTTGTAAATGGCCATAGGATCATCTGGAGCCCTGCTGATACATAAGGTGAGTGATGTGTGTGTGAGTCTGTCCATCCATCCAACATGAGCTGACTGTAAAATGAAACTTCATTCTCTCAAAGTTCATTCTGAGGACAGCTCCAAATAAGTTCTAAAAATGTTTGGAGCCAAAGCAGCATTAATGGAGCAAGTATGGAACCTCACAGGGAAAATTCTAATCTTGGACTTGGTCTTCAATTTTTTAAGAAATGAGTGATTTCATTGCTTTTAGAAGTAACATTTGAATTTTTTTTATTCATTTAATTGGAGGCTAATTACTTTACAATATTGTGGTGGTTTTTGCCATACATTGACATGAATCAGCCATGGGTGTACATGTGTCGCCCAGCCCCAACCCCCCTCCCACCTCCCTCCCCATTTTTTAATATATGTATTTTATTGAAGTGTAGTTGACTTACAGTGTTTCAGGTGCACAGCAAGGTGGTTCAGTTATGTTTGTGTGCGTGCTCAGTCATGTCCCACTTTCTGGGTGGACTGTAGCCCACCATGCTCCTCTCATCATGGGATTCTCTAGGCCAGAATACTGGAGTGGGTTGCCATGCCCTCCTCCAGAGGATTTTCCCGATCCACGGATCGAACCTGCATCTTCTGTGGCTCCTGCGTTACAAACAGATTCTTTACCTCAGCCCCTGGGGAAGCCCTGATTCAATATATGTGTATATATAGATTCAGTTATGTATACACGCATACTACTTTTTGATTATTTTCCATTATGGGTTATTACAAGGTATTAACTATAGTTTCCTGTGCTGTGCAGTAAACCTTTGTTGCTTGTTGCATATCTGTGTTTTTAAATTAGAAATCTAGCACTTTTATCTAGTTTGTTTCACTTTTTCTGTTTCATATTCAGTGCTCCCATTTCATCTGTTTTTCAATTTCTCCTTTTTGATTTTCTTTCTCAAGCCTTTATAAAGTATAGTAGAAAAATTTTTGTACATACAAATAGTATGTATAATATATTTTAGAAAACGTATGAGTTTCTGCCTAAGAAATTTATGACATTTTGATTCCACTGTTTGACTTCGTATGAATAGAATGCTCATTTCCAATAGAAGTGACATTTTGCTGAAGGATGAGTAGCATATACTCAAGCGATGTGTGCATAATGTTCAACTAGAATGGCTGTTGTAGGGGAGCAGAATTTGCCACCCCAAAATGCGCTTCTTTAGCATAAGGATTATTTTAAGTTGGTTATCTATTAAGAAATTGCAGACACAGGTGAAGCTCTGAAAACTTGAGTAAAAGTTATTCTTTGGTAAGAGATTTACATTTGTGAGGGAACTCTCCACTTGTTAGGGTATCTCCTTTGCTGTTCCTCGAAGAGGAGGATAAAATCTCTAGAAACTTAACCACAGAGAAGGTGGTAACTTATCAGTAAATCTGCAGAACAACCTCACATTGGTTTACTGTGCTCTTCCTGGTAACTGTCCGTAACTGACCGCCAGCCCATCCCCGTCTGGACCCAATATCTGCTTTTGTCTTTAGCTGAAAATAGTATTTAAGGTGATAACTTCTGCCATTTTGAGGTTAGTTTTCCCGTGTCTCTCCCATGTATACATTTTATTAAACTTTTACTTTTCTCCTCTTAATCCTATGTCAACTTAATTACCAGGCCAGCCAAAGACTCTAGAAAGGGAAAGAGGAAAAATTTTCCTCCTTGACCCTGTTAAGCATCATTTATACACCTCTGTAGCCTCCACTGTCAATCCTTTTCTCCCATACATTTTTAGTTTAGAAATTCTTGTTTCAGATTTTTCTGAGGAGAACCTCCCATGGTTATCTCCTCCCTCTTTGTATTGCTTGCAATACTTTCCAAACCCGAGGCTATGGCATTCGCCAAAAAAAAAAAAAAAAATTTTAGAAACAAGTTATTAAAGTGTTGGAGTTAGACTGCCTGAGTTGAATCCCACTTGTCCACTGACGAGCTCTGTAAAGATAATTAACCTCTCAAAGCCCCAATTTTCTCAGTCATTAAATGGTGATTACATTGATCCCTAAGTCATAGTATTAAGGATTACATGAGGTAGTTTAATCCGCAGTGTTAAGAATTACATGAGGTTAGGCAGCAGAGCTCTGTGGCACATGACATGTTTGTAAACGTTAAGTTACCTGAAACAAACCAGGGGTCTGAGAGAATGAAGGGAAAGGCCCTTCCTGGGCTTTGAATATGGTGCCAAAGTTCTGTGTCCTGAGTACTTGATAAATACTAACTCATTTAATTCTCACAGCCCTATGAGGTAAGCACAGTCATTACCATTACCAAGGTTAAACTGAAATTATCAACAGCTTTCCTGTGGTCTCACCAGCGGGTGTAAGTGGCTGAGCCACTGAGAAGTTTCTGGCTCCAGAGGAATGTCTGCAATTACCATAGTCTGCTGCCCGTTCTGGTCCCAAGGTATGAGGTTCAGATCCAGTATTTATGACATCAGATATGACTGACCTGTGCTGAAAGCAGGTCAGCTGTTCGTGCGTGGTTCTGAGACCTAAAGCTGTACAACATACCATTTAAAGTGTGTCTCTACAGAGTTTAGATCTGGGTATGTTACAGGATTGGGTGGCTACAGACCCAATTCCCAAGATGCTCCACTGAGACAGCGAGCCGGCACCTAAGACTGACCCCCATTTCTTTGTGCAGTTAGGCCAAGTTTACTTCTGTCCCATGGGTGGTGCGAAACTAAGCTGCTTTCATTTGTTATGTATTGATTGGGTATCTAATATGGCTCAGGCTAGCTGCTTTTCTAACCTCGGGGCAGCTATTGGAGTAAATGAATGTAATTGTTAAATGGGAGAGAAGCAGAAGCGTTTTCCTTTTACTCAGTCTACAGGTGAGAGGGTGGGGAGGACTGTAAATAAAAGGGCCACCTGAGGTGATGACACGAAAGCAGAGCCGTGTGTGATTCCAGAAGTGTGGTAGAAGGGAAGAACCAAGGGGAGGGGAAAAACGGTGAGCACCTCCTGTGTATGTAAAGGCACAATGCCCACGTCTACATGTGGCCATTCAGTCCTCAAGGATGACTTTAAAGCTGGGAGCACAGGAGTGCTGTTTTCATATATAAGGGCAAGATGCTATGAAGGCCTCTTCAGTAAGAGGCAGAAATAGCCCGGCTTAGTTGATGTGGTCCTGAAGCAAACGGAGGTAAGTTGGCAGAGCAGGTGACCCCCCTGTCAGCTCTGGGTGCCAGCACAGACCCCATTTCCATCAGGCCCCATCCATATCACCTGGTGTGTGGAATTTTGCTGCAGGAGCATGATTACTAGGGCTCAATAAGAAGGTAAGTAAGCCAAGGGTTTTAGGAAAAAAATACAAAATTTTAATCTTTACGTATGTTAAGGTCCCTAATTTAAATCTTAAAAATCTGCAGAGCAGAAGAAATCTTCACGTATACTGATTAAAAAAAAAAAACAACACACTTCCTCTGTGCCCTTTAGCCTGAAGCTCTTGCCTGAGCTCAGATAGAAGCTGCTCAGCCTCCCTCTGGGAATAACAACTTGAAAGCTCACCCACCCAGCCTGCAAACGTGAGGTCAGTCCCTGCCACTGGTAAGCAGAAGTTCGTCTTTCCCTTCTCTGTCACTGAGCATACTGCAGCCTCAGGCCCAACACCAAGGCCAGGCATCTGCGGGCAGATGCTAACAAATCCTTGGGATGTCTCTCCCGCATGATTTTCCCCAGCCAGCTGGCTCACATTTCGGAATGTGGCTCTTTAAGGCACCAAGTGACTTTAAGCATTGGCTCTGTCTCTGATCCAAGACCTCCCCTCTACACACCACTTGTGTGCTCGTGACTGCTGGTTGCCAGCCTGCCCTTCCAACCGATTATTTCCTAGACAGTGTGCTGCCACGACAGCCCAGGGTCCATTAGTGGAAGGAAGGCCGCTTCGGGAAGTTTTCGTCTAGCCCTCAGGCAGGACATAGCTAATTCTCTGGGAAATAGATTTGCATCCCTGAGATGAGAAGAGCTGTTCCTCCTTGGGGACGTACACCATCATCCTGGCGATTTCGTTGAGGGCCTCTTCCGTATACAGGAGGTCCTGGCTCAGGAAAGCATCGCGTGCACACAGCCTCACGTGACGGAACTCCAGTGGCAGGAAGGGGATGAAGAGGTCAATCAGGTTTTCCTTCACAAGACGGCTGTGCCCAAAGCCACTGTCTGAAATCAAGAGCAGGGTTACATGGGGTCTGACCTGGGGCTGAGCCCAGCTGGAGTCGAGGTGTTCCCCAACCCGAAGGCCTGGGTGAGGTTTGATCTCATATGCCAACTCCAGGAGGGCTGTCTTAAGTTTGTGTCAAGAAGTATGCAACTGTGCCTCCCTTTAGGGAAGGAGGGCCGCGAGGAACTAGACGTGTGAGAGAGAGGGTGCACATGCCTGTCGGGTTATGGTTTCGAGGGCAGAAGGCAGAGGTGCAGCGACCCTGCCTACGACTGGAGGCTGAGCCACTGAGAGTCACATAGTGAGACTTTCTTCTTCAAGGGTCTGTATGGCCAAGGCCAACTATTCCCTTTTAAGGAACAGTTTTCAGGAGAGGACTTTTCTCATGCCTACCTCAAGCTGACAACAAGAATATTATATGGCGCCTCCTCTGTGGCTCTGAGTACCCAGTCTTATCTCATGAGCACAACTCCCAGCACATACACGTTTTTCCCTACCTCCCCCTCTTGCCAGAGGCTTATGTTCTGCAAGGCTGGGAATCACTCACCTGTGGACGCCACAATCTCAGCTTGGAGGCGGGACTCCAAGTGTTCCATCCTGATTTCTTCCCGGGACCACCCAGCCTTAAGCAGGTTCAGGACCACCTCGTTGATGATATTGCCCCCAAGATTACTGAAAGAGACAAGTCCTGTTAATAGATTCTGTTGGTGGTGGTTTTAAAAATTGGAGTTGATGCACAATGTTGGGTTAGTTTCGAGTGAAACTAAGTGATTCAAACTAATCACTTTGAATAACGAAGTGATTCAGTTATATATATATATATGTATCTTCAGATTATTGTCCATTTTGGTTATTATAAGATATTGACTATCGATCCCAGTGTTATACAGTAAATCCTTGTTGCTTAACTATTTTATATATACTAGTGTGTATCTGTAAACCCTACACTCCTAATTTATTCCCCACCTCCCGTTTCCCCTTTGGTAACCACAACTTTGTTTTCTGCATCTATGGATCTGTTTGTTTTGTATATAGAATAATTTGAATAATTTTTTTAGATTCCACATATAAGTGATGTAATATTTGTCTTTCTCTGACTTACTTCACTTAGTGTGATATTCTCTAGGTCCATCCAGCAAATGGCAATATTTCTTCATTGTGGGTGAGTAATGTTCCATTGTGTGTGTGTTTTTCTCACATCTTAAAACAATCATCTATTGATGGGCATTTGGATTCTTTCCATATCTTGGCTTTTTTTTTTTTTTTTTTCATATCTTGGCTTTTGTAAAGACTGCTGCCATGAGCACTGGGGGGCATGTATTTTTTTGAATTCCAATTTTCATCATTTCTGGATATGCGCCTAGGAGTGGGACTGCTGGATCATATGGTAGCTCTATTTTTAGTTTTATAAGGAACCTCCAGACTTTTCCATAGAGAGTGAACCAATTTACATTCCTACCAACAGTGTAGGAAGTTTCATTTTTTCCATACCCTCTCCTGCATTTATTTGTAGACTTTTTAATGCTAGCCATTCTGACCAGTATGAGGTGATATCTTATTGTGGTTTTGATTTGCATTTCTCTAATAATTAGTGATGTTGAGCATCTTTTCATGTGTTTGTTGACCATCTGTATATCTTCAGAGAAAGGTCAGTTTAGGTATTCTGCCCATTTTGGGGGGCTTCCCAGGAGGCTCAGTGACAAAGAACTCCCCTGGAATGCAGGCGATGCAGATTTGATCCTTGGGTCGGGAAGATCCCCTGGAGGAAGACATGGCAACCCACTCTAGTATTCTTGCCTGGGAAATCCCATGGACAGAGGAGCCTGGCGGGCTACAGTCCATGGGGTGGCAAAGAGCTGGACACAACTGAGCATGCATACATGCCACTTTCTAAATTTTTTTGTGGGGAGTTATTGAGTTATATGAACCATTCATGTATTTTGGAAATTAATCCTTTGTTGCATTGTTTACAAATTCTTTTCTTTTCTGTAGCAGGTTATCTTTTCATTTTGTTGATGGGTTCCTTTGCTGTGCACAAGCTTTTAAGTTTGATTAGGTCCCATTTGTTTATTTTTGCTTTTATTTCTTTTGCCTTGGGAGACTGATCCAAGAAAATATTGCCACAATTTATGTTGGAAAATGTTTTGCCTATGTTCTCTTAAAGGAGTTTCATGGTCTCACGTCTTATATTTCATTATTTTTATATTTGGCTTCCAAATGCACAATTTGACCACTGAAGCCATTGGTGACTGGAAGAAAGGAGGTTGAGGGGCCTGGGCCTCCCGTCCTCCAGGAAATCGTGTCATAACACAAGTCTGTACAGAAAAGGCACTGTCCTGCTTTGTCATCCATTCTCCCTGCCTTGTTCTCTTTTGACCAACACTGAGACTGTACTATATGCAGAGTGCATAAAGATGGTAGGATGTCGGTCTTTCCTTTGACTTCTGTATGGAAGGAGAGGCCCATGTGTATGATTCCAGGCCAGCTGGGGCCTGGCGATAAGACTTCAGAGGGAAGAGGAGGGTTCTGGGCAAAGGCAGACCCCATAGTGCTCATCAGACATGTCCAGGCATGGATGGTCAGAGGGCTTGTGGGGGTTAGGAGCTGCAAGCTGCTTGGAGAGGCTGGCGGAGCAGAGGCATGGAATGCAGGCTGAGGCTGGCAAGAGGCCTCTGTCAGCCATTCAAGTGGATTTTAGCTTATGGGCCACAGAGAGCCGTTGAAGGGTTGTGAACTTGGGAGTACAGGGTAGTAAGGTGGTCTGATCGGCTTTACTTTCTAATAAGATTGTTCTTGGGCCACAGTGGTTGGATTGAAGAGAAAGCTAGTCAGGGAGCTTTGTGCCATAGTCCATGTTTAGAGATGATAAAGGCAGTGGAGAAGGGTTTAGAGTTAGTGGAGAAGGCACAACTGAGAGGACCCTGTAACTGATGGACATGAGAAGTGAGACAGAGGAGGTCACCAGAGAGAAGCAAGTGTCTGCCTGGAGTGGCCTGCAGCCTGCTCAGCGGAAGAGCGGTTTAGGAGAAGGTTGGAGATGCCAGCTTGGATTTACACACGGTTGAGTATTGTGCCCTTGCCTGTGACCTCACCAGGGGTGGTAATTTCACTGGAATTGTGGGCCTAAAACACAGGAGAGTGATGAGGGGGAGAGGAAATCTTAGAGCAGGGAAGCTGGGAAGGAGGAAGTGGAGCCAGGAGCTGGTTGCAGGTCATGCTCCCCGCTCCTGGCGTCCTCTCCGCCTCACGGTACTCACGTCCCCTCCCAGGCCTTCTGCTAGCTCCTTAAACAAACCGAGCTCTGCCCTGCTTTTTCCTCCAGCCCCGTACACTGAGGGAGTATGAGTGACAGGAGCAGGGAGGCAAGTGGCAAGGGAAGGAGCAAAGAGCCAATATTTCCATTCTGCTCTGACTGGCTGACACTCAGGTACATTAGCTGATTTGTCTGCTCATTCAGCATTTGAGTGTGTCCCAGGGGCTGGGTGGTTCTCTGCCTGCCTGCCTCCACTGATGGACAAGGAGGACACCTCCTGGGGCAGGCGTCCTTTCCTGCCAAGGGATGCAATATTCCTTCCTGTAGGGGCCAGTGTGCCCCTCACAGCTCCATTTCACTCCTGAGGCCAGAAGTCCCCAGCTGGAGGGCCTGGCACGGACGAGGGGAATCCCCACCCCTTGTCCCCTGCTCAGCCAGACTTCCTCTGACCTCTGCAGGTGGGAAAGCTGCTTACGTCAACTCTCTTCTACTTCCTGAAGCCGTGGTCCTCCTCTTCCTGTAGGAAGGCCGCCTGGGCAGGTCATCTTTGTACACGCCAGACCACAACTGCGTCAGCTGAGGTGAGACCTGCCCATCCTCCATAACCCACGGGAGGTAAAGGCAGGTCTACACATGCGCAGGCTGCAGGGCAGGCATCCAGGGTAAAGGGGAGAGGACCAGGATTCACTCACTCAGCGCCAGGGGCACAGACTCCAGTGCCTTCCCCATTTGCACCCAGAAGGCCACCTGACATGACGTCTGAGATCTCCACCTCCCTCTGACTTTTCTCCTCTAGTCCCACAGCCAAAGATCTCTCTTTTTCCTCCAGGTTTCAGGCTTTATCTCACCCACCAGTACATAACTGGGGCCCCTTTTCTATCCCAACCCAACCCCAACATTATACTTTTCAACAGAGCTTGCCCTCGCAGAGTGCTTCAGTTCCCTTGCACATTCTCCCAGGTCACCTGCGGACTGGGAGGTCTGAAAGGACAAGGGACAGAAGGCTCCCCCTAGTGATGAGCCCTCCACCCTGGCTGTGGGAGGGGACAGGATGTGCTCTTACCAGTCCTAAGACCACAGAGGACGGGGACTCAAAGGCCTCTCCAGAACCATGCTAGCCAACCCCAGCCTGGACCGCTAAGTCTTCCCTAAAGGACAGCCATAAACCTGACTCCAGCGTCATCTCCCCGAGCCTTCATTTCCTATTTTGTAAAATGACAGACCTGAAGCAGACGATTTAAGAAGCCCTCCTAGGTCACCCTAGATTTGATGGTCAGTCAACAAATAGACATATCCACGAGTACTTTCTGTGTGCTGGGGTACAAGGCCTTTGGGTCCATGAACAATTTACACTTGCATAGTTCTTTTAATTTTTAAAGCCCTTTCTATCCATTCTTCTCCTGACAACAGCCCGAAGAGAACAGGTATTAATTCTCTCTTTACAGCTTCAATGGGAGGACCGTGGCTCTGATCTCCAGAGTTCTGTGTGCCCATCCAGCCCTGTGACACCATTCCCAGAGCTTCTGTACTTGGTAGAAATGGGCAAAAGTAGTCAATGTTAGTTTTCTGGTACCCAGCCAGGGGCCCTGATTTCCTCAGGCCCAGAGGCAGGACTGGTTCTGAGGGCTGGGGTGACTCTAGCTGCACCCCCCACTCCCCTCCCTGCTTCACCTGCCACCTCCTTTCTACCATCAGATACCACCACGTTGCAGGGGGGCCAGCAAAGCCACTAGCACTTTACTTCAAACAGCACGTTCACAATTTGTTTTAGGATTAAACCGCTGGCCTTACACTAGTGATTTGTTTACACCATCAGTGCTTTCCTTTCAAATGTCAGAGTCCTCACCACATAGGTAAGGTCACTATAGAAATCAAGCCCAGAGACACCGTCCTCCCCTGCCCAGCACTAGAACACCTGATGGAGTCTAGAGGTGCTGCTTTGAGGCCGCCTGGGGCAGCGAGGTGCTGAGCCCCAGGGTCAGTCTGGGTGGCCCTCAGGCTCCAGACAGTCCACCCAGGCCTGTTGTGCACCACTGGCTCTCACAGGCTGGGCCCACATCGGAGTGAATGGAACTGGAGGCCATGTCCTCGCCTCCTGTCACCAGTGTGCATCCTCCTCCCCAAGGGGCTCAGAGGCTCCTCCAGGGCCAGCAGGGTATCTGTATCCCCTGCCAGAGTAGGCCCAGAGCGGGCAGCTTCTCCCCAGACCCTGCCCCCCACTCTGCCACCTGTCTGCTCATTGGGACCCTCTGGCCTCGGACAGGGCACAGAGGCTGAGGTACTGGGGAAAGGGCAGGTGGTGGCAGGGGGCGGGTCAATGACTAAAATACTACAACGTCTGCTTAGAGATAGCAGGGTCACCTGGGTCAGGTTAGGAACTCCTGGCACCAGTGAGGGTGAGGTTTTCTATGCCAAGAACTGGTGGGAAAGTCAGCGTCTGGGCACCTCGGGCCAAGTTGGGGAAAGGTTGGCCACGGCCATTGCCAGGAGGCAGGAGAGGGCTCGGCTAAGGAGGAAGAACGAACCCAGCAGCAGAGGGGGAAGAAGCCATGCACGAAGGCAAAAGATTCCTGCGATAGAAAAGGGCACCCAAGGTGGCTGGGCTCCAGGCTTCCTTCCGTCCTGAGGGAAGGACTTCCTGCAACAGTGGTTCCGGGTCCCCTGCCCTCACCCCGTCAGGGCTTGGGGGGAGAAGCCTTGGGGAACCAAGATGACTCCTTATCTGACCTTACATTTTGGAGCCCCCACCTAATTCACAACAGGAAGAGATCCATACTTCGGGCTGCCTCAAAAGGAGATGAATAATACACAGCTGGGGAGGAGAGCTAATTCAAAGAATTGACTGTCCTTGCTTCCTAATTCTGAACCACTCAAATCACAGCAGAAAATCTTTCCCTGCTTTCCTCTTAAAATAACCTTGGAGGCTCTTCTGCCCTCCTTCACAATGCACTGCAGTGTCCTGTCAGCCTTACTTACAGGCCAAAATCCCAGCTCACTCCTTCACACTTGCCAAGCCGGGAGGGAAAACCAGATCCCCTAATTCTCTCAGTGAAAGTCGCTCAGTCGTATCTGACTCTTTGTGACCCCATGGACTATACAGTCCGTGGAATTCTCCAGGCCAGAATACTAGAGTCGGTAGCCTTTCCCTTCTCCAGGGGATCTTCCAAACCCAGGTCTCCCACATTGCATGTGGATTTTTTACCAGTTGAGTCACCAGAGGGGTACCCTAAAGCTGGGGAAAATCCCCGAGTGAGCATGTACTGGCCTGCAGGGGGAGGGTGATGGCAGGGAGGAGTGGTTTGGCTTCCACTGAATGCAAGACGCTGCTCGTGGCACTGAAATCGAAACTGTGATCAAAAATTTCCCCCGAAACAAAAGCCCAGGGCCAGATGGCTTCACATGAGAATTCTGTCAAACATTTAGAGAAGAGCTAATGCCTATCCTTCCAAAATTCTTCCAAAAAATTGCACAGGAACACTTTCAAACTCATTCTATGGGGCCACCATCACCCGGATACCAAAACCAGACAAAGACAACACACAAAAAGAAAATTATAGGCAAGTATCACTGATGAACATATATGCAAAAATCCTCAACAAAATTCTAGCAAACAGAACTCAACAACACATTAAAAAGACCAAAAACCATGATCAAGTCAGGTTTATCCCAGGGATGCAAGGATTCTTCAATATATACAAATCAATGTGATATACCACACTAACAAATTGAAAGATAAAACCATATGATAATCTCAATAGATATCTAGCAGCAAAAGCTTTTGACAAAATTTAACACCTATTTATGATAAAAACTTCAAAAAATGGCCATAGAAAGAACCTACCTCAATAAAGGCCATATATGATAAACCCACGGCAAACATTCTTCTTAATGGTGAAAAACTGAAAGCATTCCCTATAAGATCTGGGACAAGGGTCCCCACTCTCACCACTATTATTCAACATAGTTTTGGAAGTCCTAGCTATGGCAATCAGAAGAAAAACAAAAGGAATCCAGATTGGAATAGAAGTAAAACTGTTTGTAGACGACATGATACTGTACATAGAAAACCCTAAAGATAGTATCAGAAAATTACTAGAGCTAATCAGTGATACAAAATCAATACACAGAAATCACTTGCATTCCTATATACTAACAATGAAATATCAGAAATTAAGGAATCAATCCCATTCACCATTGCAACAAAAAGAATAAAATACCTAGGAATAAACTACTTAAGGAGACAGAAAACTATAAGACACTGATATAAGAAATCAAATATGATGTAAACAGATGGAGAGATATTCCATGTTCCTGGGTTGGAAGAATAATACTGTGAAAATGACTATACTACGAAATGTAATCTACAGATTAAATAGACTCCCTATCAAATTACCAGTAGCATTTGTTACAGAACTAGAACAAAAAAACTCACAGTTCATATGGTCCAATAGACCAATGAAATGATAGAAAGCCCAGAGATAAACCCATGCACCTATGGATACCTTATTTTTGACAAAGGAGGCAAGCATATACAATGGGGCAAAGACAGACAGTCTCTTCAATAAGTGCTTCTGGGAAAACTTGACAGCTATGCATAAAAGAAATAAGAATACTGCCTAACACCACGCACAAAGATAAACTCAAAATGGATTAAAGACCTAAATGTAAGACCAGAAACTATAAAACTCTTAGAGGAAAACATAGGCAGAACACTCTATGACATAAATCACAGCAACATCCTCTATGACCTACCTCCTAAAGTAGGACCTAATTAAACTTAAAAGCTTTTGTGCAGCAAAGGAAATTATAAACAAGGTGAAAAGACAACCCTCAGAATGGGTGAAAATAATAGCAAATGAAACAACTGACAGAGGATTAATTTCCAAAATATACAAGCAGCTCATACAACTCAGTACCAGAAAAACAACCCAATCAAAAAGTGGGCAAAAGACCTAAACAGACATTTCTCCAAAGAAGCCATAACAGATGGCTAACAAACACATGAAAAGATGCTCAACATTACTCATCATTAGAGAAATGCAAATCAAAACTACAATGAGATATCACCTCACACTGGTCAGAATGGCTATCATAAAAAAATCTACAAACAATAATGCTGGAGAGAGTGTGGAGAAAAGGGAACCCTTTTGAACTGTTGGTGGGAGTGTAAATTGATACAGCCACTGAGGAGAACAGTATGGAGATTCCTTAAAAAACTAGAATTAAAACCATCATATAAGCCATCAATCCCACTACTAAGCATATACCCCGAAGAAACCAAAATTGAAAAAGACACATGTACCCCAAAGTTCACTGCACCTCTATTTACAATAGCTAGGATATGGAAGCACCCTAGATGTCCATCAACAGATAAATGGACAAAGACATGTGGCACATATATACACTGGAATATTACTCAGCCATAAAAAGGAACACATTTGAGTCAGTCCTAATGAGGTGGATGAACATAGAGCCTATTATACAGAGTGAAGTAAGTCAGAAAAAGAAAAACAAATATCATATACTAATGCACATATACGGAATCTAGAAAGATGGTGCTGATGAATCTATCTGAAGAGCAGCAATGGAGACACAGACATAGAGAACAGACTTATGGACACGGCTAGCAGGGGAGGAAGGAGAGAGTAATATGGAAACATACATTACCATATGTAAAATAGATTACCAATGGGAATTTGCTGTATGACTGAGGGAACTCAAACCAGGGCTCAGTTACAATGTAGAGGGGTGGAATGGGGAGGGAGGTGTAAGGGATGTTCAAGTGGGAGGGGACATGGGTAAACCTATAGCTGATTCATGTTGATGTTTGGTAGAAACCAACACAATACTGTAAAGCAATCATCGTTCAATTAAAAATAATTTTTAAAAAAAGAAGCTGCTTGTGATGCATTCAAGTTGGGCCAAGAGGGACCCAAACTTGACTGCTAATAGAACTTGGGCAGGACTTTCTGTTGAAGCTGCCATAAAAAGATATGGTTGGACACTTGATTTCAAAATTCACTTTCTGCAAAGCCATTCCAGAACCTGTGGCACACAGTAGAGCTAAACAGGAAATGGAGTGCAATGGTTAGGTAAGTGATCAGTCCTGCATGGTAAGGTTGCAAATCTCAACACAGGAGCTGGAAAGCTTTTCATTGAACACATTATATGCTGAATTCCAGGCCAGGGACTTCCTCTCATGATTAGTGAAGAAACAGACTTTCCAAGGCTGGAGAAAGAACTGGCCATGTTGGACTTCATGGAAAACTATCCACCAACTGGTTATACCTTGGGAATTTTTAAGGGTAGTTTGTACTTAAGTTTCAACTAATATGCTGACTTGAAAACTTAATGCCCTTCTAAGAGGGGACTCCCAGCATGTGAATTACATTTCCAACTATATTACAGAGCTTTAGCAGTCAAAGCAGTATGGTACTGGCATATAAACAGACACATAGATAAATGGAACAGAGTAGAGAGCCTAGAAATAAATCCATGCATATATGGTCAATTAATTTACAAAGGAGGAGCTAAGAATATGCAGTAGGGAAAGGACAGTCTCTTTAATAAATTTATTAGGAGACCACATGCAAAAGAATGAAACTGGAACACTGTCTTAGACCATACACAAAAATTTAACTCAAAATGGATTAAAGATGGAGATAAAATGGTAGAGTAGAAGGACATGAGCTCACTTCTTAGAAAAACACCAAAATCACAACTGCTGAACAACCATCGATGAAAAATGCTAGAACCTACCCAAAGTATCCTACATCCAAAGATGAAGAAGGCACAATGAGATGGTAGCAGGAGCAAAATTGTGATAAAATCAAATCTTATACTGGCTGAGTGGGTGACCCACAAACTGGAAAATAATATCACTGAAGTTCTCCCACAGGAGTGAAAGTTCTGAGCCTCAGGTCAGGGCTCCCTAGCCTGGGGACAAGGAGACACGAGATAATCTGTCTTTGGAAGCCAGTGGCATTTGGGCACAGGAATTTCATAGGACTGAGGGAGACAGAAACTGGGTCTTATCCCTCTGGTGGGCAGGGCCATGTCAAAGTGTCAAGGTGTTTAGCAGGTAGCCCTATGCTCAGGAAGACTTTAAGCAGTCTGTCTGCTGATGGGTGGGGCTGTGTTCCCACTCTATCAGCCTGAGGTATCCCAGCACTGGAGCCTACAGCTGATTGGATGGAGCCAGGTCTTGGTGAGAAAACGGCAGCCTCCAGCAGGGCTCACACTAGTGAATACTCCCCAGAACTACCACTGTAATGGTCTTTGTCCCTGCAATGAGCCACAGCCACCCTCTGCCTCTGCAGAAGGCCCTCCAATACCAGCAGATAGGTTTTGCCCAGGCTTTTATGAGGTCCCTGCTTTTTCCCTTGGATCCTGGTAGACACAAAACCTTGTGTGTGACCTCTAAGAATAGGTTACAAGCCTCAAACCTACACAAGCCTATTAGCCTCATCCACCAGGGGGCAGACAGCAGAAGCAAGAGCTACAACCCTGCAGTCTGTGGATGGAAACTGCAATCACAGAAAGTTAGACAAGATGAGATGACAGATGAATGTGTCCCAGATGAAGGAACAGGATAAAACCCCAGAACAACAACTAAGTGACATGAAGAGAGGCAACCTATCTGAAAAAGAATTCAGTTCAGTTCAGTTCAGTCGCTCAGTCGTGTCCGACTCTCTGCAACCCCATGAATTGCGGCACGCCAGGCCTCCCTGTCCATCACCAACTCCCGGAGTCTACCCAAACCCATGTCCATCGAGTCGGTGATGCCATCCAACCATCTCATCCTCTGTCGTCCCCTTCTCCTCCCGCCTCCAATCCTACCCAGCATTAGGTCAGAGGGATGATAGTAAAGACGATCCAAGAAAAAGAATCACTAGAAAGAGAATGGAGTCACAGATCTAGAAGATACATGAAATGTTTAGCAAAGACCTAGAAGAATTAAAGAATAAACAGCACTTCCCCAGTGGTCCAGTGGCTGGGAATCCATCTGCCAATGTAGGGAACATAGGTTTGATCCTTGGTCCAGGAAGATCCCACACGCCACAGAGCAACTGAGCCCACACGCCACAACTGAAGCCCATGCATCTACCGCCCGTGCTATGCAACAAGAGAAGCCACTGCAATGAGAAGCTGTGCACTGCAATGAAGAGTAGCCCCTGCTCACTGCAACTAAAGAAAGCCTGAGCACAGCAACAAAGACCTAGTGCAGCTTAAATGAATAAAATTTTAAAAAAGGATAAACAAACTGATGAACAATACAATAACTGAAATAAAAATACATGAGAAGGAATCAATAGCAGAATAACTGAGGCAGAAGAACAGATAAGTGAGCTGTAAGACAGGATGGTGGAAATCACAACCATGAAACAGAATAAAGAAAAAAGAAAGAAAAGAGGACAGTCTAAGAGACCTCTGGGACAACAATAAATGCAGCAACAGTCGCATTATAGGGGCCCCAGAAGGATAAGAGGGAGAGAAAGGACCTGAGAAAATATTTGGAGAGATAATATTAATAGCTGAAAGCTTCTCTATAAGAGAGGAAAGGAAACAGTCACCCAATTCCAGGAAGTGCAAAGAGCCCCAGGCAGGATAAATCCAAGGAGGAACATGCTGAGAAACACAGTAATCAAACAGACAAAAATTAAAGACAATGAAAAATACTAAAAGCAACAAGAGAAAATTAACAAATAACATACAAGGGAATTCCCATAAGGTTATCAGCTGATTTCTCAGCAGAAATTCTGCAGGCCAGAAAGGAGTGAAACAATATATTTAAAGTATGAAAGGGAAGAACCTACAACCAAGAATACTCTACCCAACAAGCCTCTCATTCAAATTCAATGGAGAAATCAAAAGCTTTACAGACAAGCAAAAGCTAAGAGAAAGTCCACCAGACTAGCTTTGCAGCTAATACTAAAGGAACTTCTCTAGCAGAGAAGAAAAGATGACAACTAGAAACAAGAAAATTACAAATGGAAAAAGCTCATTGGTAAAGGCAAATATACAATAAAGGTAGGAAATCACCCCCACACAAATATGATACCAAAACCATCAATCATGGGAAGAGGTGAGTACAAATGCAGGATATTGGAAATGCATATAAAAGCTAAAACACCAGCAACACTTAAAACACTCTTGTTAATGAATATACCAAAACCTCATAGTAACCCCAAACTGAAAATCTACAATAGATACATAGGGAAGGAAAAAGAAATCCAAGCACAACACTGAAGTTAGTCATCAAATCATAAGAGAAGAGAACAAAAGAAGGGAGGAAGAAAAGACCTACAAAACAAATCCAAAACAATTAACAAAATATAAGAACATATATATCAATAACCAAATTAAACGTGAATGGATTAAATACTCCAAACAAGAGACTGAATGAATACAAAACAAGACTCATATATGCTGTCTACAAGAGACCCACTTCAGATCTGGGGACACGTACAGACTGAAAATGAGGGTACAGAAAAAGGTATACCATGCAAATGTATATCAAAAGAAAGCTGGAGTAGTAATACTCATATCAGACAAAATAGAATTTAAAATAAAGACTGTTACATGAGCAAAGAAAGACACTACGTAAAGATGAAGGATAGATCTATGAAGATGATGTCACAATTGTAAACATATATACACCCAACATTCCTAAAATGGTTCTATGAAGACCTACAAGACCTTCTAGAACTAACACCCAAAAAAGATGTCCTTTTCATTATAGGGGACTGGAATGGAAAAGTAGGAAGTCAAGAAACACCTGGAGTAACAGGCAAATTTGGCCTTGGAGTACAGAATGAAGCAGGGCAGAGGCTGAGAGTTTTGCCAAGAGAATGCACTGGTCATAGCAAACACCTTCCAACAACACAAGAGACGACTGTACACATGGACATCATCAGATGGTCAACACCGAAATCAGATTGATTATATTCTTTGCAGCCAATGATGGAGAAGCTCTATACAGTCAGCAAAAATAAGACTGGGAGCTGACTGTGGCTCAGATCATGAACTCCTTATTGCCAAATTCAGACTTAAATTGAAGAAAGTAGGGAAAACCACTAGACCATTCAGTTCAGTTTAGTCACTCAGTCGTGTCTGACTCTTTCTGACCCTAGGAATTGCAGCATGCCAGGCCTCCCTGTCCATCACCAACTCCCAGAGTTTACCCAAACCCATGTCCATTGAGTCGGTGATGCCATCCAACCATCTCATCCTCTGTCGTCCCCGTCTCCTTCTGCCCCCAATCCTTCCCAGCATTAAGGTCTTTTCCAATGAGTCAACTCTTCGCATGAGGTGGCCAAAGTATTGGAGTTTCAGCTTCAATATCAGTCCTTCCAATGAACACCCAGGACTGATCTCCTTTAGGATGGACTGGTTGGATCTTCTTGCAGTCCAAGGGACTCTCAAGAATCTTCTCCAACACCACAGTTCAAAAGCATCAATTCTTCAGCGCTCAGCTTTCTTCACTGTCCAACTCTCACATCCATACATCACCACTGGAAAAACCATAGCCTTGACTAGAAATATCTTTGTTGGCAAAGTAATGTCTCTGCTTTTAAATATGCTATCTAGGTTGGTCATAACCTTCCTTCCAAGGAGTAAGCGTCTTTTAATTTCATAGCTGCAATCACCATCAGCAGTGATTTTGGAGCCCAAAAAAAATAAAAGTCTGTCACTGTTTCCACTGTTTCCCCATCTATTTCCCATGAAGTGATGGGACCAGATGCCATGATCTTAGTTTTCTGAACGTTGAGCTTTAAGCCAACTTTTTCACTCTCCTCTTTCACTTTCATCAAGAGGCTCTTTAGTTCTTCTTCACTTTCTGCCATAAGGGTGGTATCACCTGCATATCTGAGGTTATTGATATTTCTCCTGGCAATCTTGATTCCAGCTTGTGTTTCTTCCAGCCCAGCGTTTCTCATGATGTACTCTGCCTATAAGTTAAATAATCAGGGTGACAATATACAGCCTTGACGTACTCCTTTTCCTATCTGGAATCAGTCTGTTGTTCCATGTCCAGTTCTAACTGTTGCTTCCTGACCTGCATACAAGTTTCTCAAGAGATAAGTCAGATTATCTGGTATTCCCATCTCTTTCAGAATTTCCCCCAGTTTATTGTGATCCACAGAGTCAAAGGCTTTGGCATAGTCAATAAAGCAGAAATAGATGTTTTTCTGGAACTCTCTTGTTTTTTCAATGATCCAGTGGATGTTGGCAATTTGATCTCTGGTTCCTCTGCCTTTTCTAAAACCAGTTTGAACATCTGGAAGTTCACGGTTCACGTATTGCTGAAGTCTGGCTTGGAGAATTTTGAGCATTACTTTACTAGCATGTGAGACAAGTGCAATTGTGCAGTAGTTTGAGCATTCTTCGGCATTGCCTTCCTTTGGGATTGGAATGAAAACTGACCTTTTCCTTATGATTATACAGTGGAAGTGACAAACAGATTCAAGGGATTAGATCTGATAGAGTGCCTGAAGAACTATGGACGGAGGTTTGTGACATTGTACAGGAGGCAGTGGTCAAGACAATCCCCAAGAAAAAGAAATGCAAAAAGGCAAAATGGTTGTCTGAGGAGGCCTTACAAATAGCTGTGAAAAGAAGAGAAGCAAAAGGCAAAGGAGAAAAGGGAAGATATACCTATTTGAATGCAGAGTGGCAAGGAGAAATAAGAAAGCCTTCCTCAGTGATCAATGCAAAGAAATAGAGGA